>NC_044034.1:347405914-348047164 GCF_901765095.1 Microcaecilia unicolor
AAGAGCTCAATTTTTGTCTCATCTGACCACAGCACCTTCTCCCAATCACTCTCGGCATCATCCAGGTGTTCACTGGCAACTTCAGACGGGCCGTCACATGTGCCTTCCGGAGCAGGGGGACCTTGCGGGCACTGCAGGATTGCAATCCGTTATGTCGTAATGTGTTACCAATGGTTTTCGTGGTGACAGTGGTCCCAGCTGCCTTGAGATCATTGACAAGTTCCCCCCTTGTAGTTGTAGGCTGATTTCTAACCTTCCTCAGATCAAGGATACCCCACGAGGTGAGATTTTGCGTGGAGCCCCAGATCTTTGTCAATTGACAGTCATTTTGTACTTCTTCCATTTTCTTACTATGGCACCAACAGTTGTCTCCTTCTCACCCAGCGTCTTACTGATGGTTTTGTAGCCCATTCCAGCCTTGTGCAGGTGTATGATCTTGTCCCTGACATCCTTAGACAGCTCCTTGCTCTTGGCCATTTTGTAGAGGTTAGAGTCTGACTGATTCACTGAGTCTGTGGACAGGTGTCTTTCATACAGGTGACCATTGCCGACAGCTGTCTGTCATGCAGGTAACGAGTTGATTTGGAGCATCTACCTGGTCTGTAGGGGCCAGATCTCTTACTGGTTGGTGGGGGATCAAATACTTATTTCCCTCTGCAGAATGCAAATAAATTCATATACTTTCCACAATGTGATTTTCCGGATTTAATTTGTGATGTGCTATCTCTCACTGTTACCAATAACCTACCCTTCAATTATGGGCTGCTCATGTCTTTGTCAGTGGGCAAACTTACAAAATCAGCAAGGGATCAAATACTTATTTCCCCCACTGTATATATATATACAGGAGACACACTTATCTGCACTAGAGCACCAAAAATTGAGGAGGGGCTGGGTGGGAGAGGTGGTGAGCTCTTCCTATAATAATAGGCGGAGAGGAGTGGCCATCCTAATTCATAAACAACTGCCTTTTCATACCCACAAAATTGTCCAGGATAAAGAGGGCAGATTTGTAGTCTTAATTGGAGAGCTTTGGGGACATCATATTTTGTTATGTAACGTTTATGGTCCTAACACATACATTTTTCTCTGACCTGGTGGCTACGCTGGTGCCTTACTCTTCCTGCCATCTTATAATGGGGGGTGGGGTGGGGGTGGGGGATTTCAATATAACGACGGACCCATCGATTAACTGTAAACCATCAAAATTTTAAAGTAGACATTCGGATGCTAGGGGGTTAAATTTCCTATCTAGTAGATTAGACTTGGTAGACACATGGAAAGTCCTTCGTCCCCATGATGGGGAGTTTACCTTTTTCTCCCATCCTCATAATGTGTACTCTAGGCTAGACTATCTTTTCTTGGCCCGTGCTCTATTTCTGCGAGTTACCGAGTCCTGCATAGTTGATATTGCATTCTCTGATCATTCAGCGGTTAATGTGAGCATTTCTTTCGCTACAGAGCCGGGTGAGCGGGTCTGGAAGTTTTCACCTTTCTTGTATAATGACAGGGATTTCTGGGTGTACCTGAGAGAAAAGTGGTTGGATTACCCGGCATATAACAATACACCAGAGAAGTCCAGGCACCTACTGAGAAGCGTCAAAGGCAGTTATGCGGGGCCATATAATATCTTATACCTCAGCTCAGAAGAGGAGGAGGGAAGTGGAGCTTATGCGTCTCTCACAGGAATTTCAGCAACTGCGTAGGTGTCACATGCTACACATGACCGATGAAAATAGGAGACACCTGATGCAGATTAGACAGAAACTTGATGCTCTATTGAATAAAAGAGCAGAGAGGGATATTTACTTCCAACGTTTCAAGCTTTTTAAATGGGGTAGTAAATCAGGTAAGCTATTAGCTAATTTAGAGCGGCCCTCCCATAAAAAGCAGGTGATTACCTCTGTCAAGGATGATTTGGGACAGGAATATATTAGGGAAACTCACATTATGGACCAGTTTGAAAGTCAGGAAGCGTGTGAGGTGTTTTTTTCAGCAATTGAAGTTACCTGTTCTTACACTAGAGCAGCTTAAACTCTCCTATATCGGATCAGGAGATCAGTAGGGGAATTAAGATCCTAAAGCTGACTAAAGCCCTGGGGCCAGATGGATTCAGCCCAGAGTACTACCGTATTCTGAGTGACTTGGTTATCACGCCTCTGAGAGAGGTGTTTAATGGATTAAGGGAGGAGAGTATGGGGTTATAGCAGAAGATGGCCCATATAGTGTTAATTCCTAAACCGGGGAAGGACCCTGCTCAGGTGTGGTTCTACCAACCTATATTACTTTTAAATCAGGATGTTAAATTACTGGCGGCTGTAATGGCCAGGCGCCTGAATGTGGTAATTCCCTTCCTTGTGCATGAAGACCAGGTGGGTTTTGTCCCAGGTCATTATGCCTCAATGAATCTCTATCAAGCGCTGCTGACCATACATGAGCACAGCGGGAAGGGAGGAATGGGGGCTATAGTGGGGCTAGATATGGAGAAAGCTTTCTGTCATGGCAGTACCTTTTTTGGGTTTTAGAACGATTTGGTTTAAGAGGGGCTTTTGTTAATTGGGTATCTGCTCTCTACTGTTCACCACAGGCACAGCTGATAATAAACAATAAACTCACGGATAGCTTTTCTCTACAGAGAGATACCAGACAGGGGTGCCCCCTGTCCCCACTTCTTTTTCTTCTAGCTATAGAGCCCCTGGCTTCAAAGATTTGGGGGTAGTGATTGTATACAGGGTATTATGATAGGAAGTAGGGAGTCACATATAAATCTATTTGCAGATGATAATTTGTTATATCTGGCGAATGCACCTTGTGGCTTACCAGAGGCATTGTCTCTTGTACGAGCCTTTGGAGATCTCTTGGGCTTATGGGTCAACTGTGCTAAATTGGAGCTCCTTCCTTTGTCTGGGTGGGCCGGAGATTCTTGGGTGATCACATTATCCATCCCCCCAGTAAAAGGCCCAATGAGATATCTGGCAGTCTATTTAAGCACTAACCCAGCTTTGTTCTACAAGTGTAACGTTCTGGATCCAATTGATAGATTCAGGAGGTTGTGTGAAGCTTGGAAGGACTTGCCGATTTCTTTGTTTGGTAGGGTGGCGCTGGTGAAAATGATACTGCTGCCCAAGTTGTTGTACCCGCTCCAGGCTGTCCCTGTTTGGATACTACATAGAGATGAACGCCTCTTCCGCTCTTTAATTTGCTCTTTCATCTGGCGCCAGAGGAGGGCGAGAATTGGGAACCAGAAGTTAATTTTAGATAGATGTTTAGGAAGCCTTGATCTTCCGGACCTCCGTCTATATAATGTGGCCGCCCTGATGCGCTTTATTTTTGAGGGAATGACGGGGACCTGTCGTTATTCTCCCCCAGGATGAATGGATGCCTGGAGTTGTCCTTATTCGCTTATAAATCTAGTGCACTTGTCTTTGGGTTCTGGTTCCCTGGTTGCTCCTAAATTGAGATTCCTTCGGCCGCTACATAGGGCTTGGTGTTGGTGGAGTGGACATCAGGGGCGCCCCCTGATGCCTCACCTTTTATGAGTCTTGTGGGTAATCTGGCATTCCTGGCGGGTATAGGTTGTCCACCTGGTATAAAATTATGAAAATGACCATACCTTTGGGGGGGATGGAGAGGCTGGTGCAGCACTGGAACAGGGACCTGGGTACTGAGTTTACACGTGTTTGTTTTAGTGCACTCTTCTCCACCTTATATGAGATGGTTAAGGCAGCAGATTTGCAAGAAACACAATATAAAATACTGCATAGATCTTACATGACTAGGTCCAGGGGTGCTGCACTAGGGATAATGAATGCTGCCTTAGATGCCGTAGTGGTAGAGGCACACTTATTCATACTTCCTTAGAAAAAAAAACTTAGGAAGGGGGACAACTGAGAGGGTAAAAACTGTACAACAGGCATGGACGCTGTTCAAAATTACCATCCTGGAGGCCCAGGCCAAACATATTCCGCGAATTAGAAAAGAAAGACGGAAGTCCAAAAGACAGCCGGCGTGGTTGAAAAGTGAGGTGAAGGAAGCTATTAGGGCTAAAAGAAACGCCTTCAGAAAATGGAAGAAGGAACTGTCTGAAAATAACAAGAAGCAGCATAAGGAGTGTCAAAGCAAATGCAAGGCGCAGATAAAGAAGGCCAAGAGGGATTACGAAAAAAAGATAGCATTAGAGGCAAAAAAAACATAGCAAAAATTTTTTCGGTATATTAAAAGCAGGAAGCCGGCAAAAGAATCGGTTGGGCCGCTGGATGACTGAGGGGTAAAAGGGGCGATCAAGGAACATAAAGACGTAGCGGAGAGATTGAATATATTCTTTGCTTCGGTCTTCACCGAGGAAGATTTGGGTGGGATACCGGTGTCGGAAATGGTATTTCAAGCGGACGAGTTGGAGAAACTTACTGACTTCAACAGTAAACCTGGAGGACGTAATGGGGCAGTTCAGCAAACTGAAGAGTAGCAAATCTCCTGGACCGGATGGTATTCATCCTAGAGTACTGATAGAACTGAAAAATGAGCTTGCAGAGCTACTGTTAGTGATATGCAATTTATCCTTAAAATCGAGCGTGGTACCAGAAGATTTGGAGGGTGGCCAATGTAACGCCGATTTTTAAAAAAGGTTCCAGGGGAGATGCGGGAAATTATAGACCGGTGAGTCTGACATCGGTGCCGGGGAAAATGGTAGAGGCTATTATCAAAAACAAAATTACAGAGCACATCCGAGGACGTGGATTACTGAGACCAAGTCAGCACGGCTTTTGTGTGGGGAAATCTTGCCTGACCAATTTACGTCAATTCTTTTGAAGGAGTAAACAAACATGTGGACAAAGGGGAGCCGATTGTGTATCTGGATTTTCAAAAGGCATTTGACAAGGTACCTCATGAAAGGCTACAGAGGAAATTGGAGGGTCATGGGATAGGAGGAAATGTCCTATTGTGGATTAAAAAGTGGTTGAAGGATAGGAAAAGAGTGGGGTTAAATGGGCAGTATTCACAATGGAGGAGGGTAGTTAGTGGGGTTCCTCAGGGGTCTGTGCTAGGACCACTGCTTTTTAATATATTTATAAATGATTTAGAGATGGGAGTAACTAGCAAGGTAATAAAATTTGCTCATGACACAAAGTTATTCAAAGTCGTTAACTCGCGACAGGATTGTGAAAAGTTACAGAAGGACGTTACGAGACTGGGCGGCTAGATAGCAGATGACGTTTAATGTGAGCAAGTGCAAGGTGATGCATGTGGGGAAAAAAGAACCCAAATTATAGCTACGTCATGCAAGGTTCCACGTTAGGAGTTACGGACCAAGAAAGGGATCTGGGTGTCGTCGTCGATAATACACTGAAACCTTCTGCTCAGTGTGCTGCTGCGGCTATGAAAGCGAATAGAATGTTGGGTATTAGGAAAGGTATGGAAAACAGGTGTGAGGATGTTATTATGCCATTGTACCGCACCTTGAGTATTGTGTTCAATTCTGGTCACCGCATCTCAAGAAAGCTATAGTAGAATTGGAAAAGGTGCAGCGAAGGACGACTAAAATGATAACGGGGATGGGACGACTTCCCTATGAAGAAAGACTAAGGAGGCTAGGGCTTTTCAGCTTGGAGAAGAGATGGCTGAGGGGAGACATGATAGAGGTAAATAAAATAATGAGTGGAGTGCAACAGGTGGATGTGAAGCGTCTGTTCACGCTTTCCAAAAATACTAGGACTAGGGGGCATGCGATGAAACTACAGTGTAGTAAATTTAAAACAAATCAGAGAGATTTTCTTCACCCAACGCGTAATTAAACTCTGGAATTCGTTTCCGGAGAATGTGGCGAAGGCTGTTAGCTTAGCAGAGTTTGAAAAGGGGTTAGACGGTTTCCTAAAGGACAAGTCCATAAACCATTACTAAATGGACTTGGGAAAAATCCACAATTCCAGGAATAACATGTATACAATGTTTGTATGTTTGGGAAGCTCGCCAGGTGCCCTTGGCCTGGATTGACTGCTGTCGTGGACAGGATGCTGGGCTCGATGGACCCTTGGTCTTTTCTCAGTGTGGCATTACTTATGTCCTGCCCTTATGATCTGGAATAGGGTTTTTTCCTAAGGTTGTCCAGAAAGAAATGGAATGGGATTATGCCACCCTACTTTTGGGGGATCAAAGGTTACTCCTATCTCAACATTTAACTCAGCCTCAACGGCGTTTTTTTACACATCACTATTGCTGTTAAGAAACATATATTACAGTTCTGGATCTCTCCTGATCCCATACCCTTTGAAAGCTGGACAGCGAAAATGCGGGAGATGGGCAAACATGAGGGTCTGCTTTACTCTTAAGTCCCTTAAAACAGATAATAGACATTATGCCTCGCTGTGGAAGTGCTGTTTAGAGTTGCTTGACACTTAGGGGAGGGGGTGGGTGGGGGGAGGAGTGTGTGAGAATGGGCTGCGTGTATGGTGGATATCAGGGGATGTTTGGGGTGGGCTTTTCTTTGGTATAGATGGAAGTGTGCTAAGGTGTTAGTGGAAGGGGTTTGTTTTGTAGGTGTCTTCTCGGGGAAAATATATAAGGTCGTTACAGAGGTCTCCTATGGGATTACTGTTGGTAATTTTTGTACAAGCATTCTTGGTTCGTATTACATGTTGGACAAGGTTTCTGTATCAATTTGATGTCGTATCTGTTTCTCTGTATTGACACCCAAAAATATAATTTAAAAAAATGTCCAGGAGTACAAAATACAACCTGCTTTGTATGTCTTAGTGGGGGAGAAATTTGCCCTATAAAGCACTGTGATGATTTTTTAATCTTTTGATGAATAAGTCCTCAACAATCTCAGGATTCAGTCTAGCTCTCCTGTCTTCCACAGTCTTTCCTGCAGTAGAAGATATCTTATCACAAGATGTGCTGATAGCAGGAATGTACAGGATCCTCCATGCAAATTTTGCCAGTTGTGGGGTGTGAATTTCTTTTAATTTTGCTCAAAACTGAATGGTCAGTTTTGGTCGCAAATTTGGTTTCACAGAAACTGAAGATCCTGGATTCGGTTGGGTTCTTTCAGGGATGAGCTGCTGCCTGGCAAACTTGGCAAAAGGGAGTTCTGAATTCCTTCAAAGGAAGTTTCAGTTGACGGAGCTTGGGGATCCTCATCAGCTGAAGTATTTAATATTATGAGTTTGGGAGATTCCAGGTGAAGAGTGGAGGGGAGGACTGGGGCAGAGAGAATATTTTGTGCCCACGCTAAATTGGCTGTAGGTATCTGGCTAGACCACTGGCCTCAGGTATTGAAGAATCTTGCCACCAACTTTTCAGTATTTAAACCCCCTGTGCTCTAGCGCCTAAACATGATTACCAGTTTTTGGATTCTCACTCTGTTCCTCTACATTCACAGGGACACAAGAAGTACATGAAGCGCATAATACTGAACAGAGATAAAAATGGTGAGTCAACTGATTTCTCTAATCTGGAAATGTTTGCTCTCTCTCTCTCCCACCCCCTCCCCCATTTTATTGTTGCTTATCTTTGTGTTTTTGATTTACAGTTCAATATTTTCTTTTTCCTTCAGTGGAAAGAATTGTTTCTAACAAATTTATCTTGCTCTTCCTGAGGGCAAAATGTTGAGAAGAGACTTTTTTATTTTTCAATCCATTTTCTATTTGTATCTCTGTATTTGATTTTCTTCTCTGCCCTCCAGGGAATGAAAGTAACTCTGGGCAGGATTATTGGGGAATCAACCTGACTAGTAGGACTGTGGATTAATCGTTTTAACTAATGATTTTCTGTGTGATTAAAACTTTTGGCAGACAGAAGGGAAGAGAAATTGGGAGGGGAGGGGATAGGATGGGATTTGATATACCACCTTTCTATGGTTACAATCAAAGCGGTATATATATATATACCGCTTTGATTGTAACCATAGAAACAGAGGAGGAGGGTCTTGGCTGCAAGAAGCCTCGCAGGGCCTGAATTCTAGGGCTTATAATCTCTTATCTGTACAGCACTGAATGAGCCTGATAGTACTTTAGAAGTGATTAGTAATATATTTGTTTCTTCTGTAAAAAATGAACTTTGATTTTTGTGTTGTGTGTGTGTATATATATATGTGTATGTATATATATAGATATATAGAGAGAGAGAATATAATATATTATAATATAATATAATATATAGGACAAGGAGGGCCTTAAATCAGACTACTGTATGTTAAATCTTTTTTTTATTTTTATTGAAGAAGACAGTCAAGTAAACAGTACAGTGTCTCATTTCTTCACCTTCTATTTCAAACTTCTAACTTGCCCCATTTTCCCAACTCTGTCCAAGTACCCTCACCCCAATATCATTTATATTATTTTGCAAAGAAAATATATCGCTTCCAAACAGAAGAACAAGACTGCTGCAGGTTAATAAAGGAAGCCTCTGGTCAGATGTGTCAGAGGAGTTTTTCTGATTGGTAACTGATCTGGTAACATAAGCTCTTGTGTATATATATCTATATCTGTATCTTAGTGCAGTAGTGCCCAAACTAGCCCCTCAGCACCTCTAGGTGTGGTCTGTGTTTCCAGAATTTCCACTAGAAATAGGCATGAGTGAGGTTTGTATGCAATGCATCTCATGCATATTCAATGTGAATGTCAAAATCAGAGTGGGGGGGGTCCCTTCAGATACATTTGTGAAACAGTGCCTGAGAGAGAAGATATAATACTGTAGCAGGACTTGCTTATCCATTCTTGCCGTAGCTGAGATTATATTCATGAACCTTAAATGAGTCCCTGTATTTTCTAACTCCTATTTTATCTTAACTGTGTTCCACCTTCACTTACACCCTATGCTGTCTATTAAAATGTTTTATTGTGTGCTGAGTTGACATTCTAGTTGTTGTATGCTATGCCGTACCTTGTATTTGAATATTTTTACTGCTGTAATTGTCTTATTACAGCAGTAAAAATAGATTGTAAGCTCTTTGAGCAGGGCCTGTCCTTTTATGTTAAATTGTACAGCGCTGCGTAACCCTAGTAGCGCTTTAGAAATGTTAAGTAGTAGTAGTAGTTATTGCCATGGTTCCCAAACCTGGTCCTGGAGGCACCCCAGCCAGTCAGGTTTTCAGGGTACCCACAATGAATATTCATGAGAGAGATTTGCATGCATGCCTCCACTGTGGATATACTGAAAACCTGACTGGCTGGGGGTGCCTCCAGGACCAGGTTTGGGAACCACTGGTCTGTCATCGCCTTGCTGTACACCGCCTTGAGTGATTTTTTTTTTTTTTTCAAAGGTGGTAAACAAATCCTAATAAATAATTTAAATACACATTCAAATGCCACAGATATATAAACACACAAGCAGCAAACATTTTTTTTAGGGAAAAAAGAAGCTCTCCTTACTGCAAGGGGCATGGTGAAACTGAAAGGGAGCAGATTCTAGAATATTTATTTTTTTTTACAAAACGGGTAGTGGATGGGTGGAAGTGATGTTGGAGCGTAAGAGAGCCTTGGAAAATTTCTGGTAGAGAAAATAAAGGTAAACCAAGGGTTTAAGTAATTTGTGGAAACTGGGCAGACTAGATTATGTATTTATTTTTGGTGGGGTGGGGGATGGGTTTCAATTGAACCCACGTTGCTTCAGTAGTAGTAGTTCAAGTCAGATGAGTCCTTTTGTTAGTGCTGTTACTCTCAGAAGATGCTGTACAAAACTCAGGGTTGTTTTGTTTTTGCCTCCATCATCAGTTAACAGACCCTAGCCAGTGACTAGGATCTCCTAACTATTTGCTCTTGGTCTTTTAACAAATGGTTTGTGTGGGTTGTTTTGTTTTGTTTTATTTCTTTTTAACACCTGTGAAAGGAATTGGTCTGTCTCAGGAGTTTCAGTTCCCTTTATTGTGCCTTTTCCCTGATTTGTCTAAATCAGTCTCTGCGTCTCTCAGGGGTCTTCTCTGTTGTGTTCTTGTTTTCATTTTATTAGTTGCTTTGATAAGTGTTTTCTTCCTGGAGAAGACTTCTCATACTTTTCCTTAGAGGCCAGTGTGCTGGCGGTTTTTTATTCTGTACTGAATAACTTCACACTATTCATTACACGGAAGGAGGTGGAGTTCAAAATATACACTACATACAAATATACTCTCACCTATCGATGATAAAGTAAAAAAAAAAAAAAAAGCCTCAATGAGCCAAAGCCAGCTTAGATTATAGCAGACCAATAAATGACTACAATGTGTTTCAACCAATACAATCCTATAAGAGGAACACTAAAAGACAGAGAAGCATATATAATATATATAGCTGGGGCTATAAGAGATCCAATAGCTCACTATATATATATATATATATATATATATACAGTGCACTCCATTTAAGTGTATATCGGATAAGCGCATGCTTTGTTTAACTGCATGCCGTACTTCGGTCCCGTTTTTGGTGCCATCAGTTCCTATGGGGACAAACTTCGGTTTAGCGCACCACTGTTAAGTGCAAGATTCGCTTATATGCATGGTTTAAGACCGCTCCTCTGCAGGAAAGACTCCGCATAAGCGCATGCATGGAATATGGAAACCGATTGACACTTGACAAAGGGGCGGTAAATTTGAAATCTCGTTGGTTAACTGCCACAGGCAGAATAAGCGAAAGAAAGTTGTTAGAGTGTACACTGGAGTCGTCATCGTCGTCGCGCAACTGTAAGACTTCAACACTGGCTGAACGAATAGAAGTTCTTAAAAAAAATTAGAAAACAAAGTCAAACATCTGTTACTAAAGAATATGGTGTCAATCCCAGTCAAATTTCACGTATCTTGAAGCAGGAAGACCAGCTTCTGGAAGACTGGCAAAACAATACAAATCCACACTGGAAACGTAAATGGGTGGGAAAAGCTGAGGATGTAGAAGATGCTCTTCGGTGGTATTCTCAATTCAGGAGCAGACAGTTTCCTGTCAGTGGTCCACTGCTTATGGAGAAAGCCAATCAGCTTGCTGAAAGTCTTGGACTATGAAGAGTTATGCTAGCCCTTGCTCTCAGTAAAATACAGGTCAATGGCTCATAATAAGAGCTAGGCTTCTTAAAATCAAAATCATCTCTGATACAAAAGAGAGCTAGGCTCTGTAAGAATCAAAGATCACCTTTGACACAGTTACATTTTACTATAGCAAATGCTGAAGTAAGTGCTCAGAGAGCTGACAGAGGGTGGAGGGAATCTACTCTGTAGATAGTGAGGAGACTGGCACCTACAAGACGTCATGAGCAAGAGTTGCTATGATTATGTGGAGATAGTACTGGGTCAGCTGCACCCCGGGTGAGAATATCCAAAGGGGGGGCTAGAGGAAGGTTTTGGAACATGTGAAGTCATTCTAATTAAACTGATAAGGGCTAGGAACCCTGTTGAGACAGCTGGGGTCTATAGGAACCAATGAAGCCAAAATGGTATATAAGGACTAGTCTGGAGGGTATTAGATCAGACAAGACAAGGAAGGCTACAAGAGAAGGAGGGTGACAGACGTGTCGTGAACTGCTGTTCAACCATACGAATATCTGATTTGCCTGTACTGCTATTGGTGAGATTATAATAAACTATCTTCTTATATTCCAGTGAGTCCTTCTGATTATGGAGTTCGTTAATTCCTGGATTGTGTAAGAGCAGTCTGGGGGAGGATGAGGTCAGAATAGGTGGGGGAACACGCAAATTAAATACAACTAACTGAATTCAAAGCCACTGTTGAATGGTTGGAAAGATGGAAAGAGAGGAACAGCATAAAATTCAAGAAACTGCATGGTGAGAACAAGACGCTGATGACTTTGGTGCTGAAAATTGGGTTGTTTCAGTTCTTCCTACCATCTTGAATGAGTTTGCACCTCGTGACATTTTCAATGCTGACAAAAACAATCTCTACTGGCGAGCGATTCCTGATGGAACACTTGCATTCAAACAAGCCGAAACTACAGGAAGTAAAACGTTGAAGGACCGACTGACGATCGTCCTTTGCTGCAATATGGATGGGAGTGAGAAGTTGAAACCACTCATCACTGGAAAGAGCAAACAGCCCCGTTACTTCAAGAATGTTAAGCGACTTCCTGTGTCATACGAGGCTAATGCAAATTCATGGATGACTGGGGAAATTTGGAAGCAGTGGCTAAAGAAGTTAGACACTAGAATGCGGGTACAAAAGCGTCAGATTTTGTTGCTTTGTGATAATTGTGCTGCACACAGTGATGATGTCAGGCTGTCTAACGTCAAGGTGATCTTCCTGCCACCAAACACTACCTCTCTGATCCAACCTATGGATCAGGGCATAATAGCCAATTTCAAACAACATTATCGGGCTCTTGTGCTACGTTGTCTGATGAGCGTTATGGATGACCAGACTGGCAAGGATAAACGTGCTGTTGAACTGACTCGTAATCTATCACTGTTGGATTCCCTACATATGCAGAAAGAAGCGTGGAATCATGTTACACAGGCAGCCATTGTGAACTGCTACAAGCGGGCAAGCTTTGTTAGGGATGTGGAGAGGGACGAAACAGATGCAGCTGTTGTAAATGCGTCAGATGAACAGGCTATTGACATCCCAGCCGGTGTTACTGAAGAGGAGTTTCATCACTACGTAGCTGTTGATAACGATCTACAAACAGCTGATGATAGCACTGATGTTGAGATATGCGCCTACATGCAGGCAACGGCTGATGATGAAACAGATGATGAAATGAGCAGCGAGGCACATGCTGACAAAATTCAACAACCGCCTGTCACTTTTGCAAGAGTGCTGGAGAGTCTCAACACCATGCGGGCCTATCTGGAGGCCACTGGATGTCAGTGCTATGACAGTTTTTACCGTCTGGCAGACGTAGTCTATGGAACTCACAGACACAAGAGTGTACAGAGGGCTATGACTGATTACTTCAAGTAAGCCTAACGTCACTTAACAGAGACTGTATAACGTCAGTTAACGGAGACTGTATACTGTATGTATAACAGTACTGTACATATGTTTATCAGATTTCAAGCTTCTTTGGGTCACAAAGGTTAAGTGCACGCTCCGGTTAACTGAATGCATTTCTTTGGTCCCAGACCCTTGCACTTAAGTGGATTGCACTGTGTATATCTATCTATCTATCTATCTATCTATCTATCTAATGCATCTCTGTCTTTTAGTGTTACTCTTATAGGATGTGTTGGTTGAAACAAGTGTTTTTGTATTGCCACTTGTTCTTCCCCCTTTTTTTAATGTGTATTTGATTTTTCCGGGAAGTGTTTTTTCCCCTCTTCTTTTTATATATACAGTACTATCACTAGCATAAAAATCTTACTGTATATTCACTTTGATCTCTTTTTCAAGAAGATGAAGTAATCTCATTTAAAGATAGAATCTTATCATTTAGTAGGCAAAACTGCACTTAAAGGTGTAAGCTGCTCTGCATGAAGCTGTTGCAACTGCCCAACGATGCCAGCATTTCGTGATGAAACTACAGTGTAGTAAATTTAAAACAAATCGGAGAAAAGTTTTTCTTCACCCAACGTGTAATTAAACTCTGGCGTTGCCGGAGAAAGTGGTGAAGGCGGTTAGCTTAGCAGAGTTTAAAAAGGGGTTGGACGGTTTCCTGAAGGACAAGTCCATAAACCGCTACTAAACGGACTTAGAAAAATCCACAATTCCAGGAATAACATGTATAGAATGTTTGTACGTTTGGGAAGCTTGCCAGGTGCCCTTGGTCTGGATTGGCCGCTGTCGTGGACAGGATGCTGGGCTTGATGGACCCTTGGTCTTTTCCCAGTATGGCATTACTTATGTACTTATGTCTGCTTCAGGGGCATGCATGGAACTTTTGTTGCTGGTAGCTACTAAATGGTAAGATTCTCTCTGAGATTGATCTGTTTTCGAGAAGATGAAGTGAAGTTCTTTAAATAGCTGGTCTTTGAATAACTGCTGAGTCATGAGACCTGAAATAGAAATCAGCATCAGTCAGGCTTCTTAACACTTAAGCAGCTATGATCAGTTCAAAGGTACGCTGGCTTCAATATCTTGCATCTGCTGCTTTTTGCTTTATTTATGGCCCATCTAGACTAGTCTATGCAGGCATTCCTCAAAACCAATTAAAGTGTCTCTAGCTTCTTCAAAATACTGCAGCCAAGTTGCTATGTAAGGCTTGTAAGTTTAATCATATTTCTCCTATACTTCAAAATCAATTCTGGTTGCTTGTTCACTATTGTCTTCAGTATGAGATACTAATACTTACCCACAGGGTCTTCTACAAAGGAATTTCCTCTGATCTATCTTCATTGATTATACCCCATGTTCAGATCAGTCTCTCTGTTTGCTGCACGAACAACGTTTAGGTCTTCTGTCCCCTATCCATGCTCATCTGGAATCAACACATAGCTTGGCTTTTTTTTTTTGCTTCATCCTTATGGAATTTACTACCTGTTTTACACAAGGAATTGTCTTTAAAGAAAAGTAAATCTATGTTGAAGTCCCACTTTGTTAGCTTGTAGCACTCAGTTTTTTGGGGGATGGTGATTACATAAGGACATAAGAGTAGTCATACTGGGTTAGACCAATGGTCCATCTAGCCCAGTATCCTCTTTTTCAAACAGTGACCAAGCCAGGTCACAAGTACCTGGCAGAAACCCAAATCATGGCAACACTCCATACTACAAATCCCAGGGCAAGCAGCTGCTTCCCATGTTTGTCTCAATAACTGACTCTGGACTTTTCCTACAGGAATTTGTCCAAACCTTTTTTAAACCCAGGTGCGCTAACCACTGTTACCACATCATCCGGCAAAGAGTTCCAGAGCTTAACAATTCGTTGAGTGGAAAAAATATTTCCTCCTATTTGTTTTAAAAGTATTTCCATGTAACTTCCATGAGTGTCCCCTAGTCTTTTGAAAAATTGATTTACTTCTACTCATTCTACACCACTCAGGATTTTGTAGACCTCAATTATCTCTCCCCTCATCTGTCTCTTTTTTTTTTTTTCCAAGCTGAAGAGCCCTGACCTCTTTAGCCTTTCCTCATACGCGGAGTTCCATCCCCTTTATCATTTTAATTGCTTTTCTTTGAAACTTTTCTAATTCTGCTATATCTTTTTTGAGATATGGCGACCAGAACTGAACACAATACTCAAGCTGTGGACGCACCATGGAGCGATACAACGGCATTATAGTATTTTAGGTCTTACCATTCCTTTTCTAATAATTCCTAGCATCTTGTTTGCTTTTTTGGCTGCTGCCGCACACTGAGCAGTAGATTTCAGCATATTATGTACAGCGACACCTAGATCTTTTTCTTGAGCGCTGACCCCAAAGGTGGACCCTAGCATCAGGTCACTATGATTCGGATTATTCTTTCCAATGTACATCACCTTGCTTTTGTCCATGTTAAATTTAATCTGCTATTTGGATGCCCGATCTTTCAATTTCCTAAAGTCTTCCTGCAATATTTCACAGCCCGCAAGTGGGGATCCAAGTGTATGTAGTTGGTTCTTTATTACTTTGATTTTTGCAATTATTGAGTACTTTCCTATTTTAATGGAGTTCCTTTTCTGTTCTTTTTTTTTTTGTTTCATATTTTTATTAAGGTTTTTCAAGCATAACACAAAACAAAAAGGAAAAACCAAAAGTAACAATAATTCATGGCAAATAAAGAAACAAAAATTGAAAAAAGACAGAACAACATCAGCATTCATGACAATACCAATATTTGTAAACCGCTTTGGCTTGCTTTTACCAGAAAAAGCGATGTATCAAGTTTTCTTAAACATGGTTGATGTGCTTCATTGCCCTCTCACAGGTTATAATATGAGGGCTCTGCTATGGAAGCAGTTCATGGTTATCTTCAGTAGCTAACTCTGCCCAATCTTTAACTAGTGGATGTTGCCAAGTACTGGTGCAGCAAACCGAGCCAGGAGCTGCGAGAGTATTGTGATGTCATAAAAATCTACATCTTATGGCCGCTTCTGTTTGAGAGGCTTGGACCACGTCCTTCTAACGAGTGGCTTCTGATACAGTGCAGGTAAGTGGGAAGACTGTGCTGCTGTGTTAGCTAGGCATGATTTAGGTAGATGGTTGTTCAAAGTTCCTTAAAAGAAATGACTGTAGTTATCTTCCTTCGTGTATGTAAACTGATTCCAAGCACACCTTTTATGGTACAGCTAATAAACTATTTAATTGCTCTCCTTCAATATCAGTTTTGATTCTCAACAGATTTCATGTCAGAACAAACCTTGCGAGTCTGATCTTATTTGAATCTACCCCTGGACAAAGCCAGTTTATCACCAAATTTGGATATTCCTGGGTGAATTCTGTATCACAGCACAGTGCACGTATGATTATGAATTTCCAGTTGCACCACAGAATTAGATTGGCTGAAGTGCTGTAGGTGTGCACTGGCACAGTTGGTAGGAGGGTGTAGATGACGACGGCAGCAGCTGCAGCCCATACAAGGCTGGAGGAAGGTAGTGGCAGCAGAAGTAGCAGCTGCAGCCTAGGCATGATTGGTGATACTGACCAGGGGCGTATCTGCGTGGGGCCACAGGGGCCTGGGCCCCCGCAGATTTCGCCCTGGACCCCCCTACCGCTGCCAACCCTCCCCCGCCGTTGCTGTCGCCTACCTTTGCTGGCGGGGGACCCCAACCCCCACCAGCCGAGGTCCGTGTCCTGCTGCCTTTAAAAGAATTCCTGCAGCTGGCGGGGGAACCCCAACCCCCGCCAGCCAAGCCGAGGTCCTTTCATTTCTTCCACTGCAGTCTGCAAAGCTTTGCAGATTGCAGTGGAAGAAATGAAAGGACCTTGGTTTGGCTGGCGGGGGTTGGGGGTCCCCCGCCAGCTGAAGGAATTCTTTTAAAGGCAGCCGGCAGCGGCAGGAGGACGCGGACCTCGGCTGGCGGGGGTTGGGGTCCCCCGCCAGCAAAGGTAGGCGACAGCAACGGCGGGGGGAGATTGGCAATGGCAGCGGCTGGGGGGAGGGGGATCGGCAATGGCGGCAGCGGCGGTGGGGGGGCTATAATGTGCCCCCTCTCTCTGACCCTGCCCCCCCCTACCGCCGCAGTTCAGATACGCCCCTGATACTGACAACAGCTTGTGCAGGGATCCATGGATGAAGTGGCCACTAGGAACATCCTATCAGGCAGCTTTTGAATTTTGATTGAGCTGTAGTTGGAGGAAAGTGGTGTGGCGGTCTGGCTGGAGTGGGGAACAAGATAAAAAATAGTGGAGTCAGCTAGAAGGAAAAGAGAAAACAAATATAGATGTGGGGATTTATAGCCTAGGGGAGGACTACCCTGAGGATGAGGAGAATAAATAAGGGTGATTGCCCTTTATCTTGTGCTTCTCAGGACTCTGGACTGAGGCACATAAGCACCGCCACGCTGGGAAAAGACCAAAGGTCCATCAAGCCCAGCATTCTGTCTCCGACAGTGGCCAATCCAGGCCCCAAGAACACCCACTACATCTGACATTGCTGGAAATGGCAGTGGCAGGTTACTGTGTTCCTGCCCCTTTCCCTCAGAATTGCTTGAGCCCTGCACCCATTTTTCTAACCCCCAATCCCCTCTCCCCACTAAAGGGTCAGCTCTACTTGGGGTGAGATTGGTGAAGGGCAGAGTACAGTAAGCTAGAGAGGGAAGAGCAGTAGGGAGAAACTGGTGTGAGAAGCACTGAGTGCTCCTAGGAGAATTCTGTGCTAAAAAGTAAGATGATATTTATTTTTGAGAGGGTTTTTTTTTTTTTTTACTGTAGTTCTGAATGACCTCTTATGGTAACGAGTGTCAGGTTTACAGACAAAATATGCAGAATTTTACTAAATTTTCAGTTGTACATAAAGCTTTTTAATTACTTAGGAGCTGAAGATATGAATGTGATTTTATCTGGTTCACAGAAATCTCATACATGGGCTTCTCTAACTTCCTCGACACATTGTTTTACCTTTATTGGTTTATTCATTTTGTTTGGATTTGGCGCTCACCTTTTTTTCAGTTGTTGCTGCTCAATGCAAGTTACATTTAGCTACAGTAGGTATCGCCCTGTCCATGGAGAGCTTACAATTTAAGCTTGTACCTGAGACCGTAGAGAGTTAGTGACTTACCTAAGGTCATAAGGAGCCACAGTGGGATTTGAATTGGGTTTCCCTGGTTCTCAGCCGCCTGCTGTAACCAGCAGGTGGCTACTGCACTTTGAGTCACTGATGCTGGCACCGTGAGCATGCTTTTGGCTGAGAGCTGCCACTTACTGCTGTGCTTTTCTGACTTTGGGTGGGCTGTGAGGTAGAGAACTGCATGGGAATCCTGCGGGGATCCCTTCCAGGCTTATGGGACACCTGCAGGGGTGGATGCAGGGATCCTGTGGGGATGGGCACAGGTCCTACATGGTTCGCGTGGAAGTGTAGTGCTAGGGCAGCCTACCTATCCGTTCCTTCTATCATGGCAATTATAGCACTAAAAAAATTAATGGATATGGTTGATAGCGTTGAAATCCCCATAAGCGCTGAAAGGGGACGTTTTCAACATGGGTTACTGTTGAGTTATTTTACCACAAGTTGGGTTATTTTAGCACAGGGTTGGGCAGGGATGGGTGAAATTTCTGTCCCTGTGCAATTCACTACTCCAGCTGGCAGGACCAGGGATCTCTGCTAGCTTATAGGCATAGTGTGCTCAACTGCTGGATGGGACTAAAGCAAAAGTGGAGGAGCCCAGGCCCACCTTCAGCAGGTTACAGAAACATAAAAGTACTGCAGTACCCAGAACTCTTGCTGTGTGCCTACTGAAGGGGATTTGTTGAAAGCAGAGGGTTTTTTTGGCAGCAAGAACAAGAGTAAAAGGACATGGTTTAGCTACTGCTGTGCCTGCAGGGCTGGTTAGATCTGTGCCTTGTGTGTTAGGTGCTGGGACTTCCTGACTTCTGTCTTGTTAAAAACACATTTGTTACGTGTCCTCGTACAGTATACTGAGATGTGATTCAACTGAATTAAAAAAAAAAAAAACAAGATCTAAAACTAAAACTCTTTCCATGTGTTGTTAAGGAGCTTAGATTCTGAACTCAGCTTGAATGAACTGAACAACATTGAGCTGCTGGAAGACATTCTTGAGATGGTTAAAAAGGTTGTGGTAAGTTAGAAATTGATTTTTAACCCTGGGAAGTTGTACACATTTAATGTATGTGTTTAATTCTATGTGTTTCTGCATTTAGTACATAAAAATTGTCCAGCATTGTTCCTAGGTCCAGGGCGGGCCCAAGGGTATCAGATGTCGTATGTAAATTGGACTCCCCTTCTCTTTACCCCTCCCCCACTCCCTGCAGGTGGCAAGAATCTTTCACCTCTAGCCCCCCTTGCCCCCCCCCCATTGGCATCTTTCTCCATACCTCTGCCACTGCCCTCCCCCTACCTCTTCCAGGCTGATCTGAAGGAGTGGGACAAAGTAGCACTTAGCCCAGGTCTGTGCTTACAGGTCCTGTACAGTGTTGATGCTTTTTTAATCTTCTGGCAGACCTGGGAGGAGGTAGGAGGGCGGCAGCAGGAGGCCTGGCAAAGAAGGGGAAGTAGGGGTATCTCTGGTATGCAGCAAAGCTATGTGATTTCCCCCTTCCCCCCAACCCCCCCACACACACACACTCTTTCAGTGCTGTCACCCTGCTTTTATTATAAGCTGGGATACTGTTTTGGTTCTTTTGCTTTTTGTGAAAGTTTGGAAGATCTGGAAGCATAAGCTGGGATACTGTTTTGGTTCTTTTGCTTTTTGTGAAAGTTTGGAAGATCTGGAAGTATAAGCTGAGGCTTCCTTAGCCTCCTGGTTATCTTCTCCAATCAGCAGATGGAGGCAGAGACTTGAAGATTCCATTGACATCTTCTGTATAACAGGTGGTGTAGCCAGGAACAATCCAGTATTTCTCTGTATCCAGCAGGTGGTGTGGTTTGGATTGTTGCAGTAGAATATTTATTCTGAGGAGGCCTGTCTGCCCAGTGTTCATTCCGTGGCCTGCAGCTTTAAGGTTGAACGTTGGCCTAGATGTTGCTTCCAAGAACTGGTCAACGAATCTCCTTTGGCCAAGCTCAGAGTTGTCTGTTCCTCCATGACCCCAAGCTATAGTCCATGGGCTGTGCTTGTGAGGTCAGCCATCATTGACCTCAAGGGGCTTTGACTAGCAGGGGATTAGAGTGGGGGGTTTTTCCTGTCAGCAGTTGTCCGCCTGCTTAAAGTAAAAAAAAAAAAAAAAAAAGCTTAAGCTAACTTAAGTGGTTTTCCCTAGTTTATTAATTGAGTAGGCAGGCCAGTGTAAGGCTTCTGGGGGCAGCTCTAATTGTTTTCTCAGCAGGGAGTTATTCTTCAACCCTAAGCAGCCCAGGAGGCAGACACTGAGGGGGGTGTGGGAGCTGGCCTATGAGTAATGCAGCTGACTCCTACTGCCCTGTATGTGACAGGGAAGACAATTTTTGTTTCTTTGGAGCTGGGGATTGTAGGTTCAGCCTGGCCCCGGGCTCTTCTTTAATATATTTAGCTTCAGGGCACTTTGAAGCTGGGGGCTGCAGAACCCAGGAGTGCTTATTCAGGGCCTTCTGGTGACCTAGGACCCCACATGTTACAAGCCCTCAGATTGCTTTAAGAGAGCTGTGAATGAATTCAAAGTTTGGACTCCTAGCCCTTCCCTCAAATTGGGAAGACACTAGCCAGGTTCAGATCCTGAGTAGATTCTAATCCAACGTCTGTCCTTTTGCAGAGGACAGAAACAAAGGGGGTTCCCTCCTAGGAGAGGTATCTTTGGACAGGGCAGAGTTGTCCCCAGAGGAAGATGAGGATTCTCTGGTGTTGAGCCTTTTCCATGAGGAGGAGTTTGCTTCTTTAATAGGTAGTCTTGGTTCTTATTATTTCTGCACTTGCATGGGAGAAGCTCATGGATGGGGACCTCACTCTCCCAGTTAGTGTTAACTGAGTGGGAGATGCCGAATGGGGTTCTCCGGGGTATTAAGCTCATGGGTAGGCTTGATATCCCTCCCACAAGAAAATCTCAATAAGTTTCTGCCCCTCCCTAGAGTGGATGCTCTGGTGACAGTCACTAAGAATCTCAATAAGTTTCTGCCCCTCCCTGGAGTGGATGCTCTGGTGACAGTCACTAAGAATCCTACTGTCACAGCAGAAACAACAAGAGTTACAAGGCATTAGAAATGGGTAGTTGTACTTCACTGTAGTTCTTAAATACAACTGGCAGTACTTTTACATGTAACGACTTAAATTTGATCTGTACCTTTCTACCAAGTAACTTAAGTACAAATTTGGAAAGTAGTCACAAAAAAAATTTTTTTTTTAAGCATCCCTCTGCTTCTCCCCCTCTACATGCTTTCCAAGTGGTGTCAGACGGGGCCTTGTATATGTGAAAGGTTATCTAAGCAGCCAACACACTAGATTTAAACGACCCTATATGGCTGTTTTTTTGGCATATACCTTTGTCAGAAGTCACAGAGGTTCTACACAACTAAAAATATACAAGAAATATTATAAATGTATTTATAAGTGATCAATAAAACAGATGTATAAAAACAAATAGTAAAAAAAATAGGGAGTGCAACAAACAATCATAAGAACATATAGCAAACCAACATAATCAATTATTAGATATAATAATTAGTGTTCCATATGTCAAAATATGAAGGAGCAGAAGTCTCAAAATAATATTTAAGAAAAATGTGTTTGTGCATATGTATGTATAGATATATATACTCACACTCTTTCCTTTAAACGGGATCACCCAACATTTTTCCATATAACCCAAATGCATCCTAGTGTAGCGGAAACTTCTGCCTGAAATTCAAGACATTTCTGAGTAAATTTTTCATTAAGATGGATCTCCAGCACATCGAGCTTGCAAAACAGTTGAGTTCTTAATTAATGAATCCCCTAGAATTCATTGAGCCAATAGCTCAATGACATTGAAGACTTTGTGAATGTGTCAAGCTTCTAGGAGGACAGTTGGAACACACATTATGAATTAACTAAGAAAAAGACAACCAATTATAGTAATGAATTTTCAAAGATCATACTAAAAATGCACATTAAAAATGGCATGAAAAACAGAATAAAATGGGGTTAACAAAAATGTAAAAAAAACAAAAAAATGATTGATTATTAATCTGCACACTGTGCCCGTCTCCAAAATGTAATTTTTAAGCAAAAACGCTGAGAAATCTATAAAAGAAGTTTAAAGTTTTATGCGTTCCAGCGGCCATTTTGTCTTGCGTTTCAGAGATGTCACAGGTGCCATGAGGATGCAGACAAGACAGAGAAGCTGGGAACATGAAGTATATGAAAATAAACTTCAAAAACGTTATAAAACTAAATAATATATAAATGAGGATTATAAAAATAAATATTAAATGCACAAATGTCATACTACTTGTGAAAAAAAATTGTGCCCTTTTTTCTTGCATATGTTCCACTAATGGTTTTTCTGAGACATTCCTTTTAATGGCACTTCAATGCTCTATGATGCGTTTATTGAATGTGCGGCTTGTTTTGCCTGTGTGCAACAGTTTGGAAGGGCATGTAACAGCATAAACAACATGAGTGGTTTTACATTTCAACTATTGTATCAATTTGAATCTCTCACCAGTTTTGGGATGTATAAAAACTTTCATTTTTGAATTAACTTGACTGAGCAAGAGAGGCAAGGATAATGTCCCCAAACAGGTGCAGCCTTACGTGGAACTGGCAGAGCTGAAGGTGCTAATATGTCCTTCAGATTTTTGTTTCTTTTATCATCAGCCATGATTTATTTTCCTTCAAAACCAGGTATACACTGTGTGATGGACCAATTTTTCTTCAATATATTGATAATCTCATGCGATAAATGGTCATAATAAAGCATGCATACAATTTTTTCAGAAGCCCTTTTCTGTTTAGTCTGTGGGAGAGTGCTTCTGTTTTGTTGGATAGCTTTAACATATCCTTTCTCAATACATTGTTTGGGGTACCCTCTTTCATAAAATCTGATATCTTTGGTACATCCCATCAGTTTGGACTAGTCTAGCAGGATGATGAGAGGTGAAATTTACCCTTACCTGATTTAATTTTTGTTTAAGTCCTTCTTGGCCATTCCAGGAAGACAGTGGAGTTATAATAATCCATAGCTTCGGACTGCTGTTTCCTGTAAGTTTTATAAATAGTTTTCTTTAGTGTTCTGTGATCTATAGGGGGATACCCAATTGATAATGGGTTCCACTGCTATATATAGATTTGTTTAGCTTTGGTATTAGGATACTGGAATGTTGATGACTACCACCACCTCTTAAACTGTCACTGGAATCAATGGAATTAAGTCTCTGCCGCTATCTGCTGATAAGGGGGAGATAACACATCAGTCTGGACTGGTCTAGCAGGACTCGAGGAAAGGAAATTATCAGGTGGGGTAAATTTAACCTTTGATGCTTGAGGTGCCCATATAGCATGGAGTTTCACAGAATCTTTCTTTGTTGCAGGATATTCCATTCTTTATCACTCGGCTTTTGAAAATTGGCACAGATATAGAAACAGTAAGTCTTCTTTAAGGACGAGGTGGAAATTTTTTAGTCCATGATTTATGGCTCTTAAGATTTGGGGGGACGGGGCAGCATGCAGTATTTTTTTTTTTTTTTTTCCTAATCTGTGTACAAAGATTGTCATGAAGGCAGCCATTTTGTATGTGATGCTTGAGCTCTCCACTTGGGTAGGATTCTTACTCAGCTGTTTACTCCCATCTGTAGGAGAGGCCAAGGAAAAGAAATCCACACACAACACTGATGTAATGTCATGAAACACCTAGCCGTCCCTGAGTACACTGTATTTACACCTTCAGAGTAGTTGTAAATTTGTATAAAAGCATTTCTGCACTACTAGGAATAGGTCTAGATAAAATAGGTTTTGAGGTATGTTGCTTTTATAAAATATCTTTTTGAACTTTTCACATAAGCACAATGGGCTATTTTGTATGGCATTAAGTCTGATTTTCAGTTATCTGGCTTTCCAGAGCTGGAGCTGTGATCACCACAGCAGTCACTTAAACTGAGCAAATAAAAACACAAGTTGCCATTTTTTTTCCTAGTACAGAAATCTTAGAAAATTGACTAACAGTACAGTACTTAGGGATCAGCCATACTAGCTAAACTTGGTTCCAGAAAATTTAATTGACAATTAAAACAAAATCAGTGTGGTGTTAATTTTTGTATACTATTTTTTACTTTTATTTCTGAAATGATTTCTAGAATTTAGAGCATTTTAATAAATTCTGCTATGAAATGTAAGCAAATCTTCATCAGAACCTATGCAGGTACTTAAGAATGTGGATTAAACAAGGAAAGGTCAAGCAGTGAAAGGGAGGGTTCTGAGACACAGATGTTAAAACTGGGTGGGGATGGAGATAGGTTGTTTTTTTAAAAGTAGTATGTGTTTTTATGAACAAATGACCAGAGCTGAATAAGGCAGCAGGGTGAATTAAGAGTCTGTCGTCAGCTTAACTGATACTGTGGCTTGAAAATATCGAACAGGGCCACTACTGTGCTTTCCTCTCTGATCCCTTGCATGTCACACTGGAGAGTGCTGGCACCTTTAATGTGATCTGTTGAAATATTTGGTGACTTGACGTTTTTGCCTCGTGTATTTTGTGGTTGGTGCAATAATGGAAAGCTTTTTTTTTTTTTTTTAATTTGGTATAGAGGCAATATAATGTTGGTGATGCCCTGGAATGGGTGAAATGCACGGGTGATATTGGCGTCCTACAAAAGTTACAAACGTTTGGGGATTTCTGCTGGCCCCCGTTAGAAGTTTTCTTTTCTGAATGTAAGTATATTGTATTCTTATAACCTCCTTTCCTCCCCCTAAGCATTAAAAAAAAAATCTTAACCTTCTGTTTTGATGCTCCTTAATCTTTGCTACTGTAATTTCATCTCATCTGTGCCTCTGAAGTTGGTTACTAAGCAGCTGTCGTCATTACATACAAAGAACAGTGAATGATACATGTTGTGATCTTGTAATCTGAATATATCCTCATAACGTTCAATTTGAACAGGCCCATGTATATAGCAGTAGATTCCTACCTTGTATTTTAGGATAGCAACATTATATAGATGATGTTGCTCACCTCCCCAGATAAGAAGCACAAGAGTTGAGTGATTTTCTTCAAAATCTATGTGATCGAAATATTACTTTTACTTCACATATAGGAGGGACCCAAGTGGAGTTTTTGGATGTACATATAAAATATGAAAAGGGTGAGTTTATAAGAGTTTATAAACCAACAGATAGAAATACTTTACTTCATTATAAAAGCTACCACCCTAATCCATTAAAAAAACAGCAGTACCAGTAGGCCAGTTTTTGAGGATTACACGTTTGTACTCCTAGAAGCAAGATTTTTGTAGTCAAGCTCAAGAAATAGGTAATAAATTTATTCAAAGGGGGTACCCACTGACAGTAGTCCTTAGAGTGATGAAGAGGGCGTATAATGCTCATAGATCTTGGTTGATTTATTCCCAAGAGAAAATAGACACTGAAGATAGAATGACATGTGTTTTACCATTTGTACCCCTTACTAATCAAATAAAACAAATTATTTGTAAGCATTGGCCAATGTTAGGGTGTTATAAAAAAAATTTTAAGCTATGCCCAGGTTTGCGTACACTAGGGGACTGAATCTGGGAGAGAAATTAAAGAATAAGTATAATATAGGGATGGGTTATCATTCCAAATGTAAAGGTTCACATACTGTCAATATGCTTTAGAAACTACTAGTATTCAAATACCAAATCAAACAAAAGAGAAAATTATTTTTATTTGAGGTCTAAAACTTCTCTTGCAGCTTACCCGGATATTGTTCAATTGTTGCTGGGAGAAGGCTGATTGCGGTCTCCTTTTCATATGCTCTGTCCAGAGTGGAACCTTTAGCTTAGGCCCAGATCTGCAAAACTTAACTAACCAGCAGTGTGGTTTTTACACTGGTTCTAGCTGGTTTAGCGAGCACGGAGTACAGCGAGACATGCACAAAAGGGTTCTCCAAGCTATTTTCCTGGCATCGTAGCAGCTAATGAAACTTGTATGCAAAGCTGTTATAATGAGCTAATTTAGTATGCAAAGAGATGCACAACCGTTTTCCGAATGTGATGCACAGAAGCAGCCCCTACCTTTTACCATGGAAAATTTAACGGGAGGTCTGGAGCTGTCGTACATGCAGCTTCTTTGTGTGTATAAGAGCCCTATAGACACCGGAGCCCCGTTGGGAGCTGCACGTCCAACCGGGAAGCTGCTGAGCCCCATTCACACTAAGGAAACTGATTGGGAGCAAATGGTTAATTTTTCCCTAGAGCAAGTTGTAAATCCCAAAGGAAAGTGTGGGGTGGCCCTGCTTCTCTTTCAAATGACATTTAACTGACAAGAAATCAGGGGGAGTTATGCAATTAAACACTGCTAGAAGCACAGGTGCGCTAAACCAATTGGACAATGTGCCAGAGTTATTTAAGGTGTTTGTTCTGAGTTTCTCCTTACTGCTTGTCTGTAAATACTGAGGAGCTGGACCAGGGGCATAGCCAGACTTCGGCGGGAGGGGGGTCCAGAACCCGCGGTGAGGGGGCATATCTTAGCCCCCCTCCCTTTTGACTCCCGCCTCCGCCAACCCTCCCCCGCCACCACCAGGTACCTTTGCTGGCTCGGGTCCCCAACCCTCGCCAGCCGAAGTCCCCTTCAGTGCTGGTCTTCACAGAAGGCAGAAAGAGGAAGGATAGGTGAGTTAAATGCTGCGGGGGGAGGAAAGAGAGGGGAGAAGCTGGATAAGGGTGGGTTGGAGAATGTTTACTTTCCATATGCTGAATCCATTTTTGGCTGTTCTCACTTGTTGTTCTTTGTGCAATTAACTGCACAATTAAAAATTTAATTGAAATGCAGCCCTGGTTAATAACCCTTAGAATCTCTGTTTTGCTTGCGTTCAGGCAGTTTTTGGTGGGTTGGGAGGGGTGGTTTTGGTTTTATTTGCCTATTTCCTGAGTTGCTGTTCGACAGGCAGTCGATTGTTATCTTGGTCCTCGTTGATACCAGGGCGTCCACCTTGGGGAGATGCAACTTCTTAAGCACAGGTAGCAGATAAAGCCTGGCCTAGAACCTTTCCACCTTCAGACCCGCATCCTGCAAGTCTCATTCTGTTACAGATTTGTTAGCATGGTGCTGCACATCTGTATGAAGCTATACATGAGCTGTGTTGCTATGAGTATCTACTGCATGGTTCACTGTGAGACTGACCACAAGTGGCAGAGGAAATCAACCTAGTATGTGCTGCTCAGCTTTTTCTGTGGACTGATATAGGCTTGGGAAGAGGAACAGAAAGAAAGAGACCAAAGATGCATGGGTATTGGCTTTTATTTATTAAAAAAAAAAAAACATCGTAGCCCATGGTAACAATACAAACATACACAAATTAAATCAAATGTATATAAAACAGAGAATTCACTACCAGAATATACATTGTAAGTGTAACATGCCTTAATATTTATTCAAGCTATAAGGTTACTGATCTCTTCAACTGGGTGGTAAACCATGATGCGACTTTCAAATATGGAAATGGGACTTGATATACCGCCTTTCTGAGGTTTTTGCAACTACATTCAAAGCGGTTTATATATATTTAGGTACTTATTTTGTACCAGGGGCAATGGAGGGTTAAGTGACTTGCCCAGAGTCACAAGGAGCTGCAATGGGAATCAAACTCAGTTCCCCAGGATCAAAGTCCACTGCACTAACCACTAGGCTACTCCTCCACGCAAATATTCTTTTTTTTTTATTATTCTTTTATTTTAAAGGAGATCTTTATTCACTTTCAAACAGAAAGGCACATGCATAAAGTAGTAAACATGGTGAAGTTTACAACAAAAACCCCTAACAAGTTTCTACAACTTGGCAACAGTGGAAACAATCCAGAAGTCTCCAAATTTTTTACAAGTTTTGTGCTATATAATACTCCCCCACCCCCATCCAGCTGGACCACACCCTGAGTTTTCAAATATGCTTTTAATAGTTTCTAAAAAGAGACATGAGTGGATATTAACTGTAAATCAGCTGATAACGAGTTCCATAAAATAGGGCCATCAGCATTAAAATGAGGGTACTTCTAACAGATTTGTATTTACCGAACAAAGAGATCTGGAGGGATAATATGTAATAAAGTTGCAGCAGGCAGAGGAATTGTCACCATTTAATGTACATAAGTAATGCCATACTGGGAAAAGACCAAGGGTCCATCGAGCCCAGCATCTTGTCCACGACAGCGGCCAATCCAGGCCAAGGGCACCTGGCAAGCTTCCCAAACGTACAAACATTCTATTCATGTTATTCCTGGGATTTTGGATTTTTCCAAGTCCGTTTAGTAGCGGTTTATGGACTTGTCCTTTAGGAAACCGTCCAACCCCTTTTTAAACTCTGCTAAGCTAACTGCCTTCACCACATTTTCCGGCAATGAATTCCAGAGTTTAATTACACGATGGGTGAAGAAAAATTTTCTCTGATTTGTTTTAAATTTACTACACTGTAGTTTAATCGCATGCCCCCTAGTCCTAGTATTTTTGGAAAGCGTGAACAGACGCTTCACAATGCTTTATGAACAAGTCCAAACTTTAGATTGAGTATGTTTAAAAACACAAACAAAAAATCAGGAGCCAGTGCAACTTGATTAGTACTGGAGAAATATGGTCAAAATGTGAAATACCAGATACAGGGAATGTGGCTGCCTTGTTTGCTATCTGTGATGGCACAAAACAAAACATAGATAATCCTAAATGTTTGCAAAAGTTAAAATTAGAGGAGACTAAACTTTGAATCATCATTCTAAAATGATCATAGTCCAAAAAAAATGATAGCAGTGGATCTAACAAAATTCCAAAATAATGTAGTTCCTTTAATATCGGTATTATAAAAACATCTATAGCAAATGCTAGTGTAAAGAAACTTGTTTGCTTTCTGTGAATTGATAAAGATTGCCAGGTTTTGTAGCAGTAGACATGGAATTGCTGGAACCTAGGTGCCTTTGAAATGTTCCATTTGTGAATAGAAAGATGTCTAGAGCAATTGCACAGAAAATTGTATGTTTAGTTTGCTTGAAGTTTTTCCTTCCTACTTTGGTTTAAAAATGTAGTGAAAAATATGTTTTATTTGCTTTACTGACAATGAATTTGTTTATTTGCAGATAAATATTTCTTAAATAAAGTGGCGATGGAGCAGTGCGATTTAGTGGAAGAGTTTAAATTGGAGAGTTGTGATAGCTGCATAAAGGTAATCGGATGGATATCATCTTTTGACACTCCTGGGTCACCTCCCCCACCGCCCTTTGATCCATTATCCTTAATGTCTTATGTTGAACACCCTTTCCTTCCTCCTTTCTTCACCTGTTCAGCTCAGATTTCCATAATCACTCTTCTTCCCAGCCCTTTCCTCTTCCCAGAATTCCTCCAATTCCAATCTTCTGTTCAATCTCTCCTCTATACCCACCACCCAAATGTACCTCCCATTCCATACTCTTTCTTCACCAGCCTTCCTCTCCGCACCCTGTGTACCTCCAGTTCTACTCTTCCTTACCTCTATAACCCCATTTCATGCTCTTTCCTTTCCCCACCCCCTGCCACAATATCCTGATATCTCATCCCTGCTGCTGTGACTGTTGGGGCTTCAGTTATACTACTACTACTACTTAACATTTCTAGAGCGCTACTAGGGTTACGCAGCGCTGTACAGTTTAACAAAGAAGGACAGTCCCTGCTCAAAGGAGCTTACAATCTAAAGGATGAAATGTCAAGTTGGGGCAGTCAAGATTTCCTGAATAGAGGTGTAGTGGTTAGGTGCCGAAGGCGATATTGAAGAGGTGGGCTTTGAGCAAGGATTTGAAGATGGGCAGGGAGGGGGCCTGGCGTATGGGCTCAGGGAGTTTATTCCAAGCATGGGGTGAGGCGAGGCAGAAAGGGCGGAGCCTGGAGTTGGCGGTGGTGGAGAAGGGTACTGAGAGGAGGGATTTGTCTTGAGAGCGGAGGTTACGGGTAGGAACGTAAGGGGAGATGAGGGTAGAGAGGTAAGGAGGGGCTGCAGATTGAGTGCATTTGTAGGTTAGTAGGAGAAGCTTGAACTGTATGCGGTACCTGATCGGAAGCCAGTGAAGTGACTTGAGGAGAGGGGTGATATGAGCATATCGGTCCTGAAGGAAGATAAGACGTGCAGCAGAGTTCTGAATGGATTGAAGGGGGGATAGATGGCTAAGTAGGAGACCAGTAAGGAGAAGGTTGCAGTAGTCAAGGCGAGAGGTAATGAGAGAGTGGATGAGAGTTTGGGTGGTGTGCTCAGAGAGGAAAGGGCGAATTTTGCTAATGTTGTAGAGGAAGAAGCGACAGGTCTTGGCTATCTGCAGAGAGGGAGGAGTCGAAGATGACTCCGAGGTTGGGGGCAGATGAGACGGGGACAATGAGGGTGTTATCAACTGAGAGTGGAGGAAGAGGGGAAGTGGGTTTGGGTGGGAAGACAATGCTCTTAGGCTGCAGAAGCCCAAGGGAGCAATTACAGTTTTGTTTTGTTTTTGGGGGGGGGGGGGCAGGGGAATTGTGCTCGCAGTAACAGCAAGATTTTTTTTTTTTGGGGGGGGGGGGGGGGGTGATTTCTTAAGGTGGCCAAATAGGTAGAAAAAAGGCAACAGCCAAAGCCAGAAGGATGCTTGGGTGCATAGGAAGAGAAATGGCTAACAGGAAAGGAGGTGATAATGCCTCTGGTGAGGGTCCACCTAGAGCACTGTGTAGAATCAGGATGCTTGGGTGCACTGGAAGGGGAATGGCCAACAGGAAAAAGGAGGTGATAATGCCTTTCTATAGGCTTCTGGTGAGGGCCCATCTACAGCATCGTGTACAATTCTGGAGATCATACCTTCAAAAACATACAACCAGGATGGAGTCGATCCAGAGGATGGCTACTAAAATGGTCAGTGGTATTTATCATAAAGCATATAGAGGCAGACATCTAAAACTCAATATGTATACCTTGGAAGAAAGACGATACTTTGAGTAGAAGGCAGCAAACATTGGACTGAGTCGGCTGATGCCGGCATAGAATCCTGGAGAGAGTAGTGTCACAGAGGTGCAGGTGAGTGCAGAATGAGCTGAGTCAGTCCGTGTTCTCAAGACAAAAGTATTTGGGTGAGGTAGGGGCAGGCAACAGAAGGGCAAACTGGGTATGGAAAGGAGCAATCCGATAGTTCCACACTCATGCTGACCCTTTTGGCATGAGCCTCCGCCTTTAATTTGGCTATAAAAATGCTGCAATAGTCTGGGGACCTTCTGCAAAAATAAAGAAAGCTACAGCCAGTTTAGTCACCCAGTAAAATTACCTTTAAAATCATTTGTCATTCAACCAATTATTCTACACTAGCTGTTGAGCCCGTGAAAACGGGCTACTTTTGGAATGGGGGGGGGGGTGGGGGTTTCCGAGCCCCCTCCACCCGGCCCGAGCAGCACTGTAAACTTACATCAGCACGCAGCAGCAGGCACATCAGCAAAGCTGCCGTCGGGGCGGGCTTCCTTCTCTGCCTGTGTCCCGCCCTCGTGTGACGTAACATCGGCGAGGGCGGGACAAAGGCAGAGAAGGAAGCCCGACGGCAGCTTTGCTGATGTGCCTGCTGCTGCGTGCTGATGTAAGTTCACAGTGCTCGGGCCAGATGGAGGGGCGGTGGCGACTCCGGGGGAGGGGGAGCGGTTCCGACATCTGCAGCATGCCAGTAGAGACTTCCCTCTCTGTCCCGCCCCCATCATCACGTATTGAAGCGGGGGCGGGGCAGAGAGGGAAGTCTCTACTGCGCATTTGCAAGTGAGTACGGTCACTCGCCGTTTATATGTTTGATAGAAGTGAAGCCTAGGGAAGCGGGCGGGTGGGCGGTGACAGCGAAAGCATGAGATTCATGCAGTAACAGAAGATGATTGTCAGTCGAGTACTACTCTTGCTCATTGAGTTAGGAGGGAAAGATTGAGGTTCAGGAAGGATGAGCATTGTGCCACGTTGGGCAGTGGTTTCAGTTGCCCTTGGTCAGTCAGATAGCCATGTTGGAGAACTATAAAAACAAGATGACAAAAGGGGGAAAGAACAAACCAATTTTAAGGTGGAACACCTGCATCCCTTTGATGCTTGTGTTGATGTCATTTGCTCAGTCCTTATGTTTATTGCTTTCTATTCAGTGTTACTGAAGCCATTATGTGTACAGGGGTGGTGGTGGGGGATAGCAAAGGGGGAGGGAATGAATCCGGTGCTCACCAGGGAAGAAAGAAATGGGTTGGAAGTCCAGGTAGGAGTGGGCAGGACATTTTACTACACCCATCTTAATAGGCCTATGCATAGACTCAGGCCTTGGGATTTGGTTTGATGGCCTGGATTAATTTGATATCTGTTTCTTGCCATTTTTTGATAAAAATTCACCCAAGTCTGTGTGCAGCAAGAACTATCTGGACATAGGTAACACAATTACAGCAGTAAAAATATTCAAACACTACATAGTAAGGCATAGTATATTACATTATCAACACAATACGCAATAACACATCTTAATAGGCAGCATAGGGTTGCAGTGTCGGTCATCTAAGAATGTGATTTCCAGAACAGATTCCTAAATTGTTTGTGTTGGTAGTGGGTATGAACTCAGTTTCTGCAAATGTGCCTACATATGCAGATTGGCCAAGTGAGTGTAGAACTTTTGCAGGCATATTCATTGTTGATGGCCCTAAATGTGGGCTGTGTATTAAGTTACAGGACAGGGGTGAACCTAGAGAGCTCAACCTAATCCTCCCATCCATTTTTACTGACCTATAACTTCCTTACTTTTCAACTGAGATTAACGTTTTGGAGGCAGGGAAACAAAGGAAGAAACTTGAAATTCACATGTAAAATGGCTTTTGTACAATAAACTCATTTAAAGTATGTGCGGTACAATTAGGCACATACTTGCTTGGGACTTTAGGTATGTTCAGGGAAGGAGAATGACGTGCAAGCAGATTTTACAAAATATGCATGAATTTTACATGCTAACGTTTGTCTACTCTCAAGGAGACATAACTGTCCAAAGCTTCAATGTAGATGTGATTTCTGCAGGATTTATGGTAGTTCTTTTCTAGACAATAGCAAGTAAATGGGAATAAGTACATAAGTAATGCCACACTGGGAAAAGACCAAGGGTCCATCGAGCCCAGCATCCTGTCCACGACAGCGGCCAATCCAGGCCAAGGGCACCTGGCAAGCTTCCCAAACGTACAAACATTCTATACATGTTATTCCTGGAATTGTGGATTTTTCCCAAGTCCACTTAGTAGCGGTTTTTGGACTTGTCCTTTAGGAAACCGTCTAACCCCTTTTTAAACTCTGCCAAGCTAACCGGCTTCACCACGTTCTCAGGCAACGAATTCCAGAGTTTAATTATGCGTTGGGTGAAGAAAACTTTTCTCCGCTTTGTTTTAAATTTACTACACTGTAGTTTCATCGCATGCCCCCTAGTCCTAGTATTTTTGGAAAGCGTGAACAGATGCTTCACATCCACCTGTTCCACTCCACTCACTATTTTATATACCTCTATCACGTCTCCCCTCAGCCGTCTCTTCTCCAAGCTGAAAAGCTCTAGCCTCTTAGTCTTTCTTCATAGGGAAGTCGTCCCATCCCCGCTATCATTTTAGTCGCCCTTCGCTGCACCTTTTCCAATTCTACTATATATTTCTTGAGATGCGGCGACCAGAATTGAACACAATACTCAAGGTGCGGTCGCACCATGGAGCGATACAACGGCATTATAACATCCTCACACCTGTTTTCCATACCTTTCCTAATAATACCCAACATTCTATTCACTTTCCTAGCCGCAGCAGCACACTGAGCAGAAGGTTTCAGTGTATTATCGACTACGACACCCAGATCCCTTTCTTGGTCCGTAACTCCTAACGTGGAACCTTGCATGACGTAGCTATAATTCGGGTTCTTTTTTCCCACATGCATCACCTTGCACTTGCTCACATTAAACGTTATCTGCCATTTAGCCGCCCAGTCTCCCAGTCTCGTAAGGTCCTCCTGTAATTTTTCACAATCCTGTCGCTAGTTAACGACTTTGAATAACTTTGTGTCATCAGCAAATTTAATTACCTCGTTAGTTACTCCCATCTCTAAATCATTTATAAATATATTAAAAAGCAGCGGTCCTAGCAGGGACCCCTGAGGTACCCCACTAACTACCCTTCTCCATTGTGAATACTGCCCATTTAACCCCACTCTCTGTTTTCTATCCTTCAACCAGTTTTTAATCCACAATAGGACATTTGAAATATAAAAAGCTGTCCCCCACACCTGTAAATACTTAACTACTTGGGGAACTTGACAAACAAAATGATACTATAAACACACTTAAAAGAATAAATATATCCTGCTGCTCAGAAATCGTACTTTCCCAGGCTTGAGAGATTTGTAGTGACCATCATAGCACCATGAGGTATATCACAGAATAAAAGTAGATGAAAATTTTTTTTTTTTTTTGCTTTTATGAAGCTAATGGCTTCACCATAAGCAATGTCCTTTGTGGTGATCAAAATCCACTTGATATAATGTCTTTAAATGAACTATCCAAAATAATAATTCTCGCCAGCATGGAATATCCCTTAATCCTACTGAAAAACAAAATCCAAAATTTCCAAAATGATCCAAAAAAATCCACGAATGTGCTGAAAACCAAAATCCAAATATATATCTTCTTTCCTCTGTGAAGATCAGTCCATAGCAATCCTCCTGTCTCTATCAAATGTCCAACTCATCTCAATCCTACTGGATTCAGCTCGACCATGGATCCAGTGTTTCGCCCGATTGCGTCTTTAGGAACTGGATAATATTTTGTAGCTGGAACTAAAAACAGGAACTCCAGAAGAATATACCCGCTACTACAAAACCACCGCTTTTGTGGCGGCGGGTGCACTCTTTTGGAGTTCCCGTTTTTAGTTCCAGCTATAAATTTTATCCAGCTCCTGAAGACGCCATCGGGTGAAACACTGGATCCATGTCGAGCTTATTATTATTTGAAGACATTATTATATCAAGTATGTTTTGATAACCACAAGGGACATTGCATATAGTGGAACCATTACCTTCACTTCATAAAAAGTGTAAAAAATAAAATCTACATTTATACTGTGATATACCTTGTGGTGGTGGTATGATGGTCATTGCAAACCTTTCCAGCCTCTTCAATCAGTCCAAAACTCTGCTGCGCGACTCATTTTCCGCCAGAATCGCTATGCTCACTTTAGCCCTCTCCTCAAGTCACTTCACTGGCTCCCTATCCGTTTTCACATTCAATTCAAACTTCTCTTACTGACCTATAAGTGCATTCATTCTACCGCTCCCCAATACCTCTCCACACTTGTCTCTCCCTACGACCCCCCTCGAGTACTCCGTTCTGTGGATAAATCTCTCTTGTCTGTCCCCCTTCTTCTCTACTGCTAATTCCAGACTCCGTTCCTTTTATCTCGCTGCACCTCACGCCTGGAATAGACTTCCCGAGCCTGTACGTCTAGCCCCGTCTTTGGCCGTTTTCAAATCCAGGCTAAAAGCCCACCTCTTTTAACACTGCTTTTGACTCCTAACCACTACTCACTTGCCCTGTACCCTTTTATCCCCACCTCTTTAATTCCCTTACCTCTTAGTTGTTCTGTCTGTCTGCCTGTCCTATTTAGATTGTGAGCTGTTTGAGCAGGGACTGTCTTTTTTTCATGTATGGTGTAAGGCGCTGCGTATGCCTTGTAGCGCTATAGAAGTGATAAGTAGTAGTAGTAGTAATGTAGAAGCCTGCCCTTGCAGATCAGCAACGCAGCCGCGCAGGCTTCTGTTTCTGTGAGTCTGACGTCCTGCAGGCTTCTAGATGGAATGTTGCTAGTGGAGGAGTAACCTAGTGGTTAGTGCAGTGGAACATGGAATGTTGCTACTATTGGAGATTCTGTTGCTACTATTTGAGATTCTACATGGAATGTTGCTATTCCACTAGCAACATTCCATTTTTAGATTGTGAGCTCTTTGAGCAGGGACTGTCTTTTCATGTATGGTGTATAGCGCTGCGTATGCCTTGTAGCGCTATACAAGTGGTAAGTAGTAGTAGTAATAGTATTTGTGTTAATTCTATAGCACTGCTAGCATATACAGTGCTTGATATTCAGAAGGATTCAAGTGGTTCATTGGAGTTAGCCCTATAAATCTTTTTAATGTGAGGCCAGCAAAGAGATCCTTTGGCCAGATGCAAACACAGGTGGCAGCAGAAGTATTTTCAGGGCATGACTTAAAATCGACTGAATATCAACACTATCTATTTTAAGTTTATCCGTATAGGGGCCAACTGAATTTCGGATTCTGCACTGAAACCGAACCAAAATCCTGGTTTGTGTTTCGGCTGAAAATGCCTGAGAATTTTAAGCTCAAACCCGAACCTCACTTTTTCTCCTCGTTTTCCTCCTGCTCGTTTCTATAGAGCTACTAGACATATGCAGCGCTGTATACATTATATGCAGGTACTTTCTCTGTCCTTAGTGTGCTCACAATCTAAGTTTGTTTTTTTTTTTTTTTGTACCTGGGGCAGAGGAGGGTTAAGTGACTTGTCCAGGGTCACAAGGAGCTGCAGTGGGAATTGAACTCGGTTCCCTAGGATCTCTTACTCTCCCCCCAACCCCAAGGCCTACCTTAGAAAGGCCTGGTGGGCTAGTGGCGTCTTTAAGGGCAGGAACAAACCCCACTCGGTCCTGCCCTCTGCCGCTGCTCCACGAGTCTGCCGCGGGAGGCCCTGGTAGCCATTTTGTGATTGGAGCAAATGGCTGCCGGGACCTCCTGCAGTATTCTTGATAGCCATTGCGATGGAGCAGTAGCATGGGGCTGGAAAGGGTGGGGTTCGTTCCTGTCCCAAAGACGCCTCTAGACCAGGCCTTCCTAAGGTGGGCCCACAGGTAGGATTGGGGGGAGGGGAGGTCGGCTTGAGAGGAGAACATTTTTGGTCGGGTAGGGGGAGTTTTCATTTATGGTGTAGGTTTCTGCCAAACCCGAGCATCCAATTTTGATCCCAGGTTTGTTTTCAACAGAAACCAAAGATCCTGTGTTTGGTTGGGCTCCACGTCTGTTAATGTAGGACCACATTGCTTGCTGTCTAGCTTAGGGGTGTGGAAATACAAAACTAACGCAGCACCTAGTAGAGGGCATTTCCAGTTCATTTGCTGCATTACCATGACTATTAATGCATGCTATTCTGGCTTCACTTAATATTGAGGCACCTAGTGCTTCTGCATTAATTGCACATTAATCCATTTGTACATGGAAAGTGCAGTGTGTTAAGTGCTATTCACGGTCTACTTCCGTTCTCTACCCATGTTCCACCACCTATTAAGAAATGCCCTAAATGCACAACCTAACTCGTGCTAATGAACATTTTAACGCAAAGGCAGGTAACATGTTTGTGCAATAGCTATTAAAGTGTGCTAAACTGCTTAACAGCTTAATGCAGTTTAGTAAAAGGGTCCCTTAACTACTACTACTACTTATTTCTGTTGTGCTGCTAGACATGTGCAGCACTGCACACTAAATGTGTATGAGACAGTCTTCGTCACTGAAAATTCATGTAAAGATACAGGTAAGTCATTTTTATGTGATGTCCCTTTTTTCAAAGAGCTTTCAGTGTGGTTGATCGTGGAGAAGTTTTATGGCATGCTCAGCGCTGTATAGTGAGCAGTATGAACAAAGGGCCTTCTGGTTCACTTTGGAACCATGTATATTGTATTGCAGAGTATTTAGCACCACTGGTGGAGTGCTATAAATATTAAGCAATTTTGAAATATGCTGTTTTGAGTTCATGAAACATTAAAGTATTTGACCTTGACCTAAACTACTTCTGGTATCATTATAGTTTCTCCCAGATGAGTTTGGAGGAAGGAGTTCAGCTTTCAAAACAAATGTGTTTGACAGTGACTTGTTTGGTGAAGTTTTCTGTGAATGTTCAGGAGTAAGATAGATGACACTTTCTCTTGCAGCAAAGTGAAGTCATGAAGCAGAGAGGGAATGAGGAGTTCTCTAAGGAAAACTATGACTGTGCTGTGAAATTCTATACCGAGGCCTTGGATTGTTGGTAAGGACAGATCTGATGAGATGGGGGGGGGGGGGGGGGTGGCTGGCACACTTTATTCTTCTGCCATGGTTCCTCTTATGCTTTTAACATACACCAATATCGTACTCTTGTCAAATGTTTCTAATTCATTTATTTAGTAGAACATATCATTTCCATTCACACACACCTAACAAATACTTCCTACTAAGGAACTCCCTCATTCACCCCTTTCACCTCGCCATTGAGTCCTACTATATACTCCACTCATATCACCATTCAACTCTTTCAACAACAACTCTTACTTGCGACAATATCCTCTTAATAGTCTAAACATTTTTCAAAGAAATCTTTTACATTAACACCCCTACTTAAACCCCAAATAGCCTAAGTGGTAATCCTCTGATGCTTTACCACATTAGACCTGAATCGTAACGGTGGTGAAACGAGATTTTCATGCCTGTGATTTGTTTTACTATTTTTATGACTTGTATTTCTCTTGTTTGGCCAGAAGGTGGTGTCTGTCATCTTCTTTAAAGCTGTTGCAGAGGTGACAGTTTTCCTTTCAGCTTAAGCCCTGAGGGAAGTAAACTGCACTGCTATTGGCCAAATAACCCTAATGCTCTGGGCTGTGATTGGCCCTGAAATACAAAATCCAGCCAGAATGTGCTGGATTCTCCCGGTCTTAGAGAAGGGCGTGTGGAGAGTAAAGATCTCTGCACTGAGACCCTGATCAAAACCTGTGAGCAGTTATTTTCCTGAACTCCCCAGGTATTGCTCAGGTAGTAAGAGAGTGTCTAGTTAGTTTTAATATTGATGCCTAATTTACCTGTTATTGTTGGCTGTTTATCCCTTTTTTCATCGTTCACCGATAATAAACCTATTGGTTTATTAACTGTGTTGTCCTGGACTAAGAATCGTGGTAGTTTGTATTCTCGGTCTGTAGGTGTTTTCTAGGAACTGTGGGACCCTGAGATTGTGACCCCAGTGTCCTCAGAAACCACTGGGGAAGTAACTTGCGAGTGGGAGACTTGTCCAGAGGCAAGTGGAACCCAGGTGCAGTGGAGGTGGAGGGTATGCCAGTATAGAGCACAGGTGCAGGCAGGCCTGAGCAATACTGGGAGAGATCCTTTAGGTGCCTGCAGGGTTAGCCCCAGGTGGGTGCTAGGTATTTCGTGACACATACCTTCTTCTTTATTGTGTGCATTTGACATTTCTGGGTACCAGGCTCTCTTCAGAGAGTTGTGGCACCAGGTTTATTTGTAGGGCTTTAAGGGGAGTTTAGAGACAGCTGGGAAGGAGTTAGCATCTTCTGCTGAGCACTCACATCAAAATTAGGAAAACTTCAGATTTGAAAAACCAAAAAACACTTCTCTCTTAAAAATGTATGTTTAAGGGATAAAGAATGTGTAGCTTAGAAGTGGATTAGGGAGAGATGGGTTTTCTTGCCTTCCCAGAAGATTCTGCGTATGTCTGTTGGTTACAGACTGGAAATGAGAGTTTCATTGTACCTCTTCAGTTAGCAAGGGTTATCCTAGCAGTGTAATTAGTCCTTCCTCTTTTGCCCTTGACACTCCCTTCCCACCACCACCACCACACGTCACTCCCCACATTCTGTCCATAGCTCACAGGATAGGAGTCTTCAGTGCAGGTCTCCATATCCATGTGTGCAGCAGAGCATGCAAAACATGGGGTTAGTTCTTGCAGAAGCCTGATTTTAAATGTTCACTTGTAGCTACTATGCTGCCATAGGTTGAAACCATTTTTTGTTTCTTTATTTGAAGTCCTGAAAATCATCTTCTGTATGGGAATCGAGCACTTTGTTTTCTTCGCTTGGGGATGTACAAGTAAGTGAACAGTCTGACTTAGTTTTTAAATACATACAAATACTGGGTGTAGTCATGGTGCAACAGGATACAATTCTACCACTGTGAGAGATGCCAGGTGTGGGTGCAGTACCACGGTATTCAGTCCACAAAGTCACCCAGTAGAGAACAATAGCTGAAGACAAAAATGGCCCATCCAATCTGGCCAGTTAATGGTGGTTAAAATAGCAACGTGTGCAGTCTTGCTAGTCCATATTAATTATTATTTTTTTTGTAATTCAGCATCATCAGCATGCTCCTGCTATCTGGGGGCTTGTGAATTGTTAATGTTAAGAAGAAATGTATTTAACTAGTGAAAAAGGCCCGTTTCTGACGCAAATGAAACGGACGCTAGCAAGGTTTTCCTCAGAGTGTGTACGTCTGAGAGAGAGTGAATGTGCAAATGTGTGTATGACAGAGAGAGAGTGAGACAGAGTGCGCTTGTGTCTGTGTGAGAATGAGAGTGTGTTTGCCAGGGGCCCTCCCTCCCCTCCCTCCTAGTTTCAGGGTCATCCCCTCCTTATGATGCCAAAAACCAGTACAGTACGGTGCGAGCCTTGGGGTTGAATGGGCTGGAGGCTGTGTCCCGGTGGTGCGTTGGCGGCGGGAGGGAGGAGGTTTAGGCAATTCTTTGTTTTTTAGTGGGTTGACCAAGCATGGGGTTATCGGCAGGTAATAGGAGGCTAGCATGAGAGCAGGCTCCGCTGGGTACGGGCGGTTCCTGACGCACAGGCGGCGCGTGTTATTTTGCGGAGGCTGGGCCGGCCCGGTTCTACGGAGACGCTTGTTGCATGTATGTCTGCGGGGTCGCCCTCTGCCGCCATCCCCACACATTTGTGAAATCTCCGCTGCCGTTCCTGAAGGGCTGTGTTTGAAGAAGTGGAATTGTGTGTACAGATAGGCCCCCTCCTTAAGAAGTTTTTAAGTCATCTTCACTCCTTCACTTACCTGTTCGGGTCGGGAGGGCGGCTAATTCGGGAGGCATGGGAGGGCGGCTGTTGAGCGCGTGGGGGGGGCTGTTAGTGTTGTTAGCGAGCTGGGAGGGTGTGTCGTGTGTCAGTGTTCCGCCCTCGACGTCATGACGTTGTGACGCGAGGGAGGGCAGAGAGACATGGTGAGTCAGATGGCTTCACCATTATGAACCCTTCACTGAAGCCACGGAGTCGGTTTCAGAATGTTGAGGATGCGTTTTATTATAGTAGATACTGTGTAAACGTAATCATAAATAACATGCAATTTAAAAATAATTATATCATAAGTACAGTTTTATTTGACAAAGCATTTCATGTGGTAAATATTAGATGACTCTTTCATGTTGGCATTTTTCTATTTTGTTTTGAAGGAAAGCCCTGGGTGATGGGAAAAGAGCCACTGTGCTGAAATATAACTGGTCAAAGGTTAGTTGTGTTTGAAACAGTTGATATTTTAAAACAGTTTTTTTTTTTTTTTTTTTTTGCGGGGGGGGGGGGGGGGGGGGGGGAGAGTCACATTTCATGATTGGTTAGCATTTTGTAATGGTGACAATACTGAGTCAACTCAGCTAGGTTGTTTACCTGTAACAGGGGTTCTCTGTAAACAGGATAAGCCAGCCACCTGATGGAGCCAGTTAGAATGTGCTCTACAAGAGCCCGGGAAAGTCTGGAAGTCTTTCTGGCCATGTGCAAATGCTTCTTCCTAGTGTTATGTGCTGTTCTTGCCAGTCTGTATGCCAGCCAGTTCCATAGTTGAAGTACTATATATATTCAACCAAAAGGGAGGGAGGAGGAATTATGCTGCTGGCTTATCCTGCTGTTCAGAGTACCCCTATTACACGTAAGTATAGGTGAAAATTAAGTACAGGAGCGGCTGCAGTGCTACTGCCATCCACTAGACAACAGTGCAGTGAGGAACGTGCAAATGTGTAATGGAGTAGTCCTCAGCAACCCTCCAGGAGTGGAGGAGTGGCCTAGTGGTTAGGGTGTGGACTTTGGTCCTGGGGAACTGAGGAACTGAGTTCGATTCCCACTTCAGGCACAGGCAGATCCTTGTGACTCTGGGCAAGTCACTTAACCCTCCATTGCCCCATGTAAGCCGCATTGAGCCTGCCATGAGTGGGAAAGCGCAGGGTACAAATGTAACAAAAATAAAATAGATACTATTGGAGATTCTACATGGAATGTTGCTACTATTGGAGATTCTACATGGAATGTTGCTAGTGGAACAGCAACATTCCATGTAGAATCTCAAATAGTAGCAAAAGTGGAGGAGTGGCCTAGTGGTTAGGGTGGTGGACTTTGGTCCTGGGGAACTGAGGAACTGAGTTCGATTCCCACTTCAGGCACAGGCAGCTCCTTGTGACTCTGGGCAAGTCACTTAACCCTCCATTGCCCCATGTAAGCCACATTGATCCTGCCATGAGTTGGAAAAGTGCGGGGTACAAATGTAACAAAAACAAAAAAAAAAACAGACAGGTCAAGACACTTGGGTTATGCATGCTTACCAGCAGAGAGAGACTTGAACACCCAACTTGGAACATTGTATTTCTAGCCTGTGCAGATCCCATTTAGTCAGTATTTCTGAGTCTCCCAGCAGAGGGTAGATGTGCAGCCTGTGCAGTCTGAACTGGTTTGGTAGGCCCAGAGGTAGCTTTTGGGTTCTTTGGATTTCTAGATTTTTTTTTTTCTTCTCACCTTATATTTAAAAAAAAAAAAAAAATCATCTCTCTGACCTCATGTGCAACTATGTTTAAATTAGTCCCCTTATTTTGTAATTCCTCTTACTCTCTTACCTATCTATATGTTCCATCTTTGCTTATACACTACACTGTCTTTTAAATGTTTTATTACTTATAGTGTTGACATTGTTAGTAGTATACTATGCCATACTTTGTATTGTTATTTGAATATTTTTATGCTGTAATTGTCTGTTTGATTTATTCTTACTGTACACCACTTTGAGTGAATTTCTTCAAAAAAGTGGTAAATAAATCCTAGTAAATAAATTTCCACATTACATCACCCAATAAGCTTTTCAGTTATTCGAGGAACTTGGAGGACTTTTCCACAGTGACTAAAAGTAATCTTGCCCTCTGTACATGTTCAGGGCAAGAGGTTTCTGATGTAACATTAATCATGAGGCTCATTAGCTGAGTGGGCCACTAGCAGTTCTTGGTAAGGAGCAAAGACAGACTAAAGTTCACTCTGCTTTAAGTCACAGACTGTAGAACAATTGCAGGAGCTTGTTAAGCTCTGTATTGCAGCTATATAAGCAGGGGTTTAACAGTTACATAAGCAACCTGACTTTCTGTATGGACAAGCTGGATTGGGTGACCCTGTGTAGGTGATTCTGAAATTCAGGGTGCAAGAGTCAGTGTATTCCTTTTAGAAACCCATGCACTTGTGATTTTTTTTTTTTTTTTGCGGTAGGTTGAATACATCAAGAGAGGCAAGTTTGAAGCATGCTCTTCCAGACTATTTGACCACAGTCACTGTCTGAACTAGACTGCTGGTCAGACAATAATGTGCTGCTAAGGTGTAAATGAATAACATGTTTGTGGCTTTGCAAATGTCCAATAGAGAGGAGGAACAGAGGGTGGCCACCAGAATTCCTGTAATGAATAGCTGATGTGCTGTGATTTTGCTAGGGAGTAGGATTTGCGCCTTCTGGTATCAAAAGGTGATTTGAGCGGAGAGTCCTCTTAGCCACCTGTCGGCCAGGATGATTCAGATTGTAGGATTTTTAAAAAGCTGGAAAGGATGACGGAGACACTGGGTTATCTCAAGTTACTGGTAGAGGACTCTTCCTGCAGTCCAGATTGTGTAACAATGCTACCTGTTGGTATAAATGGGCAGGAGGGGACGGCAAGAAAGTCAGGAGGGCAATAGTCTGGATGATATGGCGTTCAGAAATAACTTTAAAAAAATCTTTTTAAGTATCACAAAATTTATCACAAGTATCAATTTGCCACAGAAAATGCTGGAAAGGAATTGAAATCCAAAAAACAAATATAGAAGAAAAGATTTACAAAACCAAAAACTAGTTGTCCCACAATAGACCACTGCAATTCAGGGGAGGAGTATATAATTAGTGAAGTTTCCAAAGGAAAAACAAAAATAAAATGATGAAACTACTACTACTATTTAGCATTTCTATAGCGCTACAAGGCGTACGCAGCGCTGCACAAACATAGAAGAAAGACAGTCCCTGCTCAAAGAGCTTACAATCTAATAGACAAAAAATAAAGTAAGCAAATCAATTAATGTGTACAGGAAGGAGGAGAGGAGAGTAGGTGGAGGCGAGTGGTTACAAGTGGTTAGGAGTCAAAAGCAATGTTAACGAGGTGGGCTTTCAGTCTAGATTTAAAGGTAGCCAAGGATGGGGCAAGACGTAGGGGCTCAGGAAGTTTATTCCAGGTGTAGGGTGCAGCGAGACAGAAGGCACGAAGTCTGGAGTTGGCAGTAGTGGAGAAGGGAACAGATAAGAAGGATTTATCCATGGAGCGGAGTGCACGGGAAGGGGTGTAGGGAAGGACTAGTGTGGAGAGATACTGGGGAGCAGCAGAATGAGTACATTTATAGGTTAGTAGAAGAAGTTTGAACAGGATGCAAAAACAGATATGGAGCCAGTGAAGCGTCTTGAGGAGAGGGGTAGTATGAGTAAAGCGACCCTGGCGGAAGACTAGACGGGCAGCAGAGTTTTGAACCAATTGGAGAGGGGAGAGGTGACTAAGTGGGAGGCCAGCAAGAAGCAGATTGCAGTAGTCTAAACGAGAGGTGACAAGGGTATGGATGAGGGTTTTGGTAGAGTGCTCAGAAAGAAAGGGGCGGATTTTACGGATGTTGTAAAGAAAGAAACGACAGGTCTTGGCGATCTGCTGGATATGAGCAGAGGAGAGAGAAGAGTCAAAGATGACCCCAAGGTTTCGAGCTGAGGAGACAGGGAGAATGAGAGAGCCATCAACAGAAATAGAAAATGGGGGGGGGGGGGGGGGGGGAGTGGGGAGGTGGGTTTGGGTGGAAACAGCTATAGCAAGCAAGATCCTACTCAGATTACATTATCCATCATTTAACCATTTGGAGAAACAGGCAAAGCAGAAACTTAATTCAGATCTAAAAAGGAACATAACTGCTCTGAAACAAAACAAATATTTAACACTCAAGCAATTAACTAAACATTTACAAGACTAATAATGTTGCACCAAGGTTTCTTGATACATGGGGAAAAAATAATTTGCACACTCTAGCATATTTATGTTTCCAATTTTTTTTTTTTTTTGTCCCAAGAAAAGAACAAGTAGCTTTCCTGAAGTATAGCCACATCAGCATATCCAAGTCTGGTTCAAAGACCACATTGACCCCGAGCTTCATCTGCAGAGGTTTCTAACATAGCTGAAATGTCTAAATTTCCAGTTCTACCCTCACCCTGATGTTCACATGTTAGCTTTGATCAAAGGGGAAAAGTGCGGGAGGATTATGCCTGAGCATGCGCTCATGCAGTAAAATTAGCGCCGGAACAGCGCGGTGCAATAATGCTGTTATGATCAGAGCTAATAGATGCAAATTTAGCTCTGATCATAGGGGAAAGGTGGAGGAGGATTGCGCTTGAGCTCACCCTCCTGCACTTGTTTGGCAGGTCTGGGCTTTTGACAGCTGGAGATGGACCCCCAGATTCCAGCCATTGCTTTGGCCTATTGGTTCCCCAAGCCTGGACTGACAGTGACAGCCCTGGCTGCCTGACTCTGACTGGGGGGGCGGGGGCGGTAACGGAGACTTAACCTTAATGCCAGCTCTGGACTGGCATAGGGTTAAGGCGCTATTCCGCCCCTACGATCAATGTGCTGTTCTTTGATCATAGGGGCAGAATACTTGCCCGATCATGTGTGCGAAGGTGCATGCGGGTGCTAGTCCGGCGCTAGCAGCCTCTAACGCTCGCATTTACCTTTGATCATTGGGCTGTGAGTTCCAGAGTTTAATTATGCATTAGGTGAAAAATTCACTTCCCTATTGATTCTGGTGGCTCCTTTTTGCCTCATTCTATGTCCCTATGCATAGCTTTGTTTGCACATGGACAGACAAATCTGTGTGTCCTCCAAATCTGTGGCAGACCTCCCCAATGCATTATACCGCACCCCATGTCATCTTTAGTCCAACAGTGATTCTCTCTAATTGCCACCTTTTTTCTATCCCATGGACCCTTTTCATAGGTGGGACTGGTTTTAAGGCCCAGTTGCTGGTGAAGGATCCAGCTGGAGGATGAGAAAGTGTGTGTTCTGGCTTCAAGCCCCACTTCCCATGCAGAACCTAGGAATGGCAGAGCCAGTACAGAGCCTAAAATCTGTACTGGCGCAGTCTTCAAGTGGTTCCTTACATTTTCGATTTCTGCTACTGCAGCTCCCATCAGAAGGAGAGAACAAGGGAAGGAGGCACAGGAGATTCTCTAGAGTGGAATTGTTTAATGGCTGACTGGGAGAGGAGGAGGGTTTGTTTTTTTTTCTTTACTGCTGACTGACTAGGATAGAGGAAGGCTCTTTGTAAGAGCATTTATTTTTAAAAGAAAACTATCTTCTTAAAATGACTGCCCAGTTGTAGGGCTGACCCATGAGATTGAAGACCAGACAGGACACCCTCCTCCTTCTGTCCCCAGTCCCACTAGGTCAGTGATGGCGAACCTTTCAGAGACCGAGTGTCCAAACAGCAACCCAAAATCTAATTACTCATCGCGAAGTGCCGGTACTCATTATGGGCGGGGTCACCACATATGACTCCACCCCATGATAGCCACACCCCCTTACACCAGCCATGGCGCATATAAACAGACATCATTGAAAATATTATACTAGTATAGGAGAAAAAAATAACATGATTTTCTTTCATTATAAATCATTTCTGTAAGTTATTACAGCTCCAGTATATCCAGTGCAAAATAAGACAGCAGATGTAAATTCTCAAATTGGACATATTCCAAACACTAAAATGAAAATAAAATGATTTTTTTACCTTTGTTGTCTGGTGATTTTGTTTTTCTATCCATATTGGTCCTAGTCGCTGATTCTGGTGATTTTGTTTTTCTATCCATATTGGTCCTAGTCGCTGATTCTGCTGCTATCTGTTCTCTTAACTCTGTTTCCAGGGCTTCCTTTCCATTTATTTCTTTACTTTCCTCCTTTCTTCTTCATTTCTTGCCCTCCATCCATGTCCAGCCACCCTCCTCTCCCCTCCAGCCGCCCATGTCCAGCCACCCTCCTCTCCTCCCTGCCCTCCCAGCGGCAGGCCTCCCACCCAGCACCAAGCCTCCCTCCCACCCAGCACCAGGCCATCCACCCACCCAGCACTCCCACCCAAGCACCAGGCCTCCCACCCACCCAAGCACCAGGCAGGCCTCTCTCCCTCCCACCCAAGCACCAGGCCACCCACCCAAGCACCCAAGCCTCTCTCCCTTCCACCCAGCACCAGGCCTCCCACCCACCCAAGCACCAGGCAGGCCGGCCACCCTCCCACCCACCCAGCAGGCCGCACTCCCACCCAAGCACCAGGCCTCGCTCCCTCCCTCCCACCCGGCGTGCACAAGGGCAAGCGTCAAGCATTCCTCCCTCCCTCCCACCCGGCACCAGCCCGCCATCCCTCCCTTCCTCTGAACCCGAAGAAATTTAAAAGTCTTCCCTTGTCCGAGTAGCTGGCGTCAGCATCAGCAGTAGCAGCAAAAAGCGTGCTGCTGGTTCAGCGCGTCTTCAGCCTTCCGTCTCTCAAGCTCTCTGGTCCCGCCCTAACAGGAAATGAGGGCGGGACCAGAGAGCTTGAGAGAAGGAAGGCTGAAGACGCGACAAACCAGCAGCATGCTTTTCGCTGCTGATGCTGACGCCGCCTACTCGGACAAGGGAAGACTTTTAAATTTCTTCGGGTTCGGAGGGAGGGATGGAGGCCGGGCGGGCTGGTGCTGGGTGGGAGGGAGGGAGGAATGCTTGACGGTGGGTGGGAGGGCTAAGTTTCGGGTGAGGCGACCGGCTGCGCGTGTGCCAACAGAGAGGGCTCCGCGTGCCTACAGCTGATATGTGGTCTCTGTTATTCAAAATGTTGAGAAATACTACAGTACTGGAATCTATTTGTATTGACTGCTTGAGACGCCTGTCTTTGACTAATAATGAGGAGTTGAATTCTTTGTGCTCGACATACTTTATTTATTTTGTAGATAGATAAGATTTAGCTTTTAGTGGAAGCACTGCTGGTGCTCTCTGTGTATTAAAACACTTTGTTTGGCTAGCATTGAAAAATCTTCCAGCCACCTGATAAGACTTGATTTCACAAAGCATCCAGCTGACCTTGGGATATTTCCTAGCCTTGGCTGCTGAAGAATAAAGCTATGTTGTCATTGCTCTGGCTCAGCTGTTGATATTTTTGTGACAGGGTCACTACCGCTTATGCGATGCTCTCTTCCTGATGGGTGAGCGTGAGCGGGCACTTGAGTCTAACGAGAGAGCTCAAGACCTGTGCAGGCATGGCCCTGAGGGGGTGAAAGATCTGATGCAACAGAACGCGAAGTTCAGAAAGCAGATGGAAGTTATGAAAGGTAAATATTGGGCATTTACTCCCCCCCCCCCCCCCCCAATTTGCCACCTCACTCTAGCAATGCCTTGCCTGGTGTTCTGAGTTTATGAAAGTATTTGGCAGCTGGCTTAAAGCTTACTTCTGTTTTTGGACTCTATTTTATTTTTGACATTAACTTTCAAACATACAATGATATTTAGATACACTTTGAGACAAAGCACATCACAAAACTAAACAGTAGATGTGGTTGTAGATTGAGCACAACACAAATTAAGTAATATTAAGCAGAGCTTCCCAAACGTGTCCTGCAGACCCAATATCCAGTCAGGTGTTGAAAATACCCACAATGAGTATGTGACATATTTTTGCATGCAGTAGGTCTCCAGCATATGCGGGTTGGTCTTCATATTCATTGTGAGTATCAAGAAAACCTGACTAGCTGTGGGGTCTGCAGGACAGGTTGGGAAGCCATGATAAAAGGCTATTCTGACTTCTAGGGTACACTTGCATTCAGAACTAACTTGTATCCAAAGGTACTTGTTTTTCTGTTTTAACTAGAATTGTGACTTCAGTGTTAAGCATCTTGTTGTTACTAGGACTCTATAGTGTAATGGAATAGGGAAATATGTCCCAATGACTTGGTAAACCTAATGCAAGTGTAAGGGTATTCCATTATCAGCTATTTCAGAAGGTCTGTTCACCCTGAATCATTTAGCTGCTGGACAATCCCACCACATAGGCAAAAAGTCATCAATATGGCCCCTTGCATTCTTTAGTAGCAGTTGTGTGTGTGAAAAATTTGTAAAAATAATTGGGGGCCTGGTAAATTGTGTGATAAACCACCAGTTTCACCCTTCTACTGCAAAAGGAAATGATATGGGCCTCCAGCATCAAATAACGGCATCTTTGTATTCACCAGATAAGTCCAGAACCTATTATGTCCATCGACTAGCAGATGGAGACAAGAGAACAAATGATTGTGACCCCTGCCCTATAAGGACACTGTGCATGCTCAGCTCCTCAGTATTTCTCTGTCTTCAGCAGATGGTGAAAGGCAGACCCTGCAGCTCCTGATCCAGTGTGAGAGCTAATAGCCAGTTGAGCAGAGGGTGGCAGGCCTATTGGGGTCTGTTTTATTTTGGAGGAATACTCAAGAGGCATATGAATTCCTACCCCCTCCCCCAACAAAGAAGCTGCTTATTTTTTCCTCCCTCCTCTTTGCCCAGAACTGCTCATAAAACAGAGAGCACACAACTATTTCTCTGTAGAGCATTTTTATAAAGCAGAGACAGCAAGACCAGATTTGCCTGTGGAAATGGGTTGAGGTAAACTGGATTATCTCGCTGACAGACGAAAGCAGACGTTTCTCCCTTCTGGAAATTCAGCCTTATGGAGGCAAAGTGGGGTGGACTGTTTTTGATGCCAAGAGAGGCATTGCAGCAGTCTAGGTTTTCAACATGTCCTGATTCTATTTACTGCCAGCAGCAGTTGTAGGTTCAGGCTATTCATGGAGTCCTTGGTGGAGAATGCCAAATGCTGCTCCCAGTGCGGCACAGCGCATCAGGGCATTGTGGGACATGTTGTGATAGCTCATCAAGGGCTGTGGATTGTGGGGCAGCGCATTGAGAGTGATTAGGCACAAGCTCGGCCTTTGTTGGGCCCTAAAGGAGTCAGTGCAGGAGCATCAGTTTAGAGCCTCATTCCCTTGAAGTAGTGCAAATGGGCCGTTGTCCCCACGTTCTCCTCCTCCATCTTGATTAGCCTGGTCTTAAGTGTTTGAGATGCAGCAGGGCAGAGAGTTAGGGACCCTCAGAGGACCATCAGCTCTGCTAGGGGATTCCCAAATTCCCCTTGGAGCAGGGGAATTGCCTTCCCCAGAGTTTATTTTGCTCCTGTATAAAACATTTATAATAAGGAAGACTCGGGGTCAATGATTCCAGTTCCCAAAGAGGAATGGTAAGTAGGGTGATGCTGCATTTACTTCGTTGTTCTCCCCCCCCACCCTCCCAAAAAAAGGTTAATTATGTCAGATTCTAGCAGTGACTCAAGCACTCAAGGTGTTCCATTTCATGATGGAATCCTTGCAATTGGTGATGACAACACTGCGAAAGGGGGTTGTTCCTAACTTCCCTAGACCTCAAAGATACCAATCTACACGTTGCTATACTCGGCGTTTAAGGTTCATGATTCTGAGGCAGTACTTCCAATTTTAGACAATGCCTTTTGGCTTGACTGTGGCTCCCAGAACCTTTCCAAGGTGGTAGTTGTAGCAGCATTCTTTCTTTGGGAAGGACTCGGAGTTTATCCTTATTTGGATGACTAGTTGATTCGAGCAAGCTTAGGGCAGTAGGCTGTTCAGGCAGCATCTTGAGTAATGGAGCTTCGGTCCATGGGCTTGCATGGTCAATGCTGGCAAGAGCCACCCTGTTCAACACAATTTCTTGTGGTACAGATGAACAGAAACCCCACGCTGTTCCAAACAGCTCTCTAAATTTAGCACCGGAATGGTGTGGGGCATTTAACGCCCCTATGATCGAGCTAATAGCAAGCAAATTTAGGTGCGCTGTTAGATCTGATCATAGGGGTATTTCTGCGGGAGGATTGTGCAAGGCACAGTCCTCCCACAGTTGTTGTTTTGACAGGTCTGGGCTGTCAAAAAAAAAAAAAAAGCCCCCAGATCTGTCAAACAGCAGAATAGATTTGACAGGTCTGAGAGTTTTTCCCCAAACGTGTCAAACCTAAGCCTGCCCCCCCTCCAAACACTAGAAAGACCCCGTGGCCTACCTTGAAGTTGAAGGAGGGAGGGATTATCACTTCTTCCCTCCTCTGTGGGCATCTCCTCAAAATGACAGCGCCCTGCCTTGTGCATCCTGGAATTCACTGGATGAGGCTTAACCCTTATATGGAAGTTAAGCCCCGCCCTGTTCATCCCATGATGCACTGGGCAGGGTGCCACCGTTTTGAGGAGGCACCCCACAGAGGAGGGAGGGAGCGCTAGTCTCTCCAGTTTTGAGGTAGGCCGTAGTGGGGGGGAGGGTGTAGAGGGCTAGCAGTCCCACTGGAATGCCAGGATCTTGTTAGGCTAGCAATCCCACTGGACCACCAGGTCTTTTAAGTGTTTGGGGGGTGGGGGAGTCTGGAGGTCCGGTGTCTTTGGGGTGGGGGAAGTGGGCTTAGGTTTGACAGGTCTCAGAGAAAATCCCAGACCTGTCAAATATCTTCTGTTGGTCTCCTCCATTCCTTGCTTGCTAGTAAACCCTAATGCCAGCTCCGAGCTGGTGTAGGGTTTGCAGCGCAAGTAGCGTCCTTGTATGGTGCGCTGCCTGCTGATCATAAGGGAAGAATGTGGGAGACCCTTGTTTGCATGCAGTTAGCATTGTGAAAAATTACAGAAGGACCTTACGAGACTGGGAGACTGGGCTTCTAGATGGCAGATGACGTTGAATGTGAGCAAGTGCAAGGTGATGCATGTGGGAAAAAAGAACCCGAATTATAGCTACGTCATGCAAGGTTCCACGTTAGGAGTTACAGACCAAGAAAGGGATCTGGGTGTCGTCGTCGATAATACACTGAAACCTTCTGCTCAGTGTGCTGCTGCGGCTTGGAAAGCGAATAGAATGTTGGGTATTATTAGGAAAGGTATGGAAAACAGGTGTGAGGATGTTATAATGCCATTGTATCGCTCCATGGTGCGACCGCACCTTGAGTATTGTGTTCAATTCTGGTTGCCGCATCTCAAGAAAGATATAGTGGAATTGGAAAAGGTGCAGCGAAGGGCGACTAAAATGATAGCGGGGATGGGACGACTTCCCTATGAAGAAAGACTAAGGAGGCTAGGGCTTTTCAGCCTGGAGAAGAGACGGCTGAGGGGAGACATGATAGGGGTATATAAAATAATGAGTGGAGTGGAACAGGTGGATGTGAAGCGTCTGTTCACGCTTTCCAAAAATACTAGGACTAGGGGGCATACGATGAAACTAGTGTAGTAAATTAAAAAAAAAATCGGAGAAACTTTTTCTTCACCCAACGCGTAATTAAACTCTGGAATTCGTTTCCGGAGAATGTGGTGAAGGCGTTTAGCTTGGCAGAGTTTAAAAGGGGGTTAGACGGTTTCCTAAAGGACAAGCCCATAAACCACTACTAAATGGACTTGGGAAAAAATCCACAATTCCAGGAATAACATGTATAGAATGTTTGTACGTTTGGGAAGCTTGCCAGGTGCCCTTGGCCTGGATTGGCCGCTGTCGTGGACAGGATGCTGGGCTCGATGGACCCTTGGTCTTTTCCCAGTGTGGCATTACTTATGTACTTATGATTATCTAAGAGCCAAGCTGTAAGACAAAATGGAGACTAATCTTCAATTACCACAGTCCCCTGCACCAGAAGTCATTTTCCCTGGGGAGCCAAATCTGTTCTCCATACCAAAGCCTTTGGGACCAGTCTCATGATAAACCCACTCTTGCGAGTTAACGACTTTGAATAACTTTGTGTCATCAGCAAATTTAATTACCTCGCTAGTTACTCCCATCTCTAAATCATTTATCTAATATAATAAAACGCACCGTGAACGTTCTAATGAGGACAACGTTCTGAAGTCACTAAAACACTCCCTGAAGGGTTCGTGGCGTTCGTGGTGTGAAGCCACCCAGCCGTCTCTGCCCCGCCCTCGCGTCAAACGTCATGATGTCGAGGGCGGAGCGGAAACAAGAACAAACAAATCCGGCAGCGCAGCGTCAGGGAAGGAGGCGGCGCTCCCGACGTCTCCAGCCTTCCCTTCGCTGAGATCCGCCTTCTTCTGACGTCAAAGATGACGTCAGAAGAAGGCGGAACACAGCGAAGGAAAGGCTAGACGTCGGGAACGCCGCCTCCTTCCCTGACGCTGCGCTGCCGGAACCGCCACGGAGGTAAATTTAAAAAGAAGGAAAAAAAAAAAAAAAGGGAAAGAGAAGAGGATGGGCAGTAAAGAAGAACAATGGGAGTGGGAAGGCAGGGGAGAAACGACAGCATGGATCCGAAGGGGGAGGGCAAGGATGCGAAGGGGGGGGGAGAAGAGGGCGGGCCAGGCTGGGACATGGGAGAGAGAGGAGCATGGATGCGAGGGGGGGTCATGGAAGGGAGAGAGGGGACTTGCAGGAAAAGGATGAATGGAGGCGACAGGGGACAGAGGAGCATGGATGGACATGGATTGGGAGGGCAGGCCTCAGGGAGAAAGGGGAATTGCTGAAAAGGGATGAATGGAGGGGGCAGGTGACAGAGGAGCATGGAAGGGCATGGATTGGGAGGGCAGGGCTCAGGGAGAGGGGAATTGCTGGATAGGGATGAATGGAGGGGACAGATGGGCATGGATGGATATGGATTGCAGGGCAGGCCTCAGGGAGAGAGGGGAATTGCTGGATAGGGATGAATGGAGGGGCCAGGTGACAGAGGAGCATGGAAGGGCATGGATTGGGAGGGCAGGGCTCAGGGAGAGAGGGGAATTGCTGGATAGGGATGAATGGAGGGGGCAGGTGACAGAGGAGCATGGATGGGCATGGATTGGGAGGGCAGGGCTCAGGGAGAGAGGGGAATTGCTGGATAGGGATGAACGGAGGGGACAGATGGGCATGGATGGATATGAATTGCAGGGCAGGGAGAAAGGGGAATTGCTGGATAGGGATGAATGGAGGGGACAGGTGACAGAGGAGCATGGATGGCCATGGATTGGGAGGGCAGGGCTCAGGGAAAGAGGGGAATTGCTGGAAAAAGATGAATGGAGGGGGCAGGGGACAGATGGGCATGGATTGGGAGGGCACGATTCACACACACACTCTCACAAACACACTCACACCCAGACTCACTCTCTCTCTCACGCACACACACTCACACTTTCACTCTGACTCTCAAACAGTCACTCTCACATACACTCTCCCAAACATACACACTCCGAGGAAAACCTTGCTAGCGCCCGTTTCATTTGTGTCAGAAACGGGCCTTTTTTACTAGTAAATATATAAAAAAGCAGCGGTCCTAGCACAGACCCCTGAGGAACCCCACTAACTACCCTTCTCCATTGTGAATCCTGCCCATTTAACCCCACTCTCTGTTTGTTTCCTATCCTTCAACCAGTTTTTAATCCACAATAGGACTTTTCCTCCTATCCCTATCTCCAATTTCCTCTGTAGCCTTTCATGAGGTACCTTGTCAAACGCCTTTTGAAAATCCAGATATACAATATCAACCGGCTCCCCTTTGTCCACATGTTTGTTTACTCCTTCAAAGAATTGAATCATACCTAAGGCAGCAAGTTTAGTTATTTCTACAGAGCTTTAGGTTAGGAAGCATTCCACCTTGGCCTGTTTGAGGGTTTGGCAAATGTTTGAAGTGTTGTGACAGAGATTTTACATCCCTTTCGTATTTCTATTGCCAACATTTTGTCCTGCAGGGGTTTAGCAGTAGGTTTATTTCAAGGCCAGTTGGATAGATCATCTTTGGCACCCCATCCTGACAGTCTGTTTCCTAAAGGCAGCAATGCGAATCAGACCTCCTCTAGACCCAAGTAGAATTTAATACTGGTTTGCAAGGCCTTGAGTCAAACAGTCTTTAAGCCCTTGAAGAAAGTAATTCTTGAGGACCTTACTTTAGGCAGTGTTCCTCCTTGCCATTTCTTTGGGCTTGTCAGAGTGTCAGTTACAAGCATGATGGAGCAGATATCCCTTCCTATGTTTTGCTGAAGCAGGAGTCATGATCCATAAAATGCCATCGATTTTCATTTGAATCAGTTTCTCAGTCATCCTTTCTTTAGGAAGGAGGATTGTGGAACTGACTTTTAATGCTCTAGATCTTTTAGATGTGCATTGTGTTCTCATGCATTACTTGGAGGTTACCAATAATTTTCAGTGGTTGAAAAGATTTGTTTGTCCTTTTTGGGGGTGTTCAGAAAGGTCAGGTGGCTTCAAAGGTCACCACTGCGCGGTGGCTGAAAAAGGAGATTTCTTCCACCTGTATCCAGGTTGGAAGGTGGCCTTCTGCAGCTTTGTGGACACACTCCACAAGGGGCATAGCAGTCTCTTGGGTTGAGTTGAATGTGGTGTCCCAGATGTACTTGTAGAGTAGCAACTTAGTCCTTACTTCATATGTTTGCAAAGCACTACAGACTGGACGTTGATGCAAGGACAGATTCTTTTACAGCAAGAGTGGGTTTATCATGAGTACTGCTTTTTGCTACATCCCACAGTTTCTAGACTAGTCTTGAGAGGACAATAACAGCTAAATTTCTTTCTTTGAGACACACTAGACCAATCCAACTTCCCTCCCTGTTTTCTGCCTCTCTACAAGAGTCTCAGGGTTAGTCTGCCAGATAAGGGCATTTTTTTTCCTTATTTGGCACACATTGTAGTAGAATGGGAGTATATCTTTAAAAATATTCCTAAACCCAATTGTGTTCATCTTTTCAACAAGGTAATCACTTATTCATCAGAATTCCTTTTTATATTTTTCATATATTGTATATAAACTCGCAAAGTTAAATTTTATTTCCTAAATTTTTAATGTTTAAAGTGTTCTCGTAAAACCAGTGGTGGTTTATAAAAACAAACAAACAAAAAAAAAACCAAAATAGAAGGCTACTAAAGTTTCCATCATAGCACACTACTGCTGAGCTTGTTGGAGCACAGTGGTTTAGCTGTTATAAAACAGTGACAATTCACTATTTATAGTCAGAAGAAATCTCGAGTGTGCCATGTAAGTGTATCCTCAAAGTAGCCCTTCTGAATAGTCATTCTATAAACAATATTCTCTTTTTCTATAGTAGGCAAACCACTGCAGTAGCAAAGGGGCTCATGCCATGGAATAGTGGTTGCAACAGAGGGACACTCTCAATAGCAAAAGTGACTGCAGTGAGCAAGTTGTTAATAAATGTATTGGCAGCTTTGTGGTTAATGCACTAAACATAATTTATCCCTTCACTCCTCCCTCCCATTTCCCCACAGAGACAGACTTTGTGTCACTGACTCTGTAATTTTGGCAAGATCCTGTTTCCTCTTCTACCTCCCTGTAATGACCATACAGTTCTCCTTTTGTCTTTAGCCTTTTGGAAGTTCACAGAGACCTAGATGGTCAGCAGTGTGACTGCATGCATGTTTCTGAAGTTTACATTTGTAGAGCTTGTTGGCATCCTGTGTGGGTGAAAGATTCTTTCTTATTTTTATTGCTTTTTAAATAGCAGCTTTAGATCCTCCTCCTCCTTTTTTTTTTTTTCTTTCTTTTCTTTTTAACTGATTTTGGTGCATGAGTTTTGTGCTACTTGGTTAACCTTTTGTTCACTGATTGATGTATTGTTTTCTTCCTTTTGAAGGTATTAAACAGAATAAGACTAAATACAAGAAAAATCTGTTTGAGAAAAAGTAAGTTTAATGTATTACTTCCTAAAATGTATTTTATTCAAGCTTCATAATTCAGTACGGTTGCATTTAGGCGAAGCCCAAGATTTAAACATAAATATTATGTAGGCCGTGGACTGGTAGCTTTTAATGTACATCAGTTTGCTTCACAACTGACTGCATTTGTATTTTCTCTAGAGGAAAAAATAAAATACTTTTTAAAAAAATATATATGCTGGTCCAGATTTGGCCTATCCTGGTCACTCGGTGGTATTGCTGTGTTTCTAGGTAGGAAACCTGGGTTTAATTCCTGATATGCTGGTCCAGATTTGGCCTATCCTGGTCACTCGGTGGTATTGCTGTGTTTCTAGGTAGGAAACCTGGGTTTAATTCCTGAATTTGGCTTCTGCTCCCTAGGCTGTCTGGGGCTGTGGATACTGTAGCGGCAGTGTTTACAGCTCCTATTGAGTTGGGAGAAGGAGTCCTGATTATTGTAGATCAGCAGCACCTGGTGGACCAACTTAAGGTGTGAGAATATTGGATTCTAGAGGGGACTATGGTCTGTGACCCCTGGTCAAGTATGGTAACTGCAGCGACTGGGCAAATTGGGGATTATGATATAGGGAGGAGAAGCCTAAGCATCCATAAATAAAGGCTTATGGTTTTGTAGCCCAACAGGAACCAATTCTGTTTGTTTGCAGTCCAAAATTAGCCCTCCCCCCCAAAAAAAGAATGTGTATATGTGTATTACATAAGATAAAAACAAAATTTACGTGGTTGAGTCCACCCTCCCTACTCTAGTCTCAAATTTAGCATTTGATGATTGTGTGTTTTCTGTAAGTGATTCTCTGAAGTTACTCTGTATTTGGTTAAACCCTAGTTTCTTAGGCTATACAAGTAAATACTTTAGTTAAAAAGATTTTCATGACTTTAAAAAAATGTTAGGTAAGATTAGGCACTATTTTTCAATACAGATTAATTTACAATATGGTTCAGTCATTGGTCCTGTCACAAACAGACCCTTGTAATATAATTTTTCTTGGGTGGTTTAGAATCGATTCAGTTCAAATTAGACTATACAAATACAGCTGCCAGATTGCTGTGTTCGGCTCAGAGACACAATAAGAATGATTGCTCTGTTAATTGAATTGCATTGGTTTCCTTTAGAAGCAAGCGTTATTTTTAAAGCTTGCACTATGATTTTTAAAATTGTGCATGGCTTAGCTTCGTCGTATATGTCCGAGTTGGTTATACTATTTAAAAGGGGGTTTATTGTTTTCCAAAGAGTTTTATTGATAATTATCAAGAATACAGCTTATTTTTAAAGGTTTTTAATGGGATCCTAGACAGTTGCTTTTTAATGACTATTGATTATTAAATTTTAGCAGCATTGTTTTAGAAATTTTGATTTATTTCCCAGAAGTGTTCTGGCTTCTTAAGAGATTGTAATCCACATAGAAGTGCTTTACGGACTATAAGATCATATATTAGAATTTTCAAGGTATTGGAAAGGGGAAACTTGTTTTTGACCGAGGACAATCAGGCTGCTTGTTCTCACTGATGGGTCGGCGTCCACGGCGGCCCAGAGATGGCAATTTTCCAGAGCAAAATAAACAAAACTTTGCCAGAGCCTTCCAGCATGCAGGGTGCATGCGCGGCCGTCTTCCCGCCTGTCGCGCGAGTCCCCGCACAGTTTTTTCTTTTACCGTGGTGGAGAGTGGCTGCTTCGTCGGTCTCTCTCCTCAGGTCCAGAGAAAGAGTCTTCCTTTTTGGTATCACGTTTGGGAGTTTTTCTCCCTCTTTTGTCTTTCTTTAGTCTTTCTTTTATCCTGCCTACAAAACTTAAAAAAAAAACAAAAAAAACCCCCTAATTTCTTAGTTTGGCCCTTTAAGTTTCCTTTCGTTTTCGTCGCAGCCTTCTTAGGCCGCGTGTATGCTTTTTCTCATTTTTGTGCCCTTTTTATTGGCACAATTGCAAATTTTGACTTTGCCGCCGCTATTTTGCCGTCCATGTCTTCGAGGACTCCCAGCGGCTTCAAGAAGTGTACTTGGTGCAACCGGACGTTCTCAGGTACCGACCCCCACGCATGGTGTCTTCAATGCCTTGGGCCCGACCATCGCCCAGACACCTGTAAGTTGTGTCTTAGCCTTAAAAAGCGGACACAGGCTTCGGTGTGGCATCGGCTTCTGCTGCCACCAAGATCGACTCCCCATCGACATCGCCGCTGGCATGGGAGTCGACTTCTCGACATCGCCGTCGAGGACATGGTTCCTCGGCATCGAGACGGGCCCGGTTTCGGACTGCAGTTGAGGAACTCTTTGTTCGATACCAGTGAGGATGCCTCGTGGGATGAAGGGCAAGATCCCAGGTATTTCTCTTCCAAGGAGTCTTGTGGTCTTCCTTCTGATCCTACTCCTTCACCAGAAACAAAGCTTTCTTCCCCGGAGAGTCTTTCTTTCTCTTCATTTGTCCGGGAAATTACTGTGGCTATTCCCTTCCCTGTGGTATCTGAGGATGAGCCCAGGACTGAGATGCTCGAGGTCCTTGACTATCCTTTGCCACCTAAGGAGTTATCCACCGTTCCTTTGCATAATGTGCTCAAGGAGACACTTAATGTGGAACTGGATGAAACCACTAAGTAATCCCACCATTCCTAAGAAAGCTGAGTCCCAATATCGGATTCACGGAGAACCTGAGCTGATGAAGTCGCAGTTACCTCACAACTCTATGGTTGTGGATTCCGCTCAAGAGAGCCAGGAGTTCTAGAGACTTTGTTTTGGCGCCCCCGGGAAGAGAATCTAGAACCCTGGACTCCTTTTGGGAGAAAGGCTTATCAGGCCTCTATGCTTGTGGCCAAAATTCAATCCTACCAGCTCTACACGAGCATTCACTTGAGGAACATGGTGAAGCAGCTGGCGGACTTGGTTGATAAGCTCCCTCCAGAGCAGGCCAAGCCCTTTCAGGAGGTGGTCAGGCAGCAGAAGGCGTGTCGTAAATTCCTGTCCAGGGGTGCTTACGATTCTTTTGATGTTGCATCCAGAACCGCTGCCCAAGGTATAGTGATGCACAGACTCTCATGGCTGCATGCCTCTGGCCTGGACAATCAAGTCCAGCAGCGGATTGCGGATGTCCCTTGTTGGGGGGATAATATTTTTGGTGAGAAAGTCGAGCAAGTGGTTGATCAGATCACGCAGTGGGAAACCGCTATGGACAATCTCTCCCGCCGGGCGCTTTCTGCTACTACCTCATCAGGTAGACGATTTTTCCTGGGAAGGAAGAATGCTCCCTATGCTTATAAAAAGCGTTTGTACAATCCTCCTTCTCGACAGCCTTCTCAGGCTCATCCCCAGCGTGCTCGTTCTCCCCAGCAAAAGCAAGGGACGGGCTTTTTACTGGCTGCAGCTGAGCATAGCTGCTATAAAGGTGTCTGTGCCGGATGACTTGCCGGTCGGGGAGAGGTTAACATTTTTTCACCAAAGGTGGCCTCTGATAACCTCTGATCGGTGGGTTCTTCAAATTGTCCGGTTAGGATACTCGCTCAATTTGAAATCCAGACCTCCAAATTGCCCACCAGGAGCTCAATCCTTCAGCTTCCAGCACAGGCAGGTACTTGCAGAGCAACTCTCCGCCCTTCTCGGCGCCAATGCGGTTGAGCCCGTTCCACCAGGGCAAGTAGGGCTGGGATTCAATTCCAGGTACTTTCTTGTGCAAAAGAAAACAGGGGCGGGATGCGTCCCATCCTAGACCTAAGGGCCCTGAACAAATTCCTAGTCCCACCCTTCTTCCCGTGATTCGGGAGAATGATTGGCTATGCTCTCTGGACTTAAAGGATGCTTATACACACATCCCGATACTTCCAGCTCACAGGAGGTATCTTCGATTCCGTCTGGGAACGCACACTTCCAGTATTGTGTGCTGCTCTTTGGTCTGGCATCTGCGCCCAGGGTCTTTACAAAATGCCTGGCAGTAGTTGCAGCGTCGCTACGCAGACTGGGAGTCCATGTGTTCCCTTATTTCGACGATTGGCTGATGAAGAACACATCAGAGGCAGGAGCTCTACAGTCCATGCAGATGACTATTCAACTGCTGGAGCTACTCGGGTTTGTTATTACCCCAAGTCCCATCTTTTCCCTGTTCAGAAACTGGAATTTATAGGAGCTCTGCTGGACTCGCAGACGGCTCGTGCCTATCTTCCAGAGGCGAGAGCAGACAATCTTCTGTCTCTAGTTTCCTTGGCCAGGGCGTCTCAGCAGATGTTGAGACTTCTAGGCCATATGGCCTCCACAGTCCATGTGATACCCATGGCCCGTCTTCACATGAGATCAGCTCAGTGGACCCTAGCTTCTCAGTGGTAACAAGCTGCAGGGGATCTAGAGGATGAAATCCAGCTGTCCACAATTCCCTTCAGTGGTGGACAGTTCGATCCAATTTGACCATGGGACGTCCCTTTCAAATTCCTCAGTCACAAAAAGTGCTGACAACAGATGCATCCCTCCTGGGGTGGGGAGCTCATGTCGATGGGCTTCACACTCAAGGAGTTTGGTCCCTCCAGGAAAAAGGTCTTCAGATCAATCTCCTGGAGTTGCGAGCGGTCTCTGCTCCCAATTCCGCCTTCCTGTTTTTGACCCCACAAAAAAAAAAAAGAAGAACAGTGAGGAGCTGTTCTTCAAGGCCTGCTGGTCATAGTGCTCTGAGTATGCACACACATTCATCTGGTCCTTCCCTTCCCTCTCCCCCCTTTTCTAGTGTAACTGCGCCTCTGCCTCCTCTCTCTTCAGTAATGGGAGGGGTTCCTAGTGTACCTCTGGGAGCTGATTGGAACAACAAGTTGGGGTGGAGTAGAGGAAGACGAGTAAGGAACACAGAACTCATACAGAGCCTTGTGGAATCCTGAGGTCATTTATGACTCCATACAGTTTTGCTTTCAGGGGTCAAGTGGAAAGTCTTTGGCTGGGATGCTGTGGTGGCCTTCCTTCATCAGGATGTCTGCTCCCTCTGAGAGGGCATGCTGCTGCACTGTTCAGCACTTCATCTCCTCTGTTAGCAGCCTTTGCCACGTGTGTGCAGTCTCTCCCTGAAGAAACTGTAAGGCAGGCAACCTCTGGTGGCGCGTTGCAGATAGGTTGGGGCAGCCAGGTGCGGTAGAGTTTGGTCAGGGCAGTTCCCTGGAGCCAAATTTTGCAGAAAGCTCCATCATTTTGGCAGTGCTCTCTTCCATTTGGGCTCTCGCTGATGAGCCCTCGGTGCTTACGAGATATGATTCATGAGGTGATGTGCCTCCCTTCTTGCTAGAGTGTGTGCTCTTATTGCTCCAGGCTTTCTGTTTGAAGCAGGGCTTACCAGTTCCTGCAGTGCTGGTACCATTGGGGACCTAAGAGACAGGGGGTCCTTTAGAGGCAAAATTGCTACATTTGGCTGATAGGCAGGAACAGGGTGACTTGGCCTGGTTGGGTTCTTTCGCATCCTTAGATAATTTTTTGGATGTTGAGGACTTGTGGGAACATAGTAACATAGTAAATGACGGCAGAAAAAGACCTGCACGGTCCATCCAGTCTGCCCAACAAGATAAACTCATATGTGCTAGTTTTTTGTGTATACCTTACCTTGATTTGTACCTGTCTTTTTCAGGGCACAGACCGTATAAGTCCGCCCAGTACTATCCCCGCCTCCCAACCACCAGCCCCGCCTCCCACCACCGGCTCTGGCACAGACCATATAAGTCTACCCAGCACTATCCCCGCCTCCCAACCACCAGCCCTGGCACAGACCGTATAAGTCTGCCCAGCACTAGCCCCGCCTCCCAACCGTCTCTGCCACCCATTCAAGGCTAAGATGACCCTCAGGTTGAGGGAGCTAATATTCCTCCCGGAAAGGACCCATCATTGGATGTTACTATGTCATGGGCTTCAATCTGAGGGGTGTTTTTCTTGCTGTGATTGTCAATTTAGCTCAGCTGGCTCGGGCCCTCCTCTGTTCGTTTCACTCAATCTGTGTTTAACCAATGCCCAACACAATTGTGTTTCACTCTACGCATCATCAGAGCGATGATTCTGATCCTAAAAAAACAGTGAGGAATACTATCTTGCTTCCTACTACTACTACTTAACATTTCTAAAGCGCTACTAGGGTTACGCAGCGCTGTACAATTTAACATAAAAAGACAGGCCCTGCTCAAAGAGCTTACAATCTAAAGGACAAGTGAGTAGACTTCCTAGATTATGTTTCTATATTATGTTCCTAGATTATGTTTCTGATAAATCACTTTGTGTTTATATGTTTCACATACCTTATCATATTTTCTATTTCATTATGCTCTACATATTTAAATAATTGTGATAGCAACATTACCTTTTCAACTAAAGTAGGAAGTGACCAATGTGAATTTTTGGATATGACAATTAATTACTCTGAGGGTTCCTTCTCTACAAACGTTTTCCACAAATCTACTGATAGAAATACCTTGTTACATTATACAAGTCACCATCCCACCCCATTAAAAGATGGTATCCCCATTGGACAGTTTTTAAGGATACGCAGAATATGTACCTATAAGGAAGATTTCTTGGATCAGGCAGAATTGATGTGAAAGCGCTTCAGAGAACGGGGTTACCCTAAAAAAAATTGTGCACCCACAATTCCAGGAATAACATGTATAGAATGTTTGTACGTTTGGGAAGCTTGCCAGGTGCCCTTGGCCTGGATTAGCCGCTGTCATGGACAGGATGCTGGACTCATTGGACCCTTGGTCTTTTCCCAGTGTGGCATTACTTATGTACTTATATAAAGCATTTAAAAGGGCATATAATGCACATCGGGAGTGGCTGCTAGAGAAGGGGAGGGAAAGTAAAGAAAATAGAATTTCATGTATCCTCCCGTATGTAGCAAACATTGAAAGAGTGAAAAAAATCATACAAAAACATTGGACTCTGTTTGGGCTTCATAAGGTATTTCAACATACCCCCAGATTTACATACAAGAGGGGATTAAATTTGGGAGAGAAATTAAGAAAAGGCAGGAGTGTTTCAAACACAGAAGGGGGTCACTATAAATGTACAGGTTGTAGATATTGCCCTTTTAGTAATGGAAGGTAAATGGATTAGGATCCCTAATCAGGACAAAGAAAAAAGGTTTTACTTAGAGTAAAACAAATTTTGAGTCTGATTATGTTATATACGCAATCCAGTGCCCATGTGGCTTGATATACATAGGACAAACAATAAAGAAAATTAAATACTGAATTGCACAACATCTAAGCAATATAAGACTGAGTAAAAGGGAAGCCCCACTGGTGAATCACTGGATCTAATTAGGACATGGAGTGGAAGAATTGAGATTTACGGTATTGGTACAAATAGAAGCCACCAGGGGGGGCAATATACTACACAATATGTTAAAGATAGAACAATGTTTTATCTTCCAATGGAGGACAGTTTCTCCAACAGGATTAAACAAAACTATTGAGTGGGCGGGGTTATAAAAGACAGGAACTGTGCAATCCACTGGTGAAGGGACAGAAACTTGGATGGACCCATGAGTGTTGTCTGAGGAGGAGTAATCCCCATTTGATACAGGCAGGTGGGTGTTCCGACCTGACTGAGCTGTAGAGCATAATGAAATAGAAAATATGATAAGGTATGTGAAACATATAAACACAAAGTGATTTATCAGAAACATAATCTAGGAAGCAAGATAGTATTCCTCACTGTTGTTTTTTTAGAATCAGAATCATCGCCCCTGATGATGCGTAGAGCGAAACACAATTGTGTTGGGCATTGGTTAAACACAGACTGAGTGAAATGAACAGGGGAGGGATTAACAATGGAGGTACTGTGTAGCCTGATCCAGTTGAGCTGAATTGGCAATCACAGCAAGAAAAACAGCCCTCAGATTGAAGCCCATGACATTGAGATGCAAATTGAAAAAAGAAGCAATTAACAATTCACCAGGAAAAGAGAGTCTTAGGAAAAGTAACTGTTTTATGATACCAGGGAGAGTCATTTTGACTGCTGTACTGGACATTAAGAACTTTTCTGTGGTTAGATATAGAATCACAGTTAAATTCTTTATAGAAAAAGGAAAGACAAACGGTGTTGTTAATATATGGGTGAGAACTCACTTTGGAACTTGTGATAGTTTGAATCACTCACGCTGTGAATTTAAAACAATTTAATGTTAGTTTGGTGTGAATGTGTGTGATTGAGTATGTGAAGGTGAGGGAGTTTTAATGTTTTATAGAATTATAAATTTGTAAGGAATAAAGAATAAATAAAGAATTCATATTAAAAACAACCAAAGTTACTAGGGTAATTGATATATAATTGTAACGTTTTGAGGAATTTCTCACAGAGGTTAGAGGGGATACATATTCATTAGGGATATCCTAGAAAGTATGGTGTGCTTGCGGTCTTTGAGGACTGAACTTGGACAAGCCTGCTATAGAAGAGGTTTCAGAGCTTGCTTACTAGTACTACTACTACTTAGCATTTATATAGCGCTACTTAGACATAAGTCTTGTAAAACAAGTCACATGCAGTATCCCAAAAGGATAAAAATATAACTGTAAAATATATTTTGGAGCTTCTGAAGTTGTATTCTCTTGGAGTAGGTGCAGGGCCTCTGTCCTTTTAATTACCCTTGATCTTCCTTCAACCTCCCATTTCAGCCACTAAGAGTAACCCTGCAGTGGTTTGAATAGCACCAGAGAGAAAATGATTAGCTCTCTTCATGTATCAAGTTCCAAATTAACATCAAGGGATTCTCCTTTACTGAAGGGTGGGGGGGAGGGGAGAGAGGGGGGGATTCTGCTTTTTTTAGGATGTTATAATGCTGCCCATCCATGCAGAGAGTGGGGTAGCTGAGTTATGCTCCTGCTTGAAGTAGCATGTCAGTTTTCTCCTTGTTTATTAACCATGTTTCATATGAACTTATGCCATTTTTAAAAATGCGTATGAAATTGATGTGTGTTATTAGATGAACCCTACTAGATATGGTATTCCTTACCTGTAGAGTATGCTTTCCCTTGATTGGTAACTTTGTCCTTTGTAAGCTGCATAGAAGGCTTTCTTTTCAGATATTATCTGAGGAATGGCCAAGTGGTTAGAGCACCGGTCTTGCAATCCAGAGGTGGCCAGTTCAAATCCCACTGCTGCTCCTTGTGATCTTGGGCAAATCACTTAACCCTCCATTGCCTCAGGAACAAACTTAGATTGTGAGCCCTCCTGGGATAGAGAAATATCCAGTGTACCTGAATGTAACTCACCTTGAGCTACTACTGAAAAAGGTGTGAGCAAAATCCAAATAAATTATTTGAGATTCTATGGCTACTATCTGAGATTTTACATGGAATGTTGCTACTATTTGAGATTCTACATGGAATGTTGCTACTATTTGAAATTCTGTTGCTACTATTTGAGATTCTACATGGAATGTAGCTATAGTGGAGGAGTGAGCACCGGTCTTGCAATACAGAGGTGGCCAGTTCAAATCCCACTGGTGCTCCTTGTGATCTTGGGCAAGTCACTTAACCCTCCCTTGCCTCAGGTGCAAACTTAAGATTGTGAGCCCTCCTGGGACAGAGAAATATCCAATGTACTTGAATGTAACTCACCTTGAACTACTACTGAAAAAGTTGTGAGCAAAATCGAAATAAAATACAAAAATAAAATAATGTGAGCACAGGGGTTCTGAACCAGTGATGCTAGAAAGAGGTCAAACAGAGTACAGAAAAGTCTTAGCAGTGTGATGAAACTTACTACACAGAGTGAAGGCAGTTATTAGCACAGTTATTGGTAATATAACTGTATTGTAATTTTAACAATGTTAGCAGCTAACATGACATATGTTGCTGACAGTCACTTGTGATTTAGGGAGGGGGTATGAGAATTTCACATTCAGTTAAAGGGATGCAAGAATCAAAATAGGATAAGAACCCCTGCATTAGCTTAAGGACGGGTTGGGGTGCTAGTCATAGTGGCTTGGCTTACTTGGCCATTACTCAGTCCTCACTTTGGAGAATTATGGGAATTTGTAATCCATCTACCTAAAGTGTGAGAAGTACAGCTAAGTAGACTGGGCCAATTTGTATTTACAGTATTATGCTACTGTAATTATGATCTGTTAAGTAAATAAGATGAATTTCTTTCAAATGTTACTATGCTTTTTTTTATTGGACATAAATGATCTGAAGTTGTTGAATGTGCAAACTTAATCACATGTGGCCACAGCCAGTCAGGTTTTCAGGATATCCATAATAAATATTCATGAGAGAGATCTGCATGCACTTCCTGTACTGCATGCAAATCTCTCTCTCATGACCCAGGGCTATGGAGTCGGTACACAAAACCTTCGAGTCTGACTCCTCTGTTTTCTACTGTCCATCGCTGACTGATAGGCTTTACATTTTTTGTTCTGGATCTAAAGTACTGGTAAATATAATTTACATTTACCAGTACTTTAGATCCAGGACAAAAATAGATGATATATATTAAATTTAACTGTTTATTATATACTAGTAAAAAAGCCTCGTTTCTGATGCAAATGAAACGGGGGCTAGCAAGGTTTTCTTCTGTGTGCATGTGGGAGTGTGTGTGTTCCTCCTGCCCTCTCTGCCCTCTCTCCCCTCCCCCCTCTGAGTCCTTCATTGTTAGAGAGAGCGATTTGATTTCCTGCTTTGCTGTTTTCCTTTACTGTTTGTGTTAGAGAGAGAGAGAGCGAGGGCGGGGCAGACACTCATGGGGAAACCGGATATCTCTCCCCCTTCACACTTCCGGTTGGAGGCTTCATAGAACGTTGGTGTTGCCTTTTATATATAGAGATCAGCTGTGTTTTTTGTTTTGAAGCTGGAGTTTATACACGTTTAATGACTCTGAATCCACGACTTCGATTCCACAGCCCTGCCTAAAGCACTAAGCATCAATGTCTAAGAATAATCACAATGGGACTGCTACAACTCTAATACGATAACAAACTGATACCACTCCTAATTCCAAACAAAGAAAACGTCTATTTTTATGTTTATTGGGGGGGGGTGGGGAGAGTTTGAAATAAGACTGACTCCAAAACAGTGCTGTTTATTTTGCATAGTGTGTAATAAACCTTTTTTTTCAGGGGATTGGAGTAGCTCTTTATTTTATTCCACTTTTTCAAAGCAAGGGTACAATCAAATTTTATGTAATTATGCCCAGAATCCTGGGCAGAAGAGCTATTTGAAAGACGTTCTAAAACAATAAGCCATAAAATTACTTTCTCTTCAGTGCAAATATTACCAGTTTTCAGATAGCACACCAAGGATGCAGGCTGAGTTTTAAAAGAATTAATTGTTTTACTCCATAAAGGTGCAAATGGTTACTACTTATACTTTTGTTTTGCACTGCACAGGGTGTGTGTACTTATTCACAGCCTGTGTTTATGTGTAGCCTCCAGGAATGTGATAGTACAGTATTGCTGTTGCTTGTGAACTGCAGTCCTTTGCTTTCGATTCTGCTTTTTGACACTGTCTGCTTGGATACATGTTTAATAGGCAGGGTTTGCTTCCTGTTTGAGCAGCAGTTTATAAGCCCATTGTACTTGCTGAATGATCAGGAAATGCTTTTTCTGTTACACTTTCCAGTAGGTTAGTTGCAAGCCCCCACCTTTCTGCTTCATTAGACTGTAAAGGAAATGACAAAAAAGGGAAGAGCAAAAAAGAGTCGGAACTCAAGGATCAAAGGTGTTCTCAGAATCCAGATAAGGCAAGTCTGAATCTTTTTGCTACCTTTGTGTTGTGGGCATTGGAATGATTTAAAGTGATAGTACATGATGGGGGACGTTACCTAGGATGGTAACATCCCACTTATGGGATAAATTGAAGGGTATTTTAGCATTGAGTGTTTGTGGTAGTAGGGGAGGATTATCACCAAAGTGGGGGAAGGGAAGGGGGAGAGAGGTTGGGAAATGGAACTTTCTGTAGTTTTTGCAACTGCATTTAAAGTGGTTTACATAGTATATACAGGTACTTATTTGTACTTGGGGCAGTGGAGGGTTAAGTGACTTGCCCAGAGTCACAAGGAGCTGTAGTGGGAATCGAACCAGTTCCCCAGGAACTGGGTCCTCTGCACTAACTACTAGCTACTCCTCCATGGGGGAGAGATGTTGGGAGGGAAAGGAAGGGGAGAAGATGCTGCCGGGGGGTGGGGGGGAGGTGGGGAAGAATTGTTGGACATGGGGTGGAGCAGGGGCATAGCCAGGCTTTGGTGGGAGGGGTGTCCGGAGCAGAGGTGAGGGGGCACTTTACCCCCCCCCCCCCCACCACCATTGCTGACCCCCCCTTCTGCCACCACCACCAACTTTGACCCCCCTCCCTGCTGATGACCCTCTCGACCTCCCCCCTCCCGCCGCCAACCCCCCTGCTGCTGCCTACCTTTTGCTTGTGTGGGACCCCAACCCCCACCAGCCGAGGTCCTCCTCTTCTGGTGCAAGGCAAGGCTTCGTTCTGTTTCTGAGTCTGACGTCCTGCACATTGTACGTTGTACATGCAGGACGTCAGACTCACAGAAACAGAACGAAGCCTTGCAGACTCTCGACACACCCCCCTCCTGCCGCCAACCCGCTGGCGGGGGACCCAGAAACAGAACTCCGGACCCCCCTCCCACCAAAGCCTGGCTACGCCCCTGCTCCACCCCATGTCCAACATTTCTTCCCCCCCCCCCCCCCCCCGGCAGCATCTTCTGTTGTCGGCAGGGGGGTCCAGGGCCAAATATACGGGGGCCAAGGCCCCTTTGGCCCCACTTTAAAGATGTCCAGAACTCCCTTCTACCAAGCTCTTTAGTTGGCAGTAGCATCCTTGAGCCACCAACAACATACTTAGTTGTATGGCTTAAAACCCTTTAGTGTCCAATGTTCCCATGAATCTGTTCCCATATGGCTTATTACGGGAACATTGGACACTAAAGGGTTAAATATGCATGGGGTGCAGGCATTGATGGCTTATGGACATTGCTGCTGCCCGCCAAGCTTGGTAAAAAGACGTTCTGGCCACCTTCGGAGGAAGTCTTCAGCTGCCAAAACTTGAGGATCCTCATTAGCTAAAGTATGTATGTTTTGAGGTGGGGGGTAGGGTGGGGCAGAGAAAATTTTGTGCCCACCCACTTTGGGCTCAGGCCCACCCCAAATTGGTTGTCTGGTCATGCCACTGCTGCTGTCTCTGGTCAGCAGTTTTTTTCAGTTTAAATTTAAAGTAGATCTTCTGATTGGAAGGAAGGGGTGAAGCATAGCAAGCAGAATAGTAAGAGAAGAAAGTGTCCAGACACAATGGCATCTGATAAGTTTGTTTTCTCTTAAAAGCAGCTGTACTCCAGAAACTTTGGCATTATTCAGTGTTTGAGCTGTTTTGAAGTTCTTCTCCTCCTTTCATTCCACACCCTTCTAGCTGCCTTGCATAGCACATAATGGTATTAGCAGAGTTAGTATCACACAGGTATGTTGAATTCTTTTTGTGACCAGCTCTTAGTCTGTGTTTTGACCTCTGAGTTACAAAGAGTCTGAGAGAAGTGACATCTGTCCAGATGTTTCTGTTATCCAAATTACAGAATTGCCTATCGCGAGATCCATTTTTGATGACATTGGTTAATTTTTAGAAATAGACAAAGGGAAATGTTTTTCTCATTTCCTTTTCAATTTGGTTTGCTTCACTAGTATTCTTCTGCCCTTTCCTTCCTCTCCTCTCTCCCTCCAATAAGTGGAAAACATTGCTGTTCATATAGGGAAGGGGAAAGGGAAATGGGACTTGCAAAAACCTCAGAAAGGCGGTATATCAACTACATTCAAAGCGGTTTACGTATATTCAGGTACTTATTTTGTACCGGGTCAATGGAGGGTTAAGTGACTTGCCCAGAGTCGCAAGGAGCTGCAGTGGGAATCAAACTCAGTTCCCCAGGATCAAAGTCCACTGCACTAACCACTAGGCTACTCCTCCATCTTTAGTGATCTAATTTTGTGTATCTTCTCTCGCTCACTGAACACAGCACACCTCTAGCACCTTGAACTCATCTGCCACCCTCCATTAATAAGCTGTTTGGGTCTGAAGTAGAAAGTACGATTGCACAGGTGAAGCAGACACCAGCAAGCCAGAAATAAAACTGGATCATGAGTTTGTGTCCTTTTACCATTGATTGTTTGTATGACCTGTTTATCAAGTCACTCTGACATCTTTTTACTAATGCTTAATGTGGATGTATAACATTGCACGTTATCTGCCTCGAGAACAACCAATCCAATACCAGTTCAAGGGCAATTGTTTTATTAGAAGTACAAAACACAGACTCGAAGCAGTTCTGCATTTCGGTGCTAGAGTGCCTGCTTTAGGAGCCAAAGCAAATCTGCAAAAGTAACACAAATAAAACAAAATTTGAACAAAAAAATAAAACAAATATGAAAATCATATATAAAAAAATATTTTTGTAAAAAATATATAAAGAAAACATTTCTGAGTTTGATACAGTAAGAATCTAGCACTACATAAAAAATGGTACTGTGGAACCCCGTTATAACAGTGTTTGGGATCCATAATATATCATTGCATTAAATGTGGGGTTGTGCTATATTGGGGTCAATGGAAAAGGAAAACAAATGAAGCATAAATTGATCTGTTGCAAAAGAGTTATTTGCTACATATGCAGTCATTCACACATTAAAATGATGATTCACCTTTACGGTCATTATCTTTTTAAATTTTCCTTTAGTATTGAAACTGGAGAATAATTTACAGGTTACCTTTGTAGGTTATCTACATCTGCAGCTCTTTAGCTTTAGCTAGAATTTGGCCATATGCATAGAGGAGTCTAACCTTGGGGCGTCTCTCTCCTTTTGATCTTTGCTTCATTCCAGTCGTCTTGATAGAAACATGATGGCAGATCAGAGCTGAATGGCCATCCAGTCTGCCCATCCACAGCAACCACTATCTCCTTCTTTCTGTAAGAGATCCCATGTGCCTATCTTGCACTTCCTTAAATTCAGACACAGTCCTAGTCTCCACCACCTCCACTGCGTGGCAATTCCACACATCCACCACCCTTTCTGTGAAAAAGTATTTCCTTAGATTACACCTGTGCCCTCTCATTCCAGTTTACCTTCATTTGAAAGAGGCTCACCTCATGTACATTAATGTCAGAGAAGTATTTAAATGTCTATCATATCCCCTCTCTCCCACCTTTCTTCCAAAGTATTTATTTATTTATTTATTTGTTAAATTTATACTCCCACATTTTCCCACCTATTTGCAGGCTCAATGTGGCTTACAAAGTATCGTAAGGCGATTGCCATTACGGATGATAACAAATACAAGGTTGTGTTATGGTAACAGGTAGAAGTGTTTCAGGCGTCATGGGGTCAAGTATAATAAATTGTCCAGTACGATCATAGATTATCTTGTGTTGCTGGGTGTGGGGATTTATGTTGAATCGGTGGGATAAGGTTTTTTTGAAGAGATGGGTTTTCAATGATTTCCTGAAGTTTAGGTGGTCATGTATTGTTTTCAATGCATATGGGAGTCCATTCCATAGTTGTGCGCTTATGTAGGGGAAACTAGATGCGCGAGTTGTTTTATATCTTAACCCTTTACAGTTTGGGTAAGGTAAGTTTAGGTACGATTGTGCTGATCTGAGTCTGTTTCTAGTTGGTAGATCAATGAGGTCTGTCATGTATCCTGGGACTATGCCGTAAATGGTTTTGTGGACTAAGGTGCAGATTTTGAAATGATCCGTCCTTTGATTGGGAGCCAGTGCAGCTTTTCTCGAAGGGGTTTGACGCTGTCAAATCGTCAGTCTGGCTGCTGTGTTTTGGGCGGTTTGTAGTTTTTTAGTGAGTTGTTCTTTGCAACCCACATAGACACCATTGCAGTAGTCTGCGTGGCTTAGGACCATTGATTATACTAGTTTATGAAAGGTATCCCTCGGGAAGAAAGGTTTTATTCATTTGAGTTTCCACATTGAGTAGAATATTTTCTGTATTACTGTTTTTACTTGGCTCTCGTGAGTGAGGTTGCAGTCGATAGTTACTCCAAGTATTTTTAGGCTATCTGAGATAGGGAGTGTGTGTCCTGGGGTGTTTAAAGTTGTAGGTTTGAAGTTATGTTGAGAAGAGAGGATAAGGCAGTGTGTTGTTTTTTTTCAGTTTCAGTTGGAATGAGTTTACCCAGGAGTTCATGATGTTCAGGCTATCATTTATTTCTTTGGTTATTTCAGTCAAGTCATGTCTGAAGGGAATGTAGATTTGTGACGTCATCTGCATAGATGAATGGGTTAAGGCCTCGTTTGGATAGGGACTTGGCCAATGGGATCATCATCATGTTGAAGAGTATTGGTGATAATGGTGATCCTTGAGGGTACTCCACAGACTGCTTTCCACGGTATACGTATTGAGAGCCTTAACTCTGTCCTCATGCTTTATGAAAGACACCACTAATCAATTTTGTAGCCACCCTCTGGACCGACTCCATCCTGTTTATTATATTTTTTCGTAGGTGCCATCTCCAGACTTGCACAGATTATTCTAAATGAGGCTTCACCAGAGACTTATACAAGGGCACTATCACCTCCTTTTTTTTTTTTTCTTGTTGCCCATTTCTCTCCCTATGCACTCGAGCATCCTTCTGGCTTTGACTGTCACCTTTTTTGCCTGTTTGGCTACCTTGACATTATAGAACACAATCACCCCCAAGTACCTCTCGCCTTGACTACTGCAACCTACTCCTCACTGGCCTCCCACTTTGCCATCTATCCCCCCTACAGTCCGTTCAGAACTCTGCTGCACGTCTTATCTTCCGCCTGGACCGATATACTCATATCACCCCTCTCCTCAAATCACTTCACTGGCTTCCGATCAGGTACCGCATACAGTTCAAGCTTCTCCTACTAACCTACAAATGCACTCGATCTGCAGCCCCTCCTTACCTCTCTACCCTCATCTCCCCTTACGTTCCTACCCGTAACCTCCGCTCTCAAGACAAATCCCTCCTTTCAGTACCCTTCTCCACCACCGCCAACTCCAGGCTCCGCCCTTTCTGCCTTGCCTCACCCCATGCTTGGAATAAACTCCCTGAGCCCATACTCCAGGCCCCCCTCCCTGCCCATCTTCAAATCCTTGCTCAAAGCCCACCTCTTCAATGTCGCCTTCGGCACCTAACCACTATACCTCTATAGTGGTTAGGTGGTTCCTACCATCTCTATGCTGATGACTCCCAAATCTACCTTTCTACCCCTGATATCTCAACTTGCATCCAAACCAAAGTTTCTGCATGCTTGTCTGACATTGCTGTCTGGCTGTCTCAACGCCACCTGAAATTAAACATGACCAAAACCGAACTTCTCATTTTTTCCCCCCAAACCCACCTCCCCACTCCCCCCATTTTCTATTTCTGTTGATGGCTCTCTCATTCTCCCTGTCTCCTCAGCTCGAAACCTTGGGGTTATCTTTGACTCTTCTCTCTCCTTCTCTGCTCATATCCAGCAGACCGCCAAGACCTGTCGTTTCTTTCTTTACAACGTCCGTAAAATCCGCCCCTTTCTTTCTGAGCACTCTACCAAAACCCTCATCCACACCCTTGTCACCTCTCGTTTAGACTACTGCAATCTGCTTCTTGCTGGCCTCCCACTTACTCACCTCTCTCCTCTCCAATCGGTTCAAAACTCTGCTGCCCGTCTCATCTTCCGCCAGGGTCACTTTACTCATACTACCCCTCTCCTGAAGTCACTTCACTGGCTCCCTATCCGTTTTCGCATCCTGTTCAAACTTCTTCTACTAACCTATAAATGTACTCACTCTGCTGCTCCCCAGTATCTCTCCACACTCGTCCTTCCCTACACCCCTTCCCGTGCACTCCGCTCCATGGATAAATCCTTCTTATCTGTTCCCTTCTCCACTACTGCCAACTCCAGACTTCGCGCCTTCTGTCTCGCTGCACCCTACGCCTGGAATAAACTTCCTGAGCCCCTACGTCTTGCCCCATTTTTGGCCACCTTTAAATCTAGACTGAAAGCCCACGTCTTTAACATTGCTTTTGACTCGTAACCACTCGCCTCCACCTACCCTCCTGTCCTCCTTCCTGTACACATTAATTGATTTGATTTGTTTACTTTATTTCTTGTCTATTAGATTGTAAGCTCTTTGAGCAGGCACTGTCTTCTTCTATGTTTGTGCAGCGCTGCGTATGCCTTGCAGCGCTATAGAAATGCTAAATAGTAGTAGTAGTAATATTCAAGAAATCTAGACTGCCCCAACTTGACATTTCGTCCTTTAGATTTGTAAGCTCCTTTGAGCAGGGGCTGTCCTTTTTGTTAAACTGTACAGCGCTGCGTAACCCTAGTAGCGCTCTAGAAATGTTAAGTAGTAGTAAGTTTTGCTGTTTCATACAGTGAAGTACTTCACCCCTATACTGTACCTTTCTCTTGGATTTTTGCAACCTAAGTGTATGGCCCTGTGTTTTTTAGCATTAAATCTGGGTTGCCAATTGCTGGACCATTCTTCAAGTGTCACTAGATCCCTCCACATTCTATTCATGCCCTCCAGGGTGTCCACCCAAGTACAAAGTTTGGTATTGTCCACAAAGAGACAAACTTTACCAGACAGTCCTTCCACAATATCACTCACAAGGACCAATCCCTGCTGTACATCACTGATCCTTTTCCTCGGAGCAAACGCCATTTACCACTATGTTTCCTTCCACTTAACCAGTTTTTAACCCATCTAGCACCCCTCTTATATCCAACTATATGGTCATCCAGTCAAAGAAATCAGATTTGTCTGACAAGTCCTGCCTCTAATGAAACCATGTTGCCTCGAGTCCTGCAGTCCATTCAGTCCTAGAAACCTCACAATCCTCCGCTTTAGAAGCGTTTCCATTAGTTTACTAACCACCGAGGTCAGTCTAAGAGGTTTGTAATTCCCAACCTTTTCCTTACTTCCACTCTTATGCAGAGGGATCATATCTGCCTTTCTCCAGTCCTCCGAGACTACTCCAGACTCTAAGGAAGGGTTGAAGAGATAAGAGAACAGAGCTGCCAAAACTTCCCCGAGTTCTTTGAGCACCCTCAGATGTATTCCATCAGGCCCTATTGCTTTGTCTATTTTTAGTTTAGCTCCTCACAACAAACACAGTCTTCGAATTGGTCCTGGTGTACCGAAAATCCATTCCTATTAGCATTTGTTTTCTGCGGTCCTACCCCCGGCCTTTTATCCGTGAACACAGAACAGAGATGTGGGAATGTCTCATACCTGCTTTAGCTCTTGACTCTGCAGGTATTACTACCTGCAGATTCCGACTCCTACTCTTGTACTTTTTATCTTTTTAATACACGTGAATGCCTCTCTGTTCTGTCCTCTCAGATCCTTGCCATGAAGCAACCTCCTCGCTTCCCATACTCTAGCTCCTCCATATGCAGGTAAAAGCAAAAATCTGTGTGGTGCGGGCAGCTAGTTCAGTTACCTTAGTTGCCTCATGTGGCTACCAGAGCTCTTCCACTCAAGAGTGAGTTGCTTCTGGTATTTGGTGCATGCCCTCTGTCTAATTCAACCTTGGGGATAAGACAGGTTGGAAGAACTCAAAGGAGGTGGCTAATGGAGGGAGAGAGGAGGAGGTGCTATGCAGAGTAGTACCTTGGTATTTATGTTTTGCATTCTGCACTTTAATGACCACACTCCAGGGCGCATGTGAATAGCTAAGAAGGAGAGGCATGTGTGACTGTACATGTTTAAGAGCTACCATTGGTGTCTCTTGTTGCTATGAGATGCTGTTGTGGCACCGAGTATCAGCAGTGATTTTTCTGTGGTATATCTAACATAGTAACATAGTAGATGACGGCAGAAAAGACCTGCACGGTCCATCTAGTCTGCCCACGATAAACTCATGTGTATACCTTACCTTGATTTGTACCTGTCTTTTTCAGGGCACAGACCATATAAGTCTGTGCAGCAGTATTTCCCGCCTCCCAACCACCAGTCCCGCCTCCCATCACCGGCTCCGGCACAGACCCCGTATAAGTCTGCCCTCCCCCATCCTAGCCTCTCAACCACCAACCCCTCTTCCCCCCGCCACCCAATTTCAGCTAAGCTTCTGTGGATCCATTCCTTCTGCACAGGATTCCTTTATGCCTGTCCCACGCATGCTTGAATTCCGTTACCGTTTTCATCTCCACCACCTCCCGCGGGAGGGCTGTCCAAGCGTTCACCACCCTCTCCGTGAAGAAATACTTCCTGACATCTTTCCTGAGTCTGCCCCCCTTCAATCTCATTTCATGTCCTCTCGTACTACCGCCTTCCCCTCTCCGGAAAAGATTCGTTTGCGGATTAATACCTTTCAAATATTTGAATGTCTGTATCATATCACCCCTGTTCCTCCTTTCCTCCAGAGTATACATGTTCAGGTCAGCAAGTCTCTCTTCATACGTCTTGGAACGCAACTCCCATACCATCCTTGTAGCTTTTCTTTGTACCGCTTCCATTTTTTTAACATCCTTCGCAAGGTATGGCCTCCAAAACTGAACACAATACTCCAGGTGGGGCCTCACCAACGTCTTATACAGGGGCATTAAAACCTCCTTTTTTCTGCTGGTCACACCTCTCTCTATACAGCCTAGCAACCTTCTCGCTACGGCCACCGCCTTGTTGCACTGTTTCATAGGCTTTAGGTCCTCAGATACTATCACCCCAAGATCCCTCTCCCCGTCCGTGACTATCAGGCTCTCCCCACCTAACACATACGCCTCCCTTGGATTTCTACTCCCTAAGTGCATCACTTTGCATTTCTTCGCATTGAATTTTAATTGCCAAACGTTAGACCATTGTTCCAGCTTCTTCAGATCTTTTTTCATGTTTTCCACTCCCTCCGGGGTGTCCACTCTGTTGCAAATCTTGGTGTCATCCGCAAAAAGGCAAACTTTACCTTGTAACCCTTCGGCAATGTCACTCACAAATATATTGAACAGAATGGGCCCCAGCACCGATCCCTGAGGCACTCCACTACTCACCTTTCCCTCCTCCGAGCGAACTCCATTCACTACCACCCTCTGGCGTCTGCCCGTCAACCAGTTCCTAATCCAGTTCACCACTTCGGGTCCTATCTTCAGCCCTTCTAGTTTATTCAAGAGCCTCCTGTGGGGAACCGTGTCAAAAGCCTTGCTGAAATCTAAGTAGATGACGTCCATAGCACGTCCTTGATTTAATTCTCCCGTCACCCAGTCAAAGAATTCAATGAGATTCGTTTGGCACGACTTCCCTTTGGTGAAACCATGTTGTCTCGGATCTTGCAACTTATTGGCTTCCAGGAAATTCACTATCCTTTCCTTCAGCATGGCTTCCATTACTTTTCCAATAACCGAAGTGAGGCTTACTGGCCTGTAGTTTCCAGCTTCTTCCCTATCCCCACTTTTGTGAAGAGGGACCACCTCCGCCATTCTCCAATCCCTCGGAACCTCTCCCGTCTCCAAGGATTTATTAAACAAATCTTTAAGAGGACCCGCCAGAACCTCTCTGAGCTCCCTCAGTATTCTGGGGTGGATCTCGTCCGGCCCCATGGCTTTGTCCACCTTTAGCTTTCCAGGTTGTTCATATACACTCTCTTCCGTGAACGGTGCTCTATCCACTTCGTTTTCAGGTGTACTTTTGCCAGTCCCTCTCGGTCCTTCCCCAGGATTTTCTTCAGTAAAAACAGAACTAAAGTATCTATTTAGCAAATTGGCTTTTTCTTCATCATTTTCTACATAGCGTTTTGCTGTATCTTTTAGTCTCACAATCCCCTTTTTAGTCTTTCTCCTTTCACTAATATACCTGAAGAAGTTTTTGTCTCCCCTCCGTACATTTCTAGCCATTTGTTCTTCCGCTTGCACCTTCGCCAGACGTATGCTGTTCTGGTCTGACAGCATATTAGTTGGGGAAACACTGAAACTATAATTTGCTATTTTTGCCCATCTCTACCTACCTATCTCTTTTATTAGTCTGCTATAATTAACTTATATTTTCTCTATCAGTACTCTGTAATCCATATTATTATGTAAGCCGCATTGAACCTGCTTTGAGTGGGAAAGTGCGGGGTACAAATGTAATAATCTACTATAATAAAACTCACCCTCTACGTTCTGAGGGCACTGACGTCAGTGAAGCCAAGCTCTGACTTCCTTCAAAAAGGTTTGAAGGTTCGCGGTGGTGAAGCCACCAAAATCGCTCCGGGCCCCGCCCTCGAGGGCGGAGCAATGGCAGAACAACGAAGGGGTTGGTAGGGAGGGAGGCGGGTGGGAAATCGCTCCCGAGGCCCTGCCCTCGCGTCAAACGTCATGACGTTGCGGGCGGAGCAATATCAGAACAACGAAGGGGTTGGCCAGGGAGGTAGGGAGGGTGTTGGCGACGAAAACCTTGCTAGCGCCCGTTTCATTTGGTCTGAAACGGGCTTCTTTACTAGTAAATAAATAAATATTCCTTCAGAAGACAGGCAGAACCAGAGCAACAAGCCCTAATAGGAACTTCTAGCATCTTTTGCCAAGCTGACCCTCTGTCCAGTTTTTATTTTGCCCATTAGCTTCCCACTTTGTTGCCCTTTCTGGTGGTTTCCAGCATCTTGTCTCTTGAAGGAGACCCTGGCTGATCTGCTTAGCCTTGATGCTTGCTTTATAGGAACTGAAGCACATGCCAGCTGTTGAACTGGCTGAGCTACATTCTGAGGCTGATGCATATTCAGTGTCTGGGAACGATTAGTATCGCAGCACTACTTCCATCTGAAAATCACTCCAGAGCAAACAAGTGTCTTTCAGCTAAAATTGTACTCAGTTTTCACAAGCTGTTTTATGATTGCAGCTGTTTAGTTAGAGTACATTGTGGTGGTTACACTGTGAGTCATGTTAAACTGTGCATACTTAGGGATTTTTACAGCAGGTTAAAAATAGCACATTGGAGGAAGTGCATTATATAAGGTCTGAGGTCAGTGGTAGTCCTTATTGATTATGGCCTCTTACTGCAGTGTGACTCCAGTCCCATGGCAACTGTAAAGCTGATTTGACCACCACACTTCATTGTGGAGGAGTGGCCTAGTGGTTAGAGTGGTGGACTTTGGTCCTGGGGAAGTGGGTTTGATTCCCACTGCAGGAACAGGCAGCTCCTTGTGACTCTGGGCAAGTCACTTAACCCTCCGTTGCCCCAGGTACAAATAAGTACCTGTATATAATATGTAAGCCGCATTGAACCTGCTATGAGTGGGAAAGCGCGGGATACAAATGTAAGAAAAAAAAATTACTGACCAAAGAGCACCGTGTTTATCAGACTTTGTCTGAAGAATTTGATTGCATGATCATTCCAGAGTTCAATGAAATTGCTATTTTATTTTTTATTTGTTACATTTGTGTCCCACATTTTCCCACCTATTTGTAGGCTCAATGTGGCTTACATAGTACCGGAGAGGCCTTTGCAGGCTCCGGTGTGAACAAATACAGGGTGATGATGTGGTAAGATCAAGTTCATGTGGCACAGCCAAATTAGGGAATCGGAGAACGGAAGAGTTGTGTTATGTCCATTATGTGCTTTAGTTTGGTTGTGTTGCAGAGATTAGGCATTTAAGTTGGATTGGTAGGGTATGCCTTTTTAAACAGGTTAGTTTTTAGTGATTTCCGGAAGTTGAGGTGGTCGTATGTCGTTTTCAAGGCTTTTGATAATGCGTTCCACAGTTGTGTGCTTATGTAGGAAAGACATTACACGATGTGATACCCGCAAGCGAGCCCTCTCTGGAGTAGCCCCCACACTCTGGAATGCATTGCCTGAAAGGCTCCGCTTAACACAAGACTACCTCTACTTCAGGAAGCAGGTGAAAGCTTGGCTCTTCAACCAAGCCTTTAACGGAAGAAGTAACTAACTTGTTAGTCTCACTCACACACACAAGGATTGACTCGGGCTGCACATACTGCAGCGGGACATGTTTATCCACTCCTACCCTAGCTGAGATAAATATTTAACCATCTCTCTGACCTCACGTGCAACTTTTTTCAAATCAATCACCTTACTTTCTAATTCTTCCTACTTTCTTACTCATCTATATGTTACAACTTTGCCTTACCCTTCACTACCAATTATAGTGTTCTAGTGCATATTGTGTTGATTGCAAGTAGTATACCATCCAGCTTATTTTCGAAAGAGAAAAACGCCTATAGTGCGACCTAAATCGGGAGATAGACGTTTGTCTCGCAAAGGCGCCCAAATCGGTATAATCAAAAGCCGATTTTGGGCGTTTCCAACTGCACTCCATCGCGGAAACGAATAAAGTTGACGGGGGCGTGGTGGAGGCGGAACTGGGGCGTGGTTTTCAGCCTAGGAGAAATGGGCGTTTTTAGCTGATAATCGAAAAAAAAGGTGTTTTTACTGTGTGTGTTTTTTCCCAGCCTGTATGCCAGCCTCAAATGTCGTACCCACCTCCATGACAGCAGAATGTGTTCGATCCTGTCACAGCCTTTCCCTGGGTCAGATATGGCTCTCGGGTGCAGTACAGGGTTACATCAGCATTGCATTGTGGTGGTTGTAGGGTATTGGACTCCATGATTTCATTAGCTTGTGTTAGTCTCACAATGTTGGTAGTTGGTAGGCTCTTCTCACATGGTGCTTTTCCCCCTGCCTACTAGGTCAGAGTGTGCCCTGTTGTGTTTCCTGTTGTAGTCCATGCGGTAGTGGCCATTTTTGTAAGCCAGTTTTAGTTCCCTTTCCTGTGTTAGCCACGTTAGACAACTTAGTTCTTCCCTTGAATGTGGCTGAATGAGGGCATTGTACAGCATTCTGCCAGTTCTGACCTACTGCTTATCTCAGTACCAGGGAGACTCGTTGCCAGTGGGGCACAACCTCTGATCTACTGTTAACTGTGAGTAAAGGCGGTTATTCCAATAAAGGACGTTTTCATAGAGATTAGTCTTCAGGTGTCAACTGGTGTGCCAAGGTTATATACACCCTCATCCTCCCCGTCTCATCTGCCCGCAACCTCGGAGTCATCTTTGACTTCTCTCTCTCCTTCTCTGCGCATATCCAGCAGATAGCCAAGACCTGTCGCTTCTTCCTCTTTAACATCAGCAAAATTCGCCCTTTCCTCTCTGAACACACCACCCAAACTCTCGTCCACGCTCTCATTACCTCTCGCCTGGACTACTGCAACTTACTCCTCACCGGCCTCCCACTTAGCCATCTATCCCCCCTTCAGTCTGTTCAGAACTCTGCTGCACGTCTCATATTCCGCCAGAACCGATATACTCATATCACCCCTCTCCTCAGGTCACTTCACTGGCTTCCGATCAGATACCGCATTCAATTCAAGCTTCTCCTTCTTACCTACAAATGCACTCAGTCTGCTGCCCCTCACTACCTCTCTACCCTCATCTCCCCTTACGTTCCCGCCCGTAACCTCCGTTCACAGGATAAATCCCTCCTCTCAGTACCCTTCTCCACCACCGCCAACTCCAGGCTCCGCTCATTCTGCCTCGCCTCACCCTATGCTTGGAACAACCTTCCTGAACCCTTACGCCAAGCCCCCTCCCTGCCCGTCTTCAAGTCTTTGCTTAAAGCCCACCTCTTCAATGCTGCGTTCGGCACCTAACCCTTACCGTTCAGTGAATCCAAACTGCCCCAATTTGACTGCCCCTATCGGACCGACCGTTCACTTGTCTATTAGATTGTAAGCTCTTTGAGCAGGGACTGTCTCTCTTTGTTAAATTGTACAGCGCTGCGTAACCCTAGTAGCGCTCTAGAAATGTTAAGTAGTAGTAGTAGTAGTAATATAGCAGCAACCAGTCCTAGAGGCCTGCGTGTATGCAGGTCCCTGGAGCACTTTTAGTGGGTACCGCAGTGCACTTCAGCCAGGTGGCCCCAGGCCCATCTCCCCCCCCACCTGTAACACTTGTGCTGGTAAATGGGAGGCCTCCAAAACCCACTGTACCCACATGTAGGTGCCCCCTTCACCCCTGAGCTATGGTAGTGTTGTACATTTGTGGGTTTTGGGGGAGGGGGGTTGGGTGTTCAGCACCCTTGGTAAGGGAGCTATGCATGTGGGAGCTTTTTCTGAAGTCCACCGCACTGACGTAGGGTGCCCAGTTGGTGTCCTGGCATATCGGGGGGGGGGGGGGGAGTGTACTATGAATTGTGGCCCCTCCCACGACCAAATGGCTCGGATTAGGACGTTTTTGAGCTGGGCGTTTTTAGTTTCCATTATCGTTAAAAAAAACAAATGCCCAGCTCAAAAACGTCCATTTTTTCGAAAATATGGTTCAGCCCGCCCCTTCACGGACCCGTTCTCGGAGATAAACGCCCATGGAGATAGGCGTTTCCGTTCGATTATGCCCCTCTATGCCATACTATGTATCATTGTTCGAGTATTTTTACTGCTCTAATTGCTTCCTGTTCATGTTTGATCTATTCTTACTGTACACCGCCTTGAGTGAATTCCTTCAAAAAGGCAGTAAGTAAATCCTAATAAATAAATAAATAGATGCGTAAGTTGTTTTGTATTTAAGTCCTTTGCAGCTTGGGTAGTGCAGATTTAGATAAGATCGTGTTGATTCAGATGTATTTCTAATTGGTAAGTCGATCAAGTCTGTCATGTAACTCGGGGCTTCTCCGTAGATGATTTTGTGAACCAGGGTGCAGATTTTGAAGGCGATGCGTTCTTTGATTGGGAGCCAGTGTAGTTTTTTGTGGAGAGATTTTGCGCTTTCAAATCGCGTTTTTCCAAATATAAGCCTAGCTGCCGTGTTTTGAGCGGTCTGAAGTTTCTTTAAGGTTTGTTCTTTACATCCCGCATAAATTCCAGTGCAGTAATCTAAGTGGCTTAGTACCATTGATTATATCAGTTTGTGAAATGTTTCCCTCGGGAAGAATTGCTTCACGCGTTTGAATTTCCACATTGAGTAGAACATTTTCTTAGTTGTGGATGCCATTTGGCTCTCTAGTGTTAAGTTATGGTCCATTGTAACGCCGAGGATTTTCAAGCTGTTTGAGATAGGAAGGGTGTGATCTGTGGTGTTGATACTTGTGGGGATGTCTGCATTGTGTTGGGATGAGAGGATGAGACAATGAGTTTTTTCTTTATTGAGTTTTAGTTGAAATGCATTTGCCCATGAATCCATGATGTTCAGGCCGAGCTTGATTTCGTTGGTGATTTCTGTCAGTTTGGTTTTGTAAGGAATGTATATTGTGACATCGTCTGCATATATGAAAGGGTTAAGGCCATGGTTGGATAAGGACTTGGCAAGTGGGGTCATCATTAAGTTGAATAGGATCGGTGATAGCGGTGATCTTTGTGGTACTCCACAGTCTGCTTTCCATGGTGATGATATGTTTGAATTTGATTTTACTTGATATGTTCTTGTGGTTAGGAAGCCTTTGATCCAGTTAAGTATGTTTTCACCAATCCCAAACTTGTCTAGTAATCTTAATAGTATTATGGTTTACCATGTCAAATGCACTAGACATGTCAAATTGGAGGAGATGGATGTTTTTACCTGTTGCTATTTCCTGCTTGAATTTGGCTAGAAGAGTGAGTAATACTGTTTCCGTGCTGTGGAGGGGGTGAAAGCCTGACTGTGATTCGTGTAATATTGAGAATTTGTTTATGTAATCTGTAAGTTGTTTGGTTACCGTGCTTTCCATCTTTTTGACCACCAATGGGATAGATGCAACTGGACGGTAGTTAATGATTTCGTTTGTTTTTTTCTTGGTATCTTTTGGTATTGTGGTGAGTAGGATATTGCCATTTTCCTTAGGGAAGAGGCCTTGCTGAAGCATGTAATTTAGGTGGGATATGAGGTCTGCTATGAAGCAGTCAGGGGCAGATTTCATTAGGTAGCTGGGACAGGTATCTAGTTTACAGTGAGTGTTGGAAAACCTGCTAATCGCCAGGGTAACTGTTTTGATGGTAAGGAGGGCGACGTTTAACCAGGTCCGATCTGCCAGGTATTCTCCAATGGTTGGGTCCAATTCATTAAGGAAGTTTTTAATGTCGGTGTTGTTCTGAGGTAGCGTGTTGCGTAGGTTTACAATTTTTTTCATTGAAGTACTTTGCAAGTTTATCTGCAGATGGGATGTCTGTATTCGTGGTAGCAAGTTGGTGTCTAGGAGTTTGTTCACGAGTTGGTATAATTTCTTCATGTCTTTGTAATCTGTCCCTATTTTGGTTTTATAGTGTGATCTTTTGCCCTGTATTATTTCGTATTTGTATTTTCTTTGTATTTGTTTCCATGTGTTGAGTGTATGTTCATCTTTTGTTTTATTCCATGCTCGTTCGGGTTTCCTGGTTTGTGTTTTTAACTTTTTCAGTTCATCATTGAACCATGGTGTCGAGTTATGCTTGCGTGGGGTTCTTGTTCGTAAGGGCGCAATTTCGTCTAGTATGCTTTTGCATTTTTGTCCCATTCTATGAGGTAGTATATGGAGTCTGTTTGTGTTGCCCATTCGTTATTGTATATTAGTTGCCAGAATGTTTTCGTGTCTACTTGACCTCTTGTGCTGTAGAATGTGTGTTCTAGTATTCGTTGTATACCCTTCTTCCGCCAATGTAGGGATACGTTTAGTTTGTAGTGGTCGGTCCAGGGTGTCTCTGTCCATTTCGTATTTGTTATTGTTAGGTTCTGGTCTGTTGAGAGTTTGTGTGAGATTAGATCAAGTGTGTGTCCTTTGACATGGGTTGCTTGCATTTGTGGCCATTTGAGATTGCATAAACAGAGAAATTCCTTACATTCTCGTGCGTTGATAGAGTTCAGGTCTTGTAAGTGAAGGTTGATGTCTCCTAGTACTAGTGTATTGGAGTTTGTTACATATGTGTTTGAAATGAAGTCCATGAAGTTGGTCTGGCCTTTGTTCCAGTTACCTGGAGGTCTGTAAAACAAGACACAATTCACATGATCGAGTAGGGTTTTGTTGTGGATTCTGATTGAGGCAATTTCAAGTTGAGGTGTTATGGACTCGGCAGTGTTTTCGGTGGTAAAGTGGGACCAATAGATTAGTGCTATGCCTGCACCTCTCTTTTCTGGTCCAGTGTATGATTTTGTATCCTGGAGGGCACAGGTCTAGGATTATAGGGTCCTTTTGATCATGGATCCAAGTTTCAGTGCGGAAGAGTAGGTCGAGGTTTTCTGACATGATCCAGTCTGTTAGTATTGCTGTTTTATTCACAGCAGATCTGGCATTGACATAGCCCACTTGGATTGTTTGGAATGGGTCTTCTGTATTTGGTGGTAAGTGGACTTTTGTTAGTTGTCGTTTCTTTATTGAGGTGAGTGTGTTTGTGCCCTTCTTTCCTTTCTGTTGTGGTTGTTCACATGTAAGTGTTCTTCCTTTGTTTAGGTTGTTAACAGTTTGGTGAGGTGTGGTGTATTTGATCAATCTATGATAATTGTGTAGTATGGGTATGATGTTGTTTTCTGCAATTGGGGTGGTTAGTGTTAAGTGGATCAGTGTTAGGGAGTAGATTATTAGGAGTAGTTTGAGGGTATTCATTATGGTATATATTTTCTGTGGTTACTATTAAGACCGTGTTGCCCCAATCTGCTCTCCTCACAGGCCTGCCTTCTCCAGTTGATCAAATGCAGTGCAAAAGGCTCCTCAGGCATGCCCGTCCTGCTGAAGGTGTCTTCAGTTCACTAGCAATTATTCAGTTTTTACTTTGGTTTTTACTGTCAGGCCTTTCAAGCCTTGTCAGTTGTAAAGTCTCACTATCTTGAAATATAATAGGCACTTTACTCACAGTCTGGTGATGTGACGCATTGCCCAGGGCACAGAGACTCCGCAACCCTGGGAGCTGTGTCTGTGTTGGAGGTAGTCACCAGAGGGGGGCAGCAGCCTCAGGCTGCCGCTACTGCTTTGCTCTGAGCCCCTCGGAGCCTATCTCCGGGGCCCCCGCCGTGTTGCCCCTTCTCCTATTGTCGCTGCTGCTGCGCTCTGGTCTCAGTGTTGTCGACTGAGCCTTTGGTGGCCTCGGTGGGTCCCTTTGAGAGCGTCCTCACGCCTCCATAACTCTCATGCTCCTGGGGCAGCTCTACCGTCTGAGGAACCGGCGGGCGAGGAGGCAGAGCCGGGTGCACGACCGCTTCCACACAGCCCGTGCGGTCCCCCGTGAGAGAGGCTCGATCATCTCTCCCTGCTCTGGGTGGGCGGATGCGTGAGGAGGCAGAGTCGGGCGCGCGGTCACTGTCCTGTGAGCCTCATGCAGTCCCCTGTGGGGAGAGGTTCTGATGCCTCTCCCTTCTCCGAGGGCGACAGCGGTGCCATTCGCTGGACCCGCACGGGCTCCCCGAGTGCCGTCTGCTGCTTTGTTCAGTCCCCCGTGGGGGGGGGGGGGGGGGGGCAATTCAGACTGGTGCCCGATTAAGGCCCAGATGCACTAAACTTTAACGACCCTTTAACGAAGAAATTTTCAACCCTAGCATGCATTAAAGGCCATTTTTCGACTACGCTAGCAGCTAACGAAAACGGAATGCAAACGAGTCACTTCCAGTTGTAATGTGGACAATTCGGAATGCACTAACCATACCGACGATTGCACCGAATCAGTTACCACGATATTTTTAACGTGAAGTCAGACCTGTCGTTAAGGCCTGAGCTGTCATACAGACACTGCTCCCCACTTCTCACTGCAGAATAAAAATCCAAGCTGGCACGTTTGAAAATATAAATAACCCACACAAACACGTGGCTCCCCGCTTCCCCCTGCTTAAAATATAAAATCAAACCAAATATATAAAAAAAGGATTGGGAGGGGGCAAAGGCGCTCGTCAGGAGCGTCCTGCTATGGTGTGGGAAGGTCTTAATATAGTGAAGACAGGGAGGATAATGCTGGGTGAAACAAACCCTGCTGATTCCAAGCCTGGCACTATTCGTGGGGACTTCTGCGTTCAGGTTGGCAGGTAGGTAGTGCTGATTCCTGTTCTGTATAGATTGGGTCCCTGCTAGGCTAGCAGCAGTGCCCAGTGCTGACCATGTCAGCATGGATGCAGTGTTCCACATTGTAGGGTCAGAGCTCACAAGCCTACAAAAATGTTATGTACACTGAACATCCTATGGATTTTTTGTGGCGATGGTGGGGGGGGCTTATACATGGCTATTAACAAAAACCAGGTACTTCTAAAGAAGATTTGTAGGTGTTCTCTAAATGTCTAGCAGACATTACTTTAAAGTACCTTTTAATATTTACCACCAACAACTTATCACATTCTCTGGAGCTACGGTCTGTGCCAGAGCCAGTGGTGGGAGATGGGACTGGTGGTTGGGAGGCAGGGATAGTGCTGGCCAGATTTATACGGTCTATGCCAGAGCTGGTGGTGGGAGGCAGGGATAGTGCTGGGCAAACTTATATGGTCTGTGCCAGAGCTGGTGGCGGGAGGTGGGGCTGGTGGTTGGGAGGCGGGGATTGTGCTGGGCAGACTTATACGGTCTGTGCCCTGAAGAGCACAGGTACAAATCAAAGTAGGGTATACACAAAAAGTAGCACATATGAGTTATCTTGTTGGGAAGGTCTTTTTCTGCCGTCATCTACTATGTTACTATGTATGGACGGCCTTGCCCCCCCCCCCCCCCCCACCGTTCGCTGCTGCTCCCCACTTCCCCCTGTATTAAATAAAAAATCAAAACACACATCAAAAGTTTAGCCGCCCCGGCCCCCCTCCCTTCCTGTCTCTCTTTCGCCTTCTCCCACAGCTCCGCCTCCCGCCATCCTCCGCCCTTGTGCCCCGCCCCCTGAGGTCATCGCCGCTGCTCCCCCCTTCACCGGACCCCCCCTCCGCCTTACCAGGCCCGCGCAGCGCCTGTCACCTCTGTGTGAAGGCGCTGCACGGGCAAGAAGATCATCTGATCCCTGCGAGTCTTCAGGACATGTCTCCTTCTTCCCTGAGCTGGCCCCCCCCCCCCCCCCCCGTCTGACATCAGACGGGGGGGGGGGGGGGGGCGGGCCCAGCTCAGGGAAGAAGGAGAGACGTCCTGAATCCTCGCAGGGATCAGATGATCTTCTTGCCCGTGCAGCGCCTTCACACAGAGGTGACGACCTCAGGGGCGAGGCATGGGGGCGGAGGATGGCGGGAGATGGAGCTGTGGGAGAAGGAAAAAGAGAGAGGAAGGGAGGGGGCTGGGCTGCTAAACTTTTGATTTTTGTTTTGATTTTTTATTTAATACAGGGGGAAGCGGGGAACAGCGGCGACCTCGGGGGGGGGGGGGGGGGCAAGGCCATCCATACAGGACGCTCCTGACGAGCGCCTTTGCCCCCTCCCGATCCTTTTTTTATTTTTGGTTTGATTTTATAGTTTAAGCAGGGGGAATCGGGGAGCCATGTGTTTGTGATTTTTTTTTTTGGTGGTTGTTTTGACGTTTGTGGCATGCGCAGAGCAGCCAGCATAACGCTTGGCTGTCTGTGCATGCTTTAGGGGCCGATTACTGACGGGGATTACAACAGTTTAACGAATCTGTAATGCATTGTACTTTACAATACCGCACAGAACATGTGCAACTTTTTTTTTTTTTTTGGTGCATTCTTCGTTTTTTAAAATTCGGTAAGCACTTTTACGTTTTAGATTTTTTTTAGGTATGGTTGATGCATCTGGGCCTAACTCAGCACAAGTTAGGGCAGTTGTTTTGCTTAACTTTATGCAATTGCTTAGATGGTAAGTGCAGGTTTGGAATTACTGCAGGCAGTGGAGAGGGGAAGAGGAGATTATCTGAGAGGTTCAGGAATTTGTAAGACAAAGAGGCATCATTGACCATAATCATACCTTGGAATGTAGCCAGGAGAAATGCTTGGTTATTTAAGTCCAATATTTAATATTTAACAGGCACTTCTGTTCATCAAAGACATGCAGTAGATGGATGTGTTTCACTCCTGTGAAATTATTTGGAAGTTTTAATGCTGAGGAAGCTTCAGCAAGATAACAGAGCTTTAGAGGTACTATAAGTTATAGATACTGTGTTTCGCCGAAAATAAGACACTGCCTTATATTAATTTTTGCCCCCAAAAATGCACTAGGTCTTATTTTCAGGGGCTGTCTTATTTTTCGGGGAAACATCGGGGTTGGCCCGCCCGCCCTCTGTTGCTCCCAGAACTAACCTTAAATGCCTCCTTTCACCTTTGCAGCAAACAGCAGCAGGGCAGGCCACTCCTTCCTTCCATGTCCCACCCTCGCCTGACGTAATGTCCGCGAGGGCGGGGCATGGAAGGAAGGAGAGGTCTGCCCTGCTGCTGCTTGCTGCGAAGGTGAAAGGAGGCGTTTAAGGTTAGTTCCGGGAGCGACGGAGGGTGGGTGGAGGGAGGGTCCAGCGACCTCGGGTGGGGGGGGGGGGGGTGGCCCGGGGGCGTCCTTGTCCGGCTCTCAGCGGCCCTGCTTTCAAACAAAAATTTTCTAGGTCTTACTTTCGGGGGAGGCCTTATATCTACCAATTCAGGAAAACCTCTACTAGGTCTTATTTTGGGGGGATGTCTTACTTTCGGGGAAACAGGGTATGAACATTAACTCAAATGTTGTAGTGGTGGTTTAGTTAGCAGTTTCTGATGCTGGTGGTTTTTCAGTTGTAAATCCAGCTTATTTCACAAGCAAAGAGAGTCAAAGATCAAAGGCTTCCCCAATAGAGAAACAAATGGCTGTACTTAGCACTTCTATGTGAATTTCTTTGGAAACACAATGCAGGGGCTGATGGTTGACTTTAGTTTTAAGAAATCTAACAGATTCAGAGTTTTAGAAATAGTTATGTGATTAAAATAAAACTTTAACTCATGGATTGTAGGTATGAACTTTATAGTTTCTGGTTCTGATATCCTTGGATGGTCCAATTGAAGCAGGTTGCTGTAGGCTTTTTCTTTGTTGACCAGGAGGAGGGTTAGATGTAAATATAGATCCAGTACCGGTCACAGGGCATGAGGAGAGTTATTTGCAATATGAAGGGAAGATAAAAGTTCTTTTCTCCAGCCAAAATAAAAGAAAGACGTTCAAAGTAAAATTGAGGACTGGTGCCGCAATACAGACTGCACAGAAGTCACTAAAAATTTGGGTTGTAAATAAGCAAAAAGTGTGTTTGTACTATTTGCAGAGCCTCATGTGAAAACAGCCACCACCAGTTCCACCAAGCGACCCTTCATACTATGGTGATAACTTAAGTAAAAAAAAATATAATAATAATAATGAATAATAATTTATGAATACTTTTGGTACAGTTTGTATTTTATACTTTTCTAGATTTTTAAAAAAATTCTTAGCCATTATAAATGATGGGTAATACAAGAAACCATAACTGAAAGAAGTCAAACATCAAGAAAAAAAAAACAAAGCACCAGCCTACAACCAGTTCACATAAGAAAAGACACTCTATGTAGCATTAAACTGTGTAAAAGGAAAATGCCTAGACAAGTTACCAAAGCAACTTTATTTGAAAGACCCCCCCCCCCCCCCAATCTATCCTAATGAAGATGGGAAAAAAGAGGAAAAATGATGAAATCCCCAATATTTTTTATCCCTCAAATTAGTTTTTTCAACTGAAGAGGGTTGATTTATACTTAATCCCTATGTGACTAATTTAAGAACTTACAGGAAAATTTAAACAAACAAAAAATTTCACCCAGTACAAGAATACGAGCTTATGTAATTCTGTCCTACAGAGCTGGGTGCTTTTAGCCGTATGTGGGAATATTTATCTCTTTAATACTACTACTACTACCACAGAGAGTAATATATTCTATGGTGTCCTGCAGATCAATCCAGAAACTTGTGGGTTGTGCCCATCCACCAGCAGCCTCACTTCCAGTATTTTCTCTAGCAGCTTTACTACTACTACTACTAATCATTTCTAGAGCGCTACAAGGCATACGCAGCTCTGTACACCATACACAAAAAAGGCAGTCCCTGCTCAAAGAGCTCACAATCTAAATACAGGCACACAGAACAACTAAGAGGTAAGGGAAATAAAGAGGTGGGAATAAAAGGTACAGGGCAAGTGAGTAGTGGTTGGGAGTCAAAAGCAAGTGAGACGTGGTCAGGAGTTAAAAGCAGCGTTAAAGAGGTGGGCTTTTAGCCTGGATTTGAAGACAGCTAAGAACGGGGCTAGATGTACAGGCTCGGGAAGTCTATTCCAGGCGTGAGGTGCAACGAGATAAAAGGAACGGAGTCTGGCATTAGCAGTAGAGGAGAAGGGGACGGACAAGAGAGATTTATCCACAGAACGGAGTACCCGAGGGGTAGCTTTAGACTGATTGTAGCTCCTAACCTGACCCACGGGCCCAGTAGAGCTTTGGGTTTGAGGAGTCTCTGATTTTGAGGACTCTGGCCCAGATGCACAAAACCTAACGAGCCCACAACTTGCGTTTTAAACTGGTTCCAGCCAGTTTAAGACGCAAGTAGTTCACTCCGGGCATGCACTAAGAGCATTTTCCCTGCCACGGTAGCAGGCAACGAAAACGGAATGCAAATGATTGAAAAGCTATTATAATGAGCTGCACTACCGTTTTTCCGATTCCCTTACCGTAGGAACCCTAACGAGATGTCTGACCTCTCGTTAGGGCTCCTGTGAGGGAATCGGAAAGGAAAAGGGCCCCCAAAAAAGGCAAAAAAGAAAAAAAAAAAGCAGGGAGCGCATGTGAGGGGCGTCCTTTAAGGACGTACTCTCCCTGCGCTTCTGAGAGACGTCCTTTTTTTTTTTTGCATTATTTTTAGCTCTGCCGGCGCTGGTGTTTTTTCCCCCCTTCTATTTTGTCTTCGCCGCCCCTCCACAGCAAAACTTTTATATTTTCCTGGTTGCCGGAGAATCGGGACGTCCCTTTAGATTAGGCTCCTCTTCCTGGTCTCTTCAGCCAATCAGAGCGCGTTTTGCTGACAACAGCCAGCTAAGCCCGCTTTGATTGGCTGAAGAGACCAGGAAGAGGAGCCTAATCTAAAGGGACGTCCCGATTCTCCGACTCGGGTACCGATGGAATAGAGAATGCAAGTGAGCTACAACGAGTAGCTCATTTGCATTCCCTATCGTTGATGCATTCCCGTTCCCTACCGATTCGCTATGGAATCGGTAGGGAACGGGAATTACCGACGTCTTTAATGCATCTGGGCCTCTGGGTTATAACTGGTTGTGCCAGGTCCTCTCCCATCTCCCCTCTGGGCTCCTTTGGCTCTGGCTTCTGACTTCTGCCTCTTCAAAGGGTGGGGGAAAGAGAGGAGCAAAACTGAAAGCAAAACCAACTGAAGCCACACTAAAGGAGCCAGCAGTCTGTAGTGACGGTAGGAATGCCATTTTCCACAAGTGTTATAAATAGCCCCCAGATAACCTGAGAACTTATACAAAAATACGACTCACAAAATCAGATTGGTGAACCAAGGCCCGATTAAGTATTGTTCAAAAATCAAAATTCATCCTTGCAAGAATGGGGGCCTGTCCCTGCAGCTCTAAACTGCGAGCCAGCATATACCCACACCCATATTTTTATAAGATTTCACAGATTTTATAGTTACATTTAAGTGTCTGCCCCTAAGTTTTTTTCTCATTGGCCTGTCTGTGAGTGTTCTGTTAACCTCAGCTGGGTCTTCTCACTCTCTGTAGTTTCTTTGTTCATAGTTATCTCACAGATGTCCAGTTCCCTGCCTTCTGACCTTGCCTCATGCAACAGTTTATCTCAGCTCTGGGGCCTGACTAAAGTTTTTCCTTTCTCAGTAGTTAAACAAGTCCCCTTCCTCCCCCTTCTCCTGTTTCTGCTTCTTACAGAAAAACACTCCTTTGTATAATAATTCAAACAGCTGTAATGTACTTCTTTTTGTTACAAAGGAGCTAGTTAGAGCCTGAGTTGTACATTTACACTGTTATATGGAAACACAATATCTGTATTTATTTCCAGCACCAAGGAAAGGTGACTTGTACTGTTCTGCCAAGATTTATTCAGTATGTTTATTTGTTTAATGGCTGCCCCCACCATTTTGTCAAGCACTACTCCCAGTGTGGGAGCCGGAAGACAGCATCAGAAGTTTGCTTCTTGTAATTGTGGCTCTTCTGAAAGCCCTCAGTCGCACGGCTTACCGGTGTAGGACAGCCTGGGAACCTCTGCAGGGCTGTCGGGGGGGGGGGGGGGGGGGGGGGGAAATAAATTGGCAGGTGCTACGGTGCTCTACTTGGCCTGCCCTGCCACAAACGCCATCTTTGATGTGCCGACTCATTCTCCTCACCCTGCGTCTCCACTGGATTCTCAACAGATTGCTGGACCCTTATCTTTAGCAGTACCTCAGGGCATAGGGGTGGCAGATTTGGCCAGTTTGGGAGCTGAGACATCTGACGTTCCCTTCTCCCCTGAGTTTGTGTTGCTGATGCATAAGGCATGTTTATTGAAGAGACCTTTGGGCTCTCAGCCACCTTCTGCCCCACCTTAGGAGTCTCTGCAGGGTTTCAACCCGAAAGAGCCTTGTGGACCTTCCCAGGGATTTAGATGAGGTCTCCTTAATCTCAAAGCATGAGTCTGAAGGTGCCCTTTATGGGGGATCTGGCCACGCACTGTCGATCCTTTGGAGGAATGGGAGCCACGTCTTGGCTCTTCCAGAAGGATGAGTTGCCCGCTCTCATGTGTTAGAGGCTCTTAACATTTCCTCTCCAGAGCCCCTGTCCTCGGTGGCTACCGCTCACCCATTGATGTACCAAACATCCTCCGATGTTATGAAGGTCCTCATTTCGGCGCAGTAGGGTACCCCAGAGGCAATACTGCAAGTAGTACGGGCTATATGTCTCTGCTCCATCTTCTTCCCACCAAGGAATTGGAATCTCTGTCTTCTGAAGGTGGACTCCTTGATAATTGCTGTCATCAAAAGACGGTCTTATCTGTTATTTATGCATTCTTATATCCCACTGTTACCCAAAAACAAGTTTCGGTTCAAAGTGGCTTACAGATTACATTCTGACTAACAGTTACAGTATTGGTTTACGTCTTACAGTTTAGTTGAGACTTATAGTGGTGGTTTACCATTACAGTTTTCATTTTGGTTGGGACTTGTAATGATGGTTTGATTGGTAATTGGAATGGACATCTATAGTTAAATTATTTGTTGTAGAATTTTTTTAAAGAGATATATTTTCAGTTATTTTCTACATGGAAGATAGTTAATGATGTTGAGGGTGGCACAGCCCTTGAGGACATTCAGGATTGACGGTTGGAGGCTTCCCTGAAGCTGTCCGTTTGAAGTGGCTACTTTGTGCTTGCAGGCCATGTGGTTCCTATGCAGTCTGGCGTGAATTGGTCTGGTTCCTGCCTACCTTGGAGGTGGGTTTTTGGCTTATCTGGTGGACTTATTGTAGTGTTTCCCAAACTGTGCGCTGTGGCACCCTGGTGGACTGCGGCAAACTCGCAGGGGTGCCATGGAAGGAGACAACAGCCTGTGAATGCCACTGTAGTTTCCTGCCTATCCTTGGTAAATAGCCTCTAGTAGGGGAAGCAGCGGCACCGTGAGAGTTGACACCTCTTGGGTCAGCGAATCCCAGGCCCCACTGCTGCTTGAGGGTGAGGAGCATTGAAGGACGGAAATAGAGAACCTGTGGCACCTCACCTGGGGAGAGCTTGAGGTAAGGGGTGGAGCAGGGTATGTGAGTTGCTGAGGGCCCAGCACAGGCTGAAGGCCTGACTCAGAGGAGGAGGCTTGTCTGTCGGTGGAGCCTTTAAGGGAAATGAGATGCTCTGATTGCAGACGTGGGACTCCATGCTGCTTTGGGGAGGGGGAGAGACCTAAAAGGAAATGTCTGGCAAGGGGAGACTTGAAAGCCTGAGAGGAAATGTGTGCCTTGGGGGGGGGGGGGGGGGGGTGCCATGAACTGAAAAAGTTTGGGAACCACTGACTTTCTCTTAGGGCCTCGGTGAAGGAGATTTCCTTGGCAGTTATGGTGTGTCGCTGGCTTTGGCTTGCAAATTTGGGCCATGGATGCAGCTTGTCTGTAGAGACTTCCCTTTCGAGGAACGCTTCTCTTTGGGAAGACTTAAAGAAGATTATCAAATCTGGGGGATTCCAAGGGCTAGTGGTTTCCTGAGGACATGCCTAGGTCTTCATTATGTTCTGTCCATTCTCACTCTAGGTATCATAAGGCTAAACGTTACAAACTTGGGAGGTTGGGTTCCTTTCAAAGGCCACGCTGGCAGCAGAAGCAGCAGTCCTATCAGGTGCTCCTCCAGTCCCCTGTTGGTGCTAGCCACCCAAGCTCCCCAGTGATGGGTGCCTGGTCCATTCTTTTTTTAAAGGAGTCAGTAGAATTCAATATCAAAATTTATACAATCAGTTTTCTACTATTATATTCTGCATCTTTAGGGATGTCATTCAAAGAAAATATCGACAGTGTCTGAAAAGTGGAGAAAAAAGACTTCATTGACTATCAAAGTCACTCCTATTTGTAAGAACAAAAAACAGAGTTGCCCGAGTGGAAAATTGTCAGACTCTTGGAGTGAGTTATTCACCTTTATTTTCCTCTGATGCAGCCTAGAAAGGTGAAACAGGGTATCCCCTGTTGGGATTTGTAAAGTTGCAGTTCAGAAAGAACGCTGGAGGCAACAGATGGTGTAAATGCTACAACAGTGAACATCCAAGATAAGGACCACACTGTGGGCATCATTATTTAGCTTCACTGAGTCTATTCTTTATCTATAGAAGGTATTTGTCATTTATAACTATATATAGGGTAGTGGAGTTTTTTTTATGACTCATGATTGAACACAGCCTCCTACAATTCTGAAGGTGTTGTCCTTACAAATGGTAGTGACTTTGATATTCACTGAAGTCTTTTTTTTTTTTTTTTTTTCCTCCACCTTTCAGACACTGTCATTGACATTTTCTTTGAATGACATCCTTGGTCCATTCCCCAGACATCCCAATAGGAGGATGGCTCGCTCTCTTTCTGGAAGAATGGGCCAGAGTTATGTGGGACATCTACAAACTGGAATTCACTTTTCTGCTTGTAGATTTTTTTTTTTTAATGGATTCTCCTTGCAAGGCTCACGCTAAGAATGATACTCGGCAACTTGGTATGCTTGGAGTCTGTTCAGTCAGTTCCACCTTCAGAGTTCGGTCGCATAGGCTATTCCATTTACTTCATGGTACTCAAAAAGGGTGGCACCTTTCCGCTCATTCTCAACCTCAAATATATCAACAGGGCTTTCAAGGTCCAGCATTTCTGCTTCAAAACCTTGCATTCTGTAATAGCTTCCATACAGCCAGGAAATTTTCTTACCTCACTGGATCTGAAAGAGGTGTATCTTTTTATATTTCTATTTGGTCACGTCATTACTGTTTCCTTCATTTTTGGGGAGCACTACCAGTTCCATGCTATACCCTTTAGACTTGTGATGGCGCCAAGAACCTTCTCCAAGGTTATGATGGTGGTTGCAGCTTTTCTTTGTTGAGAAGGCATCTGAGTACACCCTTAACTGAATGATTGACTGATTAGGGTGTCTTCTGTGCAGGACGGTGCAAGTAACAAACCAGGTAATCAGGCTTCTTTGCTCACTCAGATGGGTAGTCAGTCTGTTCAAGTGTTGTTTGATGCCCTCTCAGTCACTTGAATATCTGAGTCATCTTCAGTAGTGAAGTGGGGGAAGTTGTACTTCCGGAGGTTTGGCAACTAAAGCTTCACGATCGGATGTCCAAGCGGCTGCAGCTTCCCACCCCTTGGGTGTGGGATTGCATGCAGGTGTGGGGCTCCATGGTGGCCATGCTAGATGTTCTTCCTTGGGTGAGGTTCCACATGAGGCTCCTTCAGTTGGTCCTCCTCAGCCGGCGGTGGTCATCTCTCTCAAATGACTATCATGTTAGGCTGGACAGTCTGGTGAAAGGCACTTCCCTAATGGTTCTGGACTGTCGTTGTGACCACAGATGCTACTTTTTCCAGTTGGGAAGTCCACTGTTTGGGTCAGATGGCACAGGGCCTATGGTCAAAGATGGAGACTTTATGGCTGATCATCTACCTGGAGCTGTAAGTGGTTTGCTTGGCCTTGCACGGATTTTCTGTTCTCATTGCAGGGCATGGTGATTTGAGTCCTGTCCGATGCCACAGTAGTTGCCTACATCAACAAGCAGGAAGGTACGAAGAGTGCTCTGCTGGTGAGGGAGGCTGTTCTATTGTGTCAGTGGGCACAGACATCTCTCTGTATTTTTATCTCTGTTTTTTTTATGCAGCACACATTGCAGGCTTTCTGAATGTCCAGGCGGAATTCTCAGCCAGAATCTGTTGGATCTGGTCAAATGAGAGCTCTCCTGTATAGTCTTTCATCAGATCACGTCACGGTGAGGGTTCCAGTGATAAACCTCATGGCTCAGAGGAGCATCTCAAAGGTTCCTCAATTTTTCAGCAGGCGCAAGAAAATTGGATCAGATGCCATAGATGCTCTCTTCCGGTCCTGGCTGCAGGAGTCCCTACTTTACATCTTTCCACTTTGGCCAATGATAGACTGGGTTCTTGGGCACATTGCGCAGCATTGGGGTCATGTGGTTCTGGTGGCGCTGGATTGACCTAGAAGGCCATGGTGTTCAGACCTGGTCAGGCTGCAGATCGACATTCCCCTGTGGCTAGGCTTCCAGAGGGGACTTTTGTCCCTGGGGCCGGGCCTCATGGAAGATCTCTCCCCCTTTGGTCTTATGGCATGGCTGTTGAGAGGCTGAGATAGAGGAGGAAAGGCTGTCCGGTGTGATTTATTACTACATCACTCCAGGCTTGGAAGCAATCTACTTTGATTGCTTATTCGAGGATTTGGGGAACCTTTGAGGCCTGGTATTCTGCTGGAAGTATCCAAGCTTCTTTGGCGTTGATGCCTCACATTCTGTCTTTTTAACAGGATGGTCTTGGAAAAAGTGCTGGTCTTGAGTTCTCTGAAGGTCTTGGTTGTGGTGCTGGCTTGCTTTAGGGGTCGCATTCAGAAATCCTTCCTGGCTTTGCATCGGGGTGTAGTACATTTTCTCCAGGCGGTGAATAATTTGCATACTCCCAGATGCTCTATTTGTCTGGTCTGTAATCTTAATATTAAGGAACCCCCTGCAGTGTAGTTTTAAGGATAGCTGTAATGTACAAGAGGTATTTACTTAGTCTAAGGCTTTCTCTGTAGCAAGAGCACTATTCTGGAATTCAGCATTTCTTGATATCGGATCAAATGTCTTCCATCCTTGCCAGGTTTCATCTAAGCCACTACCAGGACCACACTGAGTCTGTTGCTTAGCAAAATCCACAGCTTCCTTGGTACTTAGTTTTTATTTATTTATTTTTTTTAAGTGTTGCGCTGAAAAGATGTGCCAAAGGGATGGAACCACACCCATTTGTACTTCCTTTGCACAGAATTAAGTTCTCTGAGAGGATTTTTATTTTATTTGATTTGGGGGTTATTTTTAAATTCAGTTGTATGTACTAGTTTTTAGTTGTCTGTTTTGTCTTGGGGTTTGGGCTGGCAGGATGGTATAAGGCTATTAAAACTGATCTTTGGTCTACTTTAATTCTAACTGTTGTAAACAGGCCAAAGAGATTTAAACAATGTCCAAGTGTGTTGAGAAATCATGACTATCTTACAGACTGCCTATTTGAAATCCCCCACAGGTACATATTAGCGATCAGTCAATTAATAGGAGATTCTCAAGATGGCCTACCCTTTATAGTTAAAATTTAAATCTGGGATCCTTCCTTAGCGTCCCTCCGGACCATACCAGAATGTGACTGATGGGTTGTGCACGCCTTCCAGCAGGTGGAGACTGACTTTAGAGAGAGCCAGTAAGAGCCCTGACTAACTGGAACTAGACTCTGTATTCTCAGTCTCCAGCAGGTGGAAGGTGGTAAGCCTTTCAGTCTTTTTTTTTTTTGTCTTTTTCCCTGCTGTTTTTTTAAATTAAACATATAAATGTTATTTTGTTCGGGGTAGGGAGTAACTTTATTGTGTGTCTCTTGCAGTGTCTGTGGAGGCTGAGGCCTGCGGGGGTCTCCGTAAGCCTTGTTGGGGGGGGGTGTCAAACTCAGGTGGCCAGATCCCTCCCTCTACTCCTCCTGTGGTCTCCCTGCACAGCTCTGCACTGCTGTGGATTGGTAGCCTGTCAACCTCTTCAAGGGAAGAGTGTTTTGAGGCTTTGGGAGAGAGAATTGCTGAAAGGGGGGGGGGGAGTAAATTATGTCTTTATGTTTGGGCAGACTAGATGGACCATTCAGGACTATCTGCCGTCACTTAATATGTTAACTATGTTATGATCGCTCATCTGCTTTTGAACTAGTTAACTATCATCTCCTTTAAACCTAACTTGGTGAGCTTGGGCAGGGAGGCCATGGTTCCTTCCTTCATATTTGTTTTTTCTGCATATTGGTTGGCTCGTCTATTTTTCAGTTTGCCTATCTAACCACCGGAGTGCATCAGGAATCAATTCTCACCCTTTGCTCTCTTAACATCTCTCTCTTTCCTGTGGCCAATTTGGTCCAAACCTGGACATGAGTGGATTCTGTTGTACATAGATCTCCTTTCTCTTGATCTTTGGTCCTATGAACAAATGATATGTTGCTTCTTGTCTTGTAGTCAGTTGTCTTAAATATAACCTTTCAAAATGCTGACTTCATTGATTGCAGGGAGGCCCTCCTATTTATTGGTCTCACCTCATGGTCTCTCCTGTTACACTGGTAGGTTTGTTCAAACACCTGGGTATCATTACTGACTTTCAATTGACATTTGAAGCACAGGGGTTGTCTGCCACAGTTAGAACCACTTTTCACACCTTGTGACAGATACGTTCCCTAAAACACTGCCTACACCTCTCAGCCCAGCATTCTCTGATTCATGTATTCAACTCTGTTTGAGGGATCATGGCCATTGACCACAACTCCAAATCATCAAAAACAAAGCCATTATGATTTTATCTAACTTATTTCAAGTTTGAATATATCAATCCCTTATTGCTGGATAACCACTGGCTCTCCTGTTTCTTCAGATCTTTCTTCAAGACTCTCCTAGCTCACATGGCCTTTTACTCTGGGATGTTGCTTTATTTATCTACCCTGCTTACCTCTTGTGTCTCTTCATTCTCAAGATGAAAACCTCCTTTTATATTCTCTTTGGAGCATGCTAGGGTTGAGCTCATTAGACATGTAACAATTTTTTTCCTGGCCACCGCCATATGGAACTTATTTCTGGCTATTCTCTGGAAGGAGTTTTTCCTGTAAGAACTCAAAGCAGCTCTTAAACTCATTTCTTGAGTTGGCTTTGGCAGTATTTGGGTACAGTCAATAGCCAAGTTAGGTAGCTGTGCTGCTTGTAGCCTCTAATATTTTCTGGCATTCTTCTCTTCTTCCCTGTTTTTATCTTTTATTTGCATTTTTCTGTAAACTACTTTGTTTAATTACAAAAGGCGGTGTAGCAAATACTACAATAAACAACCACAAATCTTGCATTTCAGGAAAATGTTCAAATCTTTGTTTTTGCATGTCTTATGAATTGATTTGCACTTTTCTGACCACTGACAGGTCAGTTATGACCCATGAACTGCATAGCTAAAGGCTCAAACTTAAAATGCCTGAGTGCTGCATCTTTCTGTACTTTCTGCTGAAAGGTGTGAATTCGAGGTCATGCTGATCTACAGCACGGAGCGCTCTTCCCCTCCCTGACAGAGTTGGTGCCATTGACTCTACATCACAAGGACACTAAGAATGTATACATTTTGAAAGCGAAGATGTGTTGAGGTTACTAGACAAAACAATGGTAAGACCTGGGTCTTGTAGAAATTCCTGTGGCAAAATAACGACTACAATCTCCTGTAAAAGAAACTTTGGACTTGTTATAAGATGCTGTGTTCCATGACATTCAGATAGTGTGTTCCATTATATGTAAAAAATGCAGTAAGACAGAAATTAGCTTAAGTTGCAAGCTGCATGATTTGGGAGGGAATTGATGGCCAATACATTGTACACAAAGGTATATAAGTCACTGTTGTGTTGTATTTAGGCAGAGGCTGAGATGATCAACAGTGAGTAAATCTTTACAGCAGTGGTCTCTCTCTCTCCCTCTAATAACAAATGACTATTCGTTATTGCCTGTTTGCATTGTTATTATCTGGATTGGTAAGGAATAAAGACTTTCTCCTTGGAAGGAACATAGCCTTTGTCTTCTCTGCCACCCCATATCTTGGGGGTGGCTGGTCCAATATATCTTGGGGTGGGTGTAAGGAGGCAGAAACCCTATTGCCCCACTTGTCCAAATGGTATATTTATTATGGTAAGTAGAAGGATCAGAGAAAGAATTCCCACATATTACAGCCTTCTCTGAGACTAGGTGGTTATCAGAGGGGACCATATAACCACAGACTCCACAAGAAATAGACATTTGGTAGCAGAGAAATAGACACTTATTACGCTACATTAAAAAAAAATAATTAAATTAAAATTTCTGAGCTCAAAACTGAAGAAATAACCAATAATACAAATCCATGTAAGGTGGTATGCAGTACCAGTAGAAACATCTGTGGATTTACATATAAAATAAATGCATAGTAGGAGGCATTGGAGCCGACGCTGTGGGTGCTTGAGCACCCCCAATATTGAGAACATTCCTTGTATGTGTCCAGGGAGGGCTTAGCACCCCCAATAATTTTGAAAAGTTGGCTCCTATGGTAGGAGGACCCCTTTCAGTTAAAAGGAGGTGTTGGAAAGAGGGTTCATTGGATGAAGGAGGAGAGAGAGACTTGGGAGTAATTTGAGGAAATATTTCTTTACAGAAAGGGTGAGTGAATGGAGGGGACATCCTCCATCGGTGGACATCCTCCATCGGTGTTGGTGAAGACCAGGACAGTATCTGACTTTTAGTATAGTTTTTTTTTTAAAGGGGGGGGGGCAAGTACAGTGATGTCTGAGGGAGTGAGAGGGATTGGAGAGCTGAACAGTTGTTGTGGATGAACAGATTAAATATCATATCTTTATTTGCTGTCATGCTCTTGTTTACACAGTTAACATTTTTAGGCTACAACAGCCTCACCTGTATGCGATGTATACAGTATTCCACCAGAATTGCGTTGGATGTACTGTCTTGAATTAAATGTGCATAATATATGTTGTGAACCACTTTACAGCCTTGATAGGGAGAAGCTGTCTATAAGTTAGGTAAATAGTTTGGACATTCAGTAAAGTATGACTTTTCTAAATAAACACTAACTTTAAAGCCAGTGGACATTGACTCTCGTTCATTGAATATATGTTACTTGATATACAATCTTCAAAGTTTGTGAGGTCATTGTTGACAATTTTTCTATGTCTTGAGATGGATAATCTAATTTTCTCCAGACCTTGGAGGCAGGATATGGGGCCCTAGCAAGTGATCTTGAAAAGTTTTTAGATTGATTTGGGTTGGGTGTGGGGATATTGGAAGGGGGAGGGGGTGGTGGAGCAGGAAAGTAGTGACTTCCTTGAGGTGGTATGATATGGTTATAGGCCTGTAACAATGTGAGACATTTGAATGTTTTAGTTTTATTGTAGGGAATGATGGTGACTGTTTTTGGGGGGATGGTCGGACTTTTCATTTCTAAGGAAGATGGGATGGTTGGTTGATTTAGGAATTGTCAGGATTGCTGGATGTCCTCTTGACATACTTAGATTAATATTAAACCAGCTTCTGACTTCTGATAACTCTCCCCTCCCTCAGGAATCAGTAAGGACATAAGGTGTTGAGCTGCCTGCTAGCCCTGTGTTTTCTTAATTACTCCTGATTAACATACCTTTTGTCCTATTTGGGAGCAGGGCTCTCTAAGAACAAAGGAAGCCAGACAGAGAGGCTCCCAAGGAGAACCTGTGAAAATGCTCACCTTTCCTGACTTCAGAAAGTAATCTGGAGTTTTGTAAAGGAAATAACTGGGAAGGAGAGAAGTTTTTGACCTCTCTCTGCTCCTGTTCCGTCTCTGTTCTTATTAGGTATAAAGCAGAAGCACAAAGCTCTGCTCAGAGTGGGGGGGGGGGGGAACTACTTCTCTCTTTCTCTCTGCAGCAGAGTACAGGGCTCTGCTTGCACTACTTCTCTGTCTTTCCCCCCTGCAGCTACCCATCTCCAGCCACCAGAGCTCCGGCTCTGGCCCCTCTTTCTTCCCCAAAGCTTTCTCTCCCAGAGCACATGGCTTTGCTTTTTTAGGCCCTTCTCGCTCTTCATTTCTCTCTACACACATATACCTCTGTCAGCACCACCCCCAGGCTTCTCTCTTCCTCTGAACAAACTCCCCCATCCTTTCTTTCTCTCATTGATTTCCCTTGTACTATTTACCTGTACTAAGTGCTGTGAGCCTATATTTATATGCAAATACAATATATTTTCTATATATATCCAAACTCGATTGTGTGTTCTTTGGGAACCCACTGCCTCTGTGAACTGAACTCGGGACCAAACCTAGACAGCGATTGCTGACAGGGATGAATGGCAGTTGGGGAATTTTATGGTGTGTAAGTGAGTAATGGGTTATGTGTTTTTGTTTTTATTATACTGATGGTTTTTAAATGTATAATTTACATGTCATTTTAGTATTTTGCTGGTCACCACCTTAACCAGCTCATGTAACTGACAAGGTGGCATATAAACCAGTAAACAAAATGAAATGAAATATTCATCACAGCTATTTAGAAAACCATCAGAATTAGCTTGGGAAGCATGTCGCCACAAAAAGGATGACAAAGGCTTTGGCCCCTGAAGCAAAGGATTTGCTGATAGCAGCTTGGCTAGGGTTACCATACGTCCGGATTTCCCCGGACATGTCCTCTTTTTGAGGGCATGTCCGGGGTGTCCGGTGGATTTTGCCCGCGCCCACGTTTGTCCGGATTTCTGGACAAACGTGGGTGCGGGCAGGCGCGTGCGTGTGGTGGGCGTGTGAGCGGGCGATCGGCGCCGTGGGTCTGGTGACCTGGTCTCCCGTCCCCTCCCCTTCCTTACCATGTTCCCTGGTGGTCTAGTGACGTCTTCGGGGCAGGAAAGAGCCCCCTCTTTCCTGCCCGGAGCGCTGCCTCCCCTGTCTATCATCCTTCTCGGTCTGGCTGGGGATTCAAAATGGCCGCCGAGAGTTGAACTCTTGCGAGGCCGCTTCAACTCTCGGTGGCCATTTTGAAACCCCAGCCATACCGAGGAGGATGCAGCAGGCAAGGGCAGGCAGCGCTCCGGGCAGGAAAGAGGGGGCTCTTTCCTGCCCCGAAGAGAAGACGCTACTAGACCACCAGGGCTAGATAGTAAGTGAGGGGGGGTATGTGATGGGGGGGGAGGGGACTATGTGACGGGGGGGGGCGGGGAATAGGGGCGGAACCCGGACCTGAAGGGGGTGTGGCAGGGGCGGGGCATGAGGCGTGGCGGGGGCGTGACATGTGTCCTCTTTTTCAGAGGACACAAAATGGTAACCCTAAGCTTGGCATTATAGATAGTTTCCCAACAGCAAAATTGATTTTAAAATGTATATTATGTGACTATCATCATTGTAAGATTGTTGCTTTTCATTATTAGAAATTGTCTGATTCCAGTCCAGAAACTAAAGCCAGTCTTCCTTCAGAGTTCATGCCAGGTAAGTTTTTTTTTTTTTTTTTTTTTTTTTTTTAATCTTTTTCTATGATTACGGAGGTGGCTTGTTAGAATAGAAGTGGGGATAGATAAACAATCCAGCTGAAAAAGGAGGACAGATTACTTCTCCAACCAAATCTCTGGGGGATGCAAGTTAAAATTCTGCTTATATATGTTGGAGGGGTAAGACCTATGTGAGTTCAGTAGGAGACATGCCTTCCTTAGATCCTGCAAGGTCCAGTATCCATCGCATCCTGAAATATTCTGTGACTTTATCCTGTGTTGTAAGCCAGTGTTTCCCAAACGTGTCCTGGGGGACCACCAGCCAGTCAGGTTTTTAGGATATTCCTAATGAAGATGCATGAAACTGACACCTCCATTGTATGCATCTCTCTCTCATGCATCTTCATTAGGGATGTCCTGGTCCATAGTCCCCCTGGACAGATTTGAGAACCACTGTCCTAGAGTCTCCCTAGTCGGTCAGATTCACAGGTTATCCATGATGAATATGCATGAGATTTGCATGCACTGCCTGCATTGTATACAGATCTATCTTGTATATTGCGAATATCCTGAAAACTTGTCTGGCCAGGGTGGGATGGGGTTAGAAACATAGAAACATGACAGCAGATAAAGGCCAAATGGCCCATCCAATCTGCCCATCCTCTGTAACCCCTAACTCTTCCTTTTCCTAAGCGATCCCACGTGCTTATCTCATGCCTTCTTAAATTCTGACACAGTCTTCGACTCCACAACCTCCACCGGGAGGCCATTCCACGCTTCTACCACCCTTTCTGTGAAATAATATTTCCTTAGATTCCTTCTAGGCTATTCCTTCTTAATTTCATCCTATGCCCCCTCAATCCAGAGTTTTCCTTCAGTTCAAAAAAGGCCCTGTACATTAATGCCCTTGAGATATTTAAATGTCTTTATCATATCTCCTCTCACCCTTCTCTCTTCCAGCATATACATGTTGAGGTTCATAAGCCTGTCCCTATATTTTTTGTGTTCAAGACTGCTTACCAATTTTGTAGCTGCCCTCTGGACCGACGCCATCCTGTTTATATCTTTCCATAGGTGCGGTCTCCAGAACTGCACACAGTACTCTAAATGGGGCCTCACCAGAGGCTTATACAACTACTACTTATTTCTAAAGTGCTACTAGACGTATGCAGTGCTGTACACTTGAAAATGAAGAGACAGTCCCTGCTCGACAGAGCTTACAATCTAATTAGGACAGACAAACAGGACAAACAAGAGATAAGGGAATATTAAAGTGAGGATGAATAAAATAAGGGTTCTGAACAAGTGAAATAAGGGTTAGGAGTTAAAAGCAGCATCAAAAAGGTGAGCTTTTAGTTTAGATTTGAAGACGACGAGAGATGGAGCTTGACGTACCGGCTCAGGAAGTCTGTTCCAGGCATATGGTGCAGCAAGATAAAAGGAACGGAGTCTGGAGTTAGCGGTGGAGAAGGGTGTAGATAAGAGAGATTTACCCAGTGAACGGAGTTCCCGGGGAGGAATGTAGGGAGAAATGAGAGTGGAGAGGTACTGAGGAGCTGCAGACAGGCAGGCTGATACTTTGGCCTGGATTTTGGTTGAGATTTCTGGTGTGGAGAGGTAGATCTTGGAGTCATCAGCGTAAAGATGATACAAAAACCATGGGATGAGATCAGAGTATCAGGGGAAGAAGTATAGATGGAGAAAAGAAGAGGTCCCAGGAGAGATCCCTGAGGTACAACAACTGACAGTGGGATAGAAGTAGAGGAGGATCCACTAGAATATACACTAAAGGTACGCTGGGAGAGATAAGAAGAAAACCTTGAAAGAACAGAGCCCTGAAATCCAAGTGAGGACAGCATATCAAGGAGTAGGCTGTGATCAACAGTCACAGCACTGAAACAGTACTAGTAACTCTCCTGAATAAATTTAAACAAACTATTGCAACTGGCAACAACATACTTTTCCTACAATTCGACATGTCCAGTGCTTTCGACATGGTTGACCATGGAATATTACTACACATCCTAGAATTCTTCGGATTTGGAGGTAACATGCTCAATTGGTTTAAAGGCTTCCTGACCACAAGATCGTACCAAATGATACCTAACTCGACTACATCAGCCCCATGGATACCTGAATGTGGAGTCCCTCAAGGATCTCCCCTCTCGCCGACCCTCTTTAACCTAATGATGACACCCTTGGCCAGGTTACTATCCAATCAAAACCTCAATCTATACATATACGCAGATGACTTAACGATCTACATCCCGTTCAAACATGATTTGAAGGAAATCACCAACGACATCAACCAATGCTTCCATATCATGCATTCATGGGCGGATGCATTTAAGCTGAAACTTAATGCATAAAAAACACAGTGTCTTATACTCACCTCACAACACAACACAAGCAAATTCACCACCATAAATACACCAAACTTGTCCCTTCCCGTCTCAGACACACTGAAAATTCTTGGAGTCACCATTGACTAAAATCTCACTCTTGAAAGCCACATGAAAATATAACCAAGAAGATGTTCCACTCAATGTGGAAACTTAAGAGTAAGACCTTTCTGCCCAAGGACCATCTTTCGCAACCTGGTACAGTCAATAGTATTGAGCCACCTTGATTACTGCAATGCACTCTACGCTGGTTGTAAAGAGCAAATCATTAAGAAACTTCAAACTGCCCAGAACACTGCAGCCAGACTCATATTTGGAAAATCAAAATATGAAAGTGCTAAATCCCTAAGGAAAAAGTTGCACTGGCTTCCACTTAAGGAACGTATCGCGTTCAAGGTATGCTCCCTAGTTCACAAAATCATTCATGGCCTATATGTTAGACCTGGTAGACTTACCACCCAGGAACGCTAAAAGATTATCCCGCACATTCCTTAATCTTCACTTCCCCAACTGTAAAGGTCTAAAATACAGACTAACGCATGCGTCAAGCTTTTCTTACCTTAGCAAGCAGCTATGGAATGCACTGCCACTTAATCTAAAAACTATTTATGAATTAACTAACTGTCGTAAATCTCTGAAGACCCACCTCTTCAACAAGGCATACCACAACGATCAATAACTGTAAATGTAAAACATCTCCATTTTACTTATACTCAGAATTGTTCTATGCTATCATGTCATCCATATTTTCTATGTAATCACCAACTATTATTTTCCAAACTGGAATGGCGAATGCCATAACGGTACAATGTAAGCCACACTGAGCCTGCAAATAGGTGGGGAAATGTGGGATACAAATGTAACAAATAAATAAATAAAAGCAGCAGATAGATTGAGAAGGATGAGGATAGAATAGAGACCTTTGGATCTGGCCAGGAACAGATCATTGGAGACTTTAGCAAGCGCTGTTTAGTTAAGCTTGGACGGGACTGGGGAGGAGGGTAAGTGTGAAAGCTATCAGATGATGGTCAGACAGGGGAAGAGTTGAGGCACAGAAACTGGAGAGTGAGCAGTTTGAGAAGAGGATAAGATCAAGACAGTGGCCATGCTGGTGAGTGGGGGCAGTGGAACACAGTTGAAGATTAAAAGAGGATGTTAAAGCAAGAAACTGCGAAGCATAAGAGTCAGAGGGATCATTAGCATGAATGTTAAAATCCCCAAGAATGAGGGAAAGAGATGAAGGTTCAAGAAAGAAGGAAAGCCAGGCATCAAAGTCAGTGAGAAAGGAAGAAAGGGACTTATCAGGGGGTCAATAAATGACTGCTACTCGGAGAGGCAGAGGAGCAAATAGACGGATGGAGTTGGCTTCGAAGGAAGAAAAACAGTAAAACTGAGGTGGAAGAAGAGGTTGAAATCTACAAGAGGGTGAAAGTAATAGCCCGACACCACTTCCGCGGCCAACCGAGCGAGGAGTATGGGAGAAAAGATAACCTCCATGGCATAGGGCCGTGACTGAAGCAGAGTCTTCAGGATAAAGCCAAGTTTCAGTTAGGGTAAGCAGATGGAAAGTACGAGAGATAAAGAGGTCATGGATGTAGGAAAGTTTGTTACAGACAAAGCGGGCATTCCACAGAGCGCAAGAGAAAGGCAGGGAAGAAGGGGGGAGGAGAGGAACAGAAAATAGATTGGAGATATCACAGTGTGACCTGCACAAATAGGATGAGAGCTGATGTGGAGGACCAGGATTGGAATTAATGTCCCCAGCGGAGAGCAGGAGAAGGAGCAAGAGATTACGGAGAAGAGTAGGAGAGGTATGACGACAGCGACGAAGGCGAGATGTGCTCAGATAGAAAGGAGATGGATGAATGGAAGGAAGGAAATGTTGAAGGTTGAGAGCTGAGAAAAAGGAAGAGGGAAAAAAAGAGATGGTGAGATGATGAATACAGAGGGTGGACAATGTGTTCCTGCAGTGTACAGTGATTTCAGATGGAGAAACAGATTAGGAAGGGACAGTACCAAGAAGAAAAAGTGTACTGGAGCCATAAGTAGTAACTGGGAGAAAAATAAATGTAAAGAGAAAATGCCTCGTGCGCCGTCACCTAGAGCGGAGACCCTGAGTGGATTGGAGTGGACCTGGGAGTCACACCAGAGAAGGCTTGTAAGGATATGCAGATGAGCTGCAAGTCCTCCACAGCACCTGAAAGGCAGCCGGTGGTAGAGCTGGGCACCTCTCAGCCGAGGAAAGGCTTACCAGGGGTTAAGCCAAAGCCAGCATTCCTCCCCCTGAAGGTCGCCTGATCCTAGCCAAAAAGCACCTGGAGCGAGGGCCCTGGGAAGATCAGGGTGGACCTGGGAGTCACCTCAGATACAGCTGTGAGGATATGCAGAAGGGCTGCAAGTCCTCCACAGCACCTGGTGGGGAGCGCTGGGCACCTAGAGCGGAGGACCTGAGTGGATCAGAGTGGGCCTGGGAGTCACCACGGAGAAGGCTGTAAAGGATATACAGATGAGCTACAGGTTCTCCACAGCACCTGAAAGGCAGCCGGTGGTAGAGCTGGGCACATCTCAGCCGAGAAAAGGCTTACCAGGGGTTAGGCCGAAGCCAGCATTCCTCCCCCTGAGGGTCGCCTAGGCAAGGGCACTATCACCTCTTTTTTTTTTTTTTTTTTTTTTTCCCCCCCCCCCCTGCTGGTTATCCCTTTCTTTATGCACCCAAGCATCCTTCTGATTTTGACCGTCGCTTTTTCTACTTGTTTGGAAGCTTTAAGGTCATAGACACAATCATGCCCAAGTCCCTCTCTTCCTTCATACACAGAAGCATTTCACCCCCTATATCAGTGGTTGGCAAACCGGGGCTCGCGAGCCACTTGCTGTTCTTTGGCCCCTTGAGTGTGGCTCTTCCACAAAATACCATGTGCGGGCGCGCACGTACAGTGCGATTGAAACTTTGTGGCCCATGCGCAGAAGTTGGTTCCCCCACCAGCGGCACTTTCCCCTCCACTCGCTGATGTTCTGTGCATTTAGGGGACACGAAGTTTCAGTCGGCCTGTACGCGTGGGGGAGGCGCACACGATTCATGCACGAGTTGAGTGAGCCAGTCAGCAGTCTCATTGTGCAGTGTTTAGTGCTAGTCACGTCCGCAAATCGCGCGCAGGTGACAAAAGTAGCTACTCGAAGCATAAAGTTACCTGTATTTTTCCAACCAGCTGCAAATCCTACAGGTATTTTTGTCATCAATTTAAGAATTGTAATTATTTTGCGTTGGCTTTATTATTATAAAATGAAACATTTTTTTAGGTGCCCTGTTTGACATGGCTACAAAGAAGAAGCATAGAAAAACGGAAGACGAAAACCGTGAATTTAGCAAAGTTAATAACAATGTACCTACCTATATAGTTTAAGTTTAAAAAATTTGGCTCGCAAAAGAAATTTCAGTCGTTGTACTGTTGATATTTGGCTCTGTTGACTGAGTTTGCCGACCACTGCCCTATATTATACCGTTCCCTCAGATTCTTGCGAGCCAAGTGCATGACCCTGCATTTTTTAGCATTAAATCTTAGTTGCCAAACATCAGACCATTCTTCCAGCTTCACTAGGGCCTTCCCCCTTTGGGGGTCCACCCTGTTGCAGAGTTTGGTATCATCTGCAAAGAGAGAAATCTTACCAGACAGCCCTTCCATAATATCGCTCACAAAGATATTGCTGCCTAACATGGGAGGAATTGTTGTAGACAGTACATTAATTTTAGGATTGCTGGTGAAGCTAACAGACTTTGTTTTCCCCAAAGTAAAATAATTACAATTCTTAAATTGATGACAAAAATACCTGTAGGATTTGCAGCTGGTTGGAAAAATACAGGTAACTTTATGCTTCGAGTAGCTACTTTTGTCACCCGCGTGCGATTTGCGGACGCGACTAGCACTAACCACTGCATAATGAGACTGCTGACTGGCTCACTCAACTCGTGCATGAATCGTGTGCGCCTCCCCCACGCGTACAGGCCGATTGAAACTTCGTGGCCCCTAAATGCGCAGAACAGCAGCGAGTGGAGGGGAAAGTGCCGCTGGTGGGGGAACCAACTTCTGCGCATGGGCCACAAAGTTTCAATCACTGTATGGCTAGTATTTCCTTTGAAGGTCATCCCAAAGGGTCTGAAAGGGAAGTTATCCCTAATCTGACCTATAGAATTGATGGCAACATTAGCATCCAGTTCAGTTTGATTAAAAGTCCTCTGCCTCCCTATTACATCTACTTGCCCTCTTTAAATATTCTTAGGTCATCTTTTTTTTTTTTGTCCAAATATTTAGTAGTTTACAATAAAAATAAAAAAGCTCTGTACATTATAGCTGCTTATCTTGTTTGAAAATCTCCTTCCCAAGGGTCCTACTGTTCGTGCTTCATAGTGATTTGTAACCTGTTGGTTATCAATAGAAATCAAACAAAATAAAACATGGAAAAGAAAATAAGATGATACCTTTTTTTTATTGGACATAACTTAATACATTTCTTGATTAGCTTTCGAAGGTTGCCCTTCTTCCTCAGATCGGAAATAAGCAAATGTGCTAGCTGACAGTGTATATAAGTGAAAACATTCAAGCATTACTATGACAGTAAAATAGATACCTTTGGAGATTCTACATGGAATGTTGCTACTATTGGAGATTCTACATGGAATGTTGCTATTCCACTAGCAACATTCCATGTAGAAGGCTGCGCAGGCTTCTGTTTCTGTGAGTCTGACGTCAGACTCACAGAAGCAGAAGCCTGCGCGGCCACATTGGTGATCCGCAAGGGCCGACTTCTACATGGAATGTTGCTAGTGGAATAGCAACATTCCATGTAGAATCTATAGAAATCAAACAAAATAAAACATGGAAAAGAAAATAAGATGATACCTTTTTTTTATTGGACATAACTTAATACATTTCTTGATTAGCTTTCGAAGGTTGCCCTTCTTCCTCAGATCGGAAATAAGCAAATGTGCTAGCTGACAGTGTATATAAGTGAAAACATTCAAGCATTACTATGACAGTAAAATAGATACCATTGGAGATTCTACATGGAATGTTGCTACTATTGGAGATTCTACATGGAATGTTGCTATTCCACTAGCAACATTCCATGTAGAAGGCTGCGCAGGCTTCTGTTTCTGTGAGTCTGACGTCCTGCACGTACGTGCAGGACGTCAGACTCACAGAAGCAGAAGCCTGCGCGGCCACATTGGTGATCCGCAAGGGCCGACTTCTACATGGAATGTTGCTAGTGGAATAGCAACATTCCATGTAGAATCTATAGAAATCAAACAAAATAAAACATGGAAAAGAAAATAAGATGATACCTTTTTTTTATTGGACATAACTTAATACATTTCTTGATTAGCTTTCGAAGGTTGCCCTTCTTCCTCAGATCGGAAATAAGCAAATGTGCTAGCTGACAGTGTATATAAGTGAAAACATTCAAGCATTACTATGACAGTAAAATAGATACCATTGGAGATTCTACATGGAATGTTGCTACTATTGGAGATTCTACATGGAATGTTGCTATTCCACTAGCAACATTCCATGTAGAAGGCTGCGCAGGCTTCTGTTTCTGTGAGTCTGACGTCCTGCACGTACGTGCAGGACGTCAGACTCACAGAAGCAGAAGCCTGCGCGGCCACATTGGTGATCCGCAAGGGCCGACTTCTACATGGAATGTTGCTAGTGGAATAGCAACATTCCATGTAGAATCTATAGAAATCAAACAAAATAAAACATGGAAAAGAAAATAAGATGATACCTTTTTTATTGGACATAACTTAATACATTTCTTGATTAGCTTTCGAAGGTTGCCCTTCTTCCTCAGATCGGAAATAAGCAAATGTGCTAGCTGACAGTGTATATAAGTGAAAACATTCAAGCATTACTATGACAGTAAAATAGATACCATTGGAGATTCTACATGGAATGTTGCTACTATTGGACATTCTACATGGAATGTTGCTATTCCACTAGCAACATTCCATGTAGAAGGCTGCGCAGGCTTCTGTTTCTGTGAGTCTGACGTCCTGCAGGACGTCAGACTCACAGAAGCAGAAGCCTGCGCGTGGCCACATTGGTGATCTGCAAGGGCCGACTTCTACATGGAATGTTGCTAGTGGGACTCTGGGCAAGTCACTTAACCCTCCATTGCCCCATGTAAGCCGCATTGAGCCTGCCATGAGTGGGAAAGTGCAGGGTACAAATGTAACAAAAATAAAATAGATACCATTGGAGATTCTACATGGAATGTTGCTACTATTGGAGATTCTACATGGAATGTTGCTATTCCACTAGCAACATTCCATGTAGAAGGCTGCGCAGGCTTCTGTTTCTGTGAGTCTGACGTCCTGCACGTACGTGCAGGACGTCAGACTCACAGAAGCAGAAGCCTGCGCGGCCACATTGGTGATCCGCAAGGGCCGACTTCTACATGGAATGTTGCTAGTGGAATAGCAACATTCCATGTAGAATCTATAGAAATCAAACAAAATAAAACATGGAAAAGAAAATAAGATGATACCTTTTTTATTGGACATAACTTAATACATTTCTTGATTAGCTTTCGAAGGTTGCCCTTCTTCCTCAGATCGGAAATAAGCAAATGTGCTAGCTGACAGTGTATATAAGTGAAAACATTCAAGCATTACTATGACAGTCTGACAGGGTAATAATCTCCAAGAATATTGCCTCCTCCCTCAAAACACCCAGGGAGAATCTGCTACTGTACAAAAAGAAAAAATCCACAGACAGAATCCCGCTTGTAGTGACATACAATCCAGAGCTGGAAAAACTGAGGAAAATCATAAGAGATCTACAACCTATACTCCAGGAGGATGAATTACTGAAAGAGATATTCCCATCCCCACCAGTACTGGCCTTCCGACAGCCACCCAATTTAAAACACAAGCTAATCAGAAGTAAACTTCCATCACAGACTGAAAAGGAACAGAAGGGCAAACTTCCCTGTAATTTATCCAGTTGCAAACTATGCCAAAATATTTAACAGGACCCCAAAGTCATCCACAAAGGAAAGATATTCAACATAAAGGGATCTTTCACTTGCTCATCTTCCAATGTGCTATATATCATTCAGTGTAAAAAATGTAACGAAGGATGCTATATTGGAGAAACAGGCCAGATGCTTAAGACAAGATTCAATTTACATAAACATCACATGAACAATACTGGTGCCAGCAGGGTTCCCACGCCTGTTGGTCAACATTTTACAGGACCAGGACACTGTACCAGTGACTTCACAGTGAGAATCCTGAAAGGTAACTTTAAAACCATACAAGAACGTAAGACCTTTGAAGTCAGAATGATTGAATATTTTAACACCCAACAGAAAGGACTTAACAAGGATCTGGGGTTCCTAGCCCATTATAAACCATAAAGCTGTATGTCTCTGTTGATCACCCTCCCCTCACCTATCCACACTCACCCTGTTAGAATATCAATGATATGCTTTGATGTCCCCATGCATACCTCCTACCCACCCCCCTCCTCCCACCCTGTCAGACTGTCATAGTAATGCTTGAATGTTTTCACTTATATACACTGTCAGCTAGCACATTTGCTTATTTCCGATCTGAGGAAGAAGGGCAACCTTCGAAAGCTAATCAAGAAATGTATTAAGTTATGTCCAATAAAAAAGGTATCATCTTATTTTCTTTTCCATGTTTTATTTTGTTTGATTTCTATTGATAACCTTAAGAGTGGACTAACACGGCTACCACACTCCTCTACTTAACCTGTTGGTAAAATCGTCTGTCGTACCTGAAGATTGGAGGCTTTTCATGTTTCCCCTCATTTTCCTGTATGGTTGTGGGAAGAGCTTAGGAAACTAGAAGACTGAGCATCCAAATGGCAGATTAAATTTAATATAGATAGATGCAAAGTGATGCACTTTGGGAAGAATAATCCGAATCAGTTACTTGATGCTGGGGGTCCACCTTAGAAGTCAGCACTCGAGAAAAAGATCTAGGTATCAATGTAGACAATAGAATGAAAACTTCTGCCCAGTGTGTGGCGGCAGCCAAAAAAACCAAACAGGATGCTAGGAATTATTAGGAAACAGATGGTAAATAAGGCCAAGAATATTGTAATGCCTCTGTATCATTTCATGGTGCAACCTTAACTTGAGTATTGCATTCAGTTCTGGTTGCTGTATCTCAAAAAGATAGGCACTTGGTCCCTCAGCTATATGGTAAACTGTATTGTAGAAAATCATTAGCATCATATCTGTTATTTGAATGTTCTGATGCATGCTTATTAGGTGTACCGGTAGTGTTATGTTAACATATTATATCTCTGGTATTTGAATTCCAGTGCTGTTAAATGTGTATATTGATAACTGTTTCACTGTATTTCTATTATTAGGTTTCAAATTACTTTTTTCAAGTTTACCTCATTTATTGTATTGTTTATACTTGGCTATTTTACAATTGTTATGCTGTTAACAAAGTTGTAAGTTTTATGTTAAACTGTACCTGCTCTACACTGCCTGGGGTGAATCTCTTCATAAAGGCAGTTAATAAATCCCAATAAGTAAATAAATATAATGGAATTGGAAAAAGTTCAAAGAGGAGTGACAAAAATGATAAAGGGGATGGAACTCCTCTCATTTGAGGAAAGGCTAAAGAGGTTAGGGCACTTCAGCTTGGAAAAGAGATAGCTAAAGGAGGATATGATTGAGATCTACAGAACTAAGTAGTATAGAACAGGTGAAAGTGAATTGATTTTTCACTCTTTCAAAAAGTGCAAAGACCAGGGGACACTCAATGAATTTACATGGAAATACTTTTAAAGCAAATAGATGGAACATTTTTCACTCGAAGAATAGTTAAGCTCTGGAGCTCAATGCCAGAGTACGTGGTAACAGCGGTTAGCGTATCTAGTCATAAAAAAGGTTGGGACAAGTTCCTGGAGGAAAAGTCCATATTGAGATTTGACATGGGGGAAGCCACTGCTTGCCTTGGGATCTGTAGCAGGAATGTTCCTATTAATTGGGTTTCTGCCAGGTACTTGTGCCCTGGATTGGCCACTATTGGAAGTAGGATAATAGGCTAGATGAACCATCGGTCTGACCCCGTATGGTTATTCTTATGATACAACACTGTATTATGTGTAAACAGCCTTCCATACTACATACTTTTTCTTCTTTAGATTTATGAATAATCTTTCCACCTCATCTTAATTCTAAAAAGTTCATGCCTTCGGTTAATCTATCACTCATTCCTAAGAGTCATTACCCATTAAAAAAGGATCTTAATCATTAAATGTCAACTGAATTATTTTTGTTTTGCTAATATTGTTGCTGTGATTGAGTTTGGGTGGGAGTATGAACACTTCATTGCAAAGAGAAATATCTTTGTCCTTGTTACTTAACAGGCCAGATGCCTAAAAACTGTAAAACACCACCAGAGAGCACAGCCAATGATACTGATAAGCTAAGGTAAGATTATTCTCATTCTTAAATGATGTGTTCTATGTTAAGTAAATCTGCAACATATGTATTCTATGTGACATTAATCCTTCCTGCCACTATGGGTACAGCAAGGTTATTTTGAGGAGGAGGTGTTCTACAGTAGAAGTCCTGGTGACCTCAGGGGTGGCCCCATCATGACTTCTTTTTTTTTTTAAACATTTTCTCCTTCCTTTCTATCCAAGCTCGTGACAAAAAGGAGGATGTAGATAAGGGGAAGAACTAGATGCTTGAAGAATAAGGCATTTCTTAGTAGAAGAGAATGCATTTGGAAATGCCCACTTCCTTGAGGATGCCCTCAGTGAAAAAGGTTTTTGAAAGTGGCCTGGATGTCATTGACATACACTGTGTGGCCTAAATAGGAAAGATATTTGGTAGCTCTTCTTCAGCTCCTTTTCATCAAAAGTGAAGACCACTTGGCCTAATGGTTAAAGCAATGAGCAGAACCAGGGAACGCAGGGTTAAATCACACTTCCCCCATCTTTGGGTAAGCCTCTTTATCTTCTGTTGGCATGGGGTGCCCAATTAGAATTGTATATTCATTTATTAATATTAACCACCTTTTATTATGAGATTCATCCAAGATTCATATAGCATGTGTGGCTAGACATAGCAGTTTACATCATAAGCTCTCTAGGCCAATGTTTCAGCTGTCCATTCGAACTTGTGCTTAGTTTTTCCTGTTTGCAGGACTTTTGTCAGTCTCCATTGCCACAGTGCTCTTCTGCTCATCTCATTTGCAAATCTGTTAAACTTCATTTGTGTTGTGTGTGTTTCCTCCTTTTTCACTAGCACCTTCTTACTCGCTTTGAAATCTTGCCTTGCTCTCTTTTTGTGTTTTCAATACCTTTGCTCCAAAGGTGTGTTGGTGCATTACTCATTGCCTCCCTTTATGCTCATTCCCTTGTGCAGCATCTGGGACCATTCTCCCCTCCCCCCACCCACCCAGCTTGAGTGTTAATCATATCGTGTCGCGCCATCTTTTAAACCTGTTCTTTCTCTTGTATTTGCCCTTATTTATCTCTTTCTTTTTCTATTCATTCCTTATCCTTTGGTGTTTGTATGTTCCTGTCGCTCACCAACCCAGTCCTAAGTGTGTTTTAGTTAAGTGGGGAATAAATGTCATGAAAGAGACGAAAGCAAAAGACCAACATCAGTTTTCTATCTACTTCAGTAAAATTTACTGTCCTGAGCTAGCAGCTAATGCCTCATATTCTCTTTGTTTCGCTTTAACATTTGGAAATATGTGTATTATGTAAAGTTGATGGAGGTACTAAGCCTTTCCCCACTCTGTGTAACTGTAGCTATTTCTTGAACAGGATTAGTGTTTTCCTAAACATGATTAGCCCATGTCTCTTGTTGTAGGGAGCACACAGATCTGAAGAATGTGGACAGCAATAAGGCCAAACCCTTCAGTGAGTCTTCACAGGTAAGAGTGCAGTGGTAGAGAAACCATTTAATGGGGAATACAGCTGGTGTCGTGCTGAAGTTTCAGAATGTGCCATCTTGGCCCTGGTTAGGGGTAGAATTCAATAAAGAGTTTGACATGTTTGTTTTTGCTTTGCTTCGCTGGGTTTATCTCTGAATCATCTGCTTTTTTTCTGTCCAACATTGGACATTGACTACTACCGGTGGTAATTTCACCTGCTGTTTTTTGTTAGTTGTGCTTTAAACAAGTGAATTATAGAAATCAGTGCATAAAAGTAGGTTGCCAGAATTATATTTTAACAGTGAAAGCATTCTCCTTTAGATCATGGCCCTTGCTATATAAAAGCTCTATTTCGGGAAAACAGCAGGGAGTCACTTTACAGAGCCCTCCAGCAGCTGGAAGAAATAAGAGTCTCTGTTTCAGTCTAAAAAAAATCACAACTTTTAAACTTTCACTTTATCCAGGGCTTAGGTTCTGTGCTGCAGTTTACCCCTAGAAAAAAATCACAGGATTCCTCACAGTTCTGTAAGTAAAATTGTTAAAATTAAACCAGGGCCTCTATAGATTTTGTATCATTATACCCTATGAGGCTATAATTTTAGACGTGTCTGTTTAAAAAATATATTTTTTTAAAATATTGCACACTATCAATAGACTAAAATAATACAAAATGGCAAATACTCAAATATAAATGTTAACAAAATTGGCTCATTTTATACTTTTATACCCCTCTAAATCCCATAACCCCACACTGTATAAATAATACCCGAACTGTCAACTGCAGGTTGACTACAGCATAACATAATACCCCACCCCCACCGCTTTAATATTATTTTAATGTAGTACCACCAGCACCAGGAATCTGGTAATATTGCCACCATGAGATTCCTCCTGAGACATGCTATGCTATCCTAACCAGAGCTGCAGCCCTGCAAGGATAATGCTGAGCCTGCTACATTCAGACGGTGCTGAGTCACTCACATTCATACAGAGCTAACATTGCATTAAAAGTATAGGAAAGGGTCTTTTCCAAAGTCATAGCCTGCTCTTTTTTTATGTGATTACAGTGTTCATTTAGCTGCAGTAGGAAGTGGCCTTAGCCCTTAGCGCGCCCTTGCGTGGGGTTTTTACCTTGTCCTAAGACTATTTTTACCGCAGCAGTGAAATAGCCAATTTTCCATTTTTTTTCAGTTAATAGCCATGTGTTAATGTTATTTGCGCATGGCTATTAAAAAAAATTTAGCACATGAGCACTTACCAACACCTATTTTGTAGGCGGTAAGGGCTCTCGTGCTAATCCTGCACTAATCAGTGCAGGGTAATATAGCTGCACTATCTAATCACAGAAATGCCCACTCCACCCTAGAGTGGAGGAGTAGCCTAGTGGTTAGTGCGGTGGACTTCGATCCTGGGGAACATAGTTCGATTCCCACTGCAGCTTCTTGTGACTCTGGGCAAGTCACTTAACCCTCCATTGCCCCTGGTACGAAATAAGTACCTGAATATATATAAACCACTTTGAATGTAGTTGCAAACACCTCAGAAAGGCGGTATATCCAGTCCCATTTCCCTTTCCCTATTGGAGATTCTACATGGAATCCCTTGCAGATGCAACGCGGCCGCGCAGGCTTCTGTTTCTGTGAGTCTGATGTCCTGCACTTACGTACGTGCAGGACATCAAGACTCACAGAAACAGAAGCCTGCGCGGCCGCATTGCTGATCTGCAAGGGCAGGCTTCTATGTGGAATGTTGCTAGTGGAGGAGTAGCCTAGTGGTTAGTGCAGTGGACTTTGATCCTGGGGAACTGAGTTCGATTCCCACTGCAGCTCCTTGGGACTCTCACTTAACCCTCCATTGCCCCTGGTACAAAATAAGTACCTGAATATATGTAAACCGCTTTGAATGTAGTTGCAAAAATCTCAGAAAGGCAGCATATCAAGTCCCATTTCCCCCTTCTCAACATATCCACCCCCCCCCACCCCCGGCGGAAAAAGGAAAAACATTTTAGTGTGCAATTTGCACATGCATATCTCAAACTTACCAAAGGACGCCTGAGCGTGTCCCACGGTAAGCCATTTTAAGCCATAGCAAACACACACTAGTGCTTATCACAGCTTAGTAAAAAGACCCCTTAGTATTGCTTTTGTGTTCGCTGCGCAACATTGTTCCAGAAAACTCTGAGGAAGAACTGTTAGACTGCAGAGTTCTGACTTAGCAGACAGAACAGTGGTAGCCATTAAAAAAAAACCCAGTTGCTGCTACTATGGGAAGGAAGAAACTGCTGGTGATGTGCAGTACAGAGGGAATGGAGAAAAGGGAGGGAAGCAAAAGAAGCTGAAATAGAGCAAGTGGCAACTGTGCCATGATCCTGCAGCACAGTGTATATTATGTGGCATAGGTTCCTAACCTTTTATAGTTGCGTGGATCCCTTATTAAGAGTTCAGGGATCCCTTTTTCATTTCTTTCTGGACCCCTCCTCTCAGTGCCAAGTCTGTCTTGCTCCTCTTGGTCTCTTTCCTTGCTCATTTCAGGGGATATGCAATGTTTATTCTTTGCACCTGCTCCAAAGAGGGTTAGGGAAACTTCAAATGGAGCTTCCTTTCCTAAATCAGCTTGAAGCCTACTCTGGCTGTAGGGAGAGTCTCCACCAGTCACTCCCTCTTTCTCTCCAGTTGGTCTCCACCATTAGTGTGTCTTCCTCATCGTCTACTGATACTGTGCTTCCCAGGCCCTGCAGGCTGGTATTGTTTTCAGCACTTCTCCTTCCAGTCTCTATACATCTGTTTCTGATCACTATTCCCACAGTTGCTGCTGCTTCTGTCCCTCAGCAGCCACTGCTAATCCACCTCTACAGCATCCTCTGTATTTTGCTCACGTGGATGATAGAAACAGAGAAAACGATGGCAGATGAAGATGTATGGCTTGTATAGTCTGCCCATCCATAGCATCCAGTATTGCTTCCTCTCACTTAGAGATCCTATGTGTTGGAATCCAAATTCAAGAAAGCATGAGACAGTCTTTGTCTCCACCACCTCCGCCAGGACGCCATTCCATATATCCGCCACTCTTTCCATAAAGAAGTCTTTCCTCCTTTCACTTTCATCCTGTTCCCCCTCATTTCTGATCTTTCTTTTAGTAGAAGAAGCCATTGAGACATTTTTCTTTTCTCTGTCCTGTAATGGTCTCACAGACCCCCAGGGGTCTGCGGACAACAAGACAGGTCCACTGGAAATTGCCCTATGCAGAATTATAGCAATCTGGGACTCTAACTATAATTTCTTACTGGGAAACGAACATGTCAAATAATACTAAAACATTATGGAGCTGCTAGACTGATAAGAACATGTTTATCTTCTGGAAGCAGGATATACAGTGATGTGAAAACGGTTTTGTCCCCTTCTGATTTCCCCTATTACTGCATATATATTGTACTGAATGGCTTCTGAACTTTAAACAAAATGTAATATTAGGCAAAAGAACCCTGAATAAACACACAAATAAATGACATAAGTTAATAAACTCTTAAGGAACAAAATTATCCAGCACCTATATCACCCTTGTGAACAGGAACTGCCCCCTAAACTTATGATCTGGTTGCACCACCTGTAGCGGCAATAATTGCAACCAAATGCTTCCTATAATTTTTCACTTTCACATTGATATTAAGGAATCTTAGCCCACTCTTAACTGCTTTAATTCAGACACATTTGTAAGCTTTTGTGCATGAACTGCTCGTTTCGAGTCCTGCCACAGTATCTCTAGTGGGTTCAAATCAGGACTTTTAACTAAAAGAATCCAAAACTTTAATTTTGTTGCCATTCAAATGTAGACTTGCTTTTGTGTTTTGGATTATTGTATTGCTGCATAACCTTTGGCTTCAGCTCATAGACAGATGATGGGACATTCTCCTGAAGAATTTTCTGGTACCATGCAGAATACATGGTTCTTTCAATAATGACATGTTGTCCAGGTCCTGAGGCAGTGAAGCATTTTCACACCACCATGTTTGACTGTTGGAATGATGTTCTTATTGTGGAATGCTGTATTCGCTTTACGCTGAGAAATAATGGGACCTGTGTTGTCCAAAAGGTTCCACTTTTGACTCCTCTGTCCATAGAACATTATTCCAAAAGGCTTGGGGATCATCCAGGTGTATGTTTGCAACTGTGAAATGTGCATCAATGTTAGTCTTGGATGGTGATGGTTTCCGCCTTATTACTCTCGCATGAATGCCATTTTTGCCCAGTCTTCTTACTGTGTAGTCATGAATGCTGAACTTAGCTGAGGTTAGAGAGGCCTACTGTTCTTTGGTTGTTGTTCTGAGATGTTCTGTGACTTCTGGATGAATTGTTGCTGAACCTTGGAGTAATTTTGACAGTTCAGCCACTCGTGGGATGACTAACCACTATTCCAGGTCTTCTCTTTTTGGAGATAATGGCCCTCAACTGTGGTTCAGCGGAGTCTCAGACATTTAGAAATGGCTTTGTAACCCTTTCCAGGCTGATATACAGTGGGGAAAATAAGTATTTGATCCCTTGCTGATTTTGTAAGTTTGCCCACTGACAAAGACATGAGCAGCCCATAATTGAAGGGTAGGTTATTGGTAACAGTGAGAGATAGCACATCACAAATTAAATCCGGAAAATCACATTGTGGAAAGTATATGAATTTATTTGCATTCTGCAGAGGGAAATAAGTATTTAATCCCTCTGGCAAACAAGACCTAATACTTGGTGGCAAACCCTTGTTGGCAAGCACAGCGGTCAGACGTCTTCTGTAGTTGATGATGAGGTTTGCACACATGTCAGGAGGAATTTTGGTCCACTCCTCTTTGCAGATCATCTCTAAATCATTAAGAGTTCTGGGCTGTCGCTTGGCAACTCGCAGCTTCAGCTCCCTCCATAAGTTTTCAATGGGATTAAGGTCTGGTGACTGGCTAGGCCACTCCATGACCCTAATGTGCTTCTTCCTGAGCCACTCCTTTGTTGCCTTGGCTGTATGTTTTGGGTCATTGTCGTGCTGGAAGACCCAGCCACGACCCATTTTTAAGGCCCTGGCGGAGGGAAGGAGGTTGTCACTCAGAATTGTACGGTACATGGCCCCATCCATTCTCCCATTGATGCGGTGAAGTAGTCCTGTGCCCTTAGCAGAGAAACACCCCCAAAACATAACATTTCCACCTCCATGCTTGACAGTGGGGACGGTGTTCTTTGGGTCATAGGCAGCATTTCTCTTCCTCCAAACACGGCGAGTTGAGTTCATGCCAAAGAGCTCAATTTTTGTCTCATCTGACCACAGCACCTTCTCCCAATCACTCTCGGCATCATCCAGGTGTTCACTGGCAAACTTCAGACGGGCCGTCACATGTGCCTTCCGGAGCAGGGGGACCTTGCGGGCACTGCAGGATTGCAATCCGTTATGTCGTAATGTGTTACCAATGGTTTTCGTGGTGACAGGTCCCAGCTGCCTTGAGATCATTGACAAGTTCCCCCCTTGTAGTTGTAGGCTGATTTCTAACCTTCCTCATGATCAAGGATACCCCACGAGGTGAGATTTTGCGTGGAGCCCCAGATCTTTGTCGATTGACAGTCATTTTGTACTTCTTCCATTTTCTTACTATGGCACCAACAGTTGTCTCCTTCTCGCCCAGCGTCTTACTGATGGTTTTGTAGCCCATTCCAGCCTTGTGCAGGTGTATGATCTTGTCCCTGACATCCTTAGACAGCTCCTTGCTCTTGGCCATTTTGTAGAGGTTAGAGTCTGACTGATTCACTGAGTCTGTGGACAGGTGTCTTTCATACAGGTGACCATTGCCGACAGCTGTCTGTCATGCAGGTAACGAGTTGATTTGGAGCATCTACCTGGTCTGTAGGGGCCAGATCTCTTACTGGTTGGTGGGGGATCAAATACTTATTTCCCTCTGCAGAATGCAAATAAATTCATATACTTTCCACAATGTGATTTTCCGGATTTAATTTGTGATGTGCTATCTCTCACTGTTACCAATAACCTACCCTTCAATTATGGGCTGCTCATGTCTTTGTCAGTGGGCAAACTTACAAAATCAGCAAGGGATCAAATACTTATTTCCCCCACTGTATTTGAACAGCTTGGGGGGGGGGGGGTTCTAATCTCTTATGGAATTTCCTTTGATCATGGCATAGTGTTCTTGTAGAAACCTATGGTGGCAACTTCACTGTTACGGTAAGGTTCAATCAAGCCTGGCTATGTTCCGTCAGCTGGATCTAATTATCAATTAAATTTGCTCAGTTGGTTGAGTAAATAAAGGGGCAGTTACTTTTTCATAGGGGTAGTATGGGTGTTGGATAACTTTATGCAATATATAAGCTGTGCTGTGTTTACTCGAGTTCCCTTTGTCTAATATTACATTTTATTTAAAGTTCAGAAGCCATTGAATGTGACACAAATGCAATAATAGAGGCAATCAGGAAGTGGGGGGACTTCTTCACATCAACTGAATCAACTGTGTTAACTCAATGTAGCAGAAACAGTTTATACTATTAAAGATTTTTATTTTTGCTTTGATAGCTGATTTTAGAGAAAACAAAGTCCCTGATTCATGATGGGTATACGGCATTGCTTGATGAATGCTTCCGCAGCGCTGCCCAAGCCTTTTCAGAGCTGCTAAATATTTTATCTCCCACAATGCTACCGGTAAGATTGGGGGGTCTCACTTCCTAATTTGCTCCTCGCCTAATTGTTTGTAATGTTTAAGCTTACAGAGAACTAACAATATGTGCCATACTTTACTTGGTAAATACACGCCTACTGTGTGAATGAAAAGTTTATGAGAAACCATGCTGGTAGAGAACAGACTGAAAAAATATACTCAAAATAATCTCTTGTGGTACAGCATCAAGCTAAACAATGTAGTTGGAGAAAGGGAATCCACAGAGGCTGGTCATGTGGTTGCACTGTAGAGTATTTTTATTAACAGCTTGAAAGGTGGAGTAGACTTAGAATACCCTCCCACAATTTATGGATGAGCCCAAGATGAGGGGAATTGTAAAGTGTCCTGGGAAATAGGATTAGCATTCAAAAGGATCTTGACAAATTGGAGAAATGGCTAGAAATAGGATGAAATTCAAAGGGCGCACTGTACTACACTTAGGAGAGAAAAATGAAATACCCAAGTATACAATGGACAATGAAGTGATATAGGCAGTAGTGTAGTGTAGGATCCTGCAGTATTGTTAGGCTTATATTTTACTGAAATAGGTTCCAAGTTTATTAACCATTTGATATACCACCTATCAAAAATACCATCTGGTTGGTTTACAGTGTATATAATTCAAATAGAAGGTACCTAAAGGAAATTTAAGTTAAAAACAAACATAAATTATTATTATTAATTTTTTTTTTGTTCTATGTGTTTGCATTACCCAACTGTTTAATAGAATTGGATGGCACGGGTCAATTATTGAAGGATTTCTATAAAAAAAAAGTTCAAAGGTGTATTGAAAACCTGTCGTGCGTAGCAAATTGTTTCACTGTGTAGATGCTAGTATGCTAAAAACTGAAGAGAGAATAGATTCAAAACAAATCTGGCAATAGTATGGGACAAATAAAAGATGATGTTGGGAGGGAACAGAGGGAGCAAGTAGGCCTACAAGGTGTCAATATGTGATTAAAAAAAAAATAGTGGGGATCCTAATTTAAATATATACCAGTGTTGTACTTTTGTATGGAATTCTGGCCAAGACTGGTCGCCCTTTGTATCAGAGGAATGACATGACCCCAGTGATTTATTAACGCTTGTGATCAATTTTACTGCTGTGTTTTGAATGATTTTTAGCCTTTTTATGTCCTTTAATCTGAAAGCAGAGAAGAGGGCATTACAATATTACATTACATATGTTCTTATATTCCGCAAATACCCAATTAAGTTTTATATGGATTATATATAAAGAGATCCAGCAATTTCTGGAGAATAACAAGCAAAAAAAACCAATCATAATAAAATATAGTATTACAAAACCATCAAATTCAGATAACCTATCAACCAGTTAAAAAATCATTTGAACTAAGTAGGTTTTCAATGCTTTCCTTAAAGTGAAAATAACTTTGCAATGACCTGATTTCTAGCAGAAGTTCATTCCAAATAAGAGGAGCTTGATACATAAGAGAAGCTGTATGACTACTACATTTCAGGCCTTTTGGACTAGGAAAATGTAATTGTACAGCATCATGAATGCAATATTTTGAAATTTGTAAATTGATTAAATCAACATAAAAACAGAAGAACAGAGTCCACGGAGTCGAGCAAACACAAACACAATGAGGATGACTTAAGAATATGTGGACTTTTTAACATCATCCAATCTTTATTCTTAAGTCACCCTCACTGTGTTTGTGTGTGTGATTGATTAAATCATACATGTAAGCAGGCGCTAAACCCATACAGTATTTTGTAAACAGTCACAGCCCTTAAAACAAAACCGTGCTTCCATTGGAAGCCAATGGAAAAATTAGTTCTGAATTTTCTTTCCTTTAGTTCCAAAGGATCAGTCCAGATTAATGGGTTATGCCCATTTGCCAGCAGGTGGAGAGAAAGCACAAATCAGTGCTCTGTATCTGGTCCTGTGCAGCCAACTTTATTCAATAGCAAAGCAGTGGAAGTGTCTCTGAGAGAAACGGAAAGGAATAAACTCCTGCATCCTTTACTAACTGAGTAAATTGAAGAAAAAGACAAAGTCCAAACTTGTGCCTGGGAACCAGCAACCCGTAACTATGTACAGAAAACACAGCAAGCAAGCAGAAAAAGGGTAGGTCCTGGACTGATCCTTTGGGCTAAAAGAGAGAATTATCAGGTAAGAACTCATTTTTCCTTCCATTACATCACCAAAGGATCAGTCCAGGCTAATGTGATGTATAAAAGCAATCCTCAAGTAGGGCAGGAGCAAGATGATGCAGTGGCGATAACTCTAGCTCCAAAAGAAGACTCCACTTTAGCATCCAAATCCAGATGATGATGCCTCGAGAAAGTGTGACAAAAAGCTCATGTAGCTGAGTGACAAATCTCTTACAAAGAGATGGCTTGAGATTCCACAAAGGACGTAGAAAGAGAGTGAGTAGAATGAGCTTTAACATTCAGACTTTCCTGAGAGTAAATACACCGAAGAAATAGTGTCTTTCGATCAGTGTGCCACAGTAGGTTTAGAAAGTTGCAAAACTTTCATAGGACCTGAGAACAGGATAAAGAGATGGTCAGAACGTCTGAAATCATTAGTAGATTTCAGATACCTGATAAAAGTTCTCTTGACATCTAAAAGACGCAGAGAAGAGTATTTCTGAGCCGTAATCCTCCTTCAGAAAAGATGGGAGGAAAATTGTCTGAGGTGGAAATGGAGGCACTGTGCAGGCAGATACCCCAGCTCAGGAAATCTTTAGAAAAGGATCTCTGCAAGATAAGGCCAGGAGCTCAGAAATTCTTCTAGCCGAGGAAATGGCCATCAGAAAAATGGTCTTTATTGTAAGGACCTTGATAGTAGCCTGAGAGAGAAGTTCAAAGGGGGCTCTCTGCAAAGCTTGAACTAATTTAAGATCCAATGGAGGTCAAAGCTTGCGGAGAGGAGGTACATTTTCTCATAGGGGTGATACAACATGATGAGCTGCAATAGAGGAGTGTTGAACATGACCTCTGTAGCAAGCTAAGGCCACTGCCTAAATTTTCTAAAGAGTTTCGAGATAATTCCTGTTTTAAACCATCCTGTAGAAAAGGCAAAAGTTGAGGTAAGGAAGCCTGTAGGGGAGAAGTATTCCCTTGTTTTGCCCAGCTTACAAAGGTCCTCCAAACCATAGCATAGGCTGTGGATATGGATTTCTTTCTAGCTTGCGGCAATATAGTTATTATGTCTTCTGAATGGCTTTTTTCTGAGGTGAGCCCTCAAGAGCCATAAGACCAAAGTGAGAGGGATCCTCCATGAGAGTCAGTCCTAGATGCAAGAGACCTTTCTATACGGGAAGGTGTAATGGAGGCGCTCTCTGTAGATGAACAAGATCCACAAACCATGGACATCTTGGCCAATCCAGTGCCACCAGAATCACCCGTCCCAGATGGAAAGCTATGCCTATGCACCAGAGAGTTCTGCTATCTTCGGCCATGGTGGAAAGTTCTAAAGAAGGCCCACTGTGAAGACTGAACCAGAGCTTAGACTCCCAAAGACCCCGTTTCCCTCCTGCAACTGAAGAAGTTATGGACCTGTGCATTGGCTTTGGTAGCCATCAGATCCAGAATGGGAATTCTCCCAGTGGAAGATAATGCGATTGAATATCTCCTTGAATGGTTGCCATGCCCCGGATTGAGCGACACACTGTTGAGGTAATCTGCTTCTGTATTTGACTCCCGCAATGTGAGAGGACGGCGGTAGGGGAATGTTAACATCTGCCTATTGAAAAGCAGTTGAGTCTTCTTGACAAGGGGAGCACTCTGGAGCACTCTTCATACTCCCCTGCCTGTGGACATAGGAAACAGCCATCATGTTGTCCGAAAATACTGACTGGCTTGCCTTTGAGTGGAGCAAATGCCAGAAATGCCTTTGTGATTGTTTTGAGTTCTATCTTGTTGATGAACCGAGAGACCTCTACCTGAGACCATGATCCCTGTGCTGTGCGCTCCCCAACCTGAAAGGCTGGCATCAAACATGATTAGCATGCAAAGAGGAAGGCCAGCTTGGAGATTTTGAGGCACAAGCCACCAGGCCATGCTTGTACTGGTCTGGACAGACCAGGGAATCCGAATCTCATAGTCCTTCGAAATTGGAGACCAGTGACTCAGTAGAGTAGGTATGTGGATAAGGAGACGATCTTGCAGAAGTTACAGGCCCTTCCTTCATTGCAATTTCAGGATGCCTTGGTTGCAGTTTATCAAGATTTATCAGCTTTTACTTTGGTTAAGAGGTGGGAATTCAAGCCTGTTTTGAAAATACTTTGGAAGGAACAGATTTAATATTGCTGGCTTCCCCCTAGCTCTCAGTTTTCTACTTCAAGGAGCTTTGCACAGAGTCGAGACCAGATGAAGCTTGTAAGTTGCTGCAGGAGGCAGGATTGGCTAAAACCTCTTCACCTGGGCCTAACATGGCCTCTTCAGTGGTGGCTCCAAAGTCTAAACACTGGGCTAGGGCGCCCAGTAAAGGAAAATGCCTCCAGCGCCACTCGGACCATGACAGGTCTTGAGATTCTGTAGTTGGTGATTTGGGTTCTTTTTTGTTTTGAAGGACTACCACAGGACCTGTTTTTCTTATAACTTGACTAGCTTGATCCTCTGCGCTCTGTACATGGAGGGGGGAGTACTTACCCTTTGATTTTTTTTGTTGTTTTGTTCAAAAATAAGTGGCTGAGTATTACGTTTGCTGTGTGCTTATTACATTGTTTTGGAGAATTTTGTTACCTAAGCTAAGAGGTTCTTTTGCTGTTAATTTTCTGTGTAAGGTAGTAAGTGTGTGGGTGAGATGTGTGTTGGATTCTTTTTGTGTGGGGGGGGGGGAGTTTGGATATTTCCTTCAGGGTGGGGGTGGCTTCCCACTCTTAGGGTACTTCTGGTTGGTCCTCCTCCTCCTTGCTTTTGACTTGATGGGGGAGGATCAGGGAGATTATGGGAGATTTCGTAGTGGAAAGGGGGATTCTTGATTTTATTTTATTTTTTGTCTGTATGGATGGGGGGGGGGGGGTTGAGTTTTTGTTTTGTGTTATGTACTTCCTGCTTTGTCCTGGGGGGGGACGGGGGGAGATGGGGAATATGGTTTTTAATTTTGAACTTGGAGCACTGGTGGGATGGAGATGCTGTTGATGTTTTTTACTGCTGTGAACATAGTTACTTTAAATGTGAATGGACTGCAGTGGTGTTCCAAGAGCGGGGCAGTGGGAACGGTCCACCCCGGGTGCACGCTGCAAGTGGGTACAGGGAGCAGCCATGCGGCTGTTGGCTCCGCCGGTTTCCTGCTCCCTCTGACATTACTTCCTGTTCTGGGGCAGGAACCAGTGGAGCCGACAGCGGGATGACTGCTCCCTGCACCCCCAGAAAGTATGAGCGATGCACTTGGGAGGGTGGAGGTGATGCGCTGGGGGGGGGGTGATTCGCCGAGGGGACACCACTGGTGGACTCTACTCGCCCAGAGATCGTTCATTATTGGTTCAATTTTAGCTGCGTTAGAAGGCACAGGTGGTCTTTATACAGGAGACTCACCTTAAAAGATCCTATGAGTATTTATTAAACCATAGAGTGTGTTCCCATATACTGTTTGCGTTAGATACTTCTGATGCTAAAAAGCAGGGGGATGGCTAATCTGTTTCATAGTGATTTGAAAGAACAGATCCAGAAGGCAAAAATAAATCCCCGGGGGTGATATTTATTGGACCAGGTTCAGATAGATGAGGTGAGTTTGACCCTGGCCAATACCCTTCAGAAAATGGAAGAAGAAGGAACCGACTGAAAATAATAAGAAACAGCATAAGGAATGTCAAGTCGAATGCAAAGCGCTGATAAGGAAGGCTAAGAGGGACTTCGAAAAAAAGATTGCATTGGAGGCAAAAACACATAGTAAAATTTTTTTTAGGTATATTAAAAGCATTAAGCTGGCAAAAGAATCGGTTGGACCACTAGATGACCGAGGAGTAAAAGGGGCGATCAGGGAAGACAAAGCCATAGCGGAGAGATGAATACTTTGCTTCGGTCTTCACCGAGGACATTTGGGTGGGATACCAGTGCCATAAATGGTATTCGAAGCTGACGAGTCGGAGAAACTTAATGAATTCTCTGTAAACCTGGAGGATGTAATGGGGCAGTTCTACAAACTGAAGAGTAGCAAATCTCCTGGACCGGATGGTATTCATCCCAGAGTAGTATTGATAGAACTGAAAAATGAGCTTGCGGAGCTATTGTTAGTAATATGTAATTTATCCTTAAAATCAAGCGTGGTACCGGAAGATTGGAGGGTGGCCCACCTAATGCTGATTTTTAAAAAAAGGTTCCAGAGGAGATCGGGGAAATTATAGACCGGTGAGTCTGACGTCTGTGCTGGGCAAAATGGTAGAGACTATTATTAAGAACAAAATTACAGAGCATATTCAAAAGCATGGATTAATGAGACAAAGTCAACATGGATTTAGTGAAGGGAAATCTTGCCTCCAATCTACTACATTTCTTTGAAGGGGTGAACAAACATATGGCTAAAGGTGAGCCAGTTGATATTGTGTATCTGGATTTTCAGAAGGCGTTTGACAAAGTACCTCATGAAAGACTCCAGAGGAAATTGGAGAGTCATGGGATAGGAGGTAGTGTTCTATTGTGGATTAAAAACTGGTTAAAAAATAGAAAACAGAGAGTACATAAGTAATGCCACACTGGGAAAAGACCAAGGGTCCATCGAGCCCAGCATCCTGTCCATGATAGTGGCCAATCTAGGCCAAGGGCACCTGGCGAGCTTCCCAAATGTACAAACAATTCTATACATGTTATTCCTGGAATTGTGGATTTTTCCCTAGTCCATTTATTTATTTTTTTATTTGCATTTGTATCCCACATTTTCCCACCTATTTGCGGGCTCATTGTGGCTTACAATACGTTGTAAATGATGGAAGTACAATTATTACAGTACAATTATGGGTTACATTGTGATGAGTTATATAAGACAAAGTAAATTCAGGATATCATTAGGGGATAGAACAGTGGGATATAACAGTGGTGAGTTGAGAGGGGGACAAAACAGTATCGAGGGAACATGGAGGTCTGACGATTTGTCTGTGGGTAGGGTTAAAGAGTGGTGAGAGCGCGGGAGAAGAGATTACAGAGAGTGTATTGGTGCGTGTCTATTAGATTGTATGGGCTTCATGTGTTTTGATCCTTGCCGTAGATTTTCTCAAAGAGATGGGTCTTTAGTAGTTTGCGGAAGTCGGTCAGTTCGTAGATCATTTTCAGGTTGCGTGGTAGTGTATTCCAGAATTGCGTGCTCTTGTATGCGAAGGTCAATCCGTGCAGTACTTTGTATTTTATGCCTTTACACTTAGGGTAGTGGAGATTGAGGAAGGTTCGGGACGATCTTTTAGCGTTTCTGGGTGGAAGGTCTATTAAATCGGACATGTATGCAGGGGCTTCACCGTGAATGATTTTGTGGACTAAGGTGCATACTTTAAAAGTGATGCGTTCCTTGAGTGGTAACCAGTGTAGTTTCTCCCGTAAGGGTTTTGCACTTTCGTATTTTGGTTTTCCGAAGATGAGTCTGACTGCTGTATTCTGGGCTGTTTGGAGTTTCTTCAGTATTTGTTCTTTGCATCCTTCGTATAATGAGTTGCAATAGTCCAGGTGACTGAGTACGAGTGATTGCACTAGACTGCGGAAGACAGATCTTGGAAAGAATTGTCTAATTCTTTTCAGTTTCCACATGGAGTAGAACATTTTTTTTGTTGTGTTGTTCGCATGAGTCTCGAGAGTTAGGTGGCGGTCGATAGTGACTCCAAGGATTTTTAAAGTTTCCGAGATTGGCAGATTTAGTTTAGGTGTGTTGATGGCGGTAAATTTATTTGTGTTGTATTGGGTTTATGGACTTATTCTTTAGGAAACCGTGTAACCCCTTTTTAAACTCTGCCAAGCTAACCGCCTTCACCATGTTCTCCGGCAACGAATTCCAGAGTTTAATTATGCATAGGGTTAAATGGTCAGTATTCTCAATGGAGAAGGGTAGATAGTGGGGTTCCCCAGGGGTCTGTACTGAGACCACTGCTTTTTAACATATTTATAAATGACCTAGAGATGGGAGTAACTAGTGAGGTAATTAAATTTGCTGATGACACAAAGTTATTCAAAGTCGTTAAATCGCGGGAGGATTGTGAAAAACTACAAGAGGACCGTACTTAGTAACATAGTAGATGACGGCAGAAAAAGACCTGCACGGTCCATCCAGACTGCCCAACAAGATGAACTCATATGTGCTACTTTTTGTGTATACCCTACCTTGATTTGTACCTGTCCTGTTCGGGGCACAGACCATATAAGTCTGCCCAGCACTATCCCCGCCTCCCAACCACCAGCCCCGCCTCCCACCACCGACTGGCACAGACCGTATAAGTCTGCCCAGCACTATCCCCGCTTCCCAACCACCAGCCCGCCTCCCACCACCGGCTCTGGCACAGACGTATAAGTCTGCCCAGCACTATCCCCGCCTCCCAACCACCAGTCCCGCCTCCCACCACCAGCTCTGCCACCCAATCTCGGCTAAGCTCCTGAGGATCCATTCCTTCTGAACAGGATTCCTTTATGTTTATCCCACGCATGTTTGAATTCCGTTACCGTTTTCATTTCCACCACCTCCTGCGGGAGGGCATTCCAAGCATCCACTACTCTCTCCTTGAAGAAATACTTACGAGACTGGGAGACTAGAAGTCTAAATGACAGATGACATTTAATGTGAGCAAGTGCAAAGTGATGCACGTGGGAAAGAGGAACCCGAATTACAGCTACGTCATGCAAGGTTCCATATTAGGAGTCACAGACCAAGAAAGGGATCTAGGTGTTGTCGTTGTTAATGCGTTGAAACCTTCTGCTCAGTGTGCTGCTGTGGCTAAGAAAGCAAATAGAATGTTAGGTATTATTAGGAAAGGAATGGAAAACAAAAATGAGTTTGTTATAATACCTTTGTATCGTTCCATGGTATGACCGCACCTCTAATATTGTGTTCAATTCTGGTCACCGCATCTCAAAAAAAGATATCGTGGAATTAGAGAAGGGCGACGAAAATGATAGAGGATGGGACGACTTCCCTATGAGGAAAGGCTAAAGTGGCTAGGGCTCTTAAGCTTGGAGAAAAGGCGGCTGAGGGGAGATATGATAGAGGTCTATAAAATAATGAGTGGAGTTGAACGGGTAGATGTGAAGCGTCTGTTTACACTTTCCAAAAATACTAGGACTAGGGGGCATGCGATGAAACTACAATGTAGTAAATTTAAAACGAATCGGAGAAGATTTTTCTTCACTCAACGTGTAATTAAACTCTAGAATTTGTTGCCAGAGAATGTGGTAAAGGTGGTTAACTTAGCAGAGTTTAAAAAAAGGTTTTCCTAAGGGAAAAGTCTGTAGACCATTATTAAATGGACTTGGGGAAAATCCACTGTTTCTGGGATAAGCAGTATAAAATGTTTTGTACTTTTTTGGGATCTTGCCAGGTATTTGTGACCTGGATTGGCCACTGTTGGAAACAGGATACTGGGCTTGATGGACCTTTGGTCTTTCCTAGTATGGCAAGACTTATGTACTTATTTATTTTCCAAATGCTGGACAAATTGAGTTTTTGGCAAAAGTTAAACTTCAACTTGTTGGTTTTATTCAGGGCCCCTTGGTTTGTGCTGGGAATGTTAATGCATTCCTGAACCCTACCATGGATGCCACAAGTACTCATTCTGTAGCCAGTAAACCTGTTGCGAAAGCTTTTAACTTTTTTGTGAATGAAATGGGGTTATTTGATGCTTGGAAAGAGATCAATGGCACTCAGAGACTACACTTATTTTTCTTCCCCACCATGATCATTATTCCCATATTGACTATGTGTTGCTGGATGCAGTCTTTTGGGGCCAAACGGGACTTCTTCTATAGGGAACTTAACTCTCTTTTTCACCCGTTACACAGCACAGAAACAGTATTACTCACTCTCCTAGCCAAATTCAAGCAGGAAGTAGCAATAGGCAACAACATCCTTCTCCTCCAATTCGACATGTCTAGCGCATTCGACATGGTAAGCAATAACATATTAATAAGATTACTCAACAAATTTGGGATTGCTGGTAACATACTCAGCTGGATCAAGGGCTTCCTAACCCCAAGAACATATCAAGTAAAGTCAAAGACAAACATATCATCACCGTGGAAAGCAGACTGTGTACCACAAGGATCATCGCTATCGCCGATCCTCTTCAACCTAATGATGACCCCACTAGCCAAGACCTTATCCAACCAAGGCCTTAATCCTTTCATCTATGCAGATGATATCACTATATACATTCCTTACAGATCTACACTGACAGAAATCGCTATCAAAATCAAGATCAGCTTGAATACCATGGACTCCTGGGCAAATGCATTTCAACTAAAACTCAACAAAGATAAAACCCACTGTCTCTTCCTTTCATCCCAACACACTATGGACAATCCCTCAACTATCAACACCCCAGACCACACCCTACCTGTCTGACAGCCTGAAAATCCTCGGCATGACATTGGACCGCAACATAACACTAGAGAGCCAAGCAAAATTCACAACAAAGAAAATGTTCTACTCAATGTGGAAACTCAAAACGCGTGAAATAGTTCTTCCTGGAGGAAACATTTCGCACCCTGATACAATCAATGGTACTAAGCCATGCAGACTATTGCAATGGAATTTATGCGGGATGCAAAGAGCAAACCCTAAAGAAACTTCAGACTGCTCAAAACACGGCAGCAAGACTCATCTTCGGAAAAACAAGATTTGAAAGCGCAAATCCCCTCCACGAAAAACTATACTGGCTCCCAATCAAAGAACGCATTACCTTCAAAATCTGCACTATGGTTCACAAAATTATCTACGGTGAAGCACTGGGATACATGACAGACCTAATTGACCTACCAACAAGAAACGCATCCGAATCAACACGAATATACCTAAATAGTAAAGTGTCTTTTCTTTCTTGCACTTTTGCTCTTCACTTCTAATTTGTCTCTATCACCCAGAGATCTCTCTCTCTCTCACTCTCTCTCTCACTCTCTGGTTTTGTAAGCCACATTGAGCCTGCATGTTTGTGGGGATAATGTGGGGTATAAATACATCGATAGATAAATCTCCACTACCCAAGCTGCAAAGGACTCAAATACAAATTAACTTGCGCATCCAGTTTTTCATACATCAGCACACAATTGTGGAATGCACTACCAAAAGACTTGAAAACCACATATGACCACTTACACTTCAGAAAATCACTTAAGACCCACCTGTTTAAAAAGGCATACCCTACCGACCCAACATAAACGCCTGATATCAGCGACACAACAACACTAAAGTTCATAATGGCCATCACACAACTCTTCCGCTGTACGATCCCTTTATGTGGTCGTACAACATGACCCTTATCCTTCCACAGCATCACCTTGTGATGTGGACAATTTCTGGACTTTTAACATTACCCTCCTTAAAGATGAATCTGTAGTACGGGAATATAAAGAGCTTTTGAAGGAGTATTTATCACATAATTTGCATTCAGGTCCTTCACTTCCTGTGGTTTGGGACACTTTGGAGGCTGTTACGAGGGGCTTCTTTTTGAAGCATGCTTCCTTGAAAAAATGAAAACGTAACTCCATTAAAAATTTCTTTCTTTCTCATATATCCCAACTGGAGTCTTGATCATAAGCTGTATGGCTCCCTCACGGTATTGGGGGAACTGTGAGGCTTGGCTCTCCCTTAAGAGCTTGTACCAAGAGATGTACAGTTCGCCCCTTGGATAGGGTGAAGCAATGCCATTATGAATATTCTGGTAAGGCGAGCTCTCTTTTGGCTTGTAAGCTCCGAAGGGCATGAGCAGATAGGATGATTGGGAAAATTAAGGGTAACAGAGGTTGTATAAATCCTGCCTAATTAGGTCTCGTTTCTGTGAATTTTTGGAAGGGTTGTATGCCCAAGATGAGGAGATGCAGGCCTCTGCTATTGATTCTTATTTGGGCTTATCCATTTTGCCTTGCCTTTCGGAGTTACAGTGGGAGCAATTGGAAGCGGTAGTTTCCCCTGAGGAAGTTTTGAAGGCAACAGGGAGTTCGCCTGGTTTGGATGGACTCTCTTTGGAATTCTATAAAACATTCGCAGTTGAGCTTTCTTCTTTGTTAGCAGAAGTTAAATGAATGGGGTGAGAGACGGGGCTTGGATGCCTTCCTCCATGTTAGAGGCTTGGATTTCTGTTCTTTTAAAAGAAGGGAAAGATAAAATGGATTGTCAATCATATCATCCTATTTCGGTATTAAATGCTGATGTCAAGGTTTTGGCTTAGGTTTTGTCTGGGCAGTTGGGCTCTGTGCTGCCTACTTTGATACACCCTGATCAGGTTGTATTTGTTTCTAAGAGACAGGCCGCTGATAATATTTGTAAAATTATCAACTTAAATTACACTTAATCAAGGGCTGGTCTGCAGTATTTCCTTTTGGGGATAGACACTGAGAAGCTTTTGACAAGGTCTATTGGGGCTTTTTGGACTGCGTTTTGGTAGCCATGGGTCTTGGTCCTTTGTTTAGGACTTGGATACTAGAGCTTTATTCCAAACCAGTTGCTTGTGTTTGTATCAGTGGTGGTAACTCGGCTATGTTATTCCTCTCCTGAGGTACAAGGCAGGGCTGTCCGTTATCTCCCCTGCTCTTTGCCCTGGTGATGGAACCACTTGCTTCAGCCATACTAGCTAACCTTGACATCCGAGGGGTTCAGGTGGGTGACATTGAACATAAAATTAGTTTGTTTGCTGATGATGTTTTGTTGTCTTTAACAGCCCCCTTTACTACTTTGCCTAATTTGATATCCGTAGTGCAGGCCTATTCCTGGGTCTCAGGATTTAAGGTGAACATGAGTAAAACTGAGGCTCTTAACCTGAATATAGATGATCACAACGATCCTTCCCATTTTGGTGGGTTTTGGAGAAGCTGTGATACCTTGGTGTGTGGTTGAAACCTGATTACTCTCAATTGTATGTTGTTAACTACCCAAAGTTGTTTTTGGCTATTAAAAATGATTTAGATCATTGGAAACATCAGACCTTGTCTTGGTTTGATCGATTCTCCACTGTTAAGGTGAACATGTTATCCAGATTGTTGTATTTGTTTCAAGTTCTACCAGTTATGGTTCCTCATCAGGTTCTCTTCTCATTTCAGGGGGATACTGAAAGTTTATTTGGGGGGGGAGGGTAAGAAGCCCAGGCTTTCTTGACAGGTTCTTTTTTGAGATGCTGCCAGTGGAGGATTGGGGTTCCTGACTTGTGGAATTATTACAGAGCAGCAGCTCAAAGGCGTTCAGTGATTGAATGGTTCCAAAACAACCCTGCTAAATTGTGGATACAATGTTGAGCAAGGTCAGATAGGACTGGTGCTTTTGAAATATCTGTTATGGCTTCCCCATACACATAGATTTTTACAGGCAGGTATTTCCCCTACAATCCCGCATACTTTTAAAATCTGGGATTCCCTGAGTCCTAGGATGGAATTTGTTTTCTCGCTGCACTCCCTGAGTTCCTACCAGGCTTGGTTACCTCAGTCTATAGATTATGGGAGCAAAAGGGATTAACCAGCTGGGGTCTATTCTATGATGAAGATGCCTTGATCTCTTTTCAAACTCTGTCTCGTGATTTTCTTTACCCCAATCTCATCATTATACTTATGTTCTATTGGTTCATTTATTGTCTTCTAAGCATTTTAAACCTAGGTTGACGGGTGACTACACCTTCTTGGAGGACACCTGTGTGGACTTTAGATCCACAAAAGTTTGGTGAATATGCTGTATGGTTATTTGAGAGGCCTTTGGATTTCTGAAAAGAGGCATAGTGGAAACATGAACTGGGACACCATTGAAAAGTCTCTGATGAAAATAGCTATTGATTCCAGTATCTATGAGAATAACATCAAGATTATTTATCACTCGTACCTTACCACAAATCATCTCCATCGTTGGTTTCCTCAGACTTCTGCATTATGTTGGAGAAGTTGTAGAGCTCAGGGCACCATGGGTCACATTTGGTGGTCATGCCCGAAAGCCATTGCATTTTGGAAATCCATCTGCTTCCAGATCTTGTGGATAACTGGTTTCAGCCATGGGACCCTGGTATTTTCCTGTTGAATAGAGCAATCCCAGGACTTTGGAAATATCAGATTTGTTGGTGCGCCATCTGCTACATGTGACTAAGCTCATCTTAGTGGCTGCTTGGAAGACACCAGGGGTCCTAATTTTAGCTAAGTGGAGATCTTGACTTTGCACTGTGTATAAACTGGAGAAGCTAACTGCTATTAGGTAAAATTCTTTCAAGACTTGGGAAAAGATTTGGGGATCTCTGTGTAATTTGAGCTTTGTGGCTGAATGAGACCTGGCCTGACCTTTTTCTGTGTGATCACATTTTTAGGACTCCAATGTCTGAGTTTTTCTTTATCTTCTGTTTTCTCCTGATCCCCTTCTGCCCCCTTTGGTTATATTTTTTCCTTTTTCTTTAGTATTTCATAATAAACAACTATATACATTAGAGGTTTCCTTAGCTTTGAGAAGAAGTTTGTTTGTTACTTGAGCAGATTGTGCATTGTACTTGCACGTATTTTTCTTTGATCACTGTAATAAAGACCTTATTAAATTAAAATTAAAAATATATATATTGTCATGTTGACCTACAAATAAAAAATTATTTTTTTCTATATTTAACTTTAATCCCAATGCCCTAGAACAAAAGCATGAAATAACTTGATTGCTTGAATGGTTTTATGGAGCAAATTTGTTTCATCTTTAAAAAGCATTTTTGCACTATGGATGAAATATGTGATTGAAAGCTTAATTGATCGTTTAGAGCAGGGTTGTTCAGCCTCTGTCCTCGAAAGCCATAATCCAGTCAAGTTTTCAGGATTTCCCCCAATGAATATGCATGAGATCTATGTACTGCTTCCATTGTATTCAGATAGATCTCATGCATATTCATTGGTGAAATCCTGAAAAACAACCTGATAAGGGCTGAGGTTGGGCACCTGTGGTCTAGAGTAACCCCTGGTATCTTAATGGAGTGAACAATATAGATTTCTACATCTGAAAGCATGAGTGGAATGGGCAATAAAATACCTGGGGGTCCATGAAAAAAGAACATCTTTTGTCTTGTGTTACATTGTTTCATTTTATGAGTTAAATAGAGAGGTGTGGTAGCCGTGTTAGTCTACTCTTAAAGGTTATCAATAGAAATCAACACCCATCCTGTTAGAATATCAATGAAATGCTTTGATGTTCCCATGCATACCCCCACCCTCCCACTCTGTCAGACTGTCAAAGTAATGCTTTGATGTTTCTCTTATATATACTATCTGCTACCACATTTGCTTATTTCCGATCTGACGAAGAAGGGCAACCTTCGAAAGCTAATCAAGAAATGTATTAAGTTATGTCCAATAAAAAAGGTATCATCTTATTTTCTTTTCCATGTTTTATTTTGTTTGATTTCTATTGATAAATTTTATGAGTTGCAACCGAGTGGCAGCAGTGTTTAGTATTCAAAGTTGAGATGGATGAATAGTTCCTATTATTAGTGGATCATTACAGTTGTGTGCTATCAGTATATGTCAACAGGATTACCACATGTAAGATATGAAAGTAATTAATTGTTTTCTAGTCTACTGAATGAGTCAGGTTTCTGTTAATGTACCAAGTTGACTTTTGTGCTATACATTTTGAGCACAGCATGGAGGTTTTGGTAAAGACCCAGAGGATTCTGTGAATACAAAAAGTCTAGATAAAGTGTGAGGGAAAAGTTGAAGGAACGGGGTTTATTCAGCCTAAGACTGAAGAGTAAAGACGCTTGAAGTCACTGCAGGCCATTTCTGTCTACATTTTAAAAACCAACCCAATTTTGCAGTGCTGGGTGACCAAAAAAAAGAGAGATTTTTGCGCATTCTACCATTTTAATTTTTTTATTTTTTGAAGTTTTCAGAAGATTTGAAAAGTAGATCAGGCTACCATTTCATTTTCCTCTTCTGCTGATTTAGGATAGTTGTGTATCTAGTAATGCTATAAAAATGATAAACTAATAGTAGTATTGCATACTTTATGAAATATGTCAGTGGTTCCATTAAACTTTGCCACCAGTAAAATTTGATTTAAACTAAATAGAAATACCACAGAATTACTTTGGTGTGTATTCTTGCATTAACTGACTTCTGTTCTCTTCTGCTTAATTTCCAGGAAATGAATCTTTCTAATACTGACTATGTTTTAATTATCTACGGACATGCTAATGCCCTTCTAGGGATAGGGCAACCTGAGGTAAGACCAGAAAAACCTTGTAAAGCATTACATTTTGGGGGAGGGGGGCTAATGAATAGAGGTAGAGCAGGGTAGTATTTGGGAATCATAAATAAGCAGTGGTGGCGTGTGATAATTTAGGTATCTATCCCAACTCCAACTCTCGTCTCTTACATATGGTGTTTGAATTAGAAGTTTCTCAGAAGTCAAAAATTAGACTGCATAAGTGACCTAAGAGCTGGACAGGAAAGCTGGGAAATGAGATTAGAATGAGGAGAAATATTAGAGCAAACAAAAAAAGCAAACACTGGGCCTTCAGGATTGAGAAAAATGTAGTCCTTTAATATCACAAATACCCGACACGGGCCGTGTTTCGGCGTACAACCGCCTGCATCAGGGGTCAATAAACTCCTATCGGTCAACTTGCAAACGGTGGCGCAAGAGGTAAGTGAAACAATCGGGGTAAAACTCCTTCAGGGGCTACCTTCCTCAGGGCTTTCAAAGCTGAAGGAGTTTTACCCCGATTGTTTCACTTACCTCTTGCGCCACCGTTTGCAAGTTGACCGATAGGAGTTTATTGACCCCTGATGCAGGCGGTTGTACGCCGAAACACGGCCCGTGTCGGGTATTTGTGATATTAAAGGACTACATTTTTCTCAATCCTGAAGACCCAGTGTTTGCTTTTTTTGTTTGCCTTGTTGTATTTGTATGCTGTTTTCCCTCTCTTTTGTGACCGAGAAATATTAGAGAACAGGTTGTTCATTTAAAAAAACAAAAACTTAGATTAATAGGGTTGAGAGAGACACCTGAGAGAAAACATCCATGATGATTACCTTTTGAATGCCAGACTCATCAGTTCATGGGTTATTGCTCTTGGTGGATTTCCTTATGCTCTCTTGTGCTTTTAGCTCAATTAGAACCAACCTCTTTTTGCCCACGGTGACATGAATCTTCATTTGCAACTACCCAAGGTTTTCCATCACCATTTTATATCCCCCTCCCAACTCACTCAGCCTAGTCATTGCAGTGGCAATCCTCTGCTGGGAGCCATGCACCAGGACTGTTTCTGGAATCCTGTAGTTGCAGGTCATAAGGGAGTTGTGCAGTGAGCAGGACTGTCTCCCTTACCCAGAGGCTGTGAAAGCTAAGTCCATGGCATCTTCACTCCTAGCTGATTTGGGGAGCAAAAGAGCTGACTGGGTAATCAAACCCAGGTTCCATGTATGACTGTGCGTAGTGTACTGTCTGTGAGTAACTGAGCCGATATCAATAGTCATTTCTGAGAAGGAATGAAGTGCAATCATTTGTAACATCTTCAGAGACCATATAAGAAAGCAAACAGTATTTTGGGACACATCAAAAGCTATTTATCTTGGCTACAACCAGAAGTGATCATACATATGTGCAAGGCTGTAATGCAGATCTTCTCAAACCTTTCTTAGGGATCCCACAGCCATTCAGGTCGTAAGGATAGCCACAGTTAATATGTATATACACTGAAAACTTGGACTGTGTAAGTTAATCACATGCTTATTCATTTTGGCTGTCCTGAAGACCTGAATGGCTGTGGAATCCTGAGGATGGACTTAGGGAAGCCCTTAGCTATTTCCTTTACATTTACAGTTGTGATCACGACAAATCAGTATTTGGGAGTGTACTCATAATGGTTTATGAATCGCAGCTCTGAGGACAGAAATCAAAAGCCACATTTCTGTATTTTATTTATTTTTGTTACATTTGTACCCCGCGCTTTCCCACTCATGGCAGGCTCAATGCGGCTTATATGGGGCAATGGAGGGTTAAGTGACTTGCCCAGAGTCACAAGGAGCTGCCTGTGCCTGAAGTGGGAATCAAACTCAGTTCCTCAGTTCCCCAGGACCAAAGTCCACCACCCTAACCACTAGGCCACTCCTCCACTCCAAATGTACTCTAAAATGTATAAGACTCGGAAGAGGTCTGATCTTGGTTAGTGTCTAGTTATGAGCACCTCCCTCTACAATTCATCCTTTTTTTCATAGTCTGTTAAAGGGGAAAAGGGGAGACTGAAGAAAGACTAAAATGGTTATTAGATCCCAAGAGCAGTACATTTGGTACCTTGAGTAGCAATAGAGCCAAACTTCACATTTTGGTGCCCATAGGTGGAGATTCCATCATAGAAGTTATTGGAGGATTGGAGGTCTTCTGTGAATCACTTCTATCCATATTCTCCCTCAGTGCCCTCCACCCCCTCCCCCTTTACCTGCAGTCTCTCCCCATTACCATCCTTTGTCAGTCAACCTCATCATGGGTCCTATGAGCTGGTGGGTGTTAAGTCCTACAGCAGCCCTACACGTTTTCATTCTGCACAAGCTTCCAATAAACATGGAAAACCATTGAAGGGATGGCAGTGGCAGGAACTCTGTAGGTGTTGGCCAGCTTATGGACTGTGCACTGTGGTTAAGTAAGTGCAAGAGAAGAGTAGCATGATGGCACTTTGGCACGGGAGGAAATTTCCTGTGTTTAAATTTGGGCCTAGGTAGCACAACTTGCTTAGCTGCTTCAACCTTAGGAAGCTTGTAAAATGCTTATTATATAAAGTTTGCCTTCCATTCTGATGATCATATTCCTGATTTTGTTAACTCTTGAACAACAATAACAAAATCTGTGTCATTTGTTTAAAAGGAATTAGCCAAAGCTGAGCATCAGTTCAACAAGATAATCAACGAGTACCCCAGGGAGAGGTTTGATTGTTTGGCTTTCTATGGAATCGGGAAGGTGTATTTTAGACAAAACAGGTTAGTATTACTGCAATAAAATGCTGGATGGTTGGACTGAAGATTTTGAGTTGAGCCCAGTGGGGGTGGAGGGGAGAGCATTTAATCTGACAAGCGGATAGGTTGAGTGGATGAGTAATGACCCCCACAAAATTGTTTTTAACAAGCAGGATCTTGTTACTATTTCATCTTCAGTTAGCATAAGTGATGGGGTTAAAAGTTGTGGGCAGAGGAGAGGGAAGCTGATGGGCCTGGGAAGGAGGAGATTGGTGAGGCTTTTGACTTACTGATTCTCAAAATCCTCTCCGTTATCAGGAAGTCAAAAGCCTCACCAATCTCCTCCTTCCCAGGCCCATCAGCTTCCCTCTCCTCTCCATTGAGAGGATTTTGAGACTGACAGCAAGGGGGAGTGGAGGGGGTAGGAGGAGTCTCATGGCATGGGAGAGTGAAGATTGTGAATTCAGAGGATGGGAGCTGATTGACTGAAATAAATGATGATGTTGGGTATTTATTTGCCTACATATATACAAGGTAACACAAACCAATGGGAAAAAACTTTGCTAAATTTTAGAAAACTACAGCCAAAACCAGCAGATCAATTTGTATGATTTGCAAGATAATGGATCAATAATGGAAGAGGAAAAGGACCTCAGACTGGTGATGTCTTAATAAGATTACATAGATATAGTCACCGTGATTTAATCATAGGTCCTCAACCGACCTTCTCCCTAGGTGTTCACTCATACACTTTTAGTGCATATATTCAATACACAAAACAGCCATAATCCAAAAGAATTTCTTTTAAAAAAAGCTACTTAGCTTATTGCAGCTTGAATCAACGGCCTCCCCAACGGTCCCTTCGCCAGATGGGGCTTCATCAGGGGAAGAACGCCCAGCAGTAAAGAGCTATTCAAATAAGGAATGGGACTTTGCCATTCCTTATTTGAATAGCTCTTTACTGCTGGGCGTTCTTCCCCTGACGAAGCTAAGTAGCTTTTTTTAAAAGAAATTCTTTTGGACTATGGCTGTTTTGTGTATTGAATATATGCACTAAAAGTGTATGAGTGAACACCTAGGGAGGAGGTCGGTTGAGGACCTATGATTAAATCACGGTGACCATATCTATGTAATCTTATTGATTAAGACGTCACCAGTCTGAGGTCCTTTCCCTCTTTGCCATTCCTTATTTGAATAGCTCTTTACTGCTGGTCGTTCTTCCCCTGATGAAGCCCCATCTGGCAAAACGGGACCGTTGGGGAGGCCCTTGTTTCAAGCTGCAATAAGCTAAGTAGCTTTTTTTTTAAAAGAAATTCTTTTGGATTATGGCTGTTTCCTACATACTTCCTTACCTATGTGCCTACTGCTTTTTGATGAAATTCACCCATAATGGTGTACAGCAAGAATAAGCTGGACACAGGCAACAGACAATCACAGCAATCAACATATTCAAATAACAATATATATTATACATAATATTCTTACAAAGTCAACACAATACACATTAAAACATCTTAATAGACAGCATAGGTGAAACAGAGACAAGTTGGTAGTAGCGGTCTGCTGAGAAAACTGTGTATACATGATTATCAGTGAGCAGGCAGCTTCAATAATGTTAACAGTTCTGCTGTGGATAGGTCATTGTGGTCTTCATTTTCTTACTATTTTGGTCTATTAAAGGAAGAACAGCTCCTGGTCTTCTCAACACCCTAGAAAACCACAGAAACTATTGCAGTTCAGTGGAGGCAAAATCAAGTTGCAGGAAAGGAAATATATAAACCTTTATGAAAGTTTGTTTTATGATCTAGGTAGTAATAGGCTGCTTTCCTCCATGTTGGCAGATTTACAGATGCCTTAAAGCAATTTGAGACGTCTGAGAGCATGGTCAAGCATAAGATTTTGCCTTGTGCGTTAACCTGGCCCAAAACTTCTGTTGTTCTTGAGGAAACTCGGATGGAAAAATTACAGGTAAGTCCCTTCATCCCACAAGGACACACCCAAACCAAAAAAAAAAACCTACCTTCTCTTACAGAATTGGAAACTGAAGATTCTTCAAGGACAAGCAGACTGTATTATACTCACAATTGGGTTGGTGATCTGCACCAGCCCGAGAACCAGTATTTCACGTAGCAAAAAGTTGGCTAGAGCCTTCTGAGTGCACTGTGTGTCAAACTGCTCATGCGCTGACTGTGTTTGTGCCCGCTGCGCTCCTCAGTTCTTTTTCTTCCGCGCAAGGAGCAACAGTGAGTTTCTGTGGCAGCTCTGTGTGTCCGGGAAAGAGCCTTGACCGTGTTTTTTCGAAAATTTTCCCAGTTTTTTCGATTCCCCCCCCCTCCCCCCCCCCCCCCTGTTAATTTTGTTAAAAAAAAACAGAAGTGATTTTCCCTTTATTTTTCTTAGATATTTTATTCCCTAGTAAAGTTTCCTTTCTTTTCCATTGCGGCCATTTTTAGGCTGCTCAGCTGGGTCTTTCCTTCCTTTTGTGCCCTTTTTCCTGGCACAATCGAGACTTTTTTGATTTAGCTGGTGCTGTCTTCCCTTCCATGTCATCAGACTCCCAGTGGCTTCAAACGCTGTACTCGGTGCAACCGGACCATCTCAGGCACCGATACCCATTCGTGGTGTATCCAGTGCTTTAGGCCCGACCATAGCCCAGCTCGTTGTGCCCTTTGTCTTCGTATGAAGAAAAGGACTCAACTGGCTTGAGAAGCCCAGAGAGAGAAACTTTTTGGGGCTCGGTCCAGTCCTTTCACGTCGGCATTGGAACTGAGGTCGGCAGCGTCGGGAGTGGAAGTAGGCAGGGCTGCTGAGAGGCCACTGCACACTGGAAGCAGTGAGGCATCGAGTGGGTCTCCACCTGCCTCGAGGCCTCTTGCTGTACAGGCCTTCCGGGACTGTCCATTGTTGGACCCGACCCCAAAGTGACGTGGGGATTCAACATCGTCCTCGTCAGTACCGAGGAGCCTCAGTGAGGTACATCAAGCGAAGGCTAAGAAGCACCGACACCTTTCCCCCGGGGCACCGAGGGATTCGGCTCCTGAGAAGTGTTGACACTAGGAAGATCGCTCCCCCTCCATACAAGAGATTCCAACGTGTCGGTCTCTCAGCAGCCCGGTTACTGCTCCCGAACCCCAGCCGACGCTGCCACCAACTGCTCCACCGGCCCCGCAGCCTCTTCCGATGGCAGTTCTCGATGAGTGCATTCGGGCCTTGCGCACATTCGGGCCTTGCTTCCAGAGCTTCTGGAGGGACTGCTGCATACATCTGCATTGATGTCGGGGGTGCTTGCGCCTACCGCGTCTCTTGCTCTTGTTGCTGTCTGTGGCCTTCCACCCACGGTGAGGTCCCCCAGCTCGGTGCCACTTGCAATTCCAGTATCGGTTACCACACAAGTCGACTCGACATCGGTGGAGGAAGCTTTGCTGCAGTCCATGCAAGAGTCAGCCCCTCGGCATCGCCATCGAGACCATGGGTCTTTGCTGTCGAGGCAGGTACAGTCTCAGAGGTCACTGAGGGAAGTGCTTTCCGACACCGAGGAGGAGTGCTCGTGGGAGTCAGAGGAAGATCCCAGGTATTTCTCCTCCAATGAGTCTTTTGGGATTCCCTCGGAACCTTCCCCTCCACCTGAAAGAAGACTGTCTCCTCCTAAGAGCCTCTCCTCATCTTTTGTACGGGAAATGGCTCAGGCCATTCCATTCCCTGTAGACGTGGAGGATGAGCCCAGGGCTGAGATGCTCGAGGTTCTGGACTACACCTCTCCACCTAAAGAGGCAGTGACAGCTCCTTTACATAAGGTACTCCGGGAATTCCTTATGTGGAATTGTGCGTCCCCTCTGTCTGGTCCCGTGGTCCCTAAGAAGACTGAATCCGAGTACCGGATCCACGGTGAACCTGGGTTAATGAGGTCTCAGTTACCCCATAACTCCATGGTGGTGGACTCTGCCCTCAAAAGAGCTAAGAGTTCTAGAGAAGCTAGGAACTTGGACTCTTTGGGAGGAAGATGTACCAGGCCGCCATGCTTGCTGCCCGTGTACAGTCATACCAGCTCTTCACGAGCATCCACTTACAGAACTCAGTGCAGCAGCTGTTTAGTTTGGTCGATGCCCTGCCTCCGGAGCAGGCCGAACCTTTTCGCCAGCTGGTCAGGCAGCAGAAGGCGTGTCGTAAATTTCTGGCCGGGGTGCATACGACGCTTTTGATGTGGCATCCAGAATCTCTGACCAAGATATAGCAATTCGCAGACTCTCATGGCTGTGTGTTTCTGACCTGGATCACTCGGCCAGCAGAGAATAGCGGATGTTCCTTGCCGGGGGGGGGGATAATCTTTTTGGAGAGAAGGTAGAAGATCTGGTTGACCAGATCAAGAAGCATACGGATGCCATGGCTTCTCTCTCCTACCAGGCGCCTTCTGCTACCACCTCCTCAACTAGGAGGTATTTTGGCGGACCACAGACTGCCCCCTATTCCTATTCCAGGCGTAGGTTCACTCCAGCGTCTCACCAGCCTACTCGCACTCAGCCCCAATGCGCTCGTTCCCTACTGCTCCCCAGCAAAAGCAAGGGACGGGCTTCTGACTGGCTCCAGAGAAGCATAACCAAACTAAAAGTGTCCGTACCGGCATAGCCGCTGAGATGGGGGGGGGGGGGGCAGGGGGACAAAATTCATGAGAGGTTTGCTTTTGTCAAAGCCTCTGGTCAAACCTCCACCAGTGTCATGGGATCTCAACGTCGTTCTCACCCAGCTGATGAAAGCTCCTTTTGAGCCACTGAATTCCTGCCTTCTGAAGTACTTGACCTGGAAGGTTGTTTTCTTGGTGGCTGTTACTTCAGCTCGTAGGGTCAGTGTGCTTCAGGCCTTGGTAGTGGATGCACCTTATACTAAGTTTCATCACAATAGAGTAGTCCTCCGCATGCACCCTAAGTTCCTGCCGAAGGTGGTATCAGAGTTCCATTTAAACCAGTCAATTGTCGTGCCAACATTTTATATCCGTCCACATGCCCACCCTGGCGAAAGCAGCTTGCACACCTTGGATTGCAAGAGAGTGTTGGCCTTTTACATGCTCCATGTAAAAGCCCTTCAGACATTCCACCCAGTTGTTTGTTGGTTTTGATCTCAATAGGAGGGGAGTCGCCATCGGAAAACGCACAATCTCCAATTGGCTAGCAGATTGCATTTCCTTCACTTATGCGCAAGCCGGGCTGACTCTGGAGGGCCATGTCATGGCTCATAATGTCAGAGCCATGGCTGCATCAGTGGCTCCATGAAGAGATTTGCAAAGCTGCAATGTGGTCTTCAGTCCACACATTCACATCACATTACTGCCTTGACCAGGACATCTGACGCGACAGTCGGTGCTGCAGAATCTGTTTGGTGTTTAGAATCCACCCCCCCAGGCCCTTTTTTCTTTTGTTCCAGGCTGCACTCTCAAATAGTTGTATATAGTTTCAGGTTAATCAGTGTTATGTCTTCGCCATTGCGAGGTCCAATTGACCATCCTTTGTTGTTTTGGGTGAGCCTGGATGCTAGGGATACCCCAGTTGTGAGTATAATACAGCCTGCTTGGCCTTGGAGAAAGCGAACATACTTACCTGTAGCAGGTATTCTCCGAGGACAGCAGGCTGATTATTCTCACAAACTCGCCCACCTTCCCTTGGAGTTGTCTCCTGTTTCTCTCTTTTTTTACTCTTCACTGAACTGAGGAGCACAGCCGCGTGACGGTCGGGAACACACTCTGCATATGCACAGTTTGATGCATGGCGCGCTCAGAAGGCTCTAGCAAACGTTTTGCTATGTGAAATGCTGGTTCCTGGGCCGGCGTGGATTGCCAACCCAGTTGCGAGAATAATCAGCCTGCTGTCCTCTAAGAATATCTGCTACAGGTAAGTATCTTCGCTATGTGGGATATACATCTTTGTGTGTTTGGATTTCATAAACAATAATGTCCATTTTTATCTGTGGGAGACCAAGGTAATAATTTTTCTTATAAAAAGAGAAATCTATCTAGTTCTGTGTTTGTGTTTATCAGGCCTTTTCTTTTCCTTGGGTATCACAAGATTTCTTTTTGTAGAATAAGATAGCCTTGGTTGTAGGAGCTTGTTAATGTAAATAGAAAGACAATAAAGCCAATATATAAGGAAGAAATGTTCATGACTGTTAAGATAAGTGCCCCCCCCCCCCCCCCAAAGAAATGCTGGGTTTTTCCGTACCTTGGCCTGCAGTTGTTCCCTGGTGGTTTCTAGGGACACTGATTCGCTCCACAAAATATATATCTATAAAGAGTATGCGGGATTTTGCATCATAAGATAAGTGTCACTTCACACTGCTCCTAACTCCTGAAAAATACAATTCCTGATATTTTTAAATCAGTTTTTGGGCAATATATAAAAATGGCTTTGCCTTCATAAAAAATTTGTTTGAAAAAAATTAAAAGTAAAAGAGCAAGAAGTTTTGTTTTCTTTGAAGGAGGTTTTTGACCAGTGATTAAATCGTTGCTAAAGATAATTTCCCTAACCCGATGTCAGTAGGGTGAGGATGTAAGTTTCTGGTGACATCCGAGGTCTTTCCTCATAGCTAATATATATATACAGTGGGGGAAATAAGTATTTGATCCCTTGCTGATTTTGTAAGTTTGCCCACTGACAAAGACATGAGCAGCCCATAATTGAAGGGTAGGTTATTGGTAACAGTGAGAGATAGCACATCACAAATTAAATCCGGAAAATCACATTGTGGAAAGTATATGAATTTATTTGCATTCTGCAGAGGGAAATAAGTATTTGATCCCCCACCAACCAGTAAGAGATCTGGCCCCTACAGACCAGGTAGATGCTCCAAATCAACTCGTTACCTGCATGACAGACAGCTGTCGGCAATGGTCACCTGTATGAAAGACACCTGTCCACAGACTCAGTGAATCAGTCAGACTCTAACCTCTACAAAATGGCCAAGAGCAAGGAGCTGTCTAAGGATGTCAGGGACAAGATCATACACCTGCACAAGGCTGGAATGGGCTACAAAACCATCAGTAAGACGCTGGGCGAGAAGGAGACAACTGTTGGTGCCATAGTAAGAAAATGGAAGAAGTACAAAATGACTGTCAATCGACAAAGATCTGGGGCTCCACGCAAAATCTCACCTCGTGGGGTATCCTTGATCATGAGGAAGGTTAGAAATCAGCCTACAACTACAAGGGGGGAACTTGTCAATGATCTCAAGGCAGCTGGGACCACTGTCACCACGAAAACCATTGGTAACACATTACGACATAACGGATTGCAATCCTGGAGTGCCCGCAAGGTCCCCCTGCTCCGGAAGGCACATGTGACGGCCCGTCTGAAGTTTGCCAGTGAACACCTGGATGATGCCGAGAGTGATTGGGAGAAGGTGCTGTGGTCAGATGAGACAAAAATTGAGCTCTTTGGCATGAACTCAACTCGCCGTGTTTGGAGGAAGAGAAATGCTGCCTATGACCCAAAGAACACCGTCCCCACTGTCAAGCATGGAGGTGGAAATGTTATGTTTTGGGGGTGTTTCTCTGCTAAGGGCACAGGACTACTTCACCGCATCAATGGGAGAATGGATGGGGCCATGTACCGTACAATTCTGAGTGACAACCTCCTTCCCTCCGCCAGGGCCTTAAAAATGGGTCGTGGCTGGGTCTTCCAGCACGACAATGACCCAAAACATACAGCCAAGGCAACAAAGGAGTGGCTCAGGAAGAAGCACATTAGGGTCATGGAGTGGCCTAGCCAGTCACCAGACCTTAATCCCATTGAAAACTTATGGAGGGAGCTGAAGCTGCGAGTTGCCAAGCGACAGCCCAGAACTCTTAATGATTTAGAGATGATCTGCAAAGAGGAGTGGACCAAAATTCCTCCTGACATGTGTGCAAACCTCATCATCAACTACAGAAGACGTCTGACCGCTGTGCTTGCCAACAAGGGTTTTGCCACCAAGTATTAGGTCTTGTTTGCCAGAGGGATTAAATACTTATTTCCCTCTGCAGAATGCAAATAAATTCATATACTTTCCACAATGTGATTTTCCGGATTTAATTTGTGATGTGCTATCTCTCACTGTTACCAATAACCTACCCTTCAATTATGGGCTGCTCATGTCTTTGTCAGTGGGCAAACTTACAAAATCAGCAAGGGATCAAATACTTATTTCCCCCACTGTATGTATATATACTCTTAATCCACTTATACGTGTGGAGGCACACACATGCACACTTTAGAAAGTAGACTCCATTAGTTCTTCTTGGAGTTTTTTTGTGGAACGTGTATTTACCCTCACTGAGCAAAGATGTGCCCCAGGCACTAGTTATATATTTATTACATACCTATCAAGAGTGGTACAAAAAAAGTCCATAAATAAACATAAAGGGAATAATTCTATAAAGTGAGCACTAACTTTTGCACACTGATTGCACATGTACATCTTTAGAATAATGGTGTATATGTGAGTATGTGAAAACACAATGCACATAAATGCCAAAACCCCCCCACTTAAGTGCTAGTCTATAAATATACACATATCTTACATAGCACATATATGACAGGTAGGTATACACTTAGGCGGAGTCTGTGTGGAGCATGGTTGGAACTCTCACCTAATCAAGTGTCTCGGGCATTTAAATAGGAATCAGCTCTATTGCTGGCATAATTTCAGTTTATTAGTATTTTATATCCCACATTTTACAACCATGTCATCTCAGTGAGGCTTACATGGTTTTAGATTTATATAAGAGAAGGTTTCTGTCTGTACATCCACATGGTATTACCTGATACCTACACTGACTACATAGTTTTTACCTTTAGGTTGTAAGCTCTCTTGAGCAGGGACTGTCCTTCCCCATGTTTAAACTTGTACAGCGCTGCGTAACCCTGGCAGCGCTATAGAAATGCTAAGTAGTAGTAGTATTACAACAATAAAGGTGGGTTTGGATCTGTGTGACTTACATAGCACAAAGAGAGGGTATTTGTGTGGCTTACATAGTGCTAAGAGAGGATGTGCAAAGGAAAGAGAACATGTGTGGTGAGGCACATTAATTAATAGATCTAGTGGAGAATAGGTGTCTATATTTAGATGCAATGTCATAGATTTCCCCCATAATGTAAAACCATAAAATTGTAAAATCAAAATAATAAAGACAAACACAATTTTAAAAAAAATAAGATTTTTGTTTGTCTACTAGTTTCTGGTATTATCTTGGTATATTTCTGCTGGCCCTGTCTTTGCTGATTTATTTCTGTTTCTTTGCTGCTGTAGGTGCTATTAAAAAAGTTTATTCAGCAGTGCAAGTTACCTCCAGAACCAGATGCAATTTGCCGTTATCCACTGTGCCAGGGCCATTTCAAAATTCACATATACTTTTCAGATCCGGACTTCAAGGTAACAGAATCTTATTACTGTTAATAAGAGTTCAGATACAGTGCTTCAAAGGTAACTCTTCTCCATGGCATCACGCTGACTGCTATTTATTGCTGTCAAGATGCAGATCTGATGTATGGGGTTGCTAAGATTGGGCTGATTATCCAAGTGCTGAAACTGTCACCGATGGCTACATTATCAACACACTCCAGGACCTGAAATACAGTGGATTGTAGGAAAAGCAGATATTGTTTGGGGATTGAACATAAGAATAGCCATACTGGGTCAGACCAATGGCCCATCTAGTCTAGTGTCCTGTTTCCAGCAGTGGCCAATCCAGGTCACAAGTACCTGGCAGAAACCCAAATAGTAGCAACACTCCATACTACCAATCCCAGGGCAAGCAGTGGCTTCCCAATGTCTGGCTCAATAGCAGACTATGGACTTTTCCTCCAGAAACTTGTCCAAACCTTTTTTTAAACCCAGATATGCTGTTCCAGAATTCAAGTAGAGGAACTGGTATTTCAGTCTTATAAGAACACTAGGAAAAAAGGCCAGTTTCAGACACAAATGAAACGGGCGCTAGCAAGGTTTTCCTCGGAGTGTGTATGTTTTACAGAGTGTGTGCGCGAGAGTGTGTGTGTGATAGAGTGAATGTGTGAGTGTGTGTGACAGAGTGAGACTGGGTGCGAGTGTGTCTGTGTGAGAGAGAGTGTGTGTGTGTAAGAATGAGAGTGTGTGCCAGGGGCCCCCCCTCCCTTCCAGTTCCAGGGGGCCCCCCTCTCTCACCCCTTCCTCCCAGTCCCAGGGTTTGCTCCTGAGTTCATGATGTTCAAGCTGAGCTTAGTTTCGTTGGTGATCTCTGTCAGATCATGTTTGTAAGGAATGTATATTGTGACATCGTCTGCATAGATGAAAGGGTTAAGGCCTTGGTTGGATAGGACTTGGCTAGTAGCGTCATCATTAGGTTGAAAAGGATCGGTGATGGTGGTGATCCTTGAGGTACTCCGCAGTCTGCTTTCCATGGTGATGATATCTTTGAATTTGATTTCACTTGATATGTTCTAGTGGTTAGGAAGCCCTTGATCCAACTAAGTATATTTCCTCCGTTTCCAAAGTAATCTAGGAGACTTAGTAGTATATATTATGGTTTACCATGTTGAATGCACTAGACATGTCGAATTGGAGGAGAAGTATGCTTTTACCTGTTGCTATTTCCTGTTTGAATTTGGCTAGAAGAGTAGTTAGTATTGTTTCAGTGCTATGGAGGGGTCGGAATCCTGATTGTGATTCATGTAACATTGAGAATTTGTTTATATAATCAGTAAGTTGTTTGGCTACCATGCTTTCCATCAATTTGATTACCAAATTGTGAATAAATATGAGTTGAGCCAGTTAATACAGTATCTGGATTTTCAGAAAGCTATTGACAAAGCCCCTCATGAGATTTCTGATGAAATTTAAAAGCTATGTAAGTAATGTCTATTGCGGACTTGAACTGGTTAAAAGATAGAAAACAGATGGTAGAGAAGAACTCAGGAAATTTTTGAAGGCTGAACATCCAAATAAGTTAAATTTAATATGGATAAGGGCAAAGTGATGTATGTTGGGAAGAATAACCCAAGTTATAGCTACCCAATGCTGAGTTGCGCATTCTGAGTCATTACACAGGAAAAGGAATTTAATGGTCATCATAGAGAATACATTGAATTCTTCTGCTCAGTGTGCAGTGGAGGCCAAGAAAACAAAATGTTAGGAATTATTAGGAAAGGAATAGAGAATGTTGTGTACCTTGAGTATTGTGTGTACTTCTAGTCTCCACATCTCAAATAAGTTACAGCAGAATTAGAAAATGTACAGAGAAAGGTGACCAAAATGATTAAGGGCTCTTTAGTTTGGAGAGGAGATGGCTGAGGGGGAGGTAAGATAGAGGTCTGTAACAAGTATTGGTTCCGCTTTCAAAAACTAAAGACTTAGGGACATGGCATGTAGTTACATACTGATACTTTGAAAACAAATAGGAGAAAATATATTTTCTTAACTTGATGCATAGTTAAGCTTTTGACCTTGCCAGAGGATGTGGTAAAAGCAGTGTAGCTGTGTTTAAAAAAAGGGTTTGAACAGGTTCCTGGAAGTAAAATCCATAAACCGCTAAGGCTAACCTGGAGAAAAACTCTGCTTATCCCTGGAGGTAAGCGACATGGAATCTTCATACGTTTTGGAATTTTGCCAGGTACTTGTCAACTGGATCGGCTACTGTTAGAAAGAAACAGGATAGTGGTCTAAATGGACCTCCTATTCTGCTCGTTTTGAGCAATTATGCTATGAGTTCAAGTTGGTACACAGAATATGTATATGGGGATAGGACTTGATATACTGCCGTTCTGTGGTTACAAACAAATCAGTTTACATATCATGTACAGGCACTTATTTTGTACCTGAGGCAATGGAAGATTAAGCAACTTGCCCAGAGTTATAAGGAACTAGCTAAGATAATATTTTTCCTGACCTCATTTGCAACTTTATTTAAATTAGTACCAGATTTTTTTTACTCCTGTTATTCTTTTTATCTATTTATATTTTCCATCTTTGCTTACACCCTATGCTTTCTATTTAAATGTTTTATTGTGTTGACATTGTAATGTAGTATACTGTTCCGTACTTTGTATTGTTTGAATATTTTTACTGCTGTAATTATCTATTGATTGTGTTTGACTTTTTCTTGCTGTACACTGCCTTGAGTGAATGCTTTCAAAAAGGTGGTAAATAAATCCTAATAAATAGAGCTTTGTATTTTGAGATCCCTAAAAAGTAATTTTCTTAAGGAGAAATACATTAATCTTTATCCTTGCAAAGGTCTTTTGATAGCTAGAAAAATCTATAATGTATAAATGGCACCTGATCGACTGACATACTGAATATAACAGCATAAGACAGACCAATTACTTTAATTCCTTCAGAAGCTCCATTGCCATTTTAAATATGAAGAAGAGGTTATATGTGGTGGTGTTTTTGGAAGCAAATGGAGGCTGTAATTTCTACTGTAGGGTAGATATTCGCTTCACATGGTTTTATTTTCTTGAGGGAGGTTGGAGTCAGTGTACAGTGGTAAACCAACAAAGGTGTTGAGTACACAATAGCAACCAAGTGGAAATTGTCCCCATCTGTAGAACACTGGTGTAAGCCAGAACACAAGATTACTATAGTTGAGAAACTAACCTACATTAAAAAGGCTGATACCGCTTATCAGAGATCTGGGAGAAATACTGGACTTAGCAACAGAATGCTGTGTAGTATCCAGCATTCTAGAAGTCCAAGAATTACTTTAAAGGTTCTCAGTCTGTATTTTGAACATTTACGTGCAGAAGATCATATGTTTCTAGCATTTTTATTACTCATTGCCTTGTCAATCTGCCTAGATGAAATAAAAAGCTACAAAAGAAATCACAAAGGTTGGCATCTTTGGTTGCAGGTTTTCTCTTTCTGCCCGGCTTGTTTTGTTTTGCTCGTGTTTCCTGATCTTAGCCATTTCTCATTGTTATCCCTCTCATGCTGTCCAGTACTAGACGGTCTAGTTTTAAAGTTTTAACACTAGAATCTGTGTACATCACAAGCAAATCTTCTCCCTCGACCAGATTTTCAGCCAGTGATTTTCTATCATATTTCATCTTTTCCTTCTCCATTTAGAAAGTATTCTCATACCCTAGCTTATTAATGTCATTGATATGCTGGACAGACTTATACGGTCTGTGCCAGAGCCAGTGGTGGGAGGCGGGGCTGGTGGTTGGGAAGCGGGGATAGTGCTGGGCAGACTTATACGGTCTGTGCCCTGAAGAGGACAGGTACAAATCAAGGTAGGGTATACACAAAAAGTAGCACGTGTGGGTTGGTTTTGTTGGGCAGACTGGATGGACCGTGCAGGTCTTTTTCTGCCGTCATCTACTATGTTACTATGCATGTATGTTTACAGATGTTACCCCTAGACATTTTTTTCAGATATGTTTATGTAATGCTTGCCTACCTGCCTTTTCTCTCTTTTTTTTTTTTTTGTTCTTTCTGGTTCTTGGTATTCAGGGATTTGTTCGCCTGATCTGTTGCCAACTCTGTAAAGTGGAATTTCATATCGGCTGTTGGAAGAAGCTGAAGGCAACAGTGTGTCCTGACAGAAGCGACAGGGTAAGACCAGTAAAGTCGTTCTCTTCACCCTCAAAGCATCCACATGAACGTGCATTTTCTGTCTTAGGGGCTGTCATGTGGCCCTATTTTGTTTTTGTGTTAATTTTCACAGGTTTTTATTAGCAAATATGCCAAAACAAGTAACATAGAAAAAGATTATGTACAACTAAGCAGGAAAGGAGTCCATTATTTTCTCACATTAACCAGGGCCCACCTGTACTCATCCGTTAGGTGCTTTGTAGCCATTTGACCAGAGGAGGAGGTTCCACAGCCTTTCAACAATTTATTTAAAATATTTATTAACCGCACAATCTTAAAACTCTAGACGGTTTGGCTACATTAAAGCAATATGTCACTATGGAATTTGACAACTCAACCAAATTTGTGAACATCTCTGGGGGAAAAAGTACCTGAAGTGTACTGAAATGTTGAGAGTGGGCAGTTTTTCATGTCATGGGTTCATAAGGAGTTTGTTACATGTTTGAACTTCTGTAACTTTTTATTTTTTCACATAAAAGGATGGGGTTTGGATTGTTGTATTACAAATTTTTTGATCTCTAACAGAATTCATTAACCTCTCATATATTTTGTTTCTGGTGACTTCAGTCACCTTTTCGCAGAGATGGTCACTTGTTGTATTGCTCTGAAGTATACTCTCACCTTTCGACAGGCCCCACCAAATGTGGCCCATTGTATGTCCCCCACATAAGCACCAACCTTAAGGGAAAACTGCAGGATGGATATGATTGTCTCACTGGGATGTCGATGATATAATACTTTAATACCGTTTTCCTGTATATCAGTAACTATACCTTAGCTTGATTAGATTCTGTCACTTTCCAGTTGTGTTCCTGAACATGTGTTCCTTCTGGCAGTGGGGTACACACGTGGCAGTGAGATCTCTGAAATTCTTTGCTATGAAGCCACTTTTCTTTGTTGCTTGCTTGGGCTTCAATAGGAGAACTTTGGTTTGCCGCATTTTATCGAGGGAGATGGAAGCTAATTATCTTTTGGATTTGTCCAGGTCATTTTCATAGTAGTGATTCAGTTCTTTTTAAAATTCTCTCCAGCAGGACTTCCTTGAAGAGCCGTGTTTTACGCCTGATTGTGTGGGCAAAATATGTCATATTATCATCTTCAACTCTACTGGTTTAGTGAAGTGTGAGGTAAATGTCTGCAGATCCAGCATTGATTAACTAGTGAGAGAATTGTGCTACTTATTTGGCAAGATAAAATGATTTCTAATTAGGAACAATTTAGTATGTCATCGAAATGCCTCTAGTCACTCGTGCAAGACCTCAAGAACTTCTCTGATTTTCTGCATTTCACACTGTACATTTTTACACTCAAGTACTGTACAGGGAAGATAGAATAGAGTGAGGATGTTTTGTTTTCCTGATGTTTTGTCTTGTGGCTTTAGAAAGTGGACATTTAAAAAAAACTTTTTCCTCCTGAGTGTAAAAAGTGATTTTAACTTGAGGGGTGAACAGACACATTGCCAAGCATTGCAAAATGACATCCCTGATGATTTCTCTTTTATCCAGCGAACTATATCAGGCAAGACCTGGACATGGCCATGCTGACTGCAGGGTGAGCCAGCTAAACAGGGCCGGCTGAGCCTATGAAGCAGGTGAGGCACTGGCCCAGGGAACCGGTGATAAAGGGTGCCAAAATCCCAGTTCAGTTTACCTTCAAACTCCTAGAGAGATATACGTCAGACTGCAGATTTGTCGCCCTTTATCTTCAGTGCCCTGGGCCAGTTCCTCATCTGGTTCCACAGGAGGGGTTGACTTGAGACAGGGGGAGATACTGGATCACCAGGGTGTGGGGGGACGAGTGCAGGCACTATACCAGATTGCAGGTGGGGTGTGGGGGGGGGGGTGGCACCAATGAAAAAGTTGGCTGAGGGCACTACAGTCCTTTAAGCCAGTCTTGCAGTTGCAGAACATGCACAAAGGAGGTAAAAACAGATTTCATTGGGTCCATGATTAAGGAAAGCCAGGAAAATCTGATTGAATAATTGACTTGCTGTTCAAAAACATCTGATTGCCTGTGGATTCCCCTTTGTGTTTTGCACCATCTTTAGCAGTGGATTATGCTCCAAGTTGTCAGGAATCATGTCAAAATTCTAGAAAAGTTCTATACTACCTCTGCTTATCTTCTAGTTAATCACTGGTGAGTGGTGTTAAAATAAATCTACCAAAGATTTGCCTTCTTTTTTTAAAAGAAAGAGGGGGGAAAAAACCCAAAAACCTTGAAATCCTTAGACTTGAATTCTTGTTGAAACGATTTCTGGCAAGATATTATGAGATTGATTCATGTTGGACTTCCGAATACCATATCCATAAAGAAATCACTTTCTTTTGAAACCATATATGCTATCCAGCTCACAAGAAGCAGAGATTGGTGTAGTGCATCATGCAAGGATAATCTCTTAATAAAAAGTTAAAATGGTGCCAGCTAGTTTAGATTTACCTTATACGCCTGTGCAGAATCTAGTTAATTCAGATCTATTTTATCCACTACACACCTATGGGGAAATCCTCTGAGTTGAGTCCTAGGTTGTATATTGTCTCATAAGCTGCTTATTGCAGTTTTCCAAAGCCTAAGGTATGTAAAAAAAAAAGTCATGGAGAGGCAGGTGTACACACAGCTGATAGGAGCCAAAACTGTGTGCATGTGACTAGACATAAAAGATCATAAGTGATAGAGGGAGGAAGAAAGCTATGCATCAGGTGATAGTACAGTTGACAGGCATAACCAGACTGGATGAACCAAGTGGTTCTTTTCTGCCCACATCTTTTGTGTTATCTGTTTTGTGCATAGCTGTTTCCACACAGAGATGTACACAACTACCCAAAGAGTAAATTGGCCTTTTAGGGTGTCAGGTTAGGCCTCTGAGCAATGCAAGTATTCCAGTAGAACCATAGATGTGTGATTTAGTTTAGGATCCATGGATTTTCAGTCTAACGTTAAGAGGGAACATATGAAGAGCAGGTAAGTTGACATAGTTTAATAGTGAAAGCCCCCAGCTCTGTTAGGGCAGCTCATGGAATGTGTTATAATCTCATCTTGGTTACTGACTCTTAGTGTGGTTGGCTCTTCTGCTTATGCATAAGTTCATGTGCACACGGTCAGTTAAGAATAATCTGCTTGGAATTCAATCCCAACGGCTGGTGTTTAAAACAAAGACAGACCACCATGGATAAGTTAAACTTAGATATGTAGCACTGAATATCGGGGTATAAAGGGCAGAGCTGGGAGTTACCCAGATAACAACAGCAATATTCAGCATAATTACTAAAATCTGTATACGTTAGGACGGCTTTTCTGCTGTTCTGAGTTATCCAAATAGTTATCTGGATGCCAGCACTAAGTGGGGGATTCATCAAGTGGCGTTAGGGTAGTAGCGCATGTTGTGTGGCCCTAATGCTGCTTGACTTAAAATACTGCAGCGATATTTAAGTCGCAGTGGGTTAGTATTGAAATGCAAAATATGCAAATGCATTTTTTGTTATTAATTTATTAATTTCACATTTTATCAAAGGTAACACTCTTTGAAGGATACATCAATGTTTAAGTAACGTCTTTAAAGGAAATTATACTAAATTTCCAATTCCAAAATATAAACAAACATTGATTACAACAGTCCACAAAATAGATGCAAATGCATTTTTGCATCTCATTACTATACATATACCCTAATACCTCCCCCCCCCAGGACCAGGTATCCCCTTTAGGAGGGGGGTCTGGATGCTGTGGGGGAGACGACACCCAGGTTTACAAGCCCAGGAGTATTGGGCCACAGCATCCCAATTCTCCCGGGAAGCGGAAATAATTCTGTTTGCAAAATAGCTTGCAAACGAGCATTATTCGTCTAAGGTAGGTTTCAGCAATCTGCAGTCCCAGTATCCTGCAGGGTGCTGAATCCTGTGGGAAATCAAGGTATGGTAAAAGGCGAACTTTTACCACGCCTTGACGTATCCCCCCCCCCCCCCCAAATATTGTTGGTCTCTGGTTTACTTCTACTGCTGCATGGGCTCTGCCCCCAGATTACTCTGGTGCTATCCAAACAGCTCAGATAATGAGGCTGAAAATCTTGGTATGTCCCTAGTCGGCAGCAGTTATCTGATTAGCAGTACCTACTACCAGATAACTACCGATGAGTATTGGGCAAATATTGCTATATTCCTGCCGTCTAAATCCTGAAAATATGCTGTCTGCAGCTCCATCCCAGAGGTTGCTGCATGACTAAGTTTCTGGGATCCTGTTTGGATGGAAACTTAAATTGTTAGTCCTCAAAGTGCTCAACACCCTGTTTGAAGGAAACTGTTAATTTCACCATTCATTGTTCTCGATCTTTGCGGCTCTCTTTCCCCTTCTACATTTTGATTAGGCTTTTAAAGCTGAATTGTTTGGTTCATGCTCATTACTTCTGTGTTGTCATTTTTTTTTATCCTATAGTTTAAACATAAAGTTCCGAAAATAAAGAAGCAGCCGAGACCTGTTGTTAAACAAAAGAGCTGCAGGTGAGACTTGGTGCAGCATGGGTTCATGGCTAGCATTTCTTGGAGAGCAAGGTTGCAGTGTTATGGGATGGGGCTAAATTTGACATGTAACTTGGAGACATATTTTCAAAGCACTTAGCCTTCCAAAGTTCCATTGGTTTCTATGGAACTTTGAAAGGCTAAGAGGCATATTTTCAAGGCACTTAGCCTTCCAACGTTCCATAGGTTTCTATGGAACTTTGAAAGGCTAAGAGGCATATTTTCAAGGCACTTAGCCTTCCAACGTTCCATAGGTTTCTATGGAACTTTGGAAGGCTAAGTGCTTTGAAAATATGCCTCTTGGTGCTTCAGTGCTGCATGCTGAGCACCAATACCATAACGGTATGTGCGCCAAGATGGAGTTATAGAATACTGGAAAATGATTCAAAAAAAAAATTGTGGTTGCACATCCAGTTACAAAATATTAATTCGCTAGCGACTGACTCAGAACATATCAATTCTGAAGATGGTTCTGATTCAATATCATACTCTTCTACCATCTTTGTACAATTCAAAATGACACTTGCTATTAAAAATGCCAGTCGTATTTCACCGTTTCCGATAACTGTCCTCTGATTGGCTGTCGTAGCAAACACGTTGTCAGTGTCCAGTTGGAACATGTCACATGTCTGATATGTATATCAAATCCATAATGTCCACTTAAAAGGTCACATGAAAGCTTTCCATTCAGTGCAATTGTTCAGTCCTGATGGTGCCAAAGAACAAAGTCTACGAATCCAGTTTTGGTTCTTTTTCCAATAATTTGCAGGCGCAGTCTCCTCAGTGCCGTTATAGAATACTAGCATTAACCTGAATTGGCATGCCTAGATTTAAGCATAGCTGTTTACACCACCCCTATGGTAGGCATAAATGGGCACACCAGACTTGCCCATGCTTCAGTGATAAATGCCCCGCTTGCTGTTACATGCTATAGCACTTAGGCATGACCTTGTAGAATAGCACCTAGTACACTTATATGCATAACTGGCATGTAAGTATAAGTACTGAGTTATAGAATGACCTTTTTTTTTTTTTTTGGGGGGGGGGGGGTTCTGATTGGTTCAAGCGTATACTTTCAGTTCTCCTTTAGGAAAAAGTAGCATTTTAGTCTGCAATATGTCCTGCAGCACCTTCAGAGAACTTTCATCTTGCCTTAAAGTGCAGCATAACACCCCTAGGGCATTTTAACTCATGTGGGTGACACAATAAAGAGAAAATCACATTTCCTGTTGTTTTCTCTGATTTCTTGCTCGTATTTAGTGAGCATGGTGTGTTGTGGAAGCAAAGCAAAATAGTACCCTTTAAATCAGAGGTAGACAATTCTGGTCCTCAAGAGCCCCAGGCAGGTCAGGCTTTCAGGATATCCACAATGAATATGCATTAGAGACATTTGCATGCTTTGCCTCCTTGGGATGCAAATCTACTGCATATTCGTTGTAGATATTCTGAAAACCTGACCTGTCTGAGGCTCTGAAGGACTGGATTTACCTACCCCTGCTCTGAATCAAAACTGGGGGTGGGGTGGGGGGATCAAGCAGTAGTATAAAAGAACAATTGAGCATCTTTCGCTCTCTGAACTTTTATACATGTTTCTCATACTACTATTATTATTAATCTCATTTTGTTGCAATGTGTGATCAATAAAGGTTTGTGAGCACAGGGGATTACATTACATTTGGGGCTTATATCCCTCTAACACCTTTTCAGTTCTAAGCGGGATGTTCTCAGTGTCAGTTGAGTACAGAACAAAAGGAGAACGTTTTTACTTCTGAGTTCTGAAGTCTAGTCAACGCAACTTTAGGAAACCTTGCTGGTTTGGTGATCCACTTGGTCACAGTGGATTATACGCCCAACATGTATTATTGTGTCATTTGTGCCTGTTTTTATAGTGACACTAACTTTTCACAAACACAGCTGTGAATGATTGAACTGGCCAGGATTTTGGGAGATGCATCAGCTGGTTTGAGAAAAGTAACTGCACTCAGAACATGGAAGAATTTATTAGCCCTTTTACTAAAGCTTAGAGTACACTGACAGAACGCACCAAATGCTATGCATTCTATTTTGTACCTGGCACTTGGCACACACTAATGTTCACTAGTGTATACTAAGTTTTAGTAAAAGGCCCTCTTAGTTTGTTTTTCTATCCATCCATTGCCAGTTGTCAAGGTCTGGGTAACCCAGAACCTATTATTGAGCTAAGAGTGCATTTTTTTACTAACTTTTCAGACGTAAACTCTGTTTTGGTAGGTATCATGCTGGAAAGCTAGAAAAAAATGTGTTGCTTTTTAGTCCAGTAAAAGGTGTCATTTACAACTTTTTTTTGGGCTTCGTTATTCTACAAATACACAGAACTAATGATTTGCAAAAAACAACCCAAACAAACTTCAGAGGAAGATCAAGTCTGCAATTTTATATCACTGCATTATCACGTTATGTGTGAAGATGCTGTGCAACTCAGTGGGGGAGTGGAAATCATATTAATGTTGAAATTAGCAAGTTAAATACTGTTAGCGATACTTTTGGTTATAACATATATTGTCCCAAGACTGTGTAATATTTAACTGATTATATGTTGTTGGCATAATGGCAAATTGCCAACATTTAAGCATGAATGACTATAACATGGACAGAGTGGCGTGTATAGCAGACAGGATGGATTGTGCAGGTTGTTATCTGCACCGTCATTTACTGTGTTACTTCCATTCAGTGAGTTAAAAAAAAAAAAAAAGAAATCCTTATTTTTGCATTCTAACTTGGATCAGTAGCATATTTCACATGTGCATTAACAGCAAAAGCAGTTGATAATCAGAGCTGAATTTATATAGCCTAAACTATAGAGGCCTTATTTTTTTTTTTAACATGTTTTGGAGCAGTTCTTGTATTGCTGTTTGCATGCTTTACACAGTAACCTGAAATCAAATTGGCATGAAGTTTAGTCCTATTTGGCTACCCATTTTGAGATTCAGATGTTCAGGATTGGGGCATGGCACTATACAAATGATTCTACCTCGGTGTAGCTTGTCTGTGACATGTTGACTTTCATCAATTCTTTACTTCAGCCCTAGGAATTTAAGTATAATTCAAGAGAAAAAATTAAAAAGGAAGTTGTCAAGAAAAGAAGCAATAAAGTTGTCAAAAGAAAAAAAAGAATATCCAAGGGAAAATAGCCTTTCTGAACAGGATATCTATAAAGGTATGTATCCAGAATGCGGGTATATATCAGTTTGGTGTGAGAGGTCCTTCTACTGATTTTAGATTGTAAGCTCTCTTGAGCAGGGACTGTCCCTCCCCGTGTTTAAACTTGTACAGCGCTGCGTAACCCTGGTAGCGCTATAGAGATGCTAAGTAGTAGTAGTAGTAGTTTTTATTGCTGCCATCTTGCTCCCCCTCCCCCGCTCACTAAGCACAAAGACTAATTGAGACTCTAATTAGACTGGCCCTGGGGGGGGGTTGCATGCTTGGCAGTATGCAAGATCTGAGTTTGGAAAGAACATTGAGTTGCTTTCTTCTTGGGTTGCCAAAGAGTTTAAGCATTGCTGAGGTGCAATGGTTGAGATGAGCTCAAGTGTTTTACCCCAGAGCTAATTAATTCTGTAGCCTGTAGGAAAAAGGTTGAAAGAAATGTGTTCTTATTTTTTTTTCCTTTGGAAGTTGAGTGGACACAGGGCTTTTCATGTTGATCCAAGTAAAGTTTTGGACCGCAGACTTCTAGTTTGGCCAGGCCTGAGCCCTTGCGTTGGTGATGAGTATAATGAGGTGGAGTAATGGCAGTCATTTTTTTTCACTGATTTCCAGGCCAAATTGTCTTCACAAGAAGCTGCAGAGGCAGTGTTCACAGCTGCTTGGAGGGTGTGGGGAGTAGTGCTGTCCAATTCAAATCAATTCATCGATTTTGTTTTGCTGCTTCCCTCCCGCTCACTAACTGTCACCCAAGCCGCTTCCTTAAGCAGTGGTGGCGACAAGCAGATAAACTAACTTTACTCAGGGCCAGTCTGTCTGTTGGCGCAGGCTGTCTGCTCTGCCCTTGAACAGGAGGATGTGGCAGTAGAGGCTGGACCGGCAGCTGCTCCAAGCTGCCAATGGAGAGTCCTTGTCTCTTTTCCCCTCCCCTGCGCAGCCATCATCCCCATACACTCAAAACAGAGCAAACCAACCTATGAGCTGCTGCATCCACGTTGTCGTTCTTTATTGCTAGTAGCACTTTTATTTAATCTCACTTACATTGTCAAATATGCCAGCTTGTGCAGCATAAGGATGTACACAGAGCAAGTATAATAACAGAATCACTTCATGGATTATTTTTCAAGGATTTAATGTTATGCTGTTAGTAATTTTATGTGTGTGTGTGTATATATGTGTGTGTATATATATATATATATATATATATATATATATGTGTGTGTGTGTATGTATATATATATATATATATATATATATATATATATATATATATATGTACACACACACACACACTTTGTTCTATGTAATCAGAATGCCTTGTCAGTTCTGCTTTTGTTACATTGTGAGCCACATCGAATTTGAATCCTGTTTGAGATAATGTGGGATATAAATGTCATAAACTTTTTGTAGGTTAAGTAGTAATGAGTAGTAATTTGTTATAAATCGTAATCAGTGTATCATTTCGAGGGGCTGGTTATAGGGACACGCTAGGACATGTTATATTCGTGCAGAGATTTTTTTTTCTTTGTGGGGGAGGGTAATCTTTGCCTCCCAGCTGTGTATTTTGTATATAGATGAAGTTAACCTCCTAATATGATTTGATAGCAGCATCTTCTCAGTTATTACCCTAATGCGAATCACAATTATAATGTTAAGTTTTGGATGTTACTGAATTCTATTATTGTGTCTCACTGAATTTCTGGTTTTGGCACAGTATAGGTCAGGGGTAGGCAACTCCGGTCCTCGAGAGCCGCAGGCAGGTCAGGTTTTCAGGATATCCACAATGAATATGCATGAGATAGATTTGCATACCATGGAGGCAGTGCTTGCAAATCTATCTCCTGCATATTCATTGTGGATATCCTGAAAACCTGACCTGCCTGCGGCTCTCGAGGACCGAAGTTGCCTACCCCTGGTATAGGTCATCAAACCAATAGACTGCATTAAAGATGGCATGTGGGAACTTGCTTCTTTTGCTTTGTGGAATGCAGAGGTATATTATAAAAACACACTTGCCTTTTTTTATTACTACTATTTCATAGAGAGCTATTGAATAATGAGGGAAGGGCTTCCTTCATGCTGAAGTTCTGTCCTTTATCCAGTCCTTATATGTTTTTTGGTTGTAGTTCTGTGTTAACTTTTTTAAGGAAAAAATATATCATGCAACTCTTGTTTGTGTGCTTTTTGGATGAAGGAAGCAGCTTCATGGCAGGAATATTTTTACATTTCCTCTCTGCCCTAAAATTGGTGACATTCTGGGCCTTTGTCCCACAGGATTAAGGAACTGAGCTAGATTGCATGGTGTTTTTGGTTCTTGGTATCCTCTGGTAATATGTTAGCTTTAGGATCACTGTTTTATGAAAACATATATTTGAATTTTATATCATGTCCTACTTATTCATACAGGGCCCTTTTTTGTGGTGGTTGGGTATGTTTTGAGCTTAATTTTAATACTGAACAATAATTGTGGAGCCTAGTGTAGACCAGGGGCGTAGCCAGACTTCGACGGGAGGGGGGTCCAGAGCCCAAGGAGAGGGGGCGCATTTTAGCCCCCCCCCCCCCCCCCGCCGATGATCCTGCCAAGAGTCTCGACCCTCCCGCCACCGACCCTGCTGAGAGTCTCGACCCCCCCCTTGCCGTCGCTACAGAAACAGAACGAAGCCTTGCACCGAAAGAAGAGGACCTTGGCTTGCGGGGGTTGGGGTCCCCTACCAGCAAAGGTAGCCGATGGCGACTGCGGGAGGGGGGGGTTGAGAGGGTCATCGGGAGGGGGTCCAGGGACAAATCTACGGGGGCCCAGGCCCCCATGGCCCCATGCAGCTACACCACTGGTGTAGACATTTTAGAGAAGTAGTGGCTGGTGCAGTTTAACCTTTCATTGCAAATGCTTTCTTGAATGTTTAAAATGTTCAATTGTTGCTGCCTGTTTGTGTTACTCTGGGGCTCATTTTCAAAGCACTTAGACTTACAAAGTTCCATAGGTTGCTGTGTAGCTTTGTAAGTCTAAGTGCGTTGAAAATACGCCTCTTTGTTATAATAATAGCATAGGTCTGAGGCTATGGGTCCCTATATTTCAGTTAAGCTGAATTAAATTGAATAAAAAAAACAATTCATATGAGCGAATCGAATTGAAATATTTTTGAGTGAATCGGACAGCACCAGTAGGGAGACACTAGGGAGTCCTAGTCATTGTGCAGTGAGGACACCTACTGGCTGGGTTTAGTATTCAGGATTGTAGAAGAAAGACCTGGTGCAGAGTCCCTTGTTAAGGAATGTTCCTGCACGGTCTGGACTAAAGTGAGCTGGGAGAAAAGAAGAGAGAAAAATCCCAGCTTGCTATGGATGAAGTATCATGGTGCTAAGATCACAGTCCTCCTTCTAGTTTAGCTGGAAGAATAAAGAAACAGAGGAGTCAAAAATATAATTAGTTTTGGTTTTTGGCCCAAGTTTGAAAATTAATCCCAGGTAACAACAATCAGTGGGTCTCCTAAGTGTCATCGGGTTCTATGTTTATTGCACTGTTTGAGAGTTTATTTACTCTGTACTACCACATAGTTAAATGACTACTACTACTACTTAACATTTCTAGAGCGCTACTAGGGTTACGCAGCGCTGTACAATTTAACAAAGAGAGACAGTCCCTGCTCAAAGAGCTTACAATCTAATAGACAAGTGAACGGTTGGTCCGATAGGGGCAGTCAAATTGGGGCAGCCTGGATTCACTGAACAGTAAGGGTTAGGTGCCGAACTGACCCATAATGACCCATAAACTTTGACACTATATTGTGCTGCTTAGGGTATTGTTGTTCAGCCTTCTAGTACTTGGTGCTTTCAGGGACTGAAGTATTTTGCTTTAGTCTTTCTATTATGCAGAAGTTAAGGTGGCAAATCTTTGTGTTGGGAATTGTAGGGCAGAGGATGGAGAGTGAGGGTCTGATTCCTTACAGTATGTTTCTTATTGCTGTAAAGATTCCCTGTCATGCTGGAAGGCAGGTTTGTTTTATTTCATTTATTTAGAATGTGCCGGTGACAGCCTCACTGAATCATACTGTGACTTTTGTTATATCCCTTTGGGTCTGCTTGTGTATGTTTTTCTACAGATCCTGATCGGTTTAGGAGATGTTTTGATGACATGATAATGCAACATATTACAGAAAATGCCGAACTGATTAAGACTGGCGTTCTCGACCCTCCTAAGCTCCTCGATGATCTGCTTTCATGGCAAGTGATAAGCGAGCTGGACTATGCCATATATTCTTCTGATGCTGCCAGTATGTCCTCGGCAGAAGTCATGGACATGCTTATTAATCATTTGAGCCAGAAGGATAATAAAGTCAACACCAGGGTTTTTCTTTATGTGTTAAACCATCTAGAAGAAGTGACGCCCAAACTGAAAGACTGGCTTGAAGAGGTCAACACTTTAGGTAAGACGTGCATCATCTTGTTGTGGAAACTGAGGGATTGGATATCATTTAAAAACATAAGACTAGCCATACTGGATCAAAACGATGGTCCATCAAGTCCAGTATCCTTCCAACAGTGGCCAATCCAGGTCACAAGTACCTAGCAGAAACCCAGTTAGTAGCAAAATTCAATGCAATCAATCCCCCATATCCATCTCAATAACAGACTAAAGACTTTTTCTCCAGGAACTTGTCAAAACCTTTTTTAAACCCAGATACGCTAACTACCATTACCACATCCTCCGGCACAAGTTCCAGGTCTTAACTATTCTTTGAGTGAAATGATATTTCCTCCTATTTGTTTTAAAGGTATTTCCATGTAACGTCATTGACTGTCCCCTAATCTTTGTACTTTTTGAAAGAGTGAAAAATCAATTCACTTCTACCTGTTCTACACGACTCAGGATTTTATAGACCTCAATCATATCCCCCCTCAACCATCTCTTTTCCAAGCTGAAGAACCCTAGCCTCTTAGCCTTTCATCATACGGGAAGAGTTCTATCCCCTTATCATTTTGGTTGCTGTTCTTTGAACCTTTCCTGATTCCGCTATATTTCTTTTGAGATAACTGCGACCAAAACTGAACGCAACACTCAAGGTGAGGTTGTACCATGGAGCGATACAAAGGCATTATAATATTCATGGTCTTATTTTGCATCCTTTTCCTAATAATTCCTAGCATCCTGTTTGCTTTTTTGGCCACTACAGCACACTGGGCAGAAGATTTCACCTCGCCGTATTGTCTACAATGACATCTTTTTCTTGAGTGCTGACTCCTCTAAGGTGCATCAGATAACTATGATTTGGATTATTCTTCCCAATGTTCATCACTTTGTATTTGTTCACATTAAATTTTATCTGCCATTTGGATGACCAGTCTTCCAGTTTCCTAAGGTTTTCCTGCAATTTTTCACAACCTTTGACAACTTTGAATAGTTTTGTATCAACTGCAGATTTAATCACCTCGTCGTTCCGTTTTCCAGATCCTATATAATAATTTGCTCTATGAACGTTCCATGAGGCTGCCTGCAACTGTGTCTCACTTCTGATTGGCTGTGCCAAGCAGCTTCATTGAACGCTCATGGAAAAGAAAAAGAAAGGACTACTGAGACTTCTGCCCTCCCAAAATTGCCAACCTCCCTACCCCTCCTCCTCCTCCACTTACCGTGGTCCCGGAGGCACCAGTGAAGGGCAAGCAGGCTCGGCGAGTCTGCTGCCTTCACTTCTCTTCGCTGTCAGCTCTGACTCTGGTCCCGCCCTTGCGGAAACAGGAAATAAGGGCAGGACCAGAGTCAGAGCTGACAGTGAAGAGAAGCGAAGGCAGCAGACTCGCCGAGCCTGCTCCCTCTTCACTGCTGCCGCCGGGACCCCGGTAAGAGGGGGGGGGGAGGGTAGCAGAGGGGGGTTGGCGATTTTGTAGGGGGGGTGATGTGCATATAGCGGGATGGGCGGGGCCAGTGTCGGGGAGGGGAGGGGCGCGGGTGGAGGCATCGCAAGGACGTGTGTGAGACTGAAAGAGGGGGATCTGGAACTCGGGGGAAGGAAGAAGGTAGGGGGTCTGGAACTCGGAGGGGGAAGGGAGGGGGGTCTAGAACTTGGAAGGGGGAGGGAGGGGGTCTGGAACTTGGAGAGGTGATGGGGGGAGGGGGGACTGGAACTCGGACGGACAGAGGGAAAGAGAGTGACAGAGGGAGAGAGGGAGGGCGGCGGCCCTGGAACGCAGAGGAGAGAGGAGGCCCTGGAACTCATAGGGGAGGGGGGCCTGGAACTCAGAGGGGGAGGGGCATGCACCACCTTTAAAAAAAAAAAAAAAAAACAATCAGGCCCGTACAGAACACCTGGAAACTTATGGACAAAGTGGTGACTTGCAGGGGAGTAGGAGAGGGGAGGAAAGGGGGCCGTAGGACTTGGAGGAGACAGAGGGAGAGAGCGAGGGGGGGATAACCTTGCTAGCACCCGTTTCATTTCATACAGAAACGGGCCTTTTTTACTAGTCATTTATAAATATGTATAGCACCAGTCTCAATACAGATCCCTGCAGCACTCCACTATTCACCCCCCTCCATTAAGAAAAATGGCCATTTAACCCCCCCCCCCCCTGTTTTCTGTCTAATAACCAATTCCTAATCCACAGAAAGACATTGCCTCCTGTCCCATGACTTTTTAATTTTCTCAGGAGTCTCTCGTGAAGAACATTTTGTCAAAAGCTTTCTGAAAATCCAGACACACTACATCAACTGGCTCACCTTTATCCGTATGTTTATTCACATCTTTAAACAAATTAAGCAAATTGGTGAGGAAGTACTTCCCTTGGCTGAGCCCATGCTGACTCTGTCCCGTTAAGCCATGTTTGGCTATGTGTTATGTAATTTTATTCTTTATAATAGGTTTCACTATTTTCCCCGGCACTGAAGTTGGGCTTTACCGTTCTGTAATTTCCCACATCATCCCTGGAAACCTTTTTAAAAATTGACATTACATTGGCCACCCACAATCTTCAGGTACTACGGACGATCTTAATGACAGGTTACAGATAGCTAACAGATCAGCAATTTCATGTTTTGAGTTTTTTCAGTAGCCTGGGGTGTATGCCATGCTGTCCAGGTGATTTATCACTCTTTAACTTGTCATTTTAGCTCAATATTTCTTCCAGGTTCACCAACATTTCTTCAGTTCCTCTGCATCGTTACCCTTGAAAACCAGGTAGATCTCTTACATCTTCTTCCATAAAGACTGGAGCAAAGAATTCATTCAATCTCTTCACTATGGCCTTGTCCTCCTTGAGTGCCCCTTGTGCTCCTTCATGATCTAACTGTCCCATGGATTCCCTCACAAACTTTCTGCTTCTGGTTTAGCTGAAAAGAGTGTTACTATGAGTTTTTGTCTCCCCGGCAAGTTTTTGTTCATATTCTCTTTTAGCCTTCTTTATCAATGCTTTCCATCTAGCTTGACACTGCTTTTGTTGCTTCTTATTTTCTTCATTCAGATCCTTTTTCCATTCTTTGAAGGATGCTCTTTTGGTTGTAATAGCCTCTTTCATTTCACCTTTTAACCACGCTGGCTGTAGTTTGCTCTTCTTTCCACCTTTGTTAATACGTGGGATACGTCATCATTTGCTCATGCTCAGCATTTCACTGTTCTGGTGCAAGCAATTATATTATCTCATTTTGACTACTGTCATATTTTATATCTGTTACTGTTAAACTTCGGTCAGAGTTACAAATTTTGCAAGACACAGCATCCAAACTTATATATTGAGGCTCAAAAGATTGGACAGTGCTTCTACTTCTCTTATTTCCTCTCATTGGCTGCCATTGCATGCTCGTGGTCTGTTTAAACTGGCTTGTATAATATTTAAAATATTTGATGGTTTTGTTCCAGCTTATATTTTAAAAAGAAATTTTAATTTCCTTCAGTTAATAGTTTTAATAGAACTAGAGATCCATGTTGATTTGTTTCTGCCTTCTTTTTCAGGAATTAGATACCACTGTTATTTTGAGGATTCCTTATCAACCTCCTCATTTGTTCTCTTCTATAAGTTTTACGTTCTCTGTGTTCCTATTATTCGTTTTGTAAAAAATGTGAAAACCTATCTGTTTAAGAAGTTTTTAGGTTGGTTCTGCTATACCATATCTGAACTGGCCCTGCTGTGCCTTCTAGAGGTTATCTGTTAATGCTGTGTGCTGTATTTCAAGTTTTAGAAACTATGGGGAAAAGGTAGGGAGACTAATTAATAAAGTTTGCGTTTTAAAATTCTAAATGTCTCTATCAAACAACCTATCTTACCTCTTTTAAGCTTCAACCTTTAAATCACCAAAGCACCGAGTACAAATTAAGTTCACTTACCCACAGAAATGTCCTCTTTTTTTTCTCAGTCAGCTTTGAGCTTGTATGTAGCCAGCTGTAGGTCACATAAGTGCATGTAGTTAAATTGTATTCCCTAATTCCTTTCCACACATGATTGTAACGTTTTTGGAGGAGAAGCTTAAAGTATATTTTGCAAGTAGGGGACAGGCCATAAATAAGAGCTACCCCAAATGGGGTTGCATAATCCACATTTGAGGTCATGACCAGCCAGGCTGGAAAATAAAGCCTCTTCGACCCATGTCTGCTGATGAACCCATGCTGTAACTAGGCCTGCATGGGTTCCATGGAAAGTGGAGAATGACAGCCGAGTCAGCTACAATACTGTAGGAGAGCTGGGAACAGCAACATTGGTAGAAAGGTAGACTTCTGCCAGCGACACGCTCTCTGTGACCACATTAATGGAGTCACAGCCTCAAAAAGTTTTATAAACTTTGCCCCCACTAGGTAGGGTATTTTGTAGTTTGTAAGGTGCCCTAAAGGAAAGCTTGAGCTGAGATCGAGAAAGTCGACATGAATGGGAGGGGAAGGGGCAACTTTCAGACAACCCATATTCCTTAAAAACCTGTGTATACTTGATGCACTTAGTTTTCCTACCAGTTTTCAGAGTAATTCTTTGTGGGTATTGTGCCCCCAGCACAATTTTCAAACATTTGCACCTGTTTTTTCTTCTGCAGATTACTTTTCACATGGCCAATGTGCATAGACTTGAAAATGCAATCTACTCCTGTTCTTTTCTTCCCCTGGCCTAAACATGTTTCCTAAGGCAGTTAGAAGTGTATGCCCTCTGGAACACCATGTACTTTTAGCCTGGAAAAGGATGGGCAGTTTTTATAGAGCTCTTTATCCCCTGGTAAATGGCTAATAAAAATTGCCTGTCCAGTGTCAGTAACTGTCTTGCCCAAGAAGATTTGTTCTTAAATATATTTTAGGCATTCTAGTACAAAGTTACTCATAAAGTTTAAACAAATATCTTGGGTTTTGATATCATAACAGGATGCTTGTATGAGAAGTCCAAAAAGGTACATATTTTTAAACCTTTGCGCTTTTATAAAAGAGGCTTCTAGATTCAGCCTCAACAGTGCTCAAATGCTGAGACACAGATTTAACACCTGCTCCAAAAAAAGATATGATGTACACATGTAGAGCACATGCCTGGATTTGCAAAGTTACCTCTGCTCCACCCATATTGCACCCGCCTTTTTACAGATATAATAAAATCCCTTTTCCATATGTATCACAGGGTTGTCTCACATAAAGGTTTTTATAAATTTACCCCCTTGAATATGGAGTAGATTATAACCATCTGTCTGTGGACCCTATTTCAGGGGCTGCACATGAAGAGATACTGTTATCCTTTGGGCTATGTGAGATCTTTGCGCTCCCATTTGAATTTCCTCTTATGAGGTTGGCTAAACTTAAAAGCCAACCAGAGGAGAGGAGAGAAGAGATGGCATTTGGGGAGGAGTTCATTTGTACTGGGGAGAAAGATTGGATGATAGATGGCAGGAGAGAGACCTGAGAGAGTGTTCTGTAGAGCAGTGTTTCCCAAGTCGGTCCTGGAGTACCCCCTTGCCAGTCAGGTTTTTTGGGATATCCACAATGAATTCCGGAAATCACTGACGACCATCTTGTTTAAAAAGGCATACCCTACTGACCCAACTTAAATGCCTGAATCCAGCAACACAACGAAACCTAACGAACACTATATAACTCTTCTCTACGATTCTCCTAACGTATCTGTAACACATGAACTTCTTTGATAATAACATCACTTTGTATTTGGTTTTTCATTTAAGGCGACTAACACCTCACGGTACTATGTAACCCACATTGAGCCTGCAAATAGGTGGGAAAATGTGGGGTACAAATGTAACAAATATGCATGAAAGAGATTTGCATATCATGGATACAGTGTGTGCAGATCAATTTCATGCATATGCATTGTGGATATCCTGAAAACCCTGTCTGGTAAGGGGGTACTCAGAGACCAACTTAGGAAACACTGCTGTATATTGTAAAATTGACTGTGACATGCTATTTGTGCTAGAATGCCACTCCCACTTATGTACACTCAGTACAGCTACATTCTTTCTACTTAACTTTCTTCAAAAGTCATTTTAAGTAGGTGCAGAATCAGCAGACATGTATATTTGTTTCACTTTACAGGAGCAAAAGAGTAGGCCGGTATAATGATCATTGCTTTGTATTGGGGTCCTGGCTTCTGCTCAAGAGGCTGGCAGAGACTGGGGGTGCTACTTAATACTATTCTATTCTATTCTTCTATCACCTTCTCCCACTACTCCAACCAGAGTTACACCTAATCACACAGACCACCCTTCAACATCTTCAGTCCTTCTGTGACTGTTCTCTTGTGCTTGACTGCTTAAATATTTTAAATTTAAATGCTTTACTTTTTGTCTATTAGATTGTAAGCTCTTTGAGCAGGGACTGTCTTTCTTCTGTGTTTGTAAAGCGCTGCGTACACTTTGTAGCGCTCTAGAAATGTTAAATAGTAGTAGTAGTAATACAGGACTTTTTAATGACCATTAGTTATTGGTGAATATAGATTATGGCAGTACAATTGCACTATGAAGCTCTGACTTCTGTCAAAGTAGCTCTTTGTAATTCCATATGTATGTCCTAAGGTACTACGTATGAATCTTTTTTTTTTTTTTTTTCTGTGACACTATAATTATAGCCAAATATAATTGTGTGACCCCCCCACCCCCAGAGGTGCAGAATAATAATGCCACTATGGAAAGCCCACCCTGGTTGCAGTTCTAAGTGCAGATTTTGTGACTCTGGGGACCCAACCCACAGTTCGGGAAGGTGACAATGCAATACAGATCAATGGAAGGGATATCTGTATAGAAAACAGAAATAGCCCCCTCCCTTAAAGGTACCTATTTTGCTTTTAGATCTTGGAGTCAGCGGGGCAGATCATGTGGGCATTGCTTTTACCACTAGGAATGTGCCGGTCTTGTCAGGGCTGGTTTTAGACATGGTAGGACCCAGGGCAGAATTGTAATGAGAGGGCCCCTTATCCCCCTTCCCCTGATCTCTCCACCTGCATTGCTACTACGTGGTCTGGGCATCTCTTCCCCTTCTGACCTCACCTTGTGGTGGTCTTAAATTTATTTTCCTTCTCAGAGGGGCCACAGCATGGTAGCCATCCTCACAAGCTGCCTTTGGCTGTCCTAAACCTTTCCCTCTCTGCATTGAAACGCCCAGGCGGAAACAGGAAATTGCGTCAGAGTGGGGCAGATCGCAGCAGAAAGAGAACGGTTCAGGACAGCCACAGGCTGTTTGTGAGAATGGCTGCCAAGCCGAGGCCCCTCTGAGAAGGGAAATACATTTTTTAAAGAAGATCGGAAAGGAAAGAGGAGACGGACTGTGATAGGACGAAGGGGAAGAGATGCCTAGACCGCAGGACCTCCCTGGGTCCCAGGGCAGCTGCCCTGTTTGCCTTCCCCTAATGCTGACCCTGAGTCTTGAGCACTGGCTGCATTTGTTTCATGTAGTATTAATTTCTTTTTGACTCTTTCAGGTTTGAAGGCTGCAGAAGCATTTCTGGCTCGGTATAGTGATTGTTTAGAAAAACTCGACTTTGACGCCCTCCTCTCTCTTTGGAATGATAAGTATGGTAGTAAGCTGTCCTCTGTGATCCTCAACCACCATCCTAAAGATCTACTGGAGTATTTCCATAAAGCACCACCAGAGAAGGCCCGTTGGTTAATTTGGCTGCTGCAGGAGAATAAAGAGACGTTCCCATGCCCAGCCTTACACCAAGCTTTAGATTGTTATTTCAAAATAATGGGTACGTGTGTAATCTCGGTTCAGAACTACCAAAATTATTTATAATGAGAATTCTTTATTCTGCCATTTTTAGTAAGCAACATGGAGAGGTTTACCAGGGAGTGTACAAGTAGACCTGTGTTGTGGACACATTAAAAAGCCTCCTATCTCGGCATTTTTCTTTTTCTCCTGCATGTTGCTTCCTCTAGCCTGGTTGTTATGATCTGCTTGCAAGACCTTGTTTTCCATACTCTGCAATGAAATGAGAGACTCTAGACATAAAAGTGGAAAGATGATATTGCATTTGTAATGATGGTTTACAAGAAAATAACAGTACTTCCCAAAGCTGTCCTGGGGACCCATAGCCAGTCAGGTTTTCAGCATATCCATTTCACATTTATTTAATATTCCACAATTAAAAACAGTTAAATGGTTTATGTAGATTAACGGTAGGAGTAAGAAGTAGGGGCGGAACAAAACAAGAGGGAGGCCTAAGTTATTAGAGTAATAATAGCTTTATGTTTAGCTTCAGCTTAGAATGATTTATTCTATGATACAGAAGGAGGGGTGGTAGTGCAGAGCAGTAGAGACAGGCTAGAGTCAAGCTCTGCTGTCAGTGATCATGAAGATAAAAATATGCATGAGATGGGCACAGTTTCATAATAGGATGCTTATGTGAAACATCTAAAAGCGCACATACAATGCTACACATAGAACGCTGACGCACTTGGCGGGGAAGTGGTCAGAAGATTTACAAAAAGAAATCACCACACCAAGATTATTGAGAAGCATGAGACAGATACCAAAAAGAATAAGCAACGCGGACCTTAGGGAATGTCAGGGCAGAGTGATATTCCAAGCATATACCTCCAAGTTTCGACTATATAAAATGGGAGGGGTGGAATCACCACAATGTGACAAGTGTGGAGGGCCACAATGCACATACTTTCATGCCATGTGGGACTGCCCAGAGATAAAGCGCTTTTGGATACGGGTGGGTACTTTTATGGAATACATACTGAATAAACACATACCACTGAGACCAGAGAGTGTGTTGTTGGGGGAGGAGGCGCTGGGGGTTTCTGGTGCTGTCTATCATAATTTACTGTTGTACAGAGCGTTTCTAATAGGTAAAAAATGTATTCTGGCCAATTGGGTTCAAAAAGAGGCTCCCACATATTGGCAGTGGCGCAATAGAGTCCATGCGTTATTGCTAATGGAGCTGCGAGACGTGCAATGGAAAGTTAAGAGACAAAAGGAGTTTTACTTAATATGGAAATGTTATATACAAGCTTTGGCCCCAAGAGCACGCAGTGCAGTTCTCAACCAATTAGGGGGCCTTTGATAAAGTGTACCTTATTACACCAGGTGACAGCCAAACCCAGCTTTTAGAGAACTGACCTTGGGGAAGGGGGGGAAGGGGAGGGGAGAGGGGCGGGGGGAGGGAGGGGAGGGGTTATGGGAGAGAGGGGGAAAGGAATTGAAAAGTTTAAGATTTTTGGAAGATGGTTAACATTTGAAGAATTCTCGTTTATTTGTTGAAGAGGGGTTAATAATACTAGTAGAAGACGGCTCATATGAGCCTATGGAAGTAGTTGGGGACAGGAATGGGAGGTATTTTTCCATCATTACCTTGCTGTATTAATGTTCTGGGGATGGGAAATAGTTTGGGAAACCAATGTACTTGGAGAAATGACACTGTTGTGACATAAATGGGACGGGACATTCTTTAATGAAGGGGAAAAAATGAACATGCTACACAACTTTAAGATTGTAATGTTTTATTGATTGTTCAATAAAAAACTGTTTAAAACTAAAAGCGCACATACTTCATACCTATTTTCTAAATGAAATATAGATGCCTTTATATAAAATAGGCTCCTACAGTGACTCCCGGTAGCACCCAAATGTACATGGACAATATACTTCTGCTCCAAAGAAAATGTAAATATGTTTTATAAAATGGGAATGAACGTTGCAGCTACGCTGGAAATAGGTGCATATTTTCACTTTGAACATGTGTCCCAGACAAGGTACCTTCTCTTGTTTATACCTACTAATTTAACCATATGTGTGTTTTTTTTTTTTTTTCAATTAAATATGTGTTCTAGTTCATAATCTTTCTGTCCCGCCCCCGTGTCAATACGTGATGACGAGGGCGGGACAGAGAGGGAAACTGCGCGAAGGGGAGGAAGGGAGGGAACCGCCGAGGTCACTACTGCTCCCCCCCCACCCGGAGTCACCGCCGCTGCCCCTCCTCCACCCGGCCCGGGCCCTCTCTTCACAATTCAACTTACAACGCCGAAAACGCAGCAGGCAGATCAGCTGAGCTGCCATCGGCCTTCCTTCCCTGCCTCTGTCCCACCCTCACTGACATTACGTCTCACGGCAACCTCGGGGGAGGGAGGGGCGGCGGCGGCGACCTGGCGAGGAGGGTAGCTGGAAATCGCGCCCGTTTTAACGGGCATAACGGCTAGTATACATATGATAGACTTGGATACAATGGAGAGAGTGCAGACAAATCTCTCGTATCCCTATTGTATGCAGATATCACTCATGAATATATTCATTGTGGATTTCTTGAAAATCTGGCTGGCTACATACTGGACTTCTGTTAAGTGCCAAGTTCCCAGTGCTCCTTCCTTTCTACCATGCTAATGAGGAGAAAAAGCAGCTGCAGAGCCCACTTCCACCTCACTAACCCTCACATTAAAGAAGGAAGACTGTTCTGTGTATATGTCCCCTCACAAAAATTTTAAACATTTTTTCCTCCAAAAGGGTGTAGGAGAGAGTGCGTTGTTTTTAGCTTTGCAGGATTTCTTGCACGATACAGTTTGAAGTTTCTAGGTGATGTTTTTTTTTAATGTCTGATCCAAACAGTGCAACTTAGATTGTCAAAGTTCTGAAAGTTATTGTTTGCTAGCGAACCTGAAGAGTCACTCACTGCTCTCCTTTTCCTGCAGATGGTCCATGTATTGTTTTAAAAAAACAGGAAAATGAAGATGGTGCTGTAAGTTAACATTTTGTTAAATCTTTATTTTGTAAATAATACATTGGACATAAACTGATATATCTGGTCTGGACAATTATTAATCTTTGTAGTGTGAACTAAGAAGAAACTTCACAACCTTAGGAAAGATAAAAGAACATTTTTTTTTTAATTAGCATCATTTTTTACAAAATAGAGCACTTCCTCGATACCTGCCTACCACATGGAGGGAAAGGGGTTCCCAATAATATGCTGGGGGGGGGGAGGCAAGACCTTAATAGGGAAAATTAGACTTCCCATTTAACTGATGGCTAGCTATTCTCAAACACTTGGCTCATTTCATCCATACATAGAGGGAGATGAAGGTACCACAGGGTTAATAACCATTTGTTGCTCAAACAAGCAATAAGTTGTGATAGTTTATAATGAATATATTTAACTGACTGAATAGTACTTTATTACCCATTTACTTGGAACTTCAATCATCTTACCTGTATATGTGCAGCTTCATTAGAAGGAATTGACTATTTTTTGTTGTTGTTTTTTTTTTTATAAAGCCTGAACCACATCCAGATAGGCGCTAATTATACAGTTCAAGAAATCATCACAGCATCAAAAAAACTAGGCAAAACACTGAGGGGAGATGGGGGAAGGAGATAAATGTTTTATCGTATATGCACTTTTGCCTAATTCAGTAGCTAAGTGTTTATTATGTGTGCAAAATTGTTAAATAAGTTAAAAAAAACAAAACACCAAGTCCTATCAGGGTCCGAAATGAAATTCACTATGAGTTGCTAAACTAGTCTTTTCCATATCTGACTCCAAAAGTGGGATCAAAATCAATCAATGCAGAAGAAATTTGAGAGAACCCTCAGTTATTTTTGAAGGGAGGAGATTTCACCCATATATCTATGAAATAAATCCACTGGAGTAGTTGTGGTCAGTTTAGGAAACTGGATTTTCCAGGTATATGAAGTAATGCATTGACATTGATCAAACAATACGTATTTACATAGTAACATAGTAGGTGATGGCAGATAAAGACCTGTATGGTCCATCCAGTCTGCCCAACAAGATAAGCTCATAACATAACGTATGATGTGATGCTACTTGATTTGTCCTTGCCATTTTCAGGGCACAGACCATAGAAGACGGTCTGGCACTGGCCTTGTTCTCCGACTTCTGACGTCAGTAAAGCCCCACTGCAGCCCTTCCAAATCTGTCCAGCCAAGATCAGGGCCCAGATCATAGAAGTCTGCCCAACATAGGCTTTGTTTCCCAATTACTGATGTTACCGTCTAATCACTGCTAATCTTATTTAGTTTCATGCCTTCTATGCAAGATTCATTTGTGTTTATCCTACACATTTTTTAATTCCGTTACCGTTTTCATCTCCACCACCTCCCACAGAAGGGCATTCCAGGTATCTTCCACCCACTCTGTAAAAAGTGCTTCCTGACATTATTCCTGAGTCAACCCCCCCCCCCCCCCCCCCCCAAACCTCATTTCCCATTTGGTTCTTCCAGAAGCTTCATCTATCCATCTGTCTTTGACAGAGCTTAGTTGAGATTGGGAGGCGGGGCTGGTGGTTGGGAGGCGGGGATAGTGCTGGGCAGACTTGTACGGTCTGTGCCAGAGTCGGTGGTGGGAGGCGGGACTGGTGGTTGGGAGGCAGGGGTAGTGCTGGGCAGACTTATACGGTCTGTACCAGAGCTGGTGGTGGGAAGCAGGGATAGTGCTGGGCAGACTTATACAGTCTGTGCCAGAGCCGGTGGTTGGGAGGTGGGGCTGGTGGTTGGGAGGCGGGGATAGTGCTGGGCAGACTGGTACGGTCTGTGCCAGAGTCGGTAGTGGGAGGCGGGACTGGTGGTTGGGAGGCAGGGATAGTGCTGGGCAGACTTATACGGTCTGTGCCAGAGCCGGTGGTTGGGAGGCGGGGCTGGTGGTTGGGAGGCAGGGATAGTGCTGGGCAGACTTATACGGTCTGTGCCCTGAAGAGGACAGGTACAAATCAAGGTAGGGTATACACAAAAAGTAGCACATATGAGTTGTCTTGTTGGGCAGACTGGATGGACCGTGCAGGTCTTTTTCTGCCGTCATCTACTATGTTACTATGTTACTTTGAAACCTGAGAAGATAAACTGTATGTTTGGGTCACACAAACTATTTCCAGTGCCACAGTGACATCCCATAACTTATCTAATGTCACCATGGTTGATTTCTTCAGGTTTTCAAATGAAATAGTCCCTGAAGATAAAATGGTCTTCCAGATAGTTAATCTGTTATGCTGTGCTCCACTTGCTGCTCTAACATCTCCTGGCTTGCTTCTAAACTAGCTGTTGTTTCTGCCTGCCAGCACAAATTCCCATTTTTCTTAGTAGAAGGCAGGCTCAGGGATGATGTTGGATATACACCTTTCTGAGGAACTTAATTGTGATGGAGGTTATTCACTATGGAACAAGTTTGTAGTTCTGGTAAGGTGCATTTCTGAGCACCGAGTGCTTATGCACTCAGAGTAACAAGCTGAACTATATCAGGCTTGTCCAACCTTTTTCTATTGTAACATTCAGAGGGCCAAAACATGCACCATTGTATTTTGCTTCGTGTTTCGTCAAGTAGTTGCAAAATGATGGTGTATCATACCCTTCCCAGCTTTCACCCCCTCTAGCTCATGTAACCTCCCCCCATCCTTTTACCCAGTTTGGCTCATTCGTGTAACACCCTCCCCCTCCAGCCTTCACCCATTTTTCTTTTGCTTCATCTGGATATGGCCTGTTTCCCCACCATTTATTTATTTATTTATACATACATACATTCTTGTATCCCACTATTATCCAAAAGCAAGTTTCAGTTCTAAGTGGCTTACAATTTACATTTTGGTGGAGTTACATTAGTGTTGTGCAATGTGGAGAGGGCATTTATAGTTTGTGTGGTTATTCATAGAGTTTTTGAAGAGGAAAAGGTAGTGGTAGCTTTTGTGTTGAGTTGTAGAGTTTTGGTGATATTTATTCATATAACTTGGCTCTCCATAAGTTTGAGCCACAGAGAGCCAAGTCGAGGTGGGGAAGCAGGAATCCTGCTGTAAGCACCACAAGACTTACCAAGCTTCCAAGGGCCAGAAAAAAGCACCATAGATTGGACAAGCCTGAACTATATCTTGGATGGTAAGGTAACAGTCCAGAGAAAGATGTGTAAGAGCCCAAGAGCTCTCAGCTAAAGCCAGTCTCTCTCTCCCCCCCCCCCCGCCCCCTTTAATAGCATAGCTTCCCATAGCCCCCTCACATTTTGAGTCCATGATTATATGGTGCACATCATATTACATAGAATGGCTCTCTGATTGGATTATGACAGGAGTTGGGCACATGAATTCCCTTGGGACCATTTTGGTACATGTGTATACATGAAAAGGCATCCCACCATTGAGAAAACAGGAAATGATGTCAGGGTGGGAGGCAGCAGAGGGAAGCCTGTGGGGCCGACGCAGGCAGCGAATATGAATTGTTGCTGTGGCCGGGACAGGGTTCAGAGAGATAAGCAGATGCCATAAAAACGACTCTCCAGCAAGTCCAGGTATTTTTCTCTCATTGCAAAGCTGCCAAAGCCACTCACAGACCTTCCGTCACAACTTCCCACACCCATCCTCTCCCTCAGTTCCCCACAAAATCTCCTCCTGTTTTCTCCATGCTCACTACCCTTTATCCTCCTCCTTCTTCCCCACTTGCTTGAAAGCCCCTATCTATCCCTCAAATAAGCAGGCTTGGGGCTCAGCCTTGTTATTGGCCCCTTGCCTACTACTTATTAATCACATAGGGGTCCTAATATATATGATTTTAAGACTAAATGATATTTATGAACATTATCACATTGCATTCATTTTTAATATCAAAATGTTGAAGGTAGTATGCATATTGCTTGCCTCTGATGGATAAGCTGCTGGCAGCGGGAGAGGGGGGATGGGGGCTGGGGACGACTGTTAAATGTTTGTTTTGATTTAGGGGTGCTGTGTAAAAATGACTGACACACTAAAGGTGCCTTGAACCGAGAAAGTTTGGGAAACACTGCCTTAAGGGAAGATACAACGGAGTGAGAAAATTAGGGAAAATCTAAGTATCAACCAGGACAGGAAAAAACTAAGAGGAGTTCATTGGGGAGGGGTAAACGTGGATAAAACCCATATTTTAGGCTTTGTGGAAGAGCAGTTCTCTGGAATTGATATTCCTTAAAAATATGATGATATTTGGGCCCACATCCTTGGGCAGGGAAAAAAGGGAATCTTCACCACTGCACAAAGCTGACATCTACTGGCCTTGATTACCAGGTTCCTGAAAGTGTTTTACTCTGTAACTTCCCTGGCTGAGGACTGGCACTATGATGGCTGAGAAAAGAGGAGATAAAACAAGAAAACCTGTCCCTAATCCTGCCCCTAGTTTCATAGTATTGCACCTTCCTTTTTCTTTTTTTTTTTTTTTTTTTTTAAACACAAAAGCACAGAGCACTGATGGAAAATTACTTTCATAACAAAGCTACTGTTTGCTTTCCAGACGAACAGTATCAAGGTTAAAAATAAAAGCAAGAAAAAGAAGCAGAAAGAATCAAAAGTAAGTAATACTGTATTTAAATGCTGCTGTTGTTTTATTCCTGGGCGTTAGCTCAATAAGAAATTAAATATTTGTCATGTGCAGTATTTGATGAGATAACAATCTTAAATTTTCAGGTATTAAGGGTGTCCACTTGCCTGTGGTAAATTAGATTTTTCCTGTCTTCTGACAGATTTTGAAGCTGGAGTGTGTAGGGTTGCCAGGTGGCTCTAGAATAGCCTGAAAAGGTTGATCCAGTAGTCCTAGGTTTACTCCAGTGAATGTTTTTTTGTTTTTGTTTTTTGCTGTTTAGTGAAGTTTTTAATAGTAAATATGTTGTAATCTAAACAAACAGAACATTTGTGCTTTGCAAAATTAGAGGTGGTGATGGATGACTGTGTGACAGTAATTTAATGGATATACTGTAATTTTTGTATTTGTCCTTGTCTTTTGAAGTACTTTAACTGTTGTGTATGTATTATTGTTACTCGCCTAGGACAGTGGATAGTGTAAGTTATAAAATAATTGAAATGAGGTTTTATTAACCACAGAATAAACAGCAAACAAGCCTGCACAGCCATACAACAAAAAGCAAAATACAAATTCGGTAAGAGACTCCCCAAGCATAACATATACTTCACAAATTTTTTTATGTTTTGGAAGACCCCCCCCCCCTCCACACACACATGCACAACCCCAACCAACCTCCCCAAATGGATACATGGTTAACACTTCAAGTAAGATGAAAATTCTTCAAGGAACCCCAAACTTTCCTCCATCTGGGCAGTTATAAGTCTCTTTTAAATAAGCTAAATTAATTTGATTAGCAAATTGGGAATGCAAGCATTCAGCAGGGTCTGATAGTTTGACTGGACCGCTAGTAATATACATTGCACACTTTTGCTCTGCTGTTGTGTGTTAGGATGATTAGGAACCGTAAGGTCCTGAAACTGGCATGGATTGTGATCTTTTTGTGCTTGCTCAATGGTGTTTCCTCCCCCCCCCCCCCCCCCCCCCCCCCAAATCCAGTATGAACCCTCTCATCTGTTTAACTGCATCTACTACATATTGCCTTCGGGCACTGTGGTTTGCAATTTGCTCCTCCTCTTTCATGCCTGCCTGGTTCAGTTTGACACAAGACGTTGCAATTCTTGGCAGATTCCTAGAATTTTCAGGTCAAAACCCAGGTATCATAAGAGTGGAGTCATTGCTGAACACTTAGCTGTGATGAGATGCTAACTGATAGGAGCTGATCCAGAAGTTACCTGAGAGGACATAAAAGTGAGACTCTGCAGTCTTTTAAACTGTTTTCATACTAGGAAACTGACTTATAAAATCACCATATGGGCTGATGGAAAGAAATTATCCTTTACGTGTACAAATCTTTTTTTTTTTTTTTTGTCCTTACGGGGGAGGTCTATATACAGTCTATAGCTGCTTTGGAGAAAGAGATCTTGGTGCCCCCCCCCCCCCCTCTCCACCACCACCACCAGTCATAGCAACACCTAATAGTAAGAATGACATTAGATGAATAATTCAAAAATATTTGTGCCAGGGGCGTAGCCAGATAGCCAATTTTGGGTGGGCCTGAGCCCAAGGAGGGTGGGCATGAAATTCCCCCCCCCCCCCCCCCCCCCCCCACCGGTACCCCTCCAGTTTGCTCTTCTCTCCATCCCTCCCTGCCCACAAGCCCCAAATATTAAATACTTGAGCTGGTGGGATCCCTAAACTCTGCCAGCTGAAGATTTCCTACTACTACTCGAGCAGCCAGCACTCTTCCAAATGGCAGCCGGCAGCACTTGCCTCAAATTGATGCTGCTGCCGGCAGGCCATGCATGTTCAGTGCTTTTGCATGTGTGAAAACTGAGCATGTGCAGAAGGGCCGGTCTTAGCGTCAGCTCAAGGCAAGTGCTGCTGGCTGACATTTGGAAGAGCGCTGGTTGCCCAAGGACAGAAAATCTTCAGCTGGCAAGGTTTGGGAATACCCACCAGCCATATCAAGAGTGTCACAATTTTGGGTGGGCCTGAGTCAGAAGTGGGTGGGCCCTGGCCCACCTGTGGCTACGCCACTGATTTGTGCCACTGATAGTAAAGCACTTAGTTCAGATTTTTTCATATGCCTTCAAACCTTGCCTTTTTGTTTGATTTTATGTTTACTTTTGTATTCTCTGTATGACAAAACCTTTAATAAAAATATAATTAAAAAAAAAAAAAAAAACCTTGCCCTAGCCCTGACGCTTAGAATTTCTTGCTCTTTGTATTTCCTAGAGAGAAACAAACCCATGTACTTGTAATCTCAGTGAAGTGAGAGCACATATATATTGTTGAAAATCCGAAAGCTGTCCTGTCTTTGGGTAGTGGTCATATTTTCCTCCATTGAAGGAAAATATCCTGAAATGTTCCCACATTGTGTTCCAAATTACTCTGAATTCCCCATAAACCAATGATTTACCTGAAGCAGATGTAGGGCAGTGGTTCTCAACCTAGTCCTCAGAGGAAAAACTCAGCCAGTCAGATTTTCAGGGTACCCATAATAAATATACATGAGAGAAATTTGCTTGGGCTATCTCTGTTGTGTTGCAGACTTAGCCACAATGAATATTCATGAGAGAACTTTGAACGCCTGACTGACTGGGCATGTCCCCAGGACTGGTTTGAGAGCCCCTGTTGTAATGGGATGAGTTTGAACATGTGTAGCCATCCTGAAACCAGACCAAGCGTGTTGAGTTGTGTAATGTTGGATTTTTTATTTATTTTTTTTTTTTTGTCTGTCTCCTAGTCTTTATTACTTCTGTCACGAGAGGTTGGTGCAGGGATATCTGAAGAGACACTTTTTCCAGATGAGAATACATTGTAAGTACCAGCAGTTTGTCAGAGCTCATTTTTTGCCTGTGTCCCAGGCCCCCACCAAGAACTGCTTCTGTAACTCTGTGTCCAAGGAGAGGTGGAATGTGCAGACCTTTTGGGTCACACATCAAGGGTTTGAACAGCAGAGCAGACTCCTCTAAACTTGGAATTTTTTTTTTCAAACTGCTGTTTGGGACAACTAAAAAAATTAAAGAGGCTGGTATGTGCAGTGTGTTATCAGCTGTACCTTACTGTGGCTTGAGAAACTCCCCTACAGTCCATATAAGATTTTTAATAAATTGGCTCTACCTCAAATTCTTTCACCTGAACTAAAAAAAATTCCAGGTATTTTCTCCTATTTTTGGATGATGATTATTAGGGTTCTGATACACTGTTTCCATGTGGTACAACCAAAGCTGTTTACATAGTTATTTATTTCATTTATATTCCACATTATCCCAATAGATCATGTCAGTGGCGTTCCTAGGGGCGCTGACCGCCGATGCGCCCCGCCCCCCCCCCCCCGGGTGCAGCGCTCCCCCCCCCCCCCCCCCCCCCGTGTGCATGCCGCTTGGGGGGGTGCTGCGCGACGGTCAGCGTCGTTCGTTTCCATGCTCCCTCTGCCCCAGAACAGGTTACTTCCTGTTCCGGGGCAGAGGGAGCATGGAAACGAAGGACGCTGACCGGCGTATGGCACCCCCCCCCCCCCCTTGGTACGCCACTGGATCATGTTCAATGTGACTAACAACTTATTGTAATTAACAGTCCAAAAAGTGTTGCGAGATAGTATACATTAAGTAACAATAACAAAGTAAATGAGGATTGAGTATTACAATATGTAATATGGAAATGAGATGCAAAAAGGGTAACAATTTTAGTCATCTGTGGGGGACTAATCACAACTACCCGGCCCCAGGTAGAGAACAGGCAATGAGGGAAGGTAAAATGATGACTTAGACATATAGCCCTGAAAGAATAAGACACAAGTGGAAAAGCTGGTTATTAGAAATATTGACAGCTGTAACCTTGTTAACTTGTAGCAATAAAACAGTATCAGTCAGAGACAATGTACTAATGCAGAACTACCCAAAGTGATGGTAAAGTACCGAGTTTTAAGTATCTGTCAAGGTGGAGTAACGGTAACACACACTTGCACCTAGTCTTAAATTATTAGGACTCCTAACACCGTAGGCTCTATAAAAGAAAAGAGAGAAGTGCAACCTGACCAACGGAAAAGGAAGCCAGTCAGGGTGTTGATGAAGAAAGTAGACAGCAAAGCTGGGATGGCAGGTGCTCCTTCCTTCGGATGGTCAATCAGCAGCAGGTGTTCCCAGTCGGTCAGCAGGTAAACTCTCACCAGTCGGGCAAGAGCGTGCAAACAGTTAATGCCAGAGTTTAATGAGCCTTCATTATGTGTCTGGATAGCAGCTCTTGTGTGAACTGCCCAAGATAACAGCCAGCTAGCTATTATGCTTATGGAAGAGGTTCTTATACCCTTTCCTCTGGTTTGATGCCATGCTAACTAGAATAACAAAGTCTGATGTTTTCCAGTGTTTTGTCTTTGGGGTACCAAACAACTGATTTCTTCTGACCATGAAATCCCCCAGCTTTGTAAACAGGGTTGGTATTGAAAGTTACTTTGCCTTTCTCAGGACTTGATGTACCTGAGGTCTGTGAACAAAAACTGCATAGGAACTGACACTGGCCTAAGTCTGTTACAAGAAAGTCAGTTCATGGTGCTACATAGTGCCTGTTTTATCCCTACATATTCATGTAGAATAACAATTAGAGTAGAACTGAGACATTGGACTAATTGTACAATTAGGGGTTTAAATTAATTATCATCTATAAGAAATTGCTTAAACAGAGGCTTTAAGGTATTTCCAGAATATCAAAAAATTAGGTTCTCATCTGATGAATTCAGGAGGGAATTCTACCATTTGATACAGAGGTAAGAGAATCCTGACATGTAGATTGACTTGTAGATCATATTTTTGCAACTGGGATAGTGGAGGGTTAAATAATCTCTTGAACCAGGGAAAGCGTTGCAAAGGGGGAGATCAATTAAAGGTTGCATATAATCAACTATTAAGCCATAGAGTTTTGAAAACAAATGTATATATTTTGAATGTTCTGGCTTTGATTGGGAGCCTGTGTAACTTTATAAGCAAAGGGGCTACACTTTCGAATCTCGTAGCCTTGTAGACTAATCTGGCTGCTGTATTTTGAGCACTCTGCAGTTTTTTTCAAGGAAGATTACTTACAGCCAGCATAAATGGCATTACAATAATCGAAATGTGATAATACTAATGTTAGTACTAATGTTCTAAACATATTAGGGAAGAGATGCCTCATTCTTTTTAGTTTCCACATTGCTTTAAAGGTTTTTGAGATGACTGCTTGGACTTGGATGTCGAATAACAAGTAGGAATCAATTATTATACCAAGTATCTTTAGTTGAGATTCCAGTGGATGAGTTACAATATCAGTTTATTAATTTGTTGCTTTTATATCTCACATTTTCCCACCTATTTGCAGGCTCAATGTGGCTTACATAATACCGTAAGGCGTATGCCAAGACCAGTAGAGAAACAAATACAAGGTGATGATATAGTCGAAAAGTTACATTTGTGCCAGGCACAATGGGCTCAAAGAGGGAGGTTGTATAGTGTCCAAAACTATCTTTGGTTATGCTGTGTTGCAGAGTGTTAGCATTTATGTTGTGTCAGTAGGGTATGCCCTTTTGAACAGATTGGTTTTTAGTGATTTTTTGAAGTTTAGATGGTCGTAGGTTGTTTTCACTGCTTTTGGTAGTGCATTCCATAGTTGTGTGCTTATGTAGGAGAAGCTGGATGCATAGGTTGTTTTGTATTTGCGTCTTTTGCAGTTTGGGTAGTGGAGGTTTAGGTAAGTTCGTGATGATCCGGTTCTGTTTCTAGATGGTAGATCTATGAGGTCTGTCATCTATCCTGGGAAATCGCCGTAGATAATTTTGTGGACCAGAGTACAGATTTTGAAGGTAATTTGTTCTTTAATTGGGAGCCAATGCAGTTTCTCGAAGGGGTTTGGCACTATCGAATCGTGTCTTACCGAATATCAGCCTGGCTGCTGTGTTTTGGGCAGTCTGGAGTTCATGAGTTGTTCTTTACATCCTACGTAAATTCCATTGCAGTAGTCTGCATGGCTTAGTACTATTGATTGTATTAGTGTACGAAATATTTCCCTCGGGAAGAAAGATTTTAGTCGTTTTAAGTTTCCACATTGAGTGAAACATTTTCTTTGTGGAATTTACTTGTCTCTCAAGAGTAAGGTTGCGATCAATAATGACGCCGAGTATTTTTAGGCTATCTAAGATAGGGGGGTATGGTTTGGGGTGTTAAATGTTGTGGGATTGTACTTACTATATTGAGATGAGAGGATGAGGCGGTGTGTTTTTTCAGTGTTCAATTTCAGTTGAAATGAGTTTGCCCATGAGTCCTTGGTGTTCAAGCCAAGCTTGATTTCGTTGGTAATTTCTGTCAGATCGTGTCTGAAGGGGATGAAAATTGTGACATCGTCGGCATAGATGAATGGGATAAGGCCTTGGTTGGATAAGGCATTGGCCAGTGGGATCATCTTTATGTTGAAGAGTAATGGTGATAATGGTGAGCCTTGAGGTACTCCGCAGTTTGCTTTCCACAGCGGTGATATATTTAAATTCGATTTTACTTGGTAAGTTCTGGAGGTTAGGAAACCCTTGATCCAATTAAGTGTGTTTCCAATAATCCCGAAGTGGTCTAGGAGGCATAGTAGTTTATTGTGTTTTACCATGTCGAAAGCACTCGACATGTCAAGTTGGAGGAGACGTATGCTTTTACCTGTAGCTATTTCCTGCTTAAATTTGGACAGGAGAGTGACAAGCACAGTTCAGTACTATGGAGGGGGCGGAATCCTGATTGTGACTCATGTAATATTGAGAACTTGTCCATGTAAGCTGTTTGGTCACCAAGCTCTCCATCAGTTTGACTACTAGTGGGATAGATGCAACAGGGCGGTAATTGGCGAGATCGTTTGTTCTTTTCTTGGTGTCTTTTGGTATTGGGGTGAGTAGAATGTTGCCATATTCCTCAGGAAAGAGACCTTTTTGGAGCATATAGTTTAGGTGGGATGTGAGGCCCACTAAGAAGCGGTCGGGGCGGATTTAAGTAGATGGTTAGGGCAGGTGTCCAGTTTGCAGTGGGTATTGGAGAACCTATGAGTCGCCTGAGTAACTGATTCAACGGTGAGGCGAGCAAATTTTGACCAGGAGCAGTCTGCTGGGTATTCTCCGAAGGTTGGGTCCATACCATCGATGAAGTTTTCTGTGTCAGTGTTGGGCTGAGGAAGTGTGTTGCGTAGATTTATTATTTTTTCATTGAAGAATTTAGCAAGATTGTCTGTGTTGGTTGTGGTGATTGGGGTGGTGTCTAGTAGTTTGTTTATGAATTGAAATAGTTTCTTCAGATCGTTGTAATCCACTCAGATTTTAATTTTTGTAGTAAGACCTTTTGGCCTGTCTTATTTCATATTTGTATTTTCTTTGTATTTGCTTCCATGCGTTGAGCGAGTGGTCATCTTTAATTTTTTTTTCCATGCCCGTTCGAGTTTCCTGGATTGCGTTTTGAGTTTTTTAATTTGTCATTGAACCATGGTATAGTGTTTTGTCTTCTTGATGTTCTTGTTCTCAAGGGTGCTATTTTGTCAAGTACGCTTTTGCATCTTTCGTCCCAGTCAGAGAGGAAGTGTATGGATTCCGTTCGTGCTGTCCATTCATTGTCATATATCTGTTGCCAGAATGCTTTTGGGTCTATATGGCCTCTTGTGCTGTAGGTTGTGGGTTCTTGTGTACGGTATGATCCCTTCTTCCGCCAGTTTATGAATAGATTTAGTTTGTAGTGATCGGACCAAGGTGTTTTCTGTCCATTTGATAACTGTTATTAGAAGGTTGTGGTCTGTGGATAGTTTGTGTGAGAAGAGGTCCAGTGTGTGCCCTGTGGTGTGGGTAGCTTGCGTGTGTGGCCATTTGAGATCCCATGAGTGGAGGAATTCCTTGCATTCTCATGCGCTGGTAGAGTTTGGGTCTTCTAAGTGAAGGTTTATTTCACCTAGTAATAGTATGTTGGAATTGGTTACACAAGTGTTTGAGATGAAGTCGGTGAAGGTAGACTGGCTATCGCTCCAGTTACCGGGTGGTCTGTAGAACAGGACACAGGTCAGATGATCAAGCAGGGATTTGTTGGCAATTCTAATTGAGGCAATTTCAAGTTGGGTTGTTATAAAATTCAGCAGTGGTTTCGGGAGTGAAGTTGGAACGGTAGATTAGTGCTATGCCTCCACCTCTCTTTTCCTTTCTGGTCCAGTGAGTGATTTTATATCCTGGAGGGCATAGGTCAAGGATTATGGGGTCTTTTTGATCATGGATCCAGGTTTCGTTGATGAAAGTTAAGTCGAGATTTTCTGACAAGATCCAATCTGTTATTGTCGTTGTTTTGTTAACTACTGATCTGGCGTTGATATAGCCCACTTGAATGTTTTGGTATGGGGCTTCTATATTTGGAGATGTGTAGATTTTTGTTAGTTGTCGTTCCTTAGTTAATGTCTGATTGTTATGACCTTTCTTTCCATTTTGCTGATGTAGTCCACATGTAGGTAATCTGCCTTTATTTTGGTGATTGTCAGTTTGATGAAATGTGGAATGTTTAATCAGTCTTAGGTGATTATGTAGAATGGGTATGATATTGTTTTCTGTGAGTGAGATGGAAAGTGTCAGATGGGTCAGTGATAAGGAGTAGATTGCAAGGAGTAATTTGAGTGTATTCATTTTGGTATTAGTTGGAGATAAATGGATACTCACAATTAGAAGATCAGGGGTGTGGAGACTCCTCTATGCTGGGTGCTGTGCTGCTAGTTGGGGTAGAATTAGGGGATTCTGGTAGGCCTTATGGTAGAAGGAGAAGGGCGATTATTCACAGTTGGATGTTAGGAACAATTAAAACTTCAATGTAAGGAGGAAGTGACGTCACCTTCCATGTCGGCAGCCTAGCTCTAGAGCTCCCGCTCGTAGCACCCGTAAAAGGCAAATAGAATCGGCAAGCGGCTCCATCGGCGACATAAAGTGGGCAGAATCAACCTCCCACAGCAGATTAACATGAGTAAGGCGAGCCAGTCGCGGAATAAAGAGGCAGAGCGACAGGCGAACGGCGGGCCCAGTAAAACACCGAAGCGCCATGAGTCTCGAGCGCGAGCCTTGCCGTCGGACTCGGATTCCGCGCTCTCCTTAGCAGAGTCCAGACAGCCCCCGGCAAAAAAAGGCATTTCCAGCGAACTTCGCCAGCTTTTAACAAGCATACAGGACGACATCAAAACGTCCAAGGAAGAAATCCTGGAACGCTGGAGGTGATGAGCGTGGACCTTCGGGAACTGGGGGGCAGAGTTGAAGATGCCGAGCAGAAGCTTGATGATCACTCTGAATCCCTGCAGCAGCACGAATCCCAACTCCGGGCCTTGGAAGTAAAGAATGCTGAATTAGCATACAAGTTGGACGATATCGAAAACAGAGGTAGGAGGAATAACCTCCGTTTTCGCGGAGTCCCGGAGGGGGGAGACATAGAAGATGTCCCACAGATAGTAAAATCACTGTGTGCCACCCTGCTGGGACCTGATGCAGAGGCAGTAATGATTGAACTGGATAGAGCACACAGAGCCCTAGGTCAACGGCAAGAACACAGATCGCGGGATATCATCGCCCGATTCCATAAGTATGAGGTCAAAGAGCAGATCATCAACCGTGCACGGAAGCTGCAGGACTTAGAATACAATGGAGCCAAGATCTCGGTGTACCAGGACTTGTCTCAGTATACTTTACAACAGAGACGCTAGATGAAACCTGCATTGGAAGTGCTAACTAAACATCATTCGTCATACAGATGGAGATTTCCGTTTTCACTAAATTTTGAACTGAAGGGAACTAAACACAGAGTTCAACTGCTTTCGGAGGCTTGGGAAATCCTGCATGCGGCGGGTCTGGTTGCAACGAGAGCGCCTCCAGGGGAGCTGGCGCCAGTGACGAAAGAAAAATTACAAAAATGGCAGCGGATTCCTGAGACCACCAAGTGGAGCAACCCAAAAAGAAAAGGAGAGGCATCTGAGACCTGAATGAACTCTGGGAGGATCAGAGAAATCGGCTGGCGCCAGACGTGCCACCCTGAGGCGACCTATGGGATCTGCTGGACAATTGTGGTATAAATATAGCTTGCCAAGATGGACTCTATAGTCAGTATTTGAGTTAAGGTTAATGTATATCATGCTAATTTTGTAGTTTAAAAGAGAGGGAAGGGGGAGTGTGTAGCGGAATTGTGGGGGGATAAGGTCATAAGGCAGGTAGAATAAAGGGGAAGGTATGTGTGGAGAAATAGATAGAAGAGCTGAATAGGATGATTTAATAAATGCTCACTGTTAAGCATGGGGCAGTAAGGAAGATAGGATGTAAAGGGGGAGGGAAGGAGCTGCAGATAAAGGAGGGGTGAGGGAAGGGCGAGGGGACAGTGGGGCTGGGTTGTCGGGGATCTGGTGGGCCACTTCCTCATATCCCATTCAGGGGACATAGATCCTCTGGCTGGTGTTCAAGTTGGGGGTCTGGGTGGGCTAGGGGGGCAGGGGGAGGTTGGTGGAAGGGGGGTAGGGGGGAGATTTGCTTTGTACAGGAGGAAGCTCCTACCACTGAAGAGGCCAGGTCTACTGAACCTCCTTTAGGCACAACCTGGATGCATACCTAAATATGAGTGTTGATTTAAAAATTATATCTTATAATGTCAAAGGCTTGAACATGCCTCAGAAAAGGCAGAAGTTTTTTAAGGAGTTATCGCAGCTTAAACCACAGATAGTACTAGTGCAGGAGACACATCTCCGCAGGGTACATGAAAAGCTCCTCTCCCACTCTAGCTATCCGACAGCATTCTTTGCCTCGTCCTCTGACGGCTCCAAAAAACGCGGAGTGGCAGTGTTGATTCACTCGTCGCTTGCAGTCCAAGTAAAGCGGATTAAGCGAGACCCGGGTGGGCGTTTCTTGTTTTTACACATAGTTTTGGATCAGGTGGACTTCACTCTGGCATCCGTATGTGCGCCAAATGATCATCAGGGACCCTTTTTCACTAAGATCAAAAATGCTCTCGCCACGTTTATTCAAGGTTCACTAATTCTGGGAGGTGACTTTAACGCCGTTATGAACCCAACCCTAGATAGATCAGGAAATAGTCAACAGAGGGAAAACAAGGAGTCATTAGCATTGGGCTCATTAGCGTATTCCCTGGGTGCGTTGGACGTGTGGCGGTTGAATCACGTAACGGAAAGGGATTATACATATTATTCGCCAGTTCATGCCTCCTACTCTCGAATTGACTGTATCTTCCTAGACCTCGCTTTGGTTGAGAAAGGCCCAAAGGCGGGTATAGGCAGCATGACTATATCGGACCACGTACCGGTATGGGTGGTGGTGCCGGGCATCCAGACTGAGGTTAAGGATAAGAGGTGGACATTAAATGCAAATGTATTGCAAGACGTGGAGGTGGTAGAGGGCTGTAGGCATGTGTTGAAGGAATATTTGGAGCTTAACGTTGAATCGGGACCACCACTAAACATAGTCTGGGATGCTATGAAGGCGGTCTCGAGGGGCTTTTTCTTGCAAACAGCTAGTAAACGAGCGAAGGCCCGACGGGTGCAGTTGGCGAGTTGTCTGGAGAAAATTAAGCATTTGGAGCAGCGGCATAAGGCTAGAGGCTCCCCAATAGTCCTGGAGGAATTGCGTGGAGCGAGAATGCAACTGGACGCTCTATATTCCGAACATCTTAGCTTTCTACAATCGCGGAGGCAAGTTAGCTCGTATGAGTTCACTAACAAGGCAGGCCGTCTCCTTGCTATGCAGCTACGGAGGCATAAAATGGATCGTGCTATCACACATGTGCGTGATGGGAAGGGTGATATGCTATCTACTTCAGAAAGTATACGTAGGCGTTTTGGGGAGTTCTACCAAGCTTTGTACGCGCAAGACATTAACCCTTCTGAAGATCTACTTCAGAAAGTATACGTAGGCATTTTGGGGAGTTCTACCAAGCTTTGTACGCGCAAGACATTAACCCTTCTGAAGAGGCCATTAATGAGTACTTGGAGGGAAGTGAGCTATCCTCACTGACAAGTCAGCAACGCACCATGCTGGAAGAACCAGTGACCCCAATTGAGATTCAAAAAGCTATTCAAGGTCTGCCTTCCTGTAAATCTCCAGGGCTGGATGGTCTTCCTAATGAATTTTACAAGAAATTTGCTCTGGAATTGGCTCCTCTTCTGGCGGACCTGTTTAATCAGATTGGCAGGGGCAAACCACTGCCACCGTCTATGATGGAGGCATGGATAGCTGTATTGCCAAAGCCAGATAAGGATCCCACTGAGTGTGGCTCCTATCGCCCAATTTCAGTGTTAAATGCCGATGTAAAAATTTTGGCTAAAGTGTTGGCCAATCGATTAGTGCCCTTATTACCGGCAATAATACACCCAGACCAGGTGGGGTTTGTCTCGTATAGGAAGGCAATGGACAACATACGGCGTGTGATAGATATAATGTACTTGGCCAAGCGAAACCAGAGGCCTTTGAGCCTTCTCGGCTTAGATGCTGAGAAGGCCTTTGACAGGGTACATTGGCCGTTTATGTATAAGGTAATGGAAACATTTGGGATCGGGCCGAGGTTTAGAGGCTGGATCCAAGCTTTTTATGAATCCCCTAAAGCCTGTGTGAGGGTAAATGGGGGCAATTCTGATATGATCACACTCCACAGAGGCACGCGACAAGGCTGCCCCTTATCACCAATGCTGTTCGCCATGGTCATGGAGACTTTTGCTTCAAGGGTCAGAATAAATCGGGATATTCCTGGGGTCAGTGTGGCAGGGAGAGAACATAAAATGGCCCTGTTCGCAGACGACGTGCTGCTCTTTGTCACATGGCCTCAGGTTGTCTTCCCGAATCTTATGAGAGCTATCAGTGAATATTCGGAGGTCTCTGGCTTTAAGGTAAATATGACGAAATCAGAAGCACTGAATGTAACATTAACTGAAGGGTAATCCCTACAATCGTCCTACGCTTTTCGATTGGCCCCGAAAGGAATCCGTTACTTGGGAGTGAATTTAACAGCTAATCTATCTGACCTTTTTACAGCAAACTACAAAGGGTTGGCTAGAGTTCTTTCAGCTGACTTGGACAGATGGGGGGACTTGAAGTTATCATGGTTTGGCAGAATAGCTACTGTTAAGATGAATGTGCTGCCACGCTTATTATACCTATTCCAAGTCCTCCCGATAGTGTTACCTAGAAAGTTCCTTGCAACCTTGCAAGATCGTATTGTATGCTTTATTTGGGCAGGGAAGAGGCCACGTCTATCGCGATCTCTTTTATACCAGGATAAGAGATGGGGAGGGTTGGGGGTGCCTAATCTGGCCTGGTACTACCGAGCAGCCCAAGCACGCGCAGCCATTGAATGGTTCCAGGAATATCCCGACAAACAATGGGTACACATAGAACAACAATCTGCAGGTCCGAGACCACTTGGGACACTAATGTGGCTTCCTAGCCCGTTTAGATCAATTGGGGAGGGGGCATGTCCGGCCATTCAGGTAACGCTCTCATACTGGGATAGTCTTTTTCCACGGAAAAAATGTATGCTATCGCGTCTGTCCCCGATAGCATTTAACCCAATGTTCTACCCTGGGACTGAAAAAGGAGTGTTCACTAGATGGTATGGAGAGGGTTTGAGAACCTGGGGACAGTTGTTTGAGGGCAATTTACTGTTGTCCTTCGACGAAGCTGTGGCCAGATTCCCGGTAGTGGGAAGGGACGAATTTGCATATCGACAAGTAACCCATTTCCTCACCACACTGGCAGTCAGGGAGGTGGTGGCCAGGGAAAAGTTGCCTATGGAAGCAATATGTGAAGGACCTGCAGCGACGAGTGGTTTAATATTTCGCTTATACAGTTGTATTAGACTGCAGGCGCCACGGTACACACTTCACAGAGGAAGTTGGCAGAGGGAGCTGGGCATGGAGATGACAGAGGCTGAGTGGGAGAGGATAGAACGGGCAGCGGTGGGAGTGTCCACTCATGTACCCTTCAAGGAAAATGCTATCAAGGTGCTGTTCCGGTGGTATTTGACGCCGGAGCGTCTCCGGCGCATATACCCTACCTTGTCTGGTGTGTGCTGGAGGGGCTGTGGGGTTAAGGGCACTATGGGGCATATGTGGTGGGCATGTGCAAAGATACGGGCATTCTGGAAATCCATTCAGAATCGATTACAGAAATGGCTGGGATGCCTTATTCCTTGGAGCCCTGCCTTTTTCTTGTTCTCGGTTAAGGAGGCAAGCCTTTCACATGATCAGCAGATATTGACGAGGTATGCAACAAGTGCAGCTAGGATTGTAATCGCCACCTGTTGGAAAGTGTCCAAGACTCCTCCAATAGCGAGATGGCTTTCTAAATTAAGGTATGTTTGTGAGATGGAGAGGCTTCTAGCGGAGCGGCGTAACCAAACTTGCAGGTGGCATGCGATCTGGGAGCCTTTCCTAAATCATGTTTAGTACAACTGAGGACAGAGTTTGGTAACAAGGTGGTTGGATGGTCTGAATAGGCTGGGGGGAAGGTGGGAGGAGGGAGTTGGGGATTCTGGGGGAAAATCTGAAAGTTTATAAAATAATGAAGTTCTATTGTGCTGTTCTTTGCAGTTTGGAATACTATTTCCTGGCGTCTCTTGTAGTGCTTTGGATTATGTACTTGTGTATAATGCTTTCCTATTGCACTCTGTACTGATTCTTTAATTTGACAATAAAGACTTCATGCAAATTAAAAAAAAAACTTCAATGTACACGGCTGATGTTATGTTCTTCTTCTCTCAAATTCCTACTTCACTCCCATTACACCACTGCTGTTGGTGTGTGCGGCGTGGTCCCGCGTAAGCTAAATCGTTGGCTGCCCGGGTCCACTCGTCACACCTCGAAAGTTATCGTAAGATGCGCTCCTCTCGGCGTGTGGTGAGGCCGGGACACTACTGCTCGATCGTCAATGCCAAGGACGCTGATGGGATTCGGGCCCAGCAGGGCAACAATGCGTGTCCGGCGACCTCCAGATAGGCAGGTGGAAGAGATCTGTGTCGCTGAGGCAACCTTCGGATAGGGAGGGAGGGAGCCTCAGTTGGGCTCGGTGGCAAGACGGTGCTCTCGGGATGGCCCAGGTCCTGCCATTGTGAAGTTTTGACAGTTTATGAAACAGTGAGAGGGTTAGATAATAACAAATTTTCTTTTCTCTCTATTCAGTTTTAGTTGAAAGGTGGAGGCCCAATTCTCCATCAGGTCTAGACCAGATTTGATGATAGGATAGCACTTCAATAGAATCTTTGAAAAAGATGTAAATGGTTACGTCATGCTACTAGACATACGCAGCGCTATACATTTGAACATGAAGAGACAGTCCCTACTCGACAGAGCTTACAATCTAATTAGGACAGACAGGACAAATAAGAGATAAGGGAATTACTAAGGTGGGAATGATAAAATATGGGTACTGAACAAGTGAGTAAGGGTTAGGAGTTAAAAATAGCATAAAAAAGATGGGCTTTTACCCTAGATTTGAAGATGGCCAGAGATGGAGCTTGACGTACCCGCTCAGGAAGTCTATTCCAGGCATATGGTGCAGCAAGATAAAAGGAACGGAGTCTGGCGTTAGTGGTGGAGGAGAAGGGTGCATATAAAAGAGATTTACCCAGTGAATGGAGTTCTGTGGAGGAGTGTAGGGAGAGAGAAGTGAGTAGAGAGATACTGAGGAGCTGCCAAGTTAATGCACTTGTAAGTCAGAGGACATTCAGCACCTTCCCTAAGGGGTTTATTTTTTAGTTGTCAGGTCTATGGAACTTAGAGGCTGAGGGCAGATTTCAGAGGGAGGTGACTTTGAAGTCTTAGTGTTGCTGTGTTTCATTACACCCGATATCCTCAAACTCGGCCCTCAATGGCTGTGAACTAATCAGGTTATCCCCAATGAATATGTATGTAATCTGTTTGTGTGCAGTGCCTCCATTGTATACAGATAGATATAATAGATATTCATTGTGGAAATCCTGAAAACCTGACTGGATTGATGCTCTTAAAGACTGAGCCTGGGAACCCCTATCTTATAATGTGAATGGGGACTGAGGTTAGATGCGAATCACTGTCCTGTAAACCCCAACTTAGTTTACCTGTATAGTTGATTTGGAATTTTCAGTATCTAAACGAGATAGCAGATTGCTTCTTTGCAGCACACCACAGTGTCCCCAAAAAGTCTACTGTTGCCTCAACCAAAGCAGTGGTGATCATTTTCTCATGGTTGGTCTCCATGGTTGGGTTGGGTTGCAGACACTGACACATCACTCTGATTATGAGGTGGAAGGCTGGGCATGAATGCTGTTAAAATGACTCTCCCCAGCAACACTTTGAAAATAGGTGTTGATGACTTACCCAAGAGGAGACTCTTCTCACTGGGCCAGTACTAATCTAGTTGTTCAGTGTGATATCGGGGCAGTGTGCTGCTGAAATGCCTTTTTCAGATGAGATAAGCGAAGGTCCTATCCACTCAGTTAACATAAGACACTAGACAATTTGTGTGGACAAGGCCATCCTTATTGTTTTGGGTAAATTCCAGCATGGGTTATATGTTTTTTTCTAGAGGAGTGTGGTAGCCGTGTTAGTCCACTCTTAAGGTTATCAATAGAAATCAAACAAAATAAAACATGGAAAAGAAAAAAAGATGATACCTTTTTTATTGGACATAACTTAATACATTTCTTGATTAGCTTTCGAAGGTTGCCCTTCTTCCTCAGATCGGAAATAAGCAAATGTGCTAGCTGACAGTGTATATAAGTGAAAACATTCAAGCATTACTATGACAGTCTGACAGGGTGGGAAGAGGGGGGTTCTTTCCTGAAGTAAGTTGCCGTCTCATGCCTTCCCATAGAAACAATGTAAATTCTCAGCTTCTTTGAAATGTGGATCACTTATTAAGCTCAGTACAGTGTTTTAGGTAAACACTTTACAAATGCGTTAATAAAAATGAAGTATTTGCAGATTTTTAAAAATGTGAATCTTGTGTGCTTTTGAATTCAGTGGTCTAATTTGCAGAGTGGATGCTTTACCCACAATAAAACAAAAATGCACATCTTGTGTAGAGGAAGCCTGGGGGAGCTCTGGGCAGATTTTACATGTGCTTCGAAGTATCTGCAGCGATACACAAGGCCATTGGATTTGCAGTCTTCCCCCTCCCCCCTTCACCAGACACATTTTCAGAGGGGAAACCCAACATAGGGTTTCCTTCTGAGATCCTTGCAGCCTGCAAGCCACACAGTCAGTGTGAAAATTGCTCTCCATATGTATTATTGTATTTTAATTGATGTTATATTTTATTATTGTTCACAATAGGCAAAATTCAACTAAAAATCAGTAAGGTTGCTAGGATAAAATATTCATAAATATAATAATAATGTTCCCACAAACCAAAATCTCTCATACATTCTATTTTGAAACAAGTATGGGCCATCGGCGGTGCCATTCCCGAGTTGACTCAAGTGAATTCAGAATGCACCAAAATCTTCATTGGTCTCATTAAGCAATCATATCTTCATTCAATTTATTTCTCCAAAATGTAGAACTCTTTTCAATAATATATATATATATATATATTTTATATATATATATGAGTAACAATTCACTTATCTTAGCAGTGAGTGTTCACAGGCAAATCTGTGTCGACACGTGTTTTGCCAAAAAGCTGTTTCAAGGCGTTCCCACTATATATCAAATATCCACAACGAAAACCTTCAAATATGAACATATATAAGCTCTTCAGAACCACATAAATATATACTTACTAGTGGAACCATGCCCGTTTCCTCAACAATGAAACAGGCCCTAGGTAGGCTGTCCTGTAAGCTTTGTTTTTCTCTCTCCCCTCCCCTCCATGTCCAGCAATTCTCCTCTTCCCTGCCCTCCCATTCGTGTCCCGCGATTCTCTCCTCTACTGTCCTCCCATCCCATCCATGTCCATCAATTCTTCTCTGCCCTGCCCTCCCCTCTCCTTCCCTTCCTTCCGTCCTCCCTCCCTTCGATGTCCCACGAATCTCTCCTCGCCTCCATTTGTACCTGAACGTTGTCTGGCTGGCGCTGGCTTCCGTTCCATTCGTAACATCCTTTCTGACGCAGCTCGCCTCCAGCATTCCCTTCCCTCTCATTGTTCCGCCCTCTGATGTCATTACGTTTTGACGCGAGGGCGGACCAATGGTAATAGATGTTACGAACCCAGCCATCCAGATGTAGAGTGTTGGAGGTGCAAATTATTATATAGGATTTGCTGCAATAACCATCTAGATTAGACATCTGTGTAATCATCCATACCTTTCACCATACTCCTAACTGGTTCAGTTTCAAACATGGCTACGGTATTTTTTCTTATATATATCACCATGGTCACATGATGTTCAAACACAGGACTAGGTCAGACCAGGGAAGACCATTCAGTTTCTCTATTGAGCCCTTTTGGCTCAACAGTTTGAAGTTTAAATATCCAGTGCTGCTCCTTACAGTTGAGACACATTCGAAATTGCCACCCTCCCACCCACTTTGTACAGAGTCAGTTATACACCAACGAATATCTTGTATAGTGTGGTTCATAGTCATCCAGTTTACCACTAGAGGAGCTTCTTCCATTCAATGTAAAATTTTAGATTCTTGTTCATTCAGTCGTATTTTTATCAGTCTACTACTTCGACCAATATAAATCTTCTTACAAGGGCATTGGATAATATACACAATGTTTTTAGTAGAACGGGTAATGTTAATCACAGATGTAACTTTAATACACAGCTGGGGGGTCAATCCATTGAGGACTGAGCATAGCAGAATTACACCATTGAGTGATGATATGATTACTTAATTAGACCAGTGAAGAGTTTGGTGCATTTTGAATTCCCTTGAGTCATGGAATGGCTCCACTGATGGTCTATACTTAATTTCTAAATAGAATGTTTGAGAGAATTTGGTTTGTGGGAACACCATTGTTTTAGTTATATTTTATTATTGCACCGTTATTAATTGTATTGTATTCTAAACTGCTTTGGATTGAATTTGTTGAAGGAAAGTGTTCTAGAAATATAGCATAACCTAATTCACGTGACCAGTTTCCCTGAAATCATCTGTCTCGTAGCGGACAGCACTGTTTTTCTCATGATTTACATATAGTCAGATTGAACTTTAACACAAGTTGTTTTTCTTATGACACATGTGCTTCAGCATGAAATACACCAGAATATTCTGTTTTCTGATGAAAAGCTCTGATTTCATGTTTCTCTTCTCCAAAACAAAAATCAAACCAGTAGCTATAGAAGGCTGTTAAGAAAGGGGAGTGAGGCAGTAGAATTTCTCTCTCTCAAATCAGAGATAACACTGAGTTAACCCTTAAGGGGATGTCCCTTAGTATACTGGTTCTTGATAACTATATATGTATGTTTCTTCTCCTGAAAGGCCACAGCAAAAGGAGAGATTCAAAACCTGTTTCTCCATTGTGATTTCTGCCTAATGCATTTCTTTACAGAATGCTTTGGGATGATTATAATCCATTCATAGTCCCAGAATATATCAGGGATCAGGTGGAGGAAATTGAAGCTTTATATGAAGATGACCCTGGCAGTGATCGTTATCAGAGGATCCTAGATAATAATCCAGACCCAACGCGGGAAAGCTTATATGAGTAAGTATTTCAGAAGTGTAGGTGCAAAATTAAATTTAATATTGTGTTCTGGTGACCGGGATTGGCCACTGTTGGAAACAGGATACTGGGTTTGATGGACCTTTTGGTCTGTCCCAGTATGGCAATGCTTATGTTCTTATGTATCTCCTCCCCTCTCTTACACCTGCCAAACTTGTCTGTGTTGCTTTTCATCTCACTTTCAGTAAAGTTGGTTCTGTTTTCAACACCCCCCCCCCCCCCCCACCATTCATCTGCAAAGTTTCTTGTGCGTAGTACTCTTTCACATTTCAGTTTTATTTACTATACTACTAATTACAAAGAAGCTAAGCAGTTTATAACAAAAGTTTAAAATCAATTCAGTTATCAGAGAACAGGTAAATGAGGAACTTAGGTTACATTTGTTATCATATAGCCTAAAAGGGATAAGGGAAATGGGTATAAACTTAAACAAAACAAGAAAACAGTATAGGGAGATTTAAAAAAATATGCCCTAGTGACAGGAAAGGATGCCCTTGGGCCGCGCAAGGTAGCCAAAAGAATGAATTAACAATTTATTCTTGTAAGGCGTACAGGATAATCATGATGTAGTGGACAATAAAGGACAGGCATTTGAGTAAAAATAAGTCTTAAGCTGGGCCAAATATTTAAGTGAGGATTCTGAATTGCATTTCAAGCGGAAGGTAGTTGCATATAAGATCTACAACCCTAAAACAGGAGGATCAAATAGAATGAGATTTTATATGATGATGGGAGGGAATAATTAGTATAACTGTTAGAGGAATATTGGGCTCATTTATCCCTTAGGATTGGTATTGTATTGTAACACTTATACCCCGCGCTTTCCCACTTGTTAGCAGGCTCAATGTGGCTTACATAATAAACAGGTTTATCTTTAAAATCAAGCGTGGTTCCGGAAGATTGGAGGGTGGCCAACGTAACACCAATTTTTTAAAAAAAGTTCCAGAGGAGATACGGGTAATTATAGACCGACAAGCCTGACGTTGGTGCCAGGCGCTTCAGTATGCCAAAGGGCAGGACCTGACGGCTTCCTAAGGGAGAAGTCCTCCATAGGCCATTATTAAAATGGACTTGGAGAAAATCCACTACTTATTTCTGGGATAAGCAGCATAAAATGTTTTGTACTTTTGTGGGATCTTGCCAGGTATTTGTGACCTGGATTGGCCACTGTTGGAAACAGGATGCTGGGCTTGATGGACCTTTGGTCTGTCCCAGTATGGTAATACTTATGTACTTATGGTGAACATGTTCACAAAAATAGACATTTAAAAAAAACTTTATTTGAATGAAGATAAATAGGTTTATGCTTCCGGATCGATGAGGAGGTGGGCGCTGTAAATCTTGGGTGTAAAATCATATGCCGACAAATTGCACCACTGACATTGGTAGCTTTATCAGTAGATCACTGTGGTGTGGATGTGTGTGTTATTTTTTAAATAAGCATATTCATCAAGAAAGCCTGCGTATGGTGTGCTTATAAGTATATCTACTATCTACTATGTAATCTTACTGTGAATTCTTCTTTAAACAGAGATTTTTTTCAGTTTTTTTTTATTTTAGTTTTTAATTCTTTCAAATCTTTTTAATTTATTAATTCAGTGATAATGCTATCCTCTTGAGCAACTGAGATTTTAAAGAGGGAAAATGCCTCTGTATGTCTGCAGTCTAAATATTATATTCACACACTCGCTGACCAGCGTCTCTTCATTGGCAGAAAACCTCTATTTTATTTTCCTCTTTGCTTATCTTAAACATCCATCAATGGGTATAGCTTATATGTTGCAATCTTTTACTTCAAATATTGCAAATAATATCTATCAACATCAATATCAGAAATGTCCAAATATCCAACTTATCTTTGAATTCAGAAATCCTCCCGCACTTTTACCCCATGATCAGAGATAATGGCGTGCTTAAATTTGCATGTCATTATCTCTATCATAAGTCCAATAACGCCCCGCAGTGTTCCAGCGCTATTTTTAGATCGCTGTTTGGAACAGTGCGAGGCTTTGATCATCTGCTTGTAGGTTTTGCTCACTATGGTGCTGATGTCATAAGCTGTGCATTAGGCTGAGCATGTACTGAAAAAAAAAAACCATTCTGATGTCATAAATTAATGGTGTGCAAAATACCACAACATTAAACATTGACAAAAAAAAAAAATACTACACACTACTGCAGTAATCTATACTGCTCTCCTGCATCGAGGTGACTCCCCTTCCTGTCTGTGCTTGAACAGGGATTGGCTAACACACTGACCGGAGGTTATCTCTCTTCCCCCACCCCCGCCAGGCGAGGGCACCAGATTCAGGGAGCTTTCAAGCAGAGCACCTCCATCTCCCCTCCCTCCCCCCCCCCCCCCCCCCCCCCCCCCCCCCCCCCACCACCAGTAATACTGATCTGGTGCTAGGGAGGCATCCAGATGCGCTCTCTTGAGATATCTAGCTATGCCATCTTCATCCCACCCTCATCTTCCAAAATGGAAGTGCCACATCCCCAGCAGTATATTGGGGTACTCTCTTAGGGGATGGGGAAGAGTCAGAGGTCTGGGCTGAACAAGGTAATCCGAGGTGAAATGCCGCACTTTTTCTTGAATCACCTTTGCTCCCAAATGCATCTTTACTCCAGCACTGCGAAGGAAGTTTAAAAACAAAATATTACACACACACAAATACACCTCAAAATTTAGCTTGGCTTTTTGCATTTTGAACAATTTATTTATTTTATTTTTATTTTATTTATTGCATTTGTATCCCACATTATCCCACCTCTTTGCAGGCTCAATGTGGCTTACAATTCGTCATGGATACTGAAACAGAAGAGGGTATACAATTGGTTTTACAGAGTGTTTTTGGGTTACATGAAGATGAAATACACGATAGTGTAAAAGCAAAAGGCATTATAAGATAATGCTGGATGTATTAAGGGTTGTACAGTTACATGTGTTGGTCATTGTGATATATCTTGTCAAAGAGAGAAGTTTTCAATGCTTTACAGAAGTTGGTCAATTCATAGACCGTTTTCAGGTGACATGGCAACGCATTCCAGAACTGCGTACTCATGTAGGAGAAGGTAGATAAGTGCATTAGTTTGTATTTCAGGCCTTTGCACTTAGGAGGATGAAGATTGAGGAATGTGCGAGAAGATTTTTTTGCGTTCCTGGGTGGTAGTTCTATTAGGTCCGACATATAAGCTGGAGCGTCACCATGGATGATTTTATGGACTAGGGTGCAAAAATTAATGATTTGACTCTCCACACTATCCTTTAGTGCAGTGTTTTTTAATTTTTAATTTATAAATTTCAAACATAATACACAAGAATCCACTTGTTACATTAAACTCAGGGAAAATACCCATCCAGGAAAATTATAACTATTAGAAAAGATAAAAGAAAAAAACAATAGTAGTAATAGTGCAATTATCCCTTCCTTAGACCACAATACTTGAGAGAGTGGCTAACAAGACAAGGAGGTTGAAAAAGGAAAAAATTTTGAAACATGAGAAATAAAGCCCAAACCTGTAATTAACAGCATTTATAATCCCTAAACAACCAATTAAGCAGATGCTACATTACCCTCTTCGGGTCCAGAAAAGACCTAAGCTGTTCTGGCATAAAAAAAAGACCAATTTCACACCTATATATTGCACAATTCATTTGCAGGGATACGCCAAAAGAAGTGTCTCACCGAAAGTCTTTACTTCTTCCCTCGTATCTAGGAAGCGCTTTCGTCTGTCCTGAGTGGACTTGGTGACATCTGGAAACATCCACAATTTTGACCACAAAACTTTGTGGAGCATACTTAAAATATAAAGCACAGTGGTTTATTTCTGATTTTTCTGTGCTAAAAAGCCTCTCTACATCAGGAATAAACAGCTGCACTAGTGCCGCTTACCATGTTGGGGCCCTGTGAGAGAAATAGATGTGTTCTGGACCTGCCTTGCTTTTACAGGAAGGGTCTGACAGAGATCCTGACCTGCCAGTGGTGTAGCTGTGGGGAGGTCTGACCCTTTCCCCTCCCCCCTCCTCCTGACGTTGGGCTCAGGCCCCCTCCAAACTTGTAGCACCATTGAATGGGTGGCAAGGATGCCCAGGCCCTGCCAGCTGAACAGATCCACTGCCTGAAACATCCCTCCCCCCCCCACCTCAGTAGCAAGGAAACCAGTCAACCACTGGCGATGGTACTTCTGTGCATGAACTGAGCATGTACAGGTGCGCTGGTGCAAGCATACCTGACTGAAGCATTCTGCTGTTTTCCTCTCTGCACTGGAAGTGGGGATCAGGCAGTGGATCTGTTTGGCTGGTAAGACTTGGGCATTCCCATCAACAAATGTGTTGGCAGCAAGCCAGCGGGTGGGAAGAGCAGAGAGGAAATGCTAGAACCCCCCCCCCCCCCCCCGAGCCCCCTCCAAAAAGAGACTTCAGGCTACCCCCCTGGAACCAGCTATCTGGGTAGACCACAAGAGATAAAATGAATTTAGGTTAAAAAAAAAAACTCGGTGTGAGGAAAGTAAAATGTGATCATAGAGACCCATGTGTTAGATTTAAATCCACAGATTAAGGGCCCTGTTTACTAAGCTGTGCTAAGGGCAGGCTAACATTTCCTATAGGAATATATGGGCGTCTTTAGCATTTAGCACACACTAATTTTAGGTGCTCACTAAAAACGCTAGTGCGTCTTAGTAAACAGGGTCCTAAGTTTCTTTGGCAGTGGAAAATGGGACTTGCAGATTTTATTTATCCTGCCTGCCAAGTGTGTGATCTAGAAGGGAGGGGGAAATTTCTCATAAACCGTGTTTGCTTCAGATGAAGGAGAGTCTTTGACTTCACATGACATCTCAGAACTTAATCTTTCAGTTGTACTTATAGTTTGAAAAGATTTTGGCGGATTATTCAGTCAGAGAGGATAAAAGATCAAATTTGGCCAAACCTGAATGGGTAAATGTAATCCAAAAACCACAGGATCAGCTCACGAAGTAAAGATTTGGTCCCAGCAGTGAAATGCTTATCCCTCCAGTTTAGATTTGATTAATGTACAGATGTGAAGATTTTCAGCTAGGCAATTTTTTTTTTCATTTTATGGTAGACTGCTTTGTGTGCCTCAGAGGGTTTTTTTTTCTTTGACAGTTTTTTTAAAGGAACAGTCTAAAATTTGCATGTTATTTGCTTGTAACACTTATCTAGACGTCCTGGACGGTGTCGCTGTTTACTTGCAGGCATGAAATTCTAGGTTAGGAAGTGTATTATGAAAGGCACGTGACTACATTACCCAGCCTGCCTAGAGATATTTTTTTTTCCTCTTAACTAGGAAATACTGAGGTCTAGTTTCTTTTGGTATCTCTTCTAAGCAGTCAGCAAAATCGTCTTTCTTTTGCTTGGGATATGCTGCGAGGTTAAAGGCAGCAATGCAGTGTCCAGCAGCAGCCAGAACCCGTGTGTCTTTTGGATGTGAGTTATAGTTATTAGCTGTATGTCTGCTTAGGGCTACAGTCACCGCTTTATTCCAGGAAGTGCGTGTCAAGGCCTGTGAATTATTGCAGAAGATGAGAGGTTCCCTCTGTGCAGTTAATTGTAAACAGGGTGACTTATCTGTGTATTGCATCCAAGCACAGAGGCTGATGGATTGAGCAAGAAAACTCAGGATGTTTGTTCAGAAGAGGAAAACATTTGTGACAGCTGCTGGTGAATAACTAACTTCTACTGAAAGTTTTTTATTTTTATTTTTTTTGCGTGTGTTTCTAGGCTTGCTGTTAAGTGGTAGTAGTTCCTCTTGAGCCCTGATGTCTCGGTTAAAAGTTTGTGTGCATGTCTTGACTATTTTCACTCTTAGATCTTATATGCACCTTTGAGAAGTGCTTTATAGAGCAAGGTATGCCGTTTGTACCTTCATCTGCCTTGAATATTTGAGCATACTGTAGTTTTAAAATCAGCCTTAATGCTGTAGTGTCAGCACCTTTTAAAGATTTTGTGTTGTTCAGTTCAACTGGGAATATAAAGGCAGAAGTTAGCCAGTTAAAGCAGTACTTCTTAGCCAGTGTTCCTTGGTGCTCTTTCAAGGTGACAGGAGCATCGCAAAACATGTGCTCATGAGCAGGGCCACAGCTACAACAATTAGCTCCAGAGCTGTTAAGGTCTCATCTCTGCTGGACAGGACCCCAGTAAAAAAAAGCCACCTGCATCCTGCTCCAGCATCTCCTTTCTCAGGCAGCTTGTAGAGAATAAATGGTGAGGGGGTGAGCCTGAAAGAGCAAAAAAAAAGAGCCACTTCATTCCCTAATCTGCCCTCCTCCTAGCATTTGATTGACAGATGGAGAGAGGTGTATGATTGGAGCAGATGCACAGAGCAAAGAAGGTCAGCAAAATGCAGAGGTTTGGAGGAGGGAGGATGAGCACTGTGGGGTGGGGGAGGGTTAGAGCAAAAGTCATGGGGCTTCTTGTTTGCCCATCTGTGAGGTTGATGCAGTAACCTTGATTTACAGCTGTGCCCTACAGCTGAGTGCACAATTTCCTAACACGAACATTAAAAAAAAAAAAGTTTCCCCCCCCCCCACATACACTAACCAAATGTGTTGTGCACAATGCTAACTATATTTCCATATCATCATGCTGATCAATCCATAGACTGGTGGGTTGTGTCCATCTACCAGCAGGTGGAGATAGAGAGCAATCCTTTTGCCTCCCTATATGTGGTCATGTGCTGCCGGAAACTCCTCAGTATGTTCTCTATCTCAGCAGGTGGTGGTCACACACAGCAGCAGCTCTGGCTAGGTCTCCAAGCCTAATTTTTAGGTTTTGTTGAGTACCTGGGGTTGAGGGCTCTTCTTGAGCAAGTGCAAACCTGGTGGCGCCAGGTCCCTCCTTTTCTCCCCCCTCCCGCTGGCTCCGTTAAAAAAAAAAAAAAAAAAATTTTGGACGTCCTTAAAGGCGTTTATTTCGACGTTTATTGCAGCTACTCACTGGGACACCAGGTTGTTACAGCTCGGAGCGAGAAGCAGGTAATTTTTACCTTTTTATAGCGGGTTCCCCGATCGATCTCCACGTGGCCTATGGTGTCGGAGGGCGAGGGCGCGAAGAATCGCTCCCCGGACCGCGTGTGCGCTTCTAGCGGGGATGCGGGGGTCTTAAAGTCTGATTCGCCCTTGTTGGGTGTCAGTTTGGAGGCCGGTCAGTGTCCCGGGTCTTCCTCCGGTGTGGCGGTTTTTCCCGCCATAAACGCCCATCCCCAGCTGCTCGCCTCCGCCATCTTGGCCGGCCACTCTGCTCGGACGGCTTCTTCTTGGGCCGCCCTTGAGCTGGGAGACGTTAATGCCATGGCCGCCCTTGATTTGGGCGACGGCAAAAAAGCGGCTAAAGTTAAGCGCCGTTCTTCCCGCGCGGCTCCTTCGCGGAGTGTCACGCAGGACGCCATCTTGGATGCGCAGCATGTTTCTCCCCCGCTCTTGCGAGCGCCGGTTGAGGGTGCGTCTAGGGCTGTGGCCCAGGCTGCTGAAGTGCACAGTCTGGGGGGTTTCTCCCCTGAGTTTATTTTGCTGCTACATCAGGCCTTCCTTATGCAAAACGCTGCCCCTTCTCCCTTGTCCGATAAAGGGGTTGAGGCCCCCGGAAGTAAACGCCCTCGGGTGGATTCCCAGGCCTTAGAGGACTCTGTTTCCTCTGATGTAGATGAGGGCAGCGTATCTGAGTTCTCCCAACGGTCCTTTGGGGATTCCTTGGAGGAGATGGATTCCCGCTCGGATGGAGCGGATGACCCCTCTGCAGCGCGGATCTTTCGCTCAGAGGATTTGCCCAACCTGTTAGTGCAGGCCATGAGCATTTTGAAGATTTCCTCTCCAGAGGACGTCTCTCCCTCAGCCCCTGTTGGCTCCGCCATTATGCTGGGGACGAAGCGCCCGCCTAGAACCTTCCACGTGCATGATGCCATGCACACCTTAATTTCGGCTCAATGGGATGTCCCGGAAGCTAGCCTCAAAGTGGCTAGGGCTATGTCCCGCCTCTATCCTTTGCCTGAAAGTGAACGGGAGGCCTTTCTTTGGCCTACCGTGGATTCTTTAATCACTGCGGTGACTAAGAAAACGGCGTTGCCGGTGGAAGGTGGCACGGCCCTAAAGGACGCCCAAGACAGAAGATTGGAGGCGGCCTTAAGGTCGTCCTTCGAGGCGGCTGCCTTAAGTTTGCAGGCCTCAGTTTGCGGCTCCTATGTGGCCAGGGCGTGCCTGACGATTGTGCAGCGGGCTTCCCCCTCGGATCCTTCCTTGAGGGCTGATTGGCCGGCCCTGGAATCGGGCTTGGCTTATTTGGCAGACTTACTGTATGATGTCTTGAGAGCCTCGGCTAAAGGTATGGCTCAGACAGTCTCTGCGCGGCGGTGGCTTTGGCTGAAACATTGGTCTGCTGACCACGCTTCTAAGTCCCGCCTGGCTAAGTTGCCTTTTAAAGGCAAGCTGCTCTTTGGGGTCGAGCTGGACAAAATTGTGACCGATCTCGGCACGTCTAAGGGCAAGAGGTTACCAGAGGTCAGGGCTCGGGCCAGTGCTCGCCCCGGTATCTCCAGAGGACGGTTTCAGGAAGCCCGTCGGTACCGCCCGGGCAAGTCGGGCTCCTCTGCCCCCTCTTCCTTCAAGAGGAATTTCTCCCCCAAGCAGCATTCCTTTCGCAGAGACCGCCGTCCCGGAGGTGCGCCCTCCGGTCCTCCCCCAGGGTCTCGTACCCAATAACGGGGTCCTGGTCCATGGCCCAGTGCAGATTGGAGGACGCCTGTCCTCGTTTCTGGGCGAGTGGACCAGGGTAACTTCAGACGCTTGGGTGCTGGAAGTCATCAGAGACGGCTACAAGCTAGAGTTCTGCCGACCCTTAAGAGACGGGTTTGTACTCTCTCCCTGCAAGTCTCCGGTCAAAGCTGTGGCAGTGCAGCAGACCTTGGACAATCTGATCCGCCTGGGTGCGGTCGTTCCGGTGCCAGAAAATCAGCTTGGCAAGGGACGTTACTCCATTTACTTTGTGGTACCAAAGAAAGGAGGTTCTGTACGGCCTATCCTCGACCTCAAAGGGGTCAATCGGGCCTTGAAAGTTCGGCACTTTCGCATGGAGACTCTCCGCTCTGTTATAGCGGCAGTGAAGGCAGGGGAGTTCCTGGCATCCTTGGACATCAAGGAAGCGTACTTGCATATTCCCATCTGGCCTCCTCATCAACGCTTTCTGCGTTTTGCAGTCCTGGGCCGACACTTCCAGTTCAGAGCCCTCCCGTTCGAGTTGGCTACTGCTCCGCGGACCTTCTCCAAAGTAATGGTGGTCATCGCAGCCTTCCTGCGAAAGGAAGGAGTACAAGTCCATCCTTATCTGGACGACTGGTTGAGCCGAGCCCCCTCTTATGCAGAGTGCGGCAAAGCTGTGGACCGGGTGATTGCTCTTTTGAGCTCCCTGGGGTGGATCATCAACTAGGAGAAAAGCCAGCTGCGCCCGACTCAGTCCCTGGAGTATCTGGGAGTTCGATTCGACACCCAAGTGGGCAGAGTGTTCCTGCCGGACAATCGGATTGTCAAACTTCAGGCTCAGGTGGACCAGTTCCTAGTAGCCTCTCCGCTTCGGGCTTGGGACTATGTGCAGCTGTTGGGCTCTATGACGGCCACGATGGAAGTAGTGCCCTGGGCCAGGGCTCATATGAGACCACTACAACACTCTCTGCTGCAGCGCTGGACTCCGGTGTCGGAGGATTATGCTGTGCACCTTCCCTTGGATCCAGCAGTGCGCAAGGCGCTGAGCTGGTGGCTGAAGACAGACAAGTTGTCTGCAGGGATGCCTCTTGTGACCCCGGAGTGGATTGTCGTCACGACGGACGCCTCTTTGACGGGCTGGGGAGCCCACTGCTTGGGAAGGACAGCGCAGGGGCTCTGGTCTCCTGCAGAGGCAAAGTGGTCTATCAACCTCCTGGAACTCAGAGCCATTCGGTTGGCGCTTTTGGAGTTCCTCCCGGTACTGGCGTTGAAGCCAGTACGGGTCCTGTCGGTCAATGCCACGGCTGTGGCCTATGTCAACCGCCAGGGAGGTACCAAGAGCGCCCCTCTAGCCAAGGAAGCCATGAATCTATGCCAGTGGGCGGAAGCGAACCTGGAACAGGTGCCCACATTGCCGGAGTCATGAATGTCAAGGCGGACTTTCTCAGTCGCCGTACCTTGGATCCCGGAGAGTGGCAGTTATCGGCTCAGGCGTTCTTGGACATCACGAAGCGCTGGGGCCAGCCGAGCCTAGATCTGATGGCGTCATCGGCCAATTGCCAAGTGCCGCGCTTTTTCAGCAGAGGACGGGACCCTTGATCTCTGGGAGTAGATGCTCTTCTCCAACAGTGGCCGACACAAGAGATTCTCTATGTGTTCCCGCCCTGGCCCATGTTGGGCAGGGTACTAGACCGGGTGGCAAAGCATCCGGGCCGGATAATCCTGGTGGGTCCGGACTGGCCCAGACGTCCCTGGTATGCGGACTTGATCAGGCTCTCAGTGGACGACCCTCTGTGACTGCCAGTGGAGCAGGGCCTGTTGCATCAGGGTCCCGTGGTGATGGAGGATCCCTACCCCTTTGGTCTTACGGCCTGGCTATTGAGCGGCAGCGTCTGAGGAAGAAGGGCTTCTCAGACAAGGTCATCGCCACTATGCTGAGAGCGAGGAAGCGCTCTACTTCTACTGCTTACGCCAGGGTTTGGCGTACCTTTGCAGCGTGGTGTGAAGCAGGCTCACTTTCTCCCTTCACTTCTCCAATTTCTTCAGTGCTGGCGTTCCTGCAAGAAGGTCTGGAGAAAGGCCTGTCGCTCAGTTCCCTTAAAGTCCAGGTAGCGGCTCTGGCTTGCTTCAGGGGCCGCCTGAAGGGTGCTTCCCTGGTTTCGCAGCCAGATGTGGTACGTTTTCTCAAGGGAGTTAATCACCTGCGCCCTCCTCTGCACTCAGTGGTGTCTGCGTGGAATCTCAACCTGGTGCTAAGAGCCTTGCAGAAGCCGCCTTTTGAACCCTTGTCGAGGGCATCTCTGAAAGACCTGACGTTGAAAGCAGTCTTTTTGGTGGCTATCACTTCAGCCAGAAGAGTTTCCGAGCTCCAGGCACTCTCATGTCGAGAGCCTTTTCTGCAGTTCACTGAGGCAGGAGTGTCTATTCGCACAGTGCCTTCCTTCCTGCCCAAGATTGTTTCTCGCTTCCATGTGAATCAGCAGCTCTGTCTCCCTTCCTTTCGTAGGGAGGACTACCCAGAGGAATACTCTGCTCTCAAATATCTGGATGTGAGACGAGTCATCAGATACTTGGAAGTGACCAATGATTTCCTCGTAATGGTCTGCAGGCTGCTAAGCCTACAGTGGCAAGATGGGTCAAGGAAGCCATTGCAGCGGCTTATGTGGCCGCGGGGAAGGTGTCGCCTATCCAGCTGAAGGCTCACTCCGCTAGAGCTCAGGCGGCCTCGATGGCAGAGGCCGGGTCCGTCTCCTTGGAAGAGATTTGCAAGGCGGCAACTTGGGCATCGGCCCATACCTTCTCCAGGCATTACCGCTTGACTGTGGCTGCTCGGGCGGAGGCCCGGTTTGGAGCTTCAGTGTTGCGGTCAGGGATTTCAATGTCCCGCCCTGGGTGAGTACTGCTTCGGTACATCCCACCAGTCTATGGATTGATCAGCATGATGATATGGAAGGTAAAATTATGTATCATACCTGATAATTTTCTTTCCATTAATCATAGCTGATCAATCCATAGCCCCTCCCAGATATCTGTACTGTTTATATTCTGGTTGCATTTCAGATTCAAGTTTAGTCTTCAGTTCCTGTTCAGGAGGACTTCGTGTTCAAGTTTTTTCAATTGGATTCTTCAAGAGTTGACGAGTTTGTGTTACAGTGAGCTGCTGCATTCCTCTCCCCTCCGTTTTACGGGGCTGGATTGAGACATAAATTCTGCCGGCGCTCCCTCCCGCTTCGTGCGGCTGTAGGGCAGCTTTGTACCCCTCCCGCTTCGGCGGTGTTAGGGTCAGTCAGCTCCTCCCGCGGTTGCGGTTGCAGGATAAGCCAGATCCCCCCGCATCGGCGGGGTGGTGTCCCTCCCCCGCTCCGTGGGGATGAGCTGGACGGATTCCCCTCCCTCACTTGTGTGGGGATGAGCTGGGTTAATTCCCCTCCCCCGTTTCGGCGGTGGTGAGCTGGGCAGAGTGTCCCTTTGTGGGTGTAATTCTCTAAGTGCTGAGTCCTGCGGATGGAGCTTGGATATCGACATACTGAGGAGTTTCCGGCAGCACATGACCACATATAGAGAGGCAAAAGGATTGCTCTCTATCTCCACCTGCTGGTAGATGGACACAACCCACCAGTCTATGGATTGATCAGCTATGATTAATGGAAAGAAAATTATCAGGTATGATACATAATTTTACCTTTGTGGACCAAAATATTGTATTTGTGTTCATAGCACCATGTGCATACAGCTATGCATATGTGGGATTGATGTTGTGCGCATACAGTTTTTGCAATATCGGCATTACTTGCATGCATGATAGTTTTCTAGCACATGTGCCGATATATGTGCATGCAGCTTGGTATGCTGGTACAATTTTTGCATTACCAACATAATTAACCTCTGGAATTCGTTGCCAGAGAATGTAGCAAAAGCAGTTAGCTAAGCAAGGTTTTAAAAAGTTTTGGATAATTCCCTAAAAGAAAAGTCCATACGCCATTATTAAGATGGACTTGGGAAATCCACTGCGTATTCTGGGATAAGCAGAATAAAATCTGTTTTGTTGTTCTGGGATCTTGCCAGTTACTTTTGACATGGATTGGCTGCTGTTGGAAACAGGATACTGGTCTTGATGGACCCTTTGGTCTGTCCCAGTATGGCAATGCTTATGTTCTTATGTTAACAAGATTGATGACACAGTATGTGTTTGAATGCTATTCTGCACATAAACATTGATATCCGTCTGCATTTGTTAACTGTCCAGCACTTTACTATGTTCTAGCACACCTCTCCCTGAGCTCCTCCTTCTCCTCTTTGTCCCATTCCCTTCAAGGAAACCAGAAAATAGCTACAGGTCCTGTATGCTTGCAGAAAAGAGAACAAATGGGCTTGAAATCCTCACTAGCACTGACCACCGAAGAGCCAGCTGACCTTTACTCTGAAGACTTTGTGTTAATGCCCCAGTGTTATAAAATCCTGCACATGGCCTTTGAGTTAGCTGCATATTTCTCTCTCTCCTTTCTTTTCTGGAGCTGTTTGTTTGTTTTCAGCAGAAAAAGGAGGGGGAAGAGGGTGGAACAAAAACAGCCCCAAGCCACAGCTGTGATACCTGTGAGTAATCTCTGGGAATTGAGAGTTTGGGAATGCTATGATGGGGACTTGGGGGGGGGGGGGGAGTTGTATCCTGCCTATAAGAACATAATATAAGAGTAGCCATACTGGGTCAGACCAATGATCCAGCTAGGCCAGTATCCTGTTTTCCAAACAGTGGCCAGGCCAGGTCACAAGTACCTGGCAGAAACCCAAATCTTGGCAACATTCCATACCACAAATCCCAGGATAAGCAGTTGCTTCCCATGTCTGTCTCTGTAGCAGACTATGGACTTTTTCTCCAGGAATTTGTCCAAACCTTTTTTTAAACCCAGATATGCTAACTGCTGTTACCACATCCTCCGGCAAAGAGTTCCAGAGCTTAATTATTTGTTGCATGAAAAAATATTTCCTCCTATTTGTTTTAAAAGTATTTCCATGTAACTTTCTTGTGAGTCCCCTAGTCTGTATTTTTGGAACAAAAAAAAATCGATCCATTCAGGATTTTGTAGACCTCATCCAACTCTTGTCCAAGCTGAAGAGCCTTAACCTCTTTAGCCTTTCCTCATACGAGAGGAGTTTTATCCTATTTATCATTTTGGTCACTCTTTTTTGAACCTATTCTAATTCCGCTATGTCCCTGACTTTGATTATTTGACATTTTCATACCCATCTCACTGCTGCCATGTGTTCTTGAGCAGGTGTGAGAGGGCAAGGACTAGGGCTGCAGCTGTCAAAGTAAAAGAGGTGAAAGGGCCAGAGTGGGGTGGTGACAAAACTATGTGGGGTGGTAAGTTTTATGTAAGTGTGTGGCAGGAAAGTACAGGGCACAAGAGCTGGTAAGAGAAATGGTAGAAAAGAGTAGATGGGTGAGAGAACCAGGGGGGTATGGGAGGGGGAGAGTATGTGTGAATAGAAACCAAAGCTAATATTGGGTTGTGATAGACTGGAGGTTTTGATGCAGAATATATTTGACAACCATTGGTAGTGAAAGTGTAACAAGGGGTGACTGAGATTGGAGGTGGATGTAGGGCTGAGAGAAACAGGTGTGTGTGATGATTTGGAAGGAGAAATGTTTTGAGAAAGAGAGACATAGGAACAGAGGTGGTAGAGTGTGTGTGTGAGAAAGCAATGGGAAATGCGTATGAGAGAGAACCAGAGAATGAAGGAGGGGGAAACTTTAAATGAGGGAGCATAAGAAAGTATAATTGGCCATTCAGAAATCCAAACTTATCTATCAGTGAAAAGGCATGAGCTAAATCAAAATAAGAATATAGGATAATACCTTTTTATTGGACTAACTTACATTTTCTGATTAGTTTTTCAGAGGTTAAAATCTCCTTCCTCAAGTCAGGACAGTAAAAAAAAAAAAAAAGAGAGAGAGAGAACAATACTGTTCTGATTTTAAAAGAAATTTTAACCTCTGAAAACTAGTTAGAAAACATATTATTCCTATAAAAAGGTGTCACCTTTTTTTTTTTTTTTTTTTTTTTTTTTTATAAATATTAAAAGTGGACTAACACAGCAAGCATACTACTTCATATAAATAAAAATACTAAAGGCCTGGCTTATTGGAGGTTTTATTGATATCAATTTACAGTGTTAGTTTGAATTCTTCCATTAGGCTGAGGTATTGGTACTTATCAGTACCTTGGCAGATGGTCATAGAGAATGAATATTTTGTCAGCACACTGGGTTTCTGAACTTGTTTCCCTGTTTCTTCTCTTTCTTCCAAGTTATTTCTCACAGATCTTAGAAGAGTATGGGCCCTTGGAAATCGATGATCCGATTTTGGTGGGTGAATATCAACATTTCCCTGTGGAGACTCATATGCTGGTGGAGGAGTCCGGTGGGCTACAGACTTTCCTTCTGGAGTCACTCCGATTTGTTATGGTGGGCCAATTGATCGGGCTGATGAAGCATGTAGTCCTTCTTGACGAGACCACAGTTATCCCCGCTAAAACAGAGGAGTCTGCCAGAGACGAGGATCCATTTTATTCACAGCCTTGTGACTTCACTAAAGAAAACAGCTCAGGCATAAGAGTGCAGTTAAACCCAGCTGCCAAGGAATTTAAACCAGTATCTAACTTTATTAATAAACCTTATTATTTAGCAGTAACCAGTACGCTTACATCAACCAGTTCTACAGCTATACCAGTCACTGCTTGTTCCCCAATTCCTTATTGCCATACACAGCCTCAGCCTGGCATAATACAAGACCTTTATTTAAATGGATTACAGCAGCCATCCATACCAGCCAATATTTGTGTGTCTGTACCAAATATCACGCCTGCTTATTATCTAAGGGACAACATGTTGCCAGTGGTTCCTGATTCCTCGTGCACTGTGACCTGTGGTAACAGTAACGAGACTGATTGTGAACAAGGATCTATGTATAACAGCAAGCATGAATCAAACTATCCTGAACTTAATTCAGCAACAGCACATCAAGACACGCACAAGACATTATTAGAGTCCAGCGACAACTCTCATGAAGTTGATTTGGCTTTAGATAAGAATAGCTCTACAGGAATTAATTATAACAGATCGGCATATTGTGCAGACACAAAAGGACAAACATCTTCAAGGAAAAGGAGTGTGTTTACCAAGATGGTAGCTGTGCAGGTAAGACAAAACACAGAAGTGCCTCTGTTCAGCTGTAGAGAGATTGCATAATTACTCCTTCTGTACAGTCAGTCAGTTTGAAGATGGCTTATGGTTGTATTTTGGTAATTCTTATGCTCTGGGGTGGAGAGTGACAGTGAGGGGCATTTTTCGAAAGGGATGTCCAAGTTGCAATTTGGACGTCCTTGCAAAACAGCGAAATCCAGGGGCGGGGAAACCCGTATTTTTGGAAAAAGATGGACGTCCATCTTTCGTTTCGAAAATACCGTCAGACGTCTAAAGCCTTAAATTTGGCCGTCCCTAGTCATGGACGTTGCTGACTTTCGATGATTTTGAAAACCAAAGACGTCAATGTCAAAAACGGCCAAATGCAAGCCACTTGGTCGTGGGAGGAGCCAGCATTTGTAGTGCACTGGTCCCCCTGACATGCCAGGACACCAACCGGGAACTCTAGGGGGCACTGCGGTGGCCTTCATAAAATGCTCCCAGGTACTTATTAGCTCCCTTACCTTGTGTGCTGAGCCCCCAAAACCCACTACCCGCAATTGTACGCCACTACCATAGTCCTTACGGGTGAAGGTGGGCACCTAGATGTGGCTACAGTGAGTTTGTGGTGGGTTTTGGAGGGCTCGCTGTTTCCTCAGCCTCAACTTCTTCCTGAGTCCTCAAATCTGCTTATGGAGCTTCTCCAGAACCTAAAAGTAGGGCTGTCCCTCGGTACCCTCAGAGGCACAGACATGTATCCACTAGCCCAGGGCAGATACAGAAGCCCTCCTCCCATTTGGGCTATGATAAGGAATTGAACCTGGACTCCTTTCCACTTCAAGAGATGTAAATCTCCTGAAAGTCTCGGCCATTCCATTTAAATTGGAGATGGAGGAGGAGCCTAAAGCAGAGATGGTTATCTGTCCTAGACTATGAATCTCCTCCTAAGGAAGGGGTAAAAATTCTGTTACATCCTATCCTTAAAGATGTACTGATGAAAAATTGGGACTCTCCCTCCTCAGTGCAAGTGGTACCGAAAAAAGTGGGCAGTCAATATCGTATCCAGGAAGCTCTCGAATTCGAGAGGGTGCAATTATCTTGCCACACTCTAATGGTCACATCCGCTCTCTAGCAAGCCAGGAGCTCTAAGTCTCATGCCTCTGCTCCTCTAAACAGAGAGGCTCAGACTCTGGATTTGTTCGGGAGGAAGTTTTATCAGGCCTCGATGCTCAACTGCATCCAGTCCTACCAGATTTTTCACGCGCATATACTTGAAATCTTTAGTGCGCAGTACGTCTAGTCTTGCAGAGTGCTCCCTCTTGAGCAGACCACAGAGCTTCACCACTTAGCCACTAAACAGTTGGAGTGCAGAAAATATTTGGCCAGAGGTGCTTATGACACTTTTGATTTTGCACCTTTTGATACTGCTAGGGGTGAAGGGATGCACAGATAGTCATGACTGCATGTCTCTGGTAAGAACTTAAGAGTAGCCATACTGGGTCAGACCAGTGGTCCATGTAGCCCAGTATACTGTTTTCCAAACCGTGGCCAAGCCAGGTCACAAGTACCTGGCAGAAACCAATTAGCAGCAAAATTCCATGCTACCAATCCCGGATCGAGCAGTTGCTTCCCCATGTCTGTTTCAATAGCAGACTGTAGACTTTTCCTCCAGGAATTTGTCTAAACCTTTTTTTAAACCCAAATATGCTAACTGCTGTTACCACATCCTCCGGCAAAGAGTTCCAGAGCTTAACTATTCGTTGAGTGAAAAAATATTTCTTTCTGTACGTTTTTAAAGTATTTCCATGTAATTTCATTGAGTGTCCCCTAGTCTTTGTACTTTTTGAAAGAGTAAGGAAATTTATGTGCTTTTTCTAGATCAATATTTTGTAGACCTCTATCATATCCTCCCTCAGCTGTCACTGATGAGTCTTAACCTCTTAAGCCTTTTCTTGTATGAGAGGAGTTCATCTCCTTAATCATTTAGGGGACCCCTCTTTGAAACTTTTCTAATTCTGTTATATCTTTTTAAAGATACTGCGACCAGAATTGCACACAATGCCAGTATTATAATATTTCTTGTCGTATTTTCTATCCCTTTCCTAATAATTCCTAGCATTTTGTTTGCTTTTCCATGCAGTCTATAAACAAGTTGCTGTTTCAAGATGCATCTGATCCTTTCGCAGCCACATATTTTCCCCATTTGCTTTTCACTGTTACCAGACGCCACAGGTTTCGTTTTGAAACTGCTTCAAAGGCGCTGGTGGTGACAGATACTCCGGATGAAACTCTTCAGAGTGTCTGAATAAAGATATAAGCACTGTGTGTTAATTCAATGATGACACGGCAGTGTTTTATGCTGCCAGTAGCCACCATTCTCCAGATTTCTGGAAAATGACATCATTAGAATGAAACTTTCTCAAACTTAACTACAAAAGGAAATCAAAGTGGTGGTTTCGAGATACCTTTTGGAAGATAGCCCAAATAAATCCAGAATCACTGTGCTAACAAAACAAACAAAATATACATAAAAATACAAAAAAACAAATGCCAAAAGGCTCTTATCTCCACAACTTGGAATAAAGGCTTAATCCTGACACAGGTTCAACGAGCTGCCATGTTTCAACAACTGCTTCAGGAACCAAATGCAACTCGCCTGTCGTTCCTACAGAGTTCAACTGGTTTGTATATATACACCATTGCCACAAAAGGTTTTTTTTGACAGCACAATTTTTGTTTGATATGACACAAATTCATTTTGGACGGTGGATATTGCTTGGGGGTTGTAGACCCACGATGTTTGCTTAAGCCAATCAGCACTGGTAATGTGGCGTGTTCCACTAGGGCAATAGCATAGTGGCGGTTAAGCAGTCATGGTGGTTCTTACTGAAGATCTCCCATCCTTTTCTACTATAATAAAACGCAACCTCAAGGTTCTGAGGACACTGACGTCACTGAAGACACTCACACACCGGTTCGTGGTTTCATGGTGGTGAAGCCACACAACATCTTCATGCCACGTGATGACGTCGAGGGCGCAATACGAAAACAAGGCTAATTAACGCACGGGGAGCAGTAGGGAAACACGCTCCGCGTGTTTCCTTACTCTTCCCCTTCCAAAAAATCCCAGCTGCCCAAGAGCCCCCTCTTTCCTGCCCGTAGCGGTGGTGGTAGCATCCTTGCTACATCGTGTGGGAGTCCGGCTCTCGGCGTTTCAAAATGGCCGCCGAGAGTTCAAGCTGCATCGCGAGATTTCAACTCTGGGCGGCCATTTTGAAACGCCGAGAGCCGGACTCCCACACGATGTAGCAAGGATGCTACCACCACCGCTACGGGCAGGAAAGAGGGGGCTCTTTCTTTCCTGCCCCCACCGAACAGGTACCTCTAGACCACCAGGGAGACACGCGTAAGGGGAGGGGAAGGGAGTCCCCTGCCCGCTAGCGCCCGTTTCATTGCCGCCAGAAACGGGCCATTTTTACTAGTATATTGATAATTGATAGAGAGCAGTGCCCACCTGTTCATAGTGCTAAATTTGTTTGTAGAGGTGTGGGTTTGTTTGTTCGATTTTTATAACAGTACGTTCTCTTCTTGGGATTTCAAAATTTTGGGAGGAGTTCCTATTTTATAAAAGCAACAAAGGCATACATGCCTATTTTATAAAAGCGCATGTATTCCTTTGTTGCTTTTATAAAATAGGAACTTCTCCCAAAATTTTGAAATATATATAATATATGCTTAGAGCCAGGAGTAGATGTATATAGATATACTCCAGGCTCTAAGCAACTGTTTCCAAACTCTTCCCAAACCATTCCTCTGGGAAATGAAAGTGTAATCGATATGCTTTAACCCACCCCCCCCCCAGATCTATCTTCATAACAATATATGGGCCTTTCCTCAGGAATTTGTACAAACTTTTAAATTAATTTTTTTAACCTACACAGGCAATGTTAGTCTTCCACAAACTTTGCTTTTATATTTTGTCCAGGTGGATAAAGAGTTAGAAGATCATGAAGTTAATACAGATGCTTTTCATCCGTATGAAACACGACAGGTAAGCAAATGCAGTTTTGTGTTTGACTTGTTGTCTAACGGTGCCTTGGACAAATAGGACATTGGCTATCCTGATACCTCAAGGAGTGGACCTTGGATCACATTAGACCAGTGGGTCCTGGTGTCTCTGTTGGTTGCTTTCTATATTTATTTTTGTTCTTTAATTGTAATACGGGTGAGGTAAAACATGTATAATATTTCTTTACAACATAAGAATTTCCACACTGGGTCAGACCAAAAGACAATCGAGCTCAGTGCCCTGTTTCTAACAGTCACTAGTCCACAGCATAGGTACTTTAACCAGATCCCAAAAAGTAGATTCCATGCTGCTTTAATCTCAGGGATAAGCAGTAGCTTTACTTACGTCTACTGTAATAACAGTTTATGGACTTTTCTCCAGGAGCTTTTTTTTAAACCAAGCTGTGCCAACTGCTACTCAGTAACTTCATGGCGTGTCCTCTAGTCTTCATTTTGTTTGTTGTTGTTTTTTTGTTTTTGAAAGAGTAAACAATTGATTCACGTTCACATAGTAGCATAGTAAATGGCGGCAGATAAAGACCTGAACGGTCCATCCAGTCTGCCCAACAAGATAAACTCATTTTACATGGTATGTGATACTTTATATATACCTGAGTTTGATTTGTCCTTGCCTTTCTCAGGGCACAGACCGTAAAAGTCTGCCCAGCACTGTTCTTGTACTAAAAGTTCTGAAGATTCTGGAATCCTAAAGAGTTACCAGATTTCGGAATCCCAGTTAGTAGCAACATTCCATGTAGAACACCAAAGAGTAACATAGTAAATGATGGCAGATAAAGACCTGTACGGTCCATCCAGTCTGCCCAACAAGATAAACTCATTTTTACATGGTATGTAATACTTTATATGTATATCCGAGTTTGATTTGTCCCTGCCTTTCTCAGGGCACAGACCGTAGAAGTCCGCCCTGCACCGGTTTTATTCTCCAAATACCGGCATCGCTAAGATTTCACCTGTTCCACTCTTCATAATTTTATAGACTTTTTTCTCCCCTCAGCCATCTCTTCTAATTTTGTTAGCCTGCCTTCATAGGGGAGTTGTTCTATTTTTTTTTTTTTATCATTTTAGTCGTCCTTCTTTGTATGTTTTCTAATGCCACTCTCTCTTTTGAGATGTAGGGATGGAAGTTGCACAACATGCCGTGGCACCATAGAGGCATTATAATACTCTTACTCTCGATTCCTTTTATAATAATTCTAGCATTGATTTTTTTTTTTTGGCCACTACCACATAGCTTAGAGGATTCCAATGTAGTGTCCACAATGATGCTTAGATCCTTTTTTTTCCTGGGTGGTGACTCCTAATGTAGAACCTAATATCATGTAACTATAGCTTGGGTAATTCTTTCCTAAGTGCATCATTTTGTACTTGTCCACATTAAATTCACTTGTAACTTGGATGCCCAGCTTTTGTCTTGCAAAGTCCTCCTCCTATTTCCCACAATCCGTTTGTAATTTAACAACTTTAAATGTTTTTTATCATATGCAAATTTGATCACCTTGTTTCTTGTTCCCATTTCCAGATCATTTATAAATAAGTTAGATTCCATACGCTAAAAGTGAAAAATGTTGAACTAAGAGAAGAAATTCATCCCCAGTACCTGCAGAAAACAGTGTTCATACTGACATGCAGAATTTTGCAGCCTTATGGGTAATTTGTACCAGGAGACTGCAAGCTCGTTTCAAAAGGGCATCTAATGGAGTTTCCATTTGAAAATGCAACCATCAAACACAGTGCAGCTATAAAAGTGCCATAAATAAAAATAAAGTATGTTTGTGAAACAGCATATAGAATTTGAAAGTGAAAATTCTGTATTCACGTTTGATCCCCAGACTTAACTGCCCATTTTTTGTGCAGGTAGAAGTATGCACAACATAAAAACAGCCATATGCACTGCGTACACACATGGGGTAGAGGAAAGGCAGTAACCAAATTGTGCTCACAAGGGCAAACATGCATATACCTGCCTAAAACTTCTGTTTGCACACAATACTCAAGGTGTGGTCGTACCATGGAGTGATAGAGGCATTATAATATTCTTTCTCATTTTCTATCCCTTTCCTAATAAATCCTAGCATTGTGTTTGCTTTTTTGTCCGACGCCACACACTGGGCAGAAGGTTTTAGCATATTGTATATGACACCTAGATCTTTTTCTTGGGTGCTGACTCCTAAGGGAGGATCTTAGCATCAGGTAACTATGATTTGGATTATTCTTCCCAATGTGCATTTCTTTGCATTTGTCCACATTAAATTTCATCTGCCATTTGGATGCCCAATCTTCCAGCTTTCTAAGATCTTCCTGCAATTTTTCACAATCCACATTCGTTCTAACAACTCTGAATAGTTTTGTATCATCTGCAAATTTAATCACCTCATCGTTCCCATTTCCAGATCATTAATAAATGTTAAATAGCACCAATCCCATTACAGATCCTCCATTGAGAGGATTGCCCATTTAACTCTACTCTCTGCTTTCTATTCATCAACAGAAAGACATTGCCTCCTGTCCCATGATTTTAATTTTCTCTGTAGTCTCTCATGAGGAACTTTGTCAAAAGCTTTCTGAAAATCTAGGTACACTACATTGACCGACTCACCTTTATCCACATGTTTATTCACGTCTTCAAAGAAATGAAGAAAATTAGTGAGGCAAGACTTCCCTCGGCTGAATCCTTGTTGACTCTGTCCCATTAAACCATGTTTATGTGTTCAGTGATTTTATTCTTTATAATAGTTTCCACTATTTTTCCCAGCACTGACGTCAGGCTTACCAGTCTGTAATTTCCTAGATCACCTTGGATCCCTTATTAAAATAGACATTACATTGGTCACCCTCCAGTCTTCAGGTACTACGGATGATTTTAACAATGGGTTACGGATCACCAACAGCAGATCTACAATTTTATATTTGAGTTCTTTCAATACCCTAGAATGTATACCATCTGGTCTAGTTGATTTACTGCTCTTTAATTTGTTGATTTTTGGCTTGGTACGTCTTCCAGGTTCACTGAGATTTCTTTTAATTCCTCTGCATCGTCACCCTTGAAAGCCATCTCTGATAGAGGTAGATCTTTTGTTCGCTGTTTCATCGTGATGCTCCACTGTTGAAGTGTACAATAAACTGACGGTCAACTGTATTCCTGGCCAATTAAAAATAGGAACTTAGTTGTTCTTTCATTACTTGTGTTAAATTGATACACTAAACTTATAGGCCAAAACACAGCCCATGTTGAGTCGAGTCTAGTGTGATCTACAGTAAACCAATTTGTGGCACATCAGTGTTCTAGTGTGTTTTGTGTCACCTTCACTGTTTTTCATTGTTCTGACAGGTAGATCTCTTACATCTTCAGTAAAGACCAAGGCAAAGAATTCATTCAGCCTCTCTGCTATGGCCCTGTCCTTCTTGAGTGCCCCTTTTACTCCTTGATCTAATTGTCTCACAGATTCTCTCAAGGCTTTCTGCTTCTGGTACGCCTGAAAAAGTTATTTCTGTGAGTTTTTGCCTCCGAGGAAAGTTTCTTTTTATTTTCTTTTGCCAGATGATAGTATAGCCCTACACACATTTTTTTTCCTTTCACACGTGGAATCCATATTAAACGTTGCTTGCAGCTGTAGCATAGAGAAGGAACACCGCTCTCCAGAAATCAGGGCAGAGTACTGGGGCTTGTGCGGCTGCGTCGTCTACCCTTGCGCTTCTCTGCCACTGCCCTGGTGTTGCGATACCCCAATGATAATCACTGCCTCCATGTAACTTGCTTGAGCTACTACTGAAAAAGACGTGAGCTAAATCCACAGACAGATGGATGGCCTAACTGTTCCATGCAGTTATAGCTCGTGGTAACGATCAGTATGATGGACTTTTTTTGCAGATCCAAAACAAACAAAAAAAAAGAACCACATTCACATACAGTTCTCTTTGTAATGAAAGTGCCTTTATCTTTCTCTAGAAAGCGGTTTAGACTGAGATCAAAGTCCGAGAGAACCTGGAGTCCTGACAGCAAGATGTCAGAGTTGCATGTTTGTTCCCTTGAGCAGAGCTCCCTGAGCAATGCATGTGTTGTTAGGACTCAGGAGATCTAACAAATGTCTTTTTTTTTTTTTTAATTTTCTCAAATACTTAATGTCAAACAACCAACTGCACATTTACATATTGCTTCTATATCAATCTATCCCTGTCCCCAACTTTGACCCTCCCTCCCTACCCCGGTGGTGAGTGAGCCTGTTTCTTATATTCTTAAAGTGTCCATATTTTGTTGAAGGCCAGCTTGGATCCTCTTCGCATAGCTGTGAATTTTGACATTTGGTAAAGGTGCTCCACTTTTCTATTTACCACTTGAAGTGATGGTGGTTCCACTTGCCTCCAGGTGCGAGCCAGCCCTAGTCTTGCCGCTACAAAATATTGAATCGCCAGCCTGTGTTGCCAGCTAGGTATTGCTGTCGGTCTGAAGTGTAGTAGGCAGTGTTCTGCCCCCCATGGGTATGTCCTCTGTAGAACCTTATTAGCCAGTTGCATTACAGCTTTCCAGTACACTTCTACTTTCTCGCAGGACCACCAAATGTTGTAAAATGTGCCTCTGTGGCCACACTCCCACCAACATTGCCCCATTTCCGGGTACAATTTTTGTAGCCGGTCAGGGGTGTAGTACCACCAATATAACATTTTAAAACCATTGTCATTCACCGTTTGTGCTAGGGATGGTTTAAGCAAATATTTTTAGTTCCCCTTCCAAACTATTTTAGGATAGGTGGTCTGTAGCACCTCCTCCTACTTTGCTTGATATAGTACCTGAGGATCGGTCCGTCCCAGCAGGGCCAAGTATATACGGGTTATCCCTCCCCTGCCTCCTCCTCTATTGACAGCTACTTCTAGGGCTGTTTCGGTTAGGTCTAATTCATCCTGTGCTTTCTTCTTAAGGAAGTTGCGCAGGTTGCAATAATAGGTAAGGTCTCTCTCCATCAGGCCGTATTCCTCCTGAAGATCTGTAAAGCGTGTCATTTCCCCATCTTTCCATATTTGACCGAACGTACGTAACCCCACTTGGGCCCATGTATCAAACACCTTTTCCGATCTCCCCAGTGGAAACCCCTTTGCCCATCGTATTACTGTTTGCTGATAATATCTCCTCTTCGGGAACATGCGCCGCCTCAATTGGTACCATGTCCACATTGGGTGCTTCAACCCTAGGGGCATCTTTTTGATTATGGGTGCCAACTCATCACCTGGTATCCACAGAATATCCTCTGTTTCTCGCCTACCTAGCCATGCTCTCTCCCAATGTAGCCATTTCTTAGATGCCTCAGGGGCCCACTCTGTCAAAACGCAAATCTGGGCCGCCTGATAATACAGATAGAAATTAGGGACTCCCATACCTCCTCTCTCCCATGTTTGAAACATCATAGTTCGCCTCACTCTTGGTGGGCGCTTCCTCCATATATATGTAAACATTTTGCGATTAAGTTTTTTGCAAAGAAGCTAGTAGGAATTGGGATCGGAATTGCCATGAACAGGTAGAGCAATTTCGGGAGCAACATCATCTTAATAGCATGTATACGCCCTTTACAGGATATGTTAAGACCTTCCCATTTATCTAACTCACTAAATAGTTCTTCTGCTTTCTGGGGGAAGCTAGCTGCAAAGAGCCTCTCCAGCTGCGGCGTTATCTGAATACCCAAATATTTAATAGACTTGTTCGCCCACACATAGGGAAACTCTGTCCGAAGGGCCGACAGCTCAGTGGGAGGCACTGTAAGATTTAGAAAGGTTGATTTCTTCAAGTTGGGCTTAAATCCTGATAGTTGCCCATATTGTGTGAGATGTTCTATTACCCGTTTTACCGATGTTTCTGGCTTTGAGATTGTCAGTAGTATATCATCGGCAAACAGCATAAGTTTGTTTCCTCCAGCCTCTCACCACTCCTTTTACCTCCCCATCTTTCCTGAGCATACAGGCTAATGGTTCTAGGGATAGGGCGAAAAGAAGTGAAGATATCGCACACCCCTGTCTAGTCCCACGCTGAAGTTTGAATATTCTTGTATATGCCCCATTAATTTTTAATGTTGCCAATGGGGCTTGATATAGTAGCTGTAGCCATCTCAGAAACTTCCCTTCTATCCCTACCCTCTGTATTACTGTGAATAGAAACGACCAGTCCACACGGTCAAATGCTTTTTCTGCATCGATCAAAAGCAGTATTGCCGGGGTCTGGTCATCTCTCACCTGTTGGATGACATGCATATCTAACAAATGTCTTTTGTTTACCAGGGAGATATTTTACGAATTGAAAAAGAGCATCAGGTATTACAAGAGCAACTTAAAGAAGCAACAGAAAAGTATGAGCAGCTACAGAACCGGAGCAGAGCAGACATAACTGCTTTAGAAGAGCAATTACAAAAGACTGTTGATGAACGGAAGGTAATTATCTGTTTCACACTGGGCTTATCCTGTTCCTTGTGGGAAACTTAGGTAACAGAAAAATAATTTGAATAGCTGAACTCTGACATCAGACATTGAGAGGACAAAGTAAATCCAATACTTTTATGTATCTTATAAATGCATCCAATTTATAATTTTTTATATATCTTCTACAAACCTGAAGGATATGGAAGCAGTGTACATTCAGGTACTGTAGGTAATTTTCTGTTCCTGGAAGGCTCACAATCTGAGTTTGTACCTGGGCAATGGAAGGTTTAAGTGACTTGCCCAATATTGTAAGGACCAGACATGGGATTTGAACTGGGTTCCCCTGGCTGCTACTCCACTCCCATCACTTCACATCAGGAGCAATCCATGATTGGTTTTCTCTTCCCTTCACTTGAAAGATGTCAGCATGTGCATAGGGTATCTGCTTTTTCTGGGATTTCTTCAATAATATAGTAGATGATGATGATGTTTAAAAATCTGTTGGCAAGGCAACCAGAGATGGTAAAACAGTATACACAAAATAGCAGACTCAAAAAAGCACAACTGGACCTTCAAGACTGGGACAACAGGAGTCCTTTATTGATATGTGACCCGACACGGGCCGTGTTTCGGCGTACACAATGCCTGCCTCAGGGGTCTATTGATAAAACACATACATTGCAATTAACATGACAAAAAAATTTTTAAAATTTAAAAAGTATATAATAAAAGAGAAAATATCAAACATATAAACGGCGAGTGACCGTACTCACTCGCAAATGCGTAGAGACCTTCTCTGTCCCGCCCCCACGTCAATACGTGATGACGGGGGCGGAACACAGAGGGTCTGTACTGCGCATTGCTGAGGGAGGGACACCGCCGTCTAACGCTCCCCCCACCCGAGTCGCCGCTGCCACCCACCTTCTACCCGGTCGGGCCCTCGCTCCACTATTGAAACAGCGAGGGTCCGGGAACGCAGCACTGAGCTCTGCTGAGCTGCCGACATCGCCCTTCCTTCTTCTTCTCTGCCTCTGTCCCGCCCTCGACGACGTTACGTCACACGAGGGCGGGACAGGCAGAGAAGAAGAACGAAGGCCGACGTCGGCAGCTCAGCAGAGCTCAGTTTCTGCGTTCCCGGACCCTCGCTGTTTCAATAGCGGAGCGAGGGCCCGGCCGGGTGGAAGGTGGGTGGTGACGGCTCGGTGGGGGGGCGCGAACTCGGAGGGGGAGGGGGAGGGGCAGCGGCGAACTCGGCGGTGGGGGCGGGCCTTTCAACCCCCCCCTTCCTATAATAGCCCGTTTTTACGGGCTCAAAGTCTAGTAATATATATGTAAGCAGCATACTCATGAACGTTCTTGAGTATGCTGCTTACATATATATATTATATTCTTTCTCTTTTTTTATATAACTTTTTTATTTTTTTTTATTATTATCTATGTTAATTGCAATGTATGTGTTTTATCAATAGACCCCTGAGGCAGGCGTTGTGTACGCCGAAACACGGCCCGTGTCGGGTCATATATCAATAAAGGACTCCTGTTGTCCCAGTCTTGAAGGCCCAGTTGTGCTTTCTTTTTGTCTGTCTAAAAATCTGTTGGCCCATTTATTTTATTTACTTACAGCACTTAAAACTCGCTAATCCAACAAGTCCATTTGCCCAGAGTGGTTTACAGAGTAGCTCATGTTAACTGTACTGCAAACTTCAGATGTCAATCAGAATATGCAAGATTTGAAAAAAAAAAAAAAGGGCGGAAATATCTTTGCATCTGAATAACCAAAGATAATGAATTCCATAGTAATGGCCCAGATTCAGAAAATGCTCTGCCCTGTGTCACAATAAGATGGGCATACTGGACAAATGGAATTATTATTTATTTTTATTACATTTGTACCCCGCGCTTTCCCACTCTTGTCAGGCTCAATGCGGCTTACATGGGGCAATGGAGGGTTAAGTGACTTGCCCAGAGTCACAAGGAGCTGCCTGTGCCTGAAATGGGAATCGAACTCAGTTCCTCAGTTCCCCAGGACCAAAGTCCACCACCCTAACCACTAGGCCACTCCTCCACAACCTTGTGCATGAGAACTAGAGCAACTGGGAATATATCTGAGGAGCCACCATAGCCTGAATATAACTAGGGACATCTCTACATATTGCCTGGAACATTAGAATCGGTGTTAAATGCAATTGACCATACAACTGGTAATCAATGCAGTGTTTACAGATGAGGCCCGATTGGATACCTACCTTATTCATCCACAACATAACCTTGTATTTGTTCTCTACCGGACTTGGCGAACGAATTTACGGTACTGTGTAAGCCACATTGAGCCTGCAAATAGGTGGGGAAATGTGCGGTACAAATGTAACAAATAAATAAATATGCTCAAAATAAGCGCAGTTGGTCAAAAGAGAAGCCATAGCATTTTGAATCGGTCTACTTAGTTTTTTCTGATTTGTGCCACTAAAAATATGTGCCAGCTGCAGAAGCCTGAATACTTGTAGAATGTTGCTCCTTATCCAAGTCAGTTTTTGTCGTCTTCCTCTCTTGATTCCAAGTTCATTCTGAACCCAGCATCCAGCTCCCCTCTGTGTCTTACTACCAAACTTTATCATCTAAACCAGTGTTCCCAGCTAGAGTGCTGTCACCACTGTCTGATGCACAGGCCTCAAATAGTACATGATCCCTGCTCTCAGCACTTAATACCAGTAGTGTCTCTTAAATAACCTTTTGTCGTGAATTAAGGGGTCCCGAGCCCCCCCAAGAAGGCTTAAATGACCTTAATCTGACTCCATCTCTGAATAGCCCTAGAACTGGGGCAATCAGGGGGTTGTGAAGTTCTAAGAGGAGTTGCCACTGAAAGAGACGTTAGATCTAAGAGACCCGCATTAGTCCGCCTCTCAGCACTGGCAAGGAACAGATACCAGCCTTATGACAAACTGGATTTAGGTTACAAGTTATATAATGCAGCGAGTGATAGCCTGATACAGCAGAAGCATTTATACTTACAGCCTTTCATCATTAAGTTAAGCCCACAAATCATCATTTCGAATAAGGATTTTATTTGTACATCAGACTTTAATCAGGTACATTCAGCAGACAGATTCTGGGTACAACCGGACAGAGCTTCGCCGTCTGACAGGAGCTTTGGAGAGGACTCTCTCAACTAAGGCAAAATCTCTCCTCTTTTATACTCTATCCTCTCCATAGAAGTGAATGGTGAGAAACCTTGCTCCTAATCTTTCTCACTTTCTGAGATCATACTTTCCCATGCGGTCTGCTGTCTGATGTACCCAACTCCTTCCGTTCTCAGCTACTGCTAATTATCAACATGTTTTGGGAAGCGTTGAGATAACAGTTTCACATCTTCCGGCTGCAATACTTTTCATACCATCTCAATACCTTTCATACCATCTCATGAACTCTGTATTACCTCTGTATCATTGTATACCAAAACTAATAAGCTCCATTTTATTCATCTGATTTTTCATTACAGGTGCTATATTGGATTTAAAATTTGTACCAAGTTTGTATCAGGACTCATTGTTCAGACCTGCTTTTTGCAGATTCTCAAATATTAAATCACTTGCTTGCTGTTTGGCCTACTTAGTACTTTTTTCCAGTTTAGGCTGTTTAAGGTATGTAAATTGACCCACCACTATTCCAGTGGATGGATCCCAAGCGGGGACACATATTAACTTACAGGAAAAGCAAGTCCTTGCTCAGCCAGTCATAGATTTTTAAACCTAGCTGGTATTTTTACAGCCTGAGTCCTAAAATCTGGCCTTCCACCCTTCCGGTGGGCATCTTGCTGTAGTATAATTATACATTCCCCACTTGTCACCCCCTCTGAGGAGGGGTGACACAAAGCTCGTCAAGCTCGTCATCATCTATTCCAGAAGGTGGCAAGCTATCAAACGAGAGGGGGAGTTTTGGTCTTATGGGTTGCTAGCAGATATTATGCCAGACAGAAAACTTCATTCGTAGGTGGTATATTTCTGGGCATATGGAATTCCCTTTATATTACCCAACCCCTTGGGCTTAATCTTGATGTTACCTCTCTTGAGGCGTACTCAAACCTGTAGTGAGAGAGGTTTTATGATTGGAACAAAACCATGAGTTCATCTACAAAATCCCATGAAGTATAGGTATGCGGGTAATAGCAATTTCAGGTGGATCATACTAATAAACACTTTCAGGTCTTTCTATGACTTCTATTGTATCTAGTGCATAGTACATGGGGAGATAATCTAATGTATGTATCTCAGTGGTCCTCGGAAGGAATAGTGGTTTTGATTAAGCATTGTTATGGTGGCTCAACAAATATGTGGTTAGTATTCAGATTGCAGGCTGTTTAAGGTTGTAGGTATTCAGAATCCTTAAACAGGTCGGGATTCTTGGACCTTACTAGTACTCATTATTGGCATCCAATCATGAGCACTAATAAGTGGATAGCAAGTATGAGGTTGCCTCATACAGCAAAAATGTTCAATCCTAGGAAACTTTATATTAACCAAGGTCATGCATGGATCTTGACATATGCATAATGACCTGGAAGTATGGGAAGCATTGTATATATCCGTTACCCCACTTGGAGCTTAGTCAAACCTACAGAAAGACATGCAGCTTAAGTAAGCCTACACCAAAGTTAAATAATTGCATAACAGGTTGATACTAACAGGGTTTACACCTACATTATGATATCAGAGCCAGTATTAGGGTTTGATGTTACCCTTGTATCTGAGCAATATCGATTTCAATTTAAATTACATAAACAGAAATGACGGGGAAACTCGTGGAAAAACAATTAGAACAATTAAAGGAAATAATAGGAAAATAAAAATAAAACCTTTTCAATATCTAGACAGGATTGTTGCTAAACTGAAAATAAAACAAATATGAATCTGTAATGTCCATAACAGCAACAGTAATTCTCAAATTAAGTATCAGTTCTAAATTCTCTTTCATCGATCATGGTTGAGGCGGTGGAAGCGCTGAAGAATCTGGACGAAGATCTGGAAGATCTAACAGGGCTGGGTTTTCAGGCTGGCTTGCTGAAGGAAGTTGCCGGTCTTGAGATGTAACATCTGGTTCTGCGGCTGAGTAAACTTGTGGTCCAGTAGTTTGCAAGGTGTAAAGATTATTGCCACAACCTTGGGGGATCTAACATCATTTGGGCCAGGATAGATTTTGAAGACATACTTGTGGTGTACAAATTGGGATCTTTCCATGTCTTTATTCTAGGCATGCACCATCATAATTAGTCCATCAAGAGCCAGAGGCTGGCAAAGGAATAAGCAAAATAACTGTATGCCTGAATGATACATTGCTATATTTTAGTGGGCATAATCAGTGTGAATTGAATAGACATGAAAGACAATGTCAACATGGAGAAAACAGTGCTAATTAGGTGCAAAAGCAAAAGGGAAACCAGAAGGGTTCAATAATGAAAAGCCAATTTACATAAATGCAAGACAGATTGGTAATTATTACAAAGGCATGATCAAATAACAATGGTAAAGTATATGGAACAAAAGAGAAGATTACAAAAAAAACAATTAGAATTTAGAGATGATGGTAAATGTTCAATTATTGATGTATGGAGGGCAATGCATCGCAATCTATCGCCAATAGATATGGAATAAAGAAGGGTAGATTAGCAAATAGTCATAGTCAAAGTTGCAGACCAATGTGCAGAAATTTAAAACTCATAACTAGTCCAGGTATTGGAAGTATCTTGTGGAATCACGGTCGCTGTCTGTTGTAATAGAGAGCTCATACATAAAGTGCCATGTATGTTCTGGAAAAGATGAGCAGCATGCAAAAATATTTAATATAGCAGAATATTTAAGAGCATAACCAAGAAGGTCTAAATTAAGGACATCATTTGGACAAAAGAAAATTCTCATTGGAGAAGTTGGTGCTCCTTTTTCTTGCCAGAGGTCAGTTGCAGTAGAAGTACTAAACTGGAATAGAGGCGGTAGATCAGGAATTGGATTTGCAGTCTTCATTCAACCTACAGGACTTAATAAATTGAGATGAGATACGAGTAATGCCTAGTATTTAAATCTTAGTACAGGATCATTAGAAAGAAAAAATCAAAGAATGCATTGTTAGTTCCTTGGTGCACCAGTATGTGGAGTATAGACTCAATATATAATATCACAAATTACAAGTAGAAAACAAGTTTTCTCTGAAGAGTTGATGGTGCTGGCACAGGAAGTCAGCAGAGTCTGAGGAAACACTGTGGTCAGAGTCTGCTCTAGGAAAATACAACAGCCTTTAATATGATATTTAGAGAGATAGAGAAAAGCCAATATCAGAAAAGAAAGATGTAAAAACTATATATTTCTATGAGGCCTCCTCACGTGACCTTTACAAGGTTTAAATAGGTCAAATGAGAAGGACAATAACCTATAGTCCTCTGTAACAGTTCAGAACTAATTTGGAAAATAAAAATTATATTAAATTTTAAACTGATCCTTTCTATGCTTTCACAATTTGGGCCCTAAATTATGACAGCATATCAAGATTCACATTCAGAGGGATAGCTAAAAATAAGCTTATATATTCCCAGGAATCAATTTACAATTTAGAGTATATTTTAAATACAGAGGATAAGCAGCTTTACAAATAGAAGCAGTTCTTTAAACATTTTAGTAAAAGTCAAAAATCAAGGATATAATAACAATTTTGATTAATGCAATAAATGCACAAATTGATCAGTAGGATATGTTCATATGATAAATGGAACAGCTTGTAAGCCTTCATTGTAAATTGAATTCTAAACAAAGAGTAGCAAGGATAACACAGAATCACAGAAAAACCCATTCAGTCATTAAAAATCTGAAACACGTAATGAATTCCTGCATCATATACTGAGTTCAAAGCATTTATAAAGATGAACTTTAGAGAAAATAAGAACTACAAAGGGTTAATCTCTATCATTCGGTCTTAAGGAACTCATGAAATAACGGTGCTTCCTGTGTCTAATTTGAGTTTACTACTCCCTACAAGCATTGGACATTATGGTGACTGAAGATAGGATTAAACATCAGACAAAAACTGTAAGTTCAAGTTTTCGTATTAAAACTTCATGCTGGTGGAATTGGTCTTCATAGAATTAATACTTCAGGAGAGGAAAAGGAGGAAGAGAAGGTCATTACTTTATCTGTTTTCCATAGGTACGGGTCTCAATAAAAAGGAAATTGGCAATTGTAGCTAGTCTCTTCTGAACATAACTTTAAAATAATAGCAAACTGAATTTCTTTAGTTCGGATTTAACAGTTAGTTGTGTTATGCAAGGGTTAATCTTGAAACCCTATTGAGAACCAGAAATGCTGGAACTCTGTCTTAAAACCATAAATCTTTAAGAGGCAGGGAAGGAAGTTTGAAAGTTGTAGATAAGACGTGAAAAGAAAAAATAAAACAGTTAATTCATTATTACGGAACACATCCCCAATAGAGAACCAGGAAGTGAACATCAGCACTAGTTATTTCAACCAACATCACAAAGAAACAGTGTTTTAGATGGCATATAATATAGAACCTTTCATAGGAAATATCTGAAACAATTATGCAATTTTCAAAGAACACATACACGGACATACACTTATAAAATTAAAACTAAAAAGTGCTTGTATTTCTAGTGAAAGCAATTTATCAGAAATCAAAAACATCATGTCACAAATCAAACAAACATTTCTTAAATGAAATAATATACAATCCTGGAAAAAAACACTCCTTTGAGATTTACTACCACTGCAGTTGATAGGTAATCTCGCAGAGTAACCTTAAAGCACAAATTTAAAACTAAAGAAATGATTCCTTAATAAATAGCTGGTTTAATATATGCTATAGGAAAATGAACTAGATTAGCAATATATATATATATATTGATTAGATCTAGAACCTGGTACAAGGTCAGTGGTTCACAAGGCAGCTTCAGGGATAGCAAGGAGATCTAAAAATGATAATGTGCTAACAGTTTACAAAAACATGCAATGATTATCCTGATAGTAGAACATGCAGAGACATAACACAATCATACTCACGCATCTGCTAATGTACTCCAACATAGGGATCCAAAATAAAAATTACTAATTAGCGGACAGCTCAACGCTTTGACTACTAGTGACATAAAAAGGGAGAGAGACAAAAACAGTAAACAGGGATGTACCTAAAGAGTGGGTGAATAAGTGAATAAATACCTAGTGTCAGCTATTATATATTTATGCTACTCTATCCCAAATTAATAAATACTACTCCCCAGAGTGTGCTTCTAAAGACAGCTACAACTTGCCTGCCAACAACTTTTCCCGGTCATCGGCCATGGGCTACAACGCCATGATAGAGCCCCCAAAAAGGGACATTGCAAACACTCCCAAAAAGAACCCAAAAAACCTGCGAATAAGGTCCTCTGAGTCGAGGAGCAGCGGTCCAATAGGTTTCCGCTGATTAGCTACAACATAATCACCCCAATGAACCTTAAATGGTCTACAAACCCGTAGCGCTACAACGCAGTAAAATAAAAATTTTATAGGTTAGGCTCTCCCGCGTATACAACTAACCATTTCTAAACTTTTTAAATACCCGAGTCAACCTGTACACAATCGCAACGAAAGTCGTTAGACGTCTCTTTATTAACCCCGCGGTCATCTATACAAGTAACTCATAGGTGGGTAATAATGCCGAAACCGCAGGTCACTCCGAAAATGGAATGAAAGTCTGCTCTTACTAATTGAGATACCGTCATCCATTGAAGGATTCCCTTCAATGCATGTAAGTCCCAGACATCGGTATCAAAGTTAATTGCATGACACTAGTACAATAAAGTAGAGAAAAAAAATATTAAGAAATAAAGGAAAAAAAGAAAAAAGGAAATAATAAATATCGCATGTTCCTAGAAAGAACCTCTGAAATCTAATCCAGAAGTAGCAAGCAAAAAAATTATTTTAAGGGGAAAAAAACATGTAAGCTCTTCGGGGAAGGTACTACCATAAAAAAGTCATTAGTTGGAACACATTAGTTAGAACAAAAAAATGTGAAAAATTACACGTTCATCATTCGCTAGACAATATGTTTTCCACTCAACAAACCACGAGAAGGAAACTCAAGAGCATTAAAGAGGACACAAGAAATTGAGTAAGGACGGGGCAAATAATAAAAATAAATTCATCCATACAGTTATACCTGTAGTACAACAGGAAAGTAATTTATATGTAAAGATAAAGTGGAGAAATAAAAAAAAAATTGTGTAGCAATGACCATAAAATTAAAACACAAAACTTGAGCACAAGCATAGAAGTCTGAAAAATATCTGACATGCAGAAAATGGGGAAGTGGGTGGGACTTAGAGATTGATGGACAGGCATTGCGGACCATTAATCAAGCAGCTTTATATTCTCCCTAGTACCGGGGAGTAAAGGAATGAGCAATAAACAAACAAAATAAACATATAAAGTATACATTAAAAAAGAAAGGAAACAGACTGTGGGGATAACCATATATGTTACTGAAACACCGATTTCAACAAAAGGCAAGAAAGGTATTGTAACATGTGTAGTCCAGAGCTGTACCCCTAGAATAAATGAAATAAAGGAAAATACATATTAAATGCTTTTGGGGCGGGTACCAGATAGATTGGAAGTAGCATCTAAACAGGAAAATATAATAAATTGTGAAACAGGACACCAGAATCGTGGTGCAAATATCACAAGTTAATAGCCATAAATATGACAAATTAATAAACCCGAATGCGATGGCAGGAAACTTCTGTGCCTAAACAGGTGAAAGGGGGAAAAAAACAAATTAAAGCATGTGATTCTTACACCAAGAACTTCCAATGATACGGCATAAAACATACATACTAGTCAGTGATTGGAATGATATGTGTAAATGATGACAAACAGAACAGCTGCAGCTTTTAAAAGTGAACTGTAGAGCCTCTTCTGCCAAAGCAGTGCTGGACTGATAAGGCAGCTAAAGTGGGCAAGCTTCCCAGACTCTCATGTCCTTGAGATAGTAAACTACAGCACTTGTTAGGGAAAACCTTTAAAAGCTACAGAAAGAAATGGCAGTTTCGGAAGCCTGGATAAGGATATTAAAAAATGTGAGAAAAAGGGGTTTAGAACTTACACCTCTTCGAACGAATTTAAATAGATTTACAAAGGCAGAATCGAAGCCCAAGAGGGAGTATATATCAAATATGACAGTTACTAGTAATGTAATAAGCTTTGATCCGGAAAGAGAATCAAACCTCACACCACATGGGACTGAGAAGGAGAAAGAAAAGTTTTCTAGGAAATCAAAAAATAAAAAAATGATTTCTGGTTTGCACAAGAAGCCAAAAAGGTGTATGTAAGGTATTAAGTTACCCCAATTGGTACCGTGCGGGCCACACCCTTATAAATTTTACACGGACCACAGACATATAGTGTAGGAGTCGGTAGAGCATCAGAGAGGAGGGCAGGGAGGATTCTTGTGGCAGAAAAAGGGGGACAAGAACAAAATGTTGTGGAGGAAGGGATTCAGATTGGACTTAAGGAAAGAAAAATGGCTATGGGGGGGGTGAGAGCACAGGACTGAACAGCTGTGAAAAAGAGCAATCAGTTGAACTACGCAGTAAATAATAAAGATTTTGACAGGTGGAAATGAGAAATAAGAAAAGCAGAGACGGAACAGTATAGTTACAATTCAGACAGAGTGCAAAGACACACACAAAGATACAAAAGGAAAAAGAACGGAATAAGAGATACTACGCAGTTATTCATGCTGCACTATGAAAAAGAGCCGAGAAAAGTGTGGACAGGAAGGGGGGGTGTGGGCTGAGTGGTTAGAGAGAAAGCATAGTTCAAAAGACTGAAAGAACTGATTAGATAAGAGGAAAACAGTAGTTGGACGACGGTAAGCAGCTACAAAGCTGAACACCGTAATTACTGTTTCCAATAGGGAAAAAAAATGAGGAGGGACAGTCCCGAGACGTGAAAAGAGTCTCGTGGATAACTGTTACAGCACAAGATCAAAAGTATGTGTCGCACACACAAAGTGAAGGCAATAGCAGATGTGAAAAGGTGGGGGCTGTCAGTTTTGAAGAGTGGTTATAAGAACAGAGAAACCAAAAGGATTTTAGAGGAGAGCAATCTGAAAGCGTGCTGTTCTCCTAGAGTAAAGGAAATTACCTCGATACGGGAACATACAGAAGAGAAAGAGCAGGATTAGACCCAGGGGAGTAATAGGAAGAGGTAGGTAGAAGAAGTTAGGATGAAGGAGAACAGGAAAAGGGATTAGGGAGGAAAGTAAGGTCGACAGAAGAAGAAAGAACAGAATACATAGTGAGAACAAGGGGACAGGGATTTGAAAAGGAGGGATTAAGACAGAACACAGGGTGGGATTGGAAGCAGAAAATGCGCAATCTCTAAGGATTGTTAAGCGAGAATGCTAGCATAAAGACCAATCCAAAGATTTTGAACATTGAAATAAACTTACAGCAAACCCCAAATCGCAGTCGCCTGGATTCGTTGTTATGCACCATTCACACAACAAGCACAGTCTTGCGCACATCACGCAAATCAAAGAGATGGACAGGATGGGAGAAAGAAAAAGGGGGTGAGAAAGAACAGAACAGAATATTGAAAGACAGTGATGGGGCAAGAAAAGGACAGCAATCAATTGGAAGATAAAACAACAGAATTTTAGTCAAGAGCTAGAATCAATCCCCACTTTGACAAAAATTCGCATGGCGTGTTTAAATCGAACGCTGGGTCACCAATGTCGTGAATTAAGGGGTCCCGAGCCCCCCCCAAGAAGGCTTAAATGACCTTAATCTGACTCCATCTCTGAATAGCCCTAGAACTGGGGCAATCAGGGGGTTGTGAAGTTCTAAGATGAGTTGCCACTGAAAGAGACGTTAGATCTAAGAGACCCGCATTAGTCCACCTCTCAGCACTGGCAAGGAACAGATACCAGCCTTATGACAAACTGGATTTAGGTTACAAGTTATATAATGCAGCGAGTGATAGCCTGATACAGCAGAAGCATTTATACTTACAGCCTTTCATCATTAAGTTAAGCCCACAAATCATCATTTCGAATAAGGATTTTATTTGTACATCAGACTTTAATCAGGTACATTCAGCAGACAGATTCTGGGTACAACCGGACAGAGCTTCGCCGTCTGACAGGAGCTTTGGAGAGGACTCTCTCAACTAAGGCAAAATCTCTCCTCTTTTATACTCTATCCTCTCCATAGAAGTGAATGGTGAGAAACCTTGCTCCTAATCTTTCTCACTTTCTGAGATCATACTTTCCCATGCGGTCTGCTGTCTGATGTACCCAACTCCTTCCGTTCTCAGCTACTGCTAATTATCAACATGTTTTGGGAAGCGTTGAGATAACAGTTTCACATCTTCCGGCTGCAATACTTTTCATACCATCTCAATACCTTTCATACCATCTAATGAACTCTGTATTACCTCTGTATCATTGTATACCAAAACTAATAAGCTCCATTTTATTCATCTGATTTTTCATTACAGGTGCTATATTGGATTTAAAATTTGTACCAAGTTTGTATCAGGACTCATTGTTCAGACCTGCTTTTTGCAGATTCTCAAATATTAAATCACTTGCTTGCTGTTTGGCCTACTTAGTACTTTTTTCCAGTTTAGGCTGTTTAAGGTATGTAAATTGACCCACCACTATTCCAGTGGATGGATCCCAAGCGGGGACACATATTAACTTACAGGAAAAGCAAGTCCTTGCTCAGCCAGTCATAGATTTTTAAACCTAGCTGGTATTTTTACAGCCTGAGTCCTAAAATCTGGCCTTCCACCCTTCCGGTGGGCATCTTGCTGTAGTATAATTATACACTTTCCTTTTGAAAATTTGGACTGAAGAAGCCCAAAGTACAAAGGTACTTGTGTGCATACTCAGTGGAGGGACGTTTTCAACCTGGAAAATCTACCCAGGTAACTATTTCCCTGGGCAAATTCCATTGAAAGCTGTCTTAACGTTGTCATCACACTACTGATATCCTTTAACCCATTAGTGCCCAACGTTCCCATATGGGAACAAATCAATTTGTTCCCATATGGCTTATTATGGGAACATTGGACACGGGTTAAGAGGCACCAAATAATTTTAAATGTTGTCTCTTTAATTTTTGAAGCCTTTTTGATAGATAAATCTTTCTAGAGTTATACCTGTGTCCGGGGGCAGCCCTATAATCAGGCGGCACTCTTAAGGGAGCAGCATCTTGCCACTTTTCGGCTATTTCTGTCGCACGCCCTTCCTCTCTGGACAGCTTCTCCACCTTTCTTTCCTCAACCCAACCCAAAACACCCACACTCCCCCCCCCCCCCCTCCCTGGTCGGCATTTCCTCCCTTTCTTGACACCCCCTCTCCCGCGTGTACCTTGAATTAGTTCTAAATTGCAGCGGCAGCAATTCACACACGCTGCGTTGCCACCAGCCCCAGTGTTGTGTCCCTACTACAGTCCATCCCGGCAGAAACAGGAAGTTATGTCAGAGAGCAGGCTACAGTAGAGAAACCATGCCGGGGCCGGTAGCGAGGCAGTGTCTGTGAATCGCTGCCTCTGCCTGAAAACCTTTAGAACAAATTCAAGTTAGACTCGGGAGGGGGGGAAGGGTTAAGGAAAGGAGAAGATGCCACCCAGGGGTGGGGAATGGAAGAAGATATGCTGGGGGTGGGTTGAAAAGGGGAAGGGAGGAGATGCCGCCGGGGGGATAGAAGGAGAAACTCGGGGGTGGGAGATGCCAGATTGCAGCCTGGTGGGTGGGGAGAGGAGAAGGTGAGAATACAAGTGATGCTGGATTACAGGTGGCAGAAGGAAGAGATGTTGTGCTGAAGGGGTGCTAGAATGGAAGGGAGGGAGACATGTCAGACACTAGGGAGGGGTGGGAGGGAAAGATGGACTTGGGAGAAGGAAGAGATGTTGGACTCCAGGGAGGAAAGGAGAAAGACTTTGAGGAGGGAGGTAGGGTTGTCAGACTTGGGGTTAGGCTAATGGAAGGGAGCTGGGAAGGAGAGATGTCAGATTTGTGGGAGCGGGTAGGAGAGGAAGAGAAGGACTTGGGGGAAGACAGGGAGAGATGGCAGATGGGTGTGGAAGGGGGAGTGCTGGGAGAGTTGAGGGAACATAAGAGTAGCAATACTGGGTCAGACCAATGGTCCAGCTAGCCCAGTATCCTGTTTTCCAAACAGTGGCCAAGGCAGGTCACAAGTACCTGACAGAAACCCAAATTGTGGCAACATTCCATACTACAAATCCCAGGGCAAGCATTTGCTTCCCATGTCTGTCTCAATAGCAGACTGTGGATTTTTCCTCCAGGAATTTGTCGAAACCATTTTTAAACCCAGATACACTAACCACAGTTACCACATCCTCCGGCAAAGAGTCCCAGAGTTTAACTATTTGTTGAGTGAAAAAGTATTTCTTCCTATTTGTTTTAAAAATATTTCCATGTAACTTCCTCGATTGTCCCCTAGTCTTTGTACTTTTGGAATGAGCAAAAAATCAATTTACTTCTATTCATTCTACACCATTCAGGATATTGTAGAGCTCAATCATATCTCCCCATCCGTCTCTTGACTTCCGCTGGCCTTGATTCAAACTCCATATACGTTACACGATTGTGGCCTGCGGAATGCAGCACATTAACGATTGGTATAGGGGTACAGAACATTTTTTGATCACTTCACTGTGATCTTCATCTTTTATTTGGCCAATATGTGTATACTAATCCTGTACCACCAGGCTTCTTGCGATTTCTCCGCAATGCCATTCTTTTTGGGATCAAGGTCATACTACTACATTGGTTGTCATCTACTGGTCCCACTCTGCCTGAGTGGTGTTCCTGCTTATCCAGCAAATGTGGCTGGAGAGATGGGGATTATTTCCATGGAGAGTCGTCCTGGAAAAGATATTTTTAGAGACCTGGAAGCCTTTTTGGTGGACATTGCCTCCCAGGGCTAGAAGCTATTTACTGAATTGCTGAGGTGGTGAATTTCGTTGTTTATGTTGGTTTGTGGGAGCCACCCAGGGAGGAAGAGCTTGTGGAATTCATTAGAGTGTTGTTATTCTTATTACTATTGTTCTGCTGTATTTCTGACAAATTATAATAAAAATGATTGAAACATAAACTTGAAATTTAATCCAGATTTTGAAAACTGATTTGCATAGCTTCTCTAGTTCATTTTTTATTTTTATTTTTTAAGCATTTTGAAATAGAATCAAGCAACATAAAATTATACAGAAAAACTGAGGGGGGGGAGAAATAAGTAAGACAATTAAATTTCTTCCATATAAGTTAACATATATCTTATACAGGTGAATTTATAACACATAGTAGCTATGTGTTATAATACAATATTGCTCCACTAATTTTAACTTTTTAAATCCAGATCAAGTCCATAAGGCAGAAGATCCAATATCATTCTAAAGGAAAGCCAAGGAAATGCGTCTAGTTCTTAACACACTGGTCTAACCACTAGGCTATGCCATTCAAAGCTTTTCCTTATATAGTCCCCATACTCACAACTTGCTATAGCTGCACACCAAGAAATAGGCCTTCGGTTTTCTCTGTGCTCCTTCTGGGGAAGTGAAGTATGGTGGAAGGTCATGAACAGAGATCCTGGGGAAGGGGGGCAAGAACAAAATAAATGTGACTCTGGAGCTGTTTTGAGAAAAGATATAAATGGAAGTCCATGGTGGGGCTCAGAAATATATCCTATATAATAAAACGCACCTCCAACATTCTGAAGCTGACTGCATGGCTGAGACATTCCTGCTCTCTGTATCCATCTCCTGAATTGACATCACGTACTTCCGGGTTCGTCACAAGCAGAAGTGACCAACCACACGAGGTTTCTCAGCTTCAGAATTTTGGAGGTGCATTCTATTAAATAGGATTGGTCAGTTCCTTGAAGCACAGCCAGAGCTCAGCGTCCTGCACAGTAACGCTCAGACACCAGAGAGAGGGAGGGCCTGACACCAGAGATAGGGAGGGAGGGGGGGCCTGACACCAGAGAGGGGGGGGAGGTATCTCTGTCATACACACTCTATGTCTCACACTGTGTCACATTCACTCTCTATGTGTCACACAGTCACTCACACACTCTCTTGGTCTCATACACTCAGTCTCACAGCGAGTCTGTGTCTCACACACACTCTCTCTCTCACACAGATACAGTGTGTGCGAGAAACATACTCTCTCTCTCTCACACTGTGTCTCACATACGCACTTGCACACACTCTCATTCTCACACACACACTCTCTCTCACAGACACGCTCGCACCCAGACTCACTCTCTCTCTCAAACACACACACACTCGCACATTCACTCTCTCTCTCTCACACACAGTCACTCTCACATACACTCTCTCAAACATACACACTCCGAGGAAAACCTTGCTAGCGCCCGTTTCATTTGTGTCAGAAACGGGCCTTTTCTACTAGTGTTTGCATAAGACCCAATGTAGTATTAATCCGGCCCCAGATGGGGTAGGGAAGGGGAGGGTCCATGTATGATGAATAGCTAAGGGTAGAGGAGGGCCAGACTGGGTGGAACTTTTCAGTGCTTCCCTGGTTGTCAAGCTGTAAAAGGCCTTTTCATGTCTATTCTGCCTGCTACCTTGAGGCTAGTTTGCCACTTAGCCTTGCTTGCTTCGATAGCTAGGTAGAACAGTATTGCCCAACCTTTCAAACACATAAAGCATACCTTATTCAAAAAATTAAACATCCATCTGTCTTGTATCCTTGGGACCTTGTCAGATGTTACCTGGCCAGTATCAATCTGTGGGCATAGACTTGGATTATAGAGTAGTGGAGCCAAGATTTCAAACAGCTTGGAACAACATGCAAACAAACAACAAATGAAAAATTACTTTTCTGTTGACAGTTAAGACAAAAATTGCATTTCTGAAGAGAAATAAGGATTTGAGAAACCCTTATCAAGACACAAATCTGAGTATATCATGGAGCATTGCTGGGCAGATCACCATCATTCTCATCTGACAATGTGTCATTGCACGGACAAAAGTATGACTGCACAAAGAAGAGTAGATTTGCACGGTGCTTGACAACAAGACTGCTTGGCTGCAATAGAGAGCACGCACCTTTTGTACCAACAAAATTTAAATTAAGACATATCTTAGTGGAAAACAGCATCGTGGAATAAGAACCAAAGGGGAAACTGTGAAACTTGATGTCTCCATTTTCTAGATACATCTACTCAAGGCAGGCAAACACAGCACAGTAAAATCTTTCACTACAGGTAAAGTAAATAAACAATTTCATAGAAACGTTTAGGTCTAGATGGTTTTCTTAGGTCATTTCAGTGCAGTCACTGATATTATTGCTTAATAGTAGTATGTGCCATCCCTCCGCTGGTTGAATGATAGGTTTGGCGATAGGGGTAGCATGAAAAATCAACTTTTGAATGAAACAGTTTTTTTCTGTTTTCTCTGCGGAAATCTGGGTGGTCATCTTGACTGTTAAGATCAGGAAAAAGCCACAAATAACCATTTTAATTTTATTTTTAATTTTCTTATAGATTTCAAAAGCTGAGCTAGAATGGTTTCACCAGGATTTGGAAAACGAAGTTAAGAAGTGGCAACAAGAAAAAAAAGAAAATCAAGAAAGATTAAAAACTATGAAAAATAATGTTAAAATGCTTATAGAAGCCAATGAAATGTGAGTATAAATTAAAATTTAACCTCTGAGCAGTGGTGTTCCTAGGGGGGCGGACACCCAGGGCGGCGCCCTGCCCCCCGGGTGCAGCACCCTCCCCCCCCCCGATGCAGCGCGGACCCGCCCCCCCCCCCCCCCCCCCCCGGTGCACGCCGCTGGGGGGGGGGGTGCCGCAGCACGCGCCTGCTCAGAGTTCCCTGACTTCACGCGTTCGCTGCAGCTCCCTTGCTCTGACCCGGAACAGGAAGTAACCTGTTCCAGGGCAGAGGGAGCTGCAGCGAAGTCAGGGAACTCAAATCAGGCGCGCGCCGCGGCACCCCCCAGCGGCATGCACCCGGGGTGGACCACCCCCACCGCCCCCCCCCCCCCCCCCCCCCCCCCCTTGGTACGCCACTGCCTCTGAGCATTCCCGTTAGTGCATATCAGGTAGGTGAACCTCTCAAGCATGCTACCATTCAGGAGCAGATCGTTTTTATTTTATTTCTTTTATGAGGTAGGAAGACTTATGCCCTTGTATTTTCATTTGAATCCCAAAAAATAAATTCTATAACGGTCAGGTTTCTACAGTAGAAAAGATACAGCAAGTTTTGCTGTCTGCTTCCAGGGTTAGGAGTAGCATAGTAGATGACAGCAAAACCATCAAGTTGTGCCTAATAAGGTGGTTAGAGTTTTATAACTACTGCTCTGTTCAGCTTAATGCCTGTAATCCTTTCTTTAAAAGAGCAAGTCATTGCTTTAGTTTTCATTCTTGTGCCATGTAGGGATCTCAGCTCTTCTCCTTTGGGAAAGGTTGATAGAGGAGAGTGTTGTTCCTTGATACCTTCCAATTATTTTAACTTCTGTATCTTAATGATACAAAACTGTAATAAGCAATCTTTGGATTCTAAGATGTCTGGAATATCTGTAGTTGAACGTTCATAAATGGTGTTGAAGTTTTGCTTCAATAAACATTAAATAATAAACATATATGTATCAGATCTCCCCTTTTCCTCCTCTGCTCTAGGGTATGCATATTCAGGTCTAGTTTCTTCTGGCATAGACTCTTTTTCCTCCTCACACTCCATTCTGGTTGCCTTTCTCTGTGTTGCATGTAGCCTCCAAAATTAAACACAGTATTGAAATGTGGCCCCAGAAGGATCAGAAGAGGAGCATTATCCCTCTCACTGTGGCCATTGTCTTATCGCTTTGTTTCATCACCTTGAGGTCATCAAACACTGTTATTCCAAGGTCTTTCTCCTGGTAAAACTGAAAGAGATGAGGAAAGGAATGAGGAAGGCAAAAGTAGTGGCAGAAAAAAGATGGCTACAGATATAAAGTGAGGTGATAAGACTTCAGGTATGTCCAGGAGAGGAGGAAGGCCAGTAATGGGATTGGGGACATACTTAAACATCTCAATATGTACACTTTGGAAGAAATGCAGGAGAGTGGAGATGTTTACCTCCATGGTATAAATGCACAAGAGGTGTTTCAATTGAAAGGAAGCTCTGGAATGAGTGGGTATAGGATGAAAGTGAAAGGGGGCAGACTTGGGAAGTAACTTCACATAAAGGGTGGTGAATTAGTGAAACGGCCTCCCAGTAGAGGTGGTTGAGACGAAAACTGTAACTGAATTCAAAAAGCTAGGAAGAGGAAGGGATAGGAGGTGGCATGGATAGGCAGACTGGATAGGCCATATGTAGGGTTACCATATGGCTCCAGAAAAAGGAGGACGCCTTTATTTGCCTTAATTTTTCTCTGTTTCTGTGTAAGACTGAAAGGAACAAAGGATTATGTGGGGAGTAATGAGGAAGAGGCTGAATTGCTGAACAATTATTTCTGTTAAATGATAAGTCAAAGAGGATGACAAGGAAATGTACACGACTGATGATTCAGTGTTAAGTAAGTGGAAAAAGCCCATGTAGTCAGGTCTTTGCTTATGATTTTTTTTAACTGCTGAGTGCTACCCTTTTGTCCTAATCTAAAATGGATGGAAAAATCTTTCATGGACTGTATGTGAGTAAATGTCACTGTCCTCTTGTTTCCTTCCAGATACTTAAGAAACATAGATGAAAAGGAGCAACAGTATATAAAGTATTTAGCTGAATTTCTGGAGAGCAGGTGAGGTTTCTTTTTGACCTTAAAGTGAATGAATGAAATGAGGAGATGTAATTTGTCTGTTGTTATGTTTTAGGTATTAAAGTTGTGGTTCGTCTATCCCATGATTAAATACAGGAGCTTTGGGTGTGCAAGTGACCGTAAACTGCTTGGTTACCTAGTGGTGAAGAAGCTATGCACAACAATAATTTTCCCAGGGCCAGTTTAACCATTAGGCAGATTAGACGGTCACCTAGGGCGACAGCATGAAGGTTGCAGTAGATTGGGATTCTAATAGCCACACTAAATTAAAGAGCCATCAGTACATCCTTTTACCTGTAGGAAGAGTGGACAATTTTCAGATAGCCTGTTTGCCTGGATAAATGGCTTTTGGAAAATTTTCTCCCTGCGTGTATACACATATGAAAATTTTTAATGTCTTTATTCACTAGACTTAGACCAGGATAATTGGGTTATGACCCTCTACCAGCAGCTGGAGGCACAGAACAAAAGCTTGTGAACTTTGCCCTGTATAGGGCATTGTGCAGCCACTAACACCTTAGATGATGGGTAGGCCTAGTCATGCAGCGCTTTTTTAGAAATTGACTGGGGGTGGCTCCTAGGCCTGATTGGAGAACTGGTCACCTAGTTGAGTCTAGACAGGCAGGAGGCATTTGGATGGCCTCTGCCTGTAATCCAGGGGAATACCTGGAGACTTCCAGGTCTTTCTGTCTCTTTCTCTCTGGGGTGTTTCTGCTCCTCCTGTTCTCCAGTGGACTGCAAACAAGAGGAAGGGAGAGTCCGTGGTGGATGGTGCAGAGGCTTCTCTTTAAGCCTTCAAGGGCTGTGGACCTAGAGGAAGGCTGCTTTTAACTCCTAACTCCTATTCACTTGTTCAGTACCCATGTCTGTTTATAATCCCCACCTTAAGTAATTCCATTATCCCTTATTTGTCCTGTTTGTCTCTTGATTAAATTGTAAGTTCTGTCAAGCAGGGACTGTCGTGTTCAGTGTACAACGCTGTGTAAATCTAGTAGCGCCATAGAAATTAGAAGTAGGAAGCCTTTGGTAGCCTGGAGGCAGGTGACAACTTCTGCTCCATTGTTGGGGTATAGAGAAAGTGAATTGTTAAATACATTTATAAACCACCAGTCAGATCATCTAGGTGTCTCACAAAATAGTAAGCGTACTTTTAAATATATTAACCTCTTTCCAGAGTACTTGCCAAAATCTCAATGTAAGTTAGATTCTGGTTCTGGGAGCAGTAACAAAAGCAGAGCTGAATGCAGCAATGCGAGTGGCATGTCATCAAGCAGTGCTGTCTTGAATGCAGTACCTGCAGTGGCACAGTCTTTACAGTGGTAGCCTTGTAGGCATTGCTTCATGGAGGCACCAGCTGAGCATGCCAAGCAGTGCTCTTGTTGTGGCTGCTGCTGGGGAAACTCGAGGCTTGACGGTTCAGTGTGGCGTGCCATGCAAATGGACATTTTGGCAGGAATGCAGACCAGCTCGAGAGGGAGGCTGGCAGGACCAGAGTTGTCTAATCATGCATTTTTATAGAATCCTCTTGGAGATTTGGAACTGGGGTTATTATGATTGCTTAGTTTAATTATCAGATTCTCAGAGGAGAGGTATGTAGGGGTTTAGAATTTAATTGAGGTGCATAAATCTAAAAGTTTGCTTAGGACAGTTAACATCCTTGCACCAGCCCTGTCTTTCCCCTAGGGTGAGTGCATATCATGTTATCTCCTGGGAGCTGGATGCTAGTGACACAGTCTCAAATGTCCTTTTGGTTGCCAGATGAAGCAGGAGTATGAGCAGAGTTTGAGGAAGAAAGGAACCATTCTGTGCCAAAGCCTGAACTTGATGACTCTGCCTATATTAAAAATGGGATTTGGTTTTCAGGTTAACTCAATTAATTATGTGTATCAACCTAGTTCTTAGATCAAAACATGTTCAGATTTGCTTCGTGAATATTCATTGTACACGTGAAAAATCGGGGCTGTTTTTGTACTTGGGGGCCAGTGTTCACCATGATGGGTGTGGATTGATTAGATAACTACTGCACACTAAACACCTATACATTGCTTGTATTCTGGTATTTGAACATGGCTGTGGTACAGTTTGGTACCATTTCAGTCACTGTAATCTACCGCCACCAGTCCCAGGGTTCTCCAGTAATTTGTGAGGGACTTTATGGATTACTCTGACCCTGCAGTCTGCTTTCAGCTGGAGAATAAAATGTAAATGAGTCCTCACTGGTGAGAGCCGGTGGGGAAGTAATAAGAAGCAAAGCCATTCAGGAGAGGATTAACACCCCCCCCTTCCCCGACAGGATCATCCCTGACCACAGAGAGACCCACGTCTATCTGCAGTTACCTGATCTGTGAACAATGAATGCCATGAAGCTCTTGTAGGAGGAGAGGATTATTTTACAAGAATGTTATTGAAAATTAGCAGTCAAAAGTTAGTTATTGAGGCTGTTTGCAAAGTGTGGGTCTGTGCGCATGAAGCTTAAAGCATTCTGCTTTGTCTTTTACAGTAATAAGTTTGCAGCTAAGAAGTTGAAGGTTGAAGAAGATATTAAGAAAAATAAACATAATCTTAAGGAGAGTGTTGAAAGAGCGGTTGCAGCTGAGGTAAAAAGCCGTTCTTGTTCATTACTCGGAGAGTGGGCTTGAAGGGGCAGAGTGATTGCAGTATTATGTAAGATCAGTGGCATATGACTTCTGTTGGGTTCAGTTCCAGAATATGTTCTATGTTGGTAAGTCATGCAAATTCTTCTCCAGGCTAGACAGTAAATAGAGCTGTTTCAGGTAGTAAGTGTACTTTTTTCCACTGGTGCACCACAATTTAACATTAAATGCAATAAATAAATAATATGTAAAAACTGACCCAGTGGGGATGGGGAAGATTAAAATGAAGAAACAAAAAAAGTGGCCATAGTTCATATGCATAATTCTTTGTAATTTGGATTTCAAAGGAATGTGAAATGTACAAAATCCGGGAGGGAGACATATTACAAAGCCTGAGAGGGATATGGGCTCATGTATATAGCGCAAGACATAGAGAACTTCAATTTAGAGTTATTACTAGAACATGCTTTTCCCCCAAGCAGGCATTTTATGCCGGATGTTTAAAGGAGCCTAAATGCTGTAAGTGTGATAATATGGACGTCTCACTGCTTCATATGCTGTGGAGGTGCTCATATATAAGAGTTTTCTGGAATAAGATAATGAGGTACTGTGGGGGCCTACTGCGTAGAGAGTTGCTTTTGTCACCGAAGGATATTGTGTTAGGCATGATAGGGGGCAGGAGCCTACTTAGACGAGCAGGGCGCTCGTTGATTTATAAAGCCATTGTCACAGGGAAGCAATGTATTCTGCAATATTGGACACAGGAGGTGGCGCCTTCCTTCTGGCACTGGAAGAATGCCTTCCATGCTTTGCTGGTGGTTGAAGCCCAGGATGCCTACCGCACCTTCAATAGAAAGAAAAACTTCTGGGCAATTTGGGAGCCAAACATTCAGTCATTATTGAAATGAACACGTAGCCTTATTTTGAACTCCATGTCACTTTAGGACACAATGGAGGAGAGGGGCTAGGAATCTGTTTAGGGAAGGGGTAAGGGGATGGGAGGGAATATAGGGGGAGGGGTTCGGTTTTGGGTGTTGGGAGTAATAAAAGTCTAAGTTTTGGATAACACATGTGAATGAGTGTTTAGGATTGGGAGGTTGAGGGGTTGGGAGGGGGGTCCTGGGGAACCAAGAGTTGGAGGGGTAGGAAGACAAGCTTGGATATTGGAATATGGTATCTTAGAGGTGGGATTTGCTACCTGATCTAACGATTGGGGGCTTTATAGAGTGTAAGGCAATGATGTGCTGGTGTGACTAGGAGAACATATGAGAGTGTAAAGTATGCCTTAGTGGGTGGGTGGGGGGGATTACATATATATAGATAAAGGATGAAAAACTAAAAAATAAGTGTTTGTAACTGTTTTGGTTGTCTGTTCAATAAAGATATTTACATATAAATCTTAAACCTTATAATTCAGTGCCTCACGCTTATGCAAATACGATTTTTTGAAGCTTAATATTATCCTTAAATACCAGGGCACTCCACTGCACCTCCCAGAATCTGTGTCACATTACAAAACATAATTCATAGTGAGCATAGTGTAACAATTTCTACTTTAAGAATGCTGGGGAAATTGTTATCCCTCTCAGCTTCAAAAAAATTATAGATCGTAGAAGTCTTGTCCTTTTGGGTTTTTGTTTTTGAAGGTGAGGTTTGGTATGTGCCACAGGCATGATCCCATCATGGTAGAGAAACACAATCATGCTATATATTTAAGTGATATTGGGAAACTGGTTGAAAAGGGTGATTCTTTGTGGTATACTGTTTGGTAAAGGTACATCAATAAAATAGTGAGCAATAAAATCCTAGGAGGTGGTATTTGTATGTCCAAAAGTGGCTGTAGATGAAGGGTTTGTGGAAAGCACTGAAGCTTCCTGCTAGCTATGGACAAGAAGATAGTCCAGAAGGCTCTGATTGTTGTAGTTTTACAAGCTACTCCTCTGTTTTACCCACAGGTGTCTCTACTGCATCACAAAAAGAAATATGAACTCTTCAAGTTACACAGTATAGCATCTGAAGGAAAGAGTAATCTTAGTTTGCTGCAGAGTAAAGCCAGCAGGTATGGCTTGGGGTGATGGTTGCTTGCTTTGAAAGTTGGTGGGTTGAACTTCATAAATTTCAGTATGTGCAGGCCTTAAGAATGTTTTTACTTTGGAGACAATGCAGTTGAGTGTTGTATCCAATAAATGTCATCATGCATTTGTGAGGTGGCTTAGGAGATTTTTGATCAAGAGCTTTTGTTTTGAGTTTCATTTTTAAAAAATTTCTTTGAAAGGAGGTGTGTATTATATAGAATCACATAACATGAGCAGAGAGGTAACTTAGAAGGATTTTTCCCCAACTTGAAAATTTTCTTTCAATTTAGCTCATGCCTTTTCAATAATAACACAAAGCAAGTTACATTCAGGTACTGTAGGTATTGCCCTATCTCTAGGGGGCTTACAGCCTAATGATTAGGTTTACCAATTTGTGTTAATTTGCATTTAATATGCATTACTGCGATTAACTAGTTGTTAGTAAATACACCCCATTGAAAATAATGGGGCTTGATTTAAATAATGTGTTTACTGTGCAATAATGTGATTTAATTGCAATAACATGTATTCATGTATGTTAGTTAATCTAGCCCTGAGTCTGTACCTGTAATTTTGTATTCTGTAACTCCTGGAAATAGGAGCCAGTCATCACTGGTGAAAGGAGCTGGTGTGTTAACAGAAGTTGACACTGCCTTAGAGATGTTCCATCTTTGGCTGCAACTTCTCATCTATTTATGTTTGAAGCTGAAGCTCTTGTTCACATACTTTGTTAGCACATAATAGAGCTTCAGGCACCTTCTTAACCAGGATTGTGGCAGGGCTAGATGACGGGGAGTGAGAGGTGGAAACCCCTCTAACATACCCACCACTTCGGTACAGCCAGCTGGTCTTTCATAGAAAAATCACTGCTTCATTGGAAGAGGATGAGCTGGCCATGGAAGTGAGCTCCCGCACAGCAGGTGGGAACTTACTTTGCCACTGGTGCAACAGTGGTAGGTTGACACGTTATCACATCATTCTCCCCTCTCCCACGTGGCATCCAAAGCAAGTGTCAGCCACTCAAAAGTGGAGGAACACTCAATCCCTACGAGCGTCGTCAAAGGCTTTTGCCAGCGGATGTTGCACACATTCACTCTACGTTTTGGACAGTCAGTCTGCCTTTGTTTGAATTTGGTCTTGGAATTGTTACCTACACTTTAAGACTCCTCATGCAGGTGCTTTGGGCACCGAAACACGGCGGTCGTGTTGAATCATTTAATGATTTTCAATAAAGACCATATATTTTTGAATAAGCATCTTCCTTGGTTTTTTTTTTTTTTTTGGAAGAGCAAAGTGCCTGCAGAGAAATTCCTAAATAGTGGGCAAAAAAGGTACACGATATGAAGACAATAGATTCATCACAACTGAGAACAGGCAGCCGAAAACCCACCAGAGCAGTGATATTGGGGAGTGAAGATCTGGCGAATGTCAGAGCAGCACAAACTGGCACATTGGTCGGAGGAGATAATAAAACATGTGGATAGTGCAAATTGTTAGGGTGGGCATATTTATCAAGTTTCATATTAGATAAAGAGAGTGACAGGAAAACATAGATTTCTAAACACATCCTCAATTAATGTTACATTCAGGCTCTGTTGGTATTTCCCTGCCCAGTATAGTTTACTGGTTTGCACCTGAGACAGTGGAAGGTTAAGTGGCTTGCCAAAGGTCGTGTCAGTGGGATCTAAATGCTGCCTTCCCTGGTTCTCAGCCCTCTGTTGTAATAGCTAAGCTGCTCCTCCACTCCATCGGTCTTCTCAACCATATTGAATGAGATCTTTTCCAAATGCCTAACTCTGTTTAATATGATTTCTTGGTTAATGCTTACTAAAACACCAAAATCTATTGATTTCTATTTATGCCGTTTGCTCTCATCTGTAACTGCATTTTTTTTTTTGCATATTCAAACAAATGCACATACCTACTTTCTAAGGCAAGATCATATCTATATTATGGATGTTACAAAGTATTGTAGTGGTGTAACATTGCAGTAAGTTTTATTCCTGTAGTTTTATGGTATTTTGCATAGTGTAGCTACCATTTATGTTGTGGGGTTTTTTTTAAGTTTGACTTGTTTTTGCTGCCTTTTCAACTCAAGGGATAAAAGCAACGAATTACTTAGAAAATATTTTTTCTGTTTTTAGTGTTCCTGTTCCAGTATCAGTTCAATTGAAGTCACAGATTTCCTCTTTCGAACTGTACCTTTTGAACATCCAGCAGGAAATTGATAAAATCCAGGTAAGTCCCTACTCCAAATCTAAAGAAATCCCCAGTGAGTCTTAAGCCCTCTTCTTACCTTTTTTAAAAATTATTATTTATATTTTTTATATTATGAATTGGATATTTGAACATAGTAGATACCATCATTGTGATTATGAGATTGCATAAACCTACTGGGAGCAAGGCCCAGCCCAAGGGTATCTGATAGCCTATTCGAACCTTCAGCCATGTGCCCCCACCCCTATGGGCAGCTCAAGACCCTATCTCCCCCCACCAAACCCACAAATCCTGTATCTTTCTTCCTTAGCCAGGTAGCCATCAACCCCCCCCCCCTTTCCCCCTTCTAGATCTATTTCCATCCAGTTTCTCATCTCCCCTACCCCCCCCAGCCCAGTGTCCAGCATCCCCCCTTCTCTTTTCCCTGATGTCATCTTACCCTACCTCTTCCCAGCTCCCCCAAAGGTACTCTGTGTCAGCAAGAAACCATTCAGTAGAGGCCCTTGCTCAAGAACTATTGTGTCCCCACCCTTCTTCCCACAGGAAATGCATCAGGAAGGGAGGGCCTATACTCAAAGGTCCTGTGCCAGCACAGAGTTCCATTGGAACAGTAGAGGAAGGGGAGATGAGATACCACTGTGCTGCCCCCACAAATATTGCTGCCACGGGCAGAACTTAGTTCACCTAATAAAAATGCTAAATAGCAGTAGTAGTAGTAGCAAGACCAGCCCTGACTTGAGAGGGGGTCATGCTCTTGCCACACAAGAGATACTAACTACTAAGTCCTGGCTTTCTGGATTTCAGAAAAAGAAAATAAAGAGCAGGAGCAGAATTCTTTGCTGGTTGTAGGTCACATTATCAGTCAACATTACTGAAATCATTTTATCCTCAGTTCAAGTTGCTGAGTCAGAAATTCCTTGAATGAAAAAAAGCAGTCGATCTCATACATAGAATTCACTAGCTGCATTCTGTAAAGTAGGAGATGATATTTGAAAGGCATGGATAAGCTGACGGTAGGGGAGGAGGGGGAAGGGTATTTTAATTCTTTTTCTGCAAGTCAGTCCTTTCCTTGTCATACCAGACCAGTCCAGATGAATGGGTTATGTCCATCAAGCAGCATATGGAAACAGAGAAAACAAATAGTTGTGATTCGCCCCTTAAGGGTTTTCTGCAGCCTGGAATGTTTATTATTTTTCTTTGTCTCCAAGTGGATGGCTTAAGGTTCTTGCATCTCCTCCGTGGTGCTTTTTAGCCGGTTCCAGTTCCAGTTCAAGCTGGGTGTCAGCAGGGGGACTCGTCTTGGAGGGTGTATGCTCCTTTATGAAAAAATTCTGGATGGAGCTGGGTGACATCTGGTGGTGCCCAGGTCCCTCCCTCCCCCCCCCCCCAAAAAAAAAAAACCCTCTCACCCCCCCCCCCCCCCCGCAAAGTCTCTCACCCTTCAGTAGTTCCTGAGGAGTGTTTTCAGGAGGCTACAGGCTAATAATAAACTTGTGTGAATTGGATACCAATTTCATGTTCTTTTATGGTCTCCCACTCAACCGGTAAGTACTTTTCACTGGTTCCTCTTACAGTTGTGTTCCTACACGTAAGGAAAAGCCTAGGTGCTTTCTTACAACCTTATAGTTCTGAGGTGTATATTTGTTGAGGTACTTAGGGGCACTCGCTGTTGCACAGGTCGCCTCTCTTGTATAGCCATGTGGTGGTATGGTTTCTGATTCTGTCTTACCATGCTCCTCTTCACTGTCTGTCTTCTCAGTGCAGTTGATTATTCCATGCACCTTTTGCATCTCCGCTATGTGCGGTAGTATTGGCCTTGTTGCTGTTCATTTTGGCTCGAGTCTCTGGGATTTCTTTGGGGCTATAATACTGGTAATGATGTGGAGCCTTCAGTCAGCTAGTGTGCTGCCTTACATCATGAGTTCTCTTAGTTTTTCATCTGTGTCACTAGCTGCTATTGGTGTGCTGACTCTTGTCGATACTCTGGATTACTCCATTACATTTCTTCTGTAGTGCCAGGCTGAGTCTGATACAGCATGTGGCTGATTGTTTTCAGCCCTGGGCATAATGGATTTTTCTTATAGCATGCTGTATAATTTGCCTGTCGGAACTTTGACTACAAGTTGGTCTTTGTTTCCAGGACAGCAACCTTAACATCATTGCTTGTCTGCAGTATCTGTCACCCTTTTATTTTCAAGTTTCACAGTTGCCTTCACTATGGTTCCGGTGTCTGGCTACCTGGGAACTTCCATGCACAGTTCCTTCTGGGCAACACTTGAATGGCTTAATTGCCTGTAGGGCTGGTCTGCATTTGATTTCTGTCTGTCTTGGTAGTGAAGCAGACCATCGGCCAACACTTCTTAACCAAGATCACAGTCAGAACAGAACTTGGCATACGTCACCTTAAACAAATTCATAACCTGTAATCATTATATCTTAAGTTCACTGTAAGCCACATTGAACTTACCAATAGGTTGGAAAATGTGGGGTACAAATGCAGAAATAAACATACTGCTCTAAAGGCATAGTGCCATTCTCAAACTGCAGATCTCTCCTCTATTTTGACTTGCCTAACTTGGCTCCATCTCTGCATGTTCTACTCTGCTTCATCTAGAGCGTGGAGCACAGCAACTCTTTCATCCCTCCAGGTTTGCCACCATAGTTACATCTATGTTTGTAGTATATGCCTCCTCAGCAGATGGTACACTGCAATCCATCTCTGATAACACAGCGCAACACTGTAGAGTGCAGATCTGACTGTGAAGAGCAGCTCCCTCTTTGCCTGTGCCGCACAGCTCCACATCTGACTGTAAGGCACAGCTCCATTTCTGAATGTAGTGTGCAACTTCATATCTGCATGCGTAGGGCAACTCCATCTTAGAGGGTGGAGCTCATCTCTGCCCTTGCATGCAGAGAGTATCTCCACCTTAGAATGTAGAGCAAAGTTCCATCTCTGCACATAGAGCGCAACGCCCTGCCTGCACATATGGTTCAGTGACCTCTCGGCACCTCTCTCGGCAGAATTACGGACAACATATCCATCTTGAAGTTGGAGCACTGCTTCATCTCTAGATCTAGAGCATTCTTCCACCTCTAAATATAGACGTCATCTCCATCTCTGCAGGTGCACACCCCATCTTGGAGGTGCCACTCTGTCCTAATTCTCTTTGGAGAGCACATCTTCATGTTGGCATTGAGAGGCAGCTCCATCTCTGTGTATACAGATGCCTCCATCTCTGCTTATCAAACTTTTCTCCTTTGCTGCATGGGGAGCTTGGCTCCCTCTCTACTTGTGGTGCTTGGCTCCATCTCTAATTGGGAAGCCCAGCTCCATCTGTGAAGGTGGGGCATGGCTCAGTCTCCGAGTTCCACTCCTTTTCTGTCTATGGCCCATGGCTCTATTTCTTGGTACAGTGCTTGGCTCCATCTCTGAAGGTGGTGGTCTTCTCTATCATGTAATATAGATATGGGACTTGGCTCCTTTTCTAGGAGTACGACATAGTTCCTTCTCTACCTGCATAGCATGTCTTCTCATTCAGCAGAACTTTCTCCTTTCCCAACAAAGGCATGTGGCCCCTTATTTGTTTATGGGACATGCTTCTCTCTGTGGAACGAAGCTCCCTCTTCTGCATGGCTGCTATCATTTTGCTGCAGGGTGCAGTTTGAATTTCAGAGTCTTCTCCTTTTCTGTTTGTGGGGCGCAGTTTCTTCTCCTGTATTCAATCTACCATTTTTGGGGTAGCTCTACCACCAGTTTATCCCATCTTCCAATTTTGGTGTGGCTCTACTGCAAGCACTGGCTCCTATTCTCATTTGGGAGCATGGCTCTGTTGCTGGTGAGTTTGGGTCTCTCCTAACTGGTTAGTATGGGAGAGTCTAGTTTGCAGCAGCTGCATTGGTTGGTTACTGTGTAATTAATCTGGAGCGTTGGGTTCCTTGCTGATGACGGTTGATATCCTGGTCTTTCTTGGCAGTTGATATTCCTGTTTCTTATAATACCATATGTTAGTGAGTCTCTTGGAATCCTTCTTCCTGATTTAGTGTTTGGATCATTTAGTGTTCTTCACTATCTTGATGGTTGGCTTTCTTGAGTGTATTTCATCTCCCTGAGCCTACATAAAGAGATGAAGCATTATTGGCCCCTCTGAGCTTCCCATTTCTCTTGATTGTGCTCCAGGATGTGTTGATCTCTGATTAGTGCATTGGAATGACACATCTCTATTCGTCTGGCTTGGGGTAGGTTCCACCCTATGGATATGTATCTAATTCAACCCTGAGTGTTCGTCTCACCTCCCTTAATCATGACTTGTTCTGTGGGAACCTTATTTTGGTGTGTCCAAGGTACTTCATTCCTACAGGGAATTCCAAGGAATTGGCCCTTTCCTTTATTTGGTCCCAATTTTGGAAGGGCAAAGAACGTGACTTTTTGGTTTTCTATCCCTTCTTTGTTTGCTTTCTTAGAGGAACTTCCTAGGGCACTTCTGCTACTCTTAAGGGATTCTGGATTTCCCTTCTCTCTGACAGGTCTTACTTTTCAGATGGAGTACCTTAATTTTTCTTGCCTCACCTTACAGATGGGCAGATAGTGCTCATTGTCTATCTTTGAGGGGTTTTTCTGCCTGAGCTACAACATTCTGTTTCTGCTTTGGTCTGTACCTTTCCCAGTTGAAACTCAATTACATTTTTTTCTCAGCAGATGCTCCTGATTTCCATACTTGATGACCTTTCAAGCGTGTGTCTGCCTTTTTTTCTGTTGTTCTTTTGAGGTACTTACTTATCAGGTTGCACCCTGTTCTCCGCTCTGGGGCATCAAGGATACACAGAAGCCTGGAAGCAATTCTTGATTTGACAATTTCTAGTAGCCCTATTTCTGGGTGCTCCAGTGTTCTACTATACTATTTCGGCCAAGTCTGTTCAGTAGTCCTCGATTTGTGTATCAAGGTTGACCACTGTTTTGTAACTCTTGATTGTCCCACCCTTTATGGGCACTGCTTTGCTTCATCCCATTCGTCTGGACTGGTCTGGTATGATGACAAGGAAGGAAAAATTGTCTTACCTAAAAATTTTCTTTCCTTTAGTCCTACCAGTCCAGACATCCACCTAATTTTTCCACTGGGTTCCTTTTCCTATCATGGGGTGTTTGTTTCTCTGTGGCTCTTGTTGGGTTTTGTGCATTCTGTTTTCAGACATTATCTAGGTGCTCGGTCTTTCACATCTCCTGCATCAGTGAAATGCTTGTACAGCAGTAGCATTGATGCCTCCTCTTTTCTTGGGTTTAGTAGCTGATTAGGGCAAATGGTTGAATTTCATCACTGTCCATTACCATGGTCAGGTGCACCACTGCTTGGCTATTTGAAATACTGAACATTCTTGGCTGCATGATACTCTTAGGCAGTGATGGCGAACCTATGGCACGCATGCTAGAGAGGGCATGTGTGCCGTCGCCATGGATGGGCCTGGACTGGCCCAGGCCCAGCCACTTTCCCTCCAGGCCCGCCCACCCAACATCCCCTCGCGTGTCCTCCCCGCCAGCGCTGATTACCTCCGTCGAAGCGGCTGCGTCTTTGAAAGCCCTGCCCATCTCTAGCCTTTCCTTTGTGAGTTCGTTCCCTCAGAGTCAGTCCCGCCTTCTGACATCATATCCGCGAGGGCGGGACTGACTCTGAGGGAACAAACTCACAAAGGAAAGTCTAGAGACGGGCAGGGCTTTCAAAGACGCAGCCGCTTCGACGGAGGTAATAAAAAAGGCATGGATGGGGAGGGTAGGGGAGAGAAGAGAATCGCTGGGTATGGATGGAGGGGAGAGGAGGGTTGCTGGACATGGGGGGAGGGCAGGGGAGAGAGGAGAGTTGCTGGACATGGATGGATAGAGGGGAGGGCAATTGTTGGACGGATGGAGGGAAGGGAAGACAGGAAGGAGATGCACATGGATGGAGGGGAAGGGAATTATCAGCATGCCAAATGCTTTTAAAGTTCTGTTATTTAGGTTAAATTGCCCTGTTGGCACTGCGATAAATAATTAGATTTTGGGTTGCTGTTTGGGCACTTGGTCTCTGAAAGGTTCGCCATCACTGTCTTAAGGGATGAATCACAAGAACAATTTTTTTTCTGGCTCCGTCCACTGGTTGATGGACATATCCCATTCTTCTGGACTGATCTGGTAGGACTAAAGGAAAGAAAATGATCAGTTAAGACCTAATTTTTCCATCTTTAATCTTCCCTGCCTCCCCACTGGAATTGTTAGGTGAGAGCATTTATTCTGGGAGTAAAGGGGTTGGCATAAACATTTATCCTAATCATCAAGAGAGGTTGGATTTGGTCAAGTTCATCCATTTTTAAATATTTAACTAAGGAGCAGGAGATGATGGAGACCATGTAAATGCAAGTACTTCATCCTCAGAGTTGCAACTCGTCTCTTTAGATAATTTCTGAAATACATGAGAGAGAACTAAGTGAGACTTGTCCTGAGTTTCTTGCTCTTTATTTTCTTACAGTTTGAATTTGAAGAGCAAATTAACTGTGTTCAAAGGGGAGTGTCACTGGTCACTCTCTCCCCAGTGGAAGTTGCCATTTTCCAGCCCCCTCCCAATATTCCGGTGAGTATCTTCCACTCTCTCACTAGTGTCTTCTCAGCCTGCTTGCTGGTTTACGGTTAACTCTAGGATTGAGGATGATGTGCAACTTTCCAGTATGATAAACATGTGCAAGCCATATGTACTAATGTGTTAAAAATCATCACCGTAGCTTCAAAGCATTAATTCTTTTGTGGCTGTTGAGTGTGTTCTTGTACCCATTAGCTTCTTGCTCTTAAGTTATTTACCCAGAAAGAAGAATTGCTGATGAGATTAAGTGCAGTCTTAGTAACTAGTTAGCATGATGTAAGAACCAAAACAAATCCTACAGTTTTGTACTATGGGCTGACTAGCGGGTTGGCAGCACCAGATAAGAGTTAATGCCTCATTTCTCAGCTCATACCCTGCTCCTAAAGTGGGGATAAGATGGGGCACGGTTACAAGAGAATGGCAGAAAGGGCTGTATCAGCAGCCTCCCATTTGCTTTACCATTGGCTAATGTTGCTTCATCAGACATTACTGTAGTGTCTTCTTGTCATATTCCGGTTGTTTGAAGAAATCGTCCACCACATATGTGTCTTAATGCTGGTTCCACATGTTAATGATTCCCAGCGTCCTCGGCTGTGCTCACTCCCCACAGCACTGATAAATTGCCGCTCTCTTAAGTTGAAGTCATCTTTTATTAGAGATTTTCAGGCTGTCAACTTTTGTGTCTCACCAAAACCTGGCTGAAGCCTGGTGAGGGATCCTTTCTCTACCAGTGTCTTCCTCCAGGGTTTGATATTTTGTCCCTTTCACATTCATTACAGAAAGATGGAGGTTTAGCACTTACTTATTCCACTTCTTTACAAGTTACTAAGTTATCACAAACTTTGCCTTATCCAGAGATACTGACTGTTAGAATTCAAGCTTACAATTCCTATTATCTTTCTGTCTTCTTTTGTCCACCTTCATTGTCAGCTTATTATCTGGACTGCTATCATCAGGCTATTCTGGACTTAGCTACACATTACTCTGATTTGATTATTGTTGATGATTTTAATATTCATGTGGACAACCCATATATTTATCGTTTGTCAGTTCTGTTCCCTTAATGATCTGGCCTTATGTCAATGGGTTTCGTTCCCAACACATAGTGCAGGTTATAGTCTTGACCTAGTTATTTCCACATCATCTTTTACTATTAATCAGCATATTTTTTCTGGTCATCCAGTTTCCTGTTCAGACGATTCCATAATTTGCTTCACCCTTCCTATTACAGATTTACCTTGTAGACCTCCTGACCTGCAATGTAAATCTCAATGTTCTTTCCCAAAGGATCTTTAGTCACTACTGTCCTTGGGTTCACGCTTCCCATCTGACTACCGTTAATGGAACAGTCCTCCTTTATTCCATGCACAATGCAGCTTACAACAAATTTGCCCCATTGGTAATTATAACTAATACTAAACCATCTAGTAAACCTTGGTATCATCATGGTTTGAGACTCTTAAAATGTCAATACCAGCAAGCAGAACGTCAATGGAGGAAATCAAAACATTTATCTGATTTACATCTGTGTCGAGTTAGACACTGCCAATATAACTATAATCTTCGGAAGGCAAAGCAGCATGGAGGAGTGGCCTAGTGCTTAGAGTGGTGGACTTGGTCCTGGGGAACTGGGTTTGATTCCCACTGCAGGCACAGGCAGCTCCTTATGACTCTGGGCAAGTCACTTAACCCTCCATTGCCCCAGGTACAAATAAGTACCTGTATGTAATATGTAAGCCGCATTGAGCCTGCCATGAGTGGGAAAGCGCAGGGTACAAATGTAATAAAAATAAATAAAATTACTATTCTAACAATTACTATTCCTTCTTCTAATGTCTTGGCAGAGTTTTTCATTGAAAAGATAAATTGCGTTGTTCTTTTTCTAATTCTTCCACTTTAATGACCTCTAGTCAGAATCCGCTAGATACTAAGTTTGTTTCTGTTCATTCGTCACAGAGGAATACTTTCTACCTTCATACTTTGTTTACTTTAGATATAGTTTTAAATTCCATGACTTTGAATAACTTTGTGTCATCAGCAAATTCAATTACCTCACTAGTTACTCCCATCTCTAGGTCATTTATAAATATGTTAAAAAGCAGCGGTCCCAGCACAGACCCTTGGGGAACTAACTACCCTTCTTCATTGAGAATACTGACCGTTTAACCCTACTCTCTGTTTTCTATCTTTTAACCAGTTTTTAATCCACAATAGAACACTACCTCCTATCCCATGACTCTCCAATTTGCTTTGATGTTTCATTTATATATACTGTCATCTACCAACATTTGCTTATTTCCGATCTGATGAAGAAGGGCAACCTTCGAAAGCTAATCAAGAAATGTAGTTATGTCCAATAAAAAAGGTATCATCTTATTTTCTTTTCCATGTTTTATTTCTATTGATTACCTTTAAAAGGGACTAACACGGCTACCACACCACTCTACTGAATATGCTCTGTAATTTAGTTCTTAATAATAGTCTCTACCATTTTGCCCGACACCGACGTCAGACCCACCGGTCTATAATTTCATGGATCTCCTCTGGAACCTTTTTTAAAAATCAACGTTACATTGGCCACCCTCCAATCTTGCGGTACCACGCTCTATTTTAAGGATAAATTACATATTTCTAACAATAGCTCCGCAGGCTCATTTTTCAGTTCTATCAGTACTCTGGGATGAATACCATCTGGTCTAGGAGATTTGCTACTCTTCAGTTTGTAGAACTGCCCCATTACATCCTCCAGGTTTACAGAGAATTCATTAAGTTTGTCCGACTCGTCAGCTTCGAATACCATTTCCGGCACCAGTATCCCACCCAAATCTTCCTCGGTGAAAACTGAAGCAAAGAATTCATTTAATCTCTCCGCTACACCTTTGTCTTCCCTGATCGCCCCTTTTACTCCTCTGTCATCTAGCGGTCCAACCGATTCTTTTGCCGGCTTCCTGCTTTTAATATACCTAAAAAAAAATTTTTACTATTTGTTTTTGCCTCCAACGCAATCTTTTTTTCGAAGTCCCTCTTAGTCTTCCTTATCAGCACTTTGCATTTGACTTGTCATTCCTTATGCCGTTTCTTATTATTTTCAGTCGGTTCCTTCTTCCATTTTCCGAAGGATTTTCTTTTAGCTCTAATAGCTTCCTTCACATCACTTTTTTTTTTTATTTATTTATATTTTTATATATATTTACACAAGCAATAAACTTGTTACATGTAACACAAGGAGTCAGAAAAATAGAAATAATATTTCCTCTTATAAATCGTTAACCATAATCAAATAAATTTTCCCTTTAACCCCCTTCCTTAGACCACAATTAAGGAGGGGGGGAGAGAAATAGATCGAGAAAATCATAATAAGAAAAGTTATTTGACATAAGGCTTCGCTCTAACCCAACTTATCACATCTCTTGCCGGCTGTTCATATAATTACCCTTGCACCCTCTTCAGATCTATAAATGTTCTCAACTGATCTGGAATAAAAAAAACATATTTAACTCCCAAATATCATATTATACATTTGCAAGGATAAGCTAGTAAAAAAAGTTGTTCCCATCTTCTTCGTTTCTTCTTTCATATTTAGGAATTGTTTCCTCCTTTCTTGAGTAACCTTAGTTGCATCAGGAAATATCCATAGCCTTTGACCACAAAACTTTTGATGTGCATTCTTAAAATATAATTTTAATATGTTGTTAAAGTCTTGTTCAAACACGAATGAGATCAAAAGTGTGGCCCTATTTGTAACTTCGGATAGAGAATCTTCTAAAATCAAAGAAATGTCTCTCAAATCATCTTGTTTCTCATCAACTTGAATTTGATCCACCTCCTGAACTTTCTTCACAGGGAGAAAATATATCTTGTTTATCAGGGGAATACTATCAACAGGTATCTTCAATACTTCAATCAGATATTTTTTGAACATTTCTAAGGGGAGGATCCCAATCGGCTTTGGAAAATTCAGTATTCTCATATTCAAACGTCTATTATAATTTTCAGTTTGTTCTATTTTTCGATGTAAGTTTGTATTGTCATTCATAACCACTGAGTCGTTTTCCTTAATATTTGAAATATCCTTCACCTCACTTTTTAACCACTCCGGCTGTCGTTTGGTCTTCCGTCCTCCTTTTTTTAATAGGTGGAATATGTTTGGCCTGGGCTTCCAGGATGGTGTTTTTGAACAGCATCCATGCCATCGCAGCCGCTCCTCTGTTTTTTGTTTTTGTTTTTTTTTCCACCGTTCTTCTCATTTTATCATAGTCTCCTTTTTAAAAGTTAAACACTAACGTATTTGATTTCCTATGTATACTTACTTCAAAGCTAATATGAAATCCAATCATATTATTATCACTGTTATCAAGCAGCCCCAGCACCATTACCTCCCGCACCAGATCATTCGCTCCACTAAGGACTAGGTCTAGAATTTTTCCTTCTCTCGTCAGCTCCTGTACCAGCCCTTGATTTCATCAAGGAATTTTACCTCCCTAGTGTGCCCCGATGTTACATTTACCCAGTCAATATTGGGGTAATTGAAATCGCCCATTATTATTGTGTTGCCCAGTTTGTTTGCGTCCCTAATTTCCTTTAACATTTCTGCATCCGTCTGTTCATCCTGGCCAGGCGGATGGTAGTACACTCCTATCACTATCCTTTTCCCCTTTACACATGGATTTTCAGTCCACAGTGATTCCAAGAAGTGTTTTGTTTCCTGCAGAATTTTCAATCTATTTGATTCAATGCTCTCGTTAATATACAATGCTATGCCTCCACCAATTCGAATCCACCCTATCACTACGATATAATTTGTATCCCGCTATGACAGTGTCCCACTGGTTAGTCTCCTTCCACCAGGTCTCAGAGATGCCTATTAGATCTAATTTTTCATTTAGTGCAATATATTCTAACTCTCCCATCTTATTTCTTAGGCTCCTGGCATTCACATATAGACATTTCAAACTGTTTGTTCCTATTTTCATCATGCTTAGTACTTGACAGTATTAATTTGCAATCTTTTGTCTGATTTTTATTTAAGGACACCTGATCTACTACGGTCTGTTTGGCAACCTCACTCTCAGGATACCCTATCTTTCCTGTTTTGGTGATATCTTTGAAAGATACCTTATCCCGAACCATGTGCTTTTGAGCGACTGTCGGCCTTCCCCCCGTTTCTAGTTTAAAAGCTGCTCTATCTCCTTTTTAATTGCCGACGCCAGCAGCCTGATCCCACCCTGGTTAAGGTGGAGCCCAACCTTTCGGAATAGGATGTTATTTGGTACACTGTGTTCATTTTGTTAAGTTTCTTTATGAATGTGTGTATTATCTTTACTATCAATTTATTGTAGTTATTTTCTTTCACTTTTATGTTTTTTTTTTTAATTTTAACCATTTTGTTCTGTCTAGCAGTTAAGGAGGTATATCAAGTCTCAAATAAATAAAATGAGCTAGATTTGCACGCATTATTTCCATTGTATGCAAATTTATTTCATGCTTATTCATTGTGGGTATCCTGAAAATCTAACTGGCTAGGTATGCCCTAAAGATTGAATAGAGGAACCCTTGTTCATAAGATTGCAGATTACTCGGGGGCAGGCTTTTGCTATTGATGGTCCTACTTTGTCAAATCAAGTATTGTTGTAAATTTACTACAGTTAAGGTTATAAGCTTAATGCCCTTGCAAAGCATCTGGATGGTCAGTGTTGGGAGGTTGATAGTCTTACTAAGACTACTACTACTACAAATCATTTCTATAGCGCTACCAGTCGTACGCAGCGCTTCACAATTTAACATGAAGAAAAGATAGTCCCTGCTCAAAAGAGCTTACAATCTAAATCAGGACAGACAGGACAAATAAGGGATAAGGGTAGGACAGACAGATAGGACACATAGGGAAGGGACTATTGAAGCGAGGAAGACAAAGGTTACAAGCAGGTGACAAGTTAGGAATTAAAAGCAGCATCAAGAAAAGGGGATGGGGGATATTGATAAGGGAATAGGGGGGTAGGGATAAAGGCTAATAGGGATTGTCCATTTACTAATTTACTATAAAATGTTCCTTTGAGCGACGGTTTAACTGGAAGGTATTATAACTATGTTGTCACTTGTTTTTCATATTCAATAAGGCCGAAAATTGATGTACAAACATAAATATGTTTAATCTTTTGAAATATAGATAGGAACACTAAAGTGGTACAGACAGACGACGAACTGTATATCATAATACGCAGTCAGTTTCAACATTGAAGAATCTGTACTGTATAAGTTTTGGCAGATCATAAAAGTGATCATTCAGTAGTTAAAAGGAATTGTAGTTTACATGTTGTCTATAGGATAATGGGAAGGGGGGGGACAAAACTAAAAGATTGATGACGGTATAGATCACTATGTAATTGCTGCAGACAATCTCTTATATTTGAATGTTATTGTTTCAATATTGAGTATGTGAATTCACTGTACGGTCATTAATAAAAAAACTGTTGAAAACTAAAAGCAGCATCAAACAGGTAGGCCTTTAGCCCGGATTTGAAGGCGGCCAGGGATGGAGCTTGACATAATGGCTCAGCGAGTCTATTCCAGGCATAAGGTGCGGCAAGATAAAAGGAACAGAGTCTGGAGTTAGCAATGGAGGAGAAGGGTACAATTAGGAAATATTTGCTTAGTGAACGGAGTTCCTGGGAAAGAGTGTAGGGAGAGATGAGGGTGGAGAGGTAGTGAGGGGCAGCAGACTGAATGCACTTTATAGGTTAAGAGGAGCTTGAACTGTCTTACATTATTGTTTGTTTAATACTTTGATTATCCCCCATTTTGACTATTACTGAAAAAGCAAATAATCAAATGCAATAAAAAAATACTAAATATAGGTTACTCTAATCTATAAGGGCATCTGACCCTTTAGGCAGGAGCTGATTAGTCTAACCCAGTAGTTCCCAAACCTGGTCCTGGAGGCACCCCAGCCAGTCAGGTTTTTAGAATATTCACCATGAATATTTGTGAGATAGATTTGCATGCAGTGGAAGCAGTGCATGCAGATCGCTCTCATGAATATTCATTGTGGGTATCCTGAAAATCTGACTGGCTGGGGTGCCTCCAGGACCAGGTTTGGGAACCACTGGTCTAACCCCCTGACAGCTTTGACAATTGCCTCTTAATTACAGGCGCTCGCATGAACCTTACAAAAGTGTTAATTCCATGGTGAAGTATGGCAGCCTGGGCACAGATCCCTACAGCAGTGACAGAGTTAACACAGTTTGAGTTGTGAAACATAGGCACAAGAACTATGAATGCCAAAGGACAGCTTCACTGCAGAAGATGTAAACATGTGATCTTGCTTCTGAGTCATGCTCTGGTCACAGTGACATTTCTCCTAATTTTCGGAGAGAGAGTCTGCATTTGCTTCTTATTTTCCCCTCTGTTTCACAGCTTAAATTGTGTTAACCCTGTCACTTACTACTACTACTACTACTTAACATTTCTAAAGCGCTACTAGGGTTACGCAGCGCTGTACAATTTAACATGGAAGGACAGTCCCTGCTTGAAGAGCTTACAATCTAAAAGACAAATGTACAGTTAATCTGATAGGTCAGACAGATAGGGGCAACCTATATGTTCAAAAGGTTAGGTTCCGAATGCAGCATTGAAGAGGTGAGCTTTAAGCAAGGATTTGAAGATGGGTAGGGAGGGGGCTTGGCGTAGGGATTCAGGAAGACTGTTCCAGGCATAGAGTGAGGCAAGGCAAAATGAGCGGAGCCTGGAGTTGGCAATGGTGGAGAAGGGTACTGAGAGGGGGGATTTGTCATGTGAGCGGAGGTTACGGGCAGGAACGTAGGGGGAAATGAGGGTAGAGAGGTATTGAGGAGCAGCAGAGTGAGTGCATTTGTAAATAAGGAGGAGAAGCTTGAATTGGATGCGGTATCTGATCGGAAGCCAGTGAAGCGACTTGAGGAGAGGGGTGATATGAGTATATCGGTTCTGGCGGAATATGAGACGTGCAGCAGAGTTCTGAATGGATTGAAGGGGGGATAGATGACTGAGTGGGAGGCCAGTGAGGAGCAAGTTGCAGTAGTCAAGACGAGAGGTAATGAGAGCGTGGACGAGAGTTCGGGTGGTGTGCTCAGAGAGGAAAAGGCGAATTTTGTTGATGTTGAAAAGGAAGAAGCGACAGGTTTAGGCAGTCTGCTGGATATGCGCAGAGAAGGAGAGGGAGGAGTTGAAGATGACCCCGAGGTTGCGGGCAGATGAGATGGGGAGGATGAGGGTGCCATCAACTGAGATAGAGAGTGGGGGAAGAGGAGAAGTGAGCTTAGGTGGAAAGACGAGGAGCTCGGTCTTGGATATGTTCAGCTTCAGGTGGCGGTTGGACATCCAGGCAGCAATGTCGGATAGGCAGGCCGATACCTTGGCCTGGGTGTCTGCGGTGATGTCTGGTGTGGAGAGATAGAGCTGGGTGTCATCAGCGTAAAGATGATACTGGAAGCCATTAGATGAGATCAGTGAGCCTAGGGAAGAGGTGTAGATAGAGAAGAGAAGGGGTCCAAGGACAGATCCCTGGGGAACTCCAACAGATAGCGGGATGGGAGTGGAGGAAGATCCATGAGAGTGCACCCTGAATGTGCGGTGGGAGAGATAGGAGGAGAACCAGGAGAGGACAGAGCCCTGGAACCCAAATGAGGCCAGTGTGGCGAGAAGTAAATCGTGATTGACAGTGTCAAAAGCGGCAGAAAGATCGAGGAGGATGAGGATGGAGTAGTGGCCTCTGGATTTGGCCAGGAGCAGGTCATTGCAGACTTTAGAGAGTGCTGTTTCTGTCGAGTGGAGAGGGGATCTATGCATTTTTGTCTCGCATCTCTCCTAGCCTTTGAAAAAAAGTGTAAATTATCTCCTTGCCATTTTTGTAAAAATGAGAGGAGCAGACAGAGGCTGTATGTTTTTAGTGGTACTTAATGAAATAACCACTTTTGGATTGTTGGATTGTTAGTCTGCTTTTCCAAATAATGATCTTTTCAGAAAGGGTAGTATTAAGTGTGGAACAGCACCCCCCCCCCCCCCCCCCCCCGCAGCGGAGACGAGGATAATGCTAGAGTCTGAGACATGGAACCAGCTCAGAAGATCAAGTAGAAAAAAAAGGAGTGGTAGAGACTTGGCTGCTGTTTTGGATAGGCAGACAACATAAGCCTAGTGGAGGGGCATAATCGAACGCGAACGCCCATCTCCATGGGCGACTATCTCCGAGGACGGGTACGCGAAGGGGCGGGACAGACCGTATTTTCGAAAAAGATGGGCGTCCATCTTTTGTTTCGATAATACGGTTGGTGCCTGGCAAATGCATCGGATTTGGGCGGATTTGAGATGAGCGGTATCAGTTTTCAGCGATAATGGAAACCAAAGCCGCCCAGCTCAAAAACGAACACATCCAAGACATTTGGTCGTGGGAGGGGCCAGGATTCGTAGTGCAATGGTCCCCCTCACATGCCAGGACACCAACCGAGCACCCTAGGGGGCGCTTTTAAAGTAAAAAAAAAACATTAAAATACCTCCCAAGTCCATAGCTCCCTTCCCTTGGGTGCTGAGCCCCCCAAATCCCACTCCCCAAAACTCTACACCATTACCATAGCACTTATGGTGAAGGGGGGCACCTACATATGGGTACAGTAGGTTTTGGGGTGGGGGTTGGAGGGCTCCAATTTACCACCTCAAGTGTAACAGGTAGGGGGGATGGGCCTGGGTCCACCTGCCTGAAGTGCACTGCACCCACTAACAACTGCTCCAGGGACCTGCATACTGCTGTGATGGAGCTGGGTATGACATCTGAGGCTGGCATACAGGCTGGCAAAAAAAAGTTTTTAAAGTTCTTTTTTTTGGTGGGAGGGAGTTAGTGACCACTGGGGGAGTCAGGGGAGGTCATCCCCAATTTCCTCCAGTGGTCATCTGGGCAGTTGGGGCACTTTTGGGGGACTTATTCGTGAAAAAAAAGGGTCCAAAAAAAGTGGCACAAATTCTCGCTTCTGCCGCCCTTCTTTTTTCCATTATCGGCTGAGGGCGCCCATCTCTCCTCGGCCGATAGACACGCCCCAGTCCCGCCTTCACCATGCCTCTGACACGCCCCCGTCAACTTTGTCCGTTCCCGCGACAGACTGCAGTTGGAGGCACCCAAAATTGGCTTTCAATTATACCGATTTGGGCGCCCCCGGGAGAAGGGCGCCCATCTCCCGATTTGGGTCGGAATATGGGCGCCCTTCTCTTTTGAAAATGAGCTGGTTGGTCTTTTTCTGCTGTCATTTTCTGTGTTTTCTATTCGCAAGACAGCTTACAGCAACTTTAGAATTCAGGTACAAGAAGTCCCTGCTCCATAGAGCTTAAGTGCAAGTGGGTACCTGAGGCAAAGAATGATACTGAGAGAGGTGGGATTTCCGGCCTGGATTTCAGGCCATTGTTCTAAACATTAGGCCACTGCTCCTGTGCACTTGGGTGGTTTTGATGGGGCAGGGGAATTCTGTACTATAGCTGGCTTGTTGTTGCAGTGGGAAAGTTCATGCTGTACGGTAAAGATCAGAGTACAGTGCTACACATACTGAAAACTGTGGCCAATACCCCTGGCCACTTGTACTTTTTTAGCTAATCACTTAGGGAGCAATTCTAGAAAGGGCGCCAAAAGGCAGTGCACTAAGTGCTCATTCTGGGCATCTAGATTCCATTAGTGGAGGAGTAGCATAGTGGTTAAAGCACTGGTCTTGACATCCAGAGGTGCCCAGTTCAATTCCCACTGCTGCTCCATTGTCTCAGGTACAAACTTAGACTGTGAGCCCTCCAGGGTCAGGGAAAATACCCAGTGTACCTGAATGTAACTCACCTTTAGCTACTACTGAAAAAGGTGTGAGCAAAATCCAAATCTAATATAATAAAACGCACCCTCAACGTTCTGAGGACAACGTTCTGTGAAGCCCTGAAGCCATGAAGCCATCTGACGTCACTCCCAGGCTGAAGGGTTCGTGGATTTGTGGTGTGAAGCCTTCAAAGCAGCGAGCCCCGCCCTCGCCTCAAACCAAACAAATCCGGAAGCGAAGCGTCAGGGAAGGAGGCGGCGCTCCCGACGTCTAGCCTTCCCTTCGCTGTGTTCCGCCTTCAAAACAAGGCGGAACACAGCGAAGGGAAAGCTAGACGTCGGGAGCGCCGCCTCCTTCCCTGACGCTTCGCTGCACGAACCGCCACGGAGGTAAAGTTAAAAAGAATAAAAAAAAAAAAAAAGGGATGCATGGATGCGAAGGGGGGGGGGCATGGATGCGAGGGGGGGGCATGGATGCGAGGCATGGATGCGAAGGGGGGGGGCATGGATGCGAGGGGAGGGGGAGAAGAGGGCGGGCCAGGCTGGGACATGGGAGAGAGAGTAACATGGATGCGAGGGGGGGGTCATGGAAGGGCGAGAGGGGACTTGCTGGAAAAGGATGAATGGAGGCGGCAGGGGACAGAGGAGCATGGATGGGTATGGATTAGGAGGGCAGGGCACAGGGAGAGAGGGGAATTACTGGAAATGGATGAATGGAGGGGGCAGGGGACAGAGGAGCATGGATGGGCATGGATTGGGAGGGCAGGACTCAGGGAGAGAGGGAAATTGCTGGATAGGGAAAAATGGAGGGGCCAGATGAGCATGGATTGGAAGGGCAGGACTCAGGGAGAGGGGAATTGCTGGATAGGGATGAATGGAGGGGACAGATGGGCATGGATGGATATGGATTGCAGAGCAGGCCTCAGGCAGAGAGGGGAAATGCTGGATAGGGAAAAATGGAGGGGCCAGGTGACAGAGGAGCATGGATGGGCATGGATTGGAAGGGCAGGACTCAGGGAGAGGGGAATTGCTGGATAGGGATGAATGGAGGGGACAGATGGGCATGGATGGATATGGATTGCAGAGCAGGCCTCAGGCAGAGAGGGGAAATGCTGGATAGGGAAAAATGGAGGGGCCAGGTGACAGAGGAGCATGGATGGGCATGGATTGGAAGGGCAGGACTCAGGGAGAGGGGAATTGCTGGATAGGGATGAATGGAGGGGACAGATGGGCATGGATGGATATGGATTGCAGAGCAGGCCTCAGGCAGAGAGGGGAAATGCTGGATAGGGAAAAATGGAGGGGCCAGGTGACAGAGGAGCATGGATGGGCATGGATTGGAAGGGCAGGACTCAGGGAGAGGGGAATTGCTGGATAGGGATGAATGGAGGGGACAGATGGGCATGGATGGATATGGATTGCAGAGCAGGCCTCAGGCAGAGAGGGGAAATGCTGGATAGGGAAAAATGGAGGGGCCAGGTGACAGAGGAGCATGGATGGGCATGGATTGGAAGGGCAGAACTCAGGGAGAGGGGAATTGCTGGATAGGGATGAATGGAGGGGACAGATGGGCATGGATGGATATGGATTGCAGGGCAGGCCTCAGGCAGAGAGGGGAAATGCTGGATAGGGATGAATGGAGGGGGCAGGTGACAGACAAACATGGATGGGCATGGATTGGGAGGGCAGGGCTCAGGGACAGAGGGGAATTGCTGGAAAAGGATGAATGGAGGGGGCAGGGGACAGATGGCCATGGATTGGGAGGGCACGGCTCACACTCTCTCTCTCATATACAATGTCTTTCTGACTCTCACTCTCACACACTCTGTCTCACACAGTATCACATTCACTCTCTATGTGCCACACAGTCACTCACACACTCGCTTGGTGTCATACACTCACTCTCACAGAGAATCTGTGTCTCACACACACTCTCTCTCTTGCCCACACACACACACTCTCTCTCTCACACTGTGTCTCACATGCACACACTCTCATTCTCACACACACTCTCTCACAAACACACTCACACCCAGACTCACTCTCTCTCTCACACACTCACACTTTCACTCTGACTCTCAAACAGTCACTCTCACATACACTCTCCCAAACATACACACTCCGAGGAAAACCTTGCTAGCGCCCGTTTCATTTGTGTCAGAAACGGGCCTTTTTTACTAGTAAATAAATAAAGTTAAAGAATACTAGTATAAGTTGGCATTTATGTGCCAACATTTAGGCATGCCCACACAACACCAGGTATGGATGTGACTGTAATAGTCTCACACATAAGTGCCAGTGTTCTTTAATCTTGTTACACAAATGGCACTTAACGTTTAAGCACTAAAGTTTATAGAGTTAAGGTTGTTGGAGAATAACAGGTTACCTAGACTAAAAGGTCAAGTAGATAAATATTTGTACCCTATTTTGTAAAAAAAATACATAGTTGCCTTTGTGTATTTTTAAAATTGCTTCTCAGAAACTGTAGAAATTGCAGGTAAAATGAAACCGCAGGCATTTACACCTGCTCAGAAACAGGTGTAGAAGGCAAAGAACGGTATTACCACCTGTGCGTAATGCCTGAGTGCTACCCCTGGGACCCACCTTGGGGTTAACCCTGTAGCCACATGGAGGGTCCTACCCAGCGCTGCTCAGGCCCACTTGCACATATGCGCCTACACTAGCATAACTTCTACCCACTTGCTTCTGGACAGGTTCTCCCCACCTGCAAGTTATTACCCTGGTTGTTTCTAGGGGCACAGGGGCCACAATCCTGGAGGTCCCACAAGTCCCAGGAAACACCCACAGTCCAAGAACACAAATTGCCAGGATTCTTAGTCACTCCAGGACAACAGAGCTAACAAACTAATAGGTTTATTATCAAAAAAAGTAGAATAGTTAACATTAAAAGTTTTAAAACTGCACACTGGAACAGGTAAAATAACAAGGATTTAATGTTAAATCTAACTGAACACTTTTTACTGCCTAAGTAGTACCTGGGGAGATCAGGAAAATAAACTGCCCACAGGAATTGAACAGGGTCTCGGTGCAGAGGTCCACTTCCTCCACACTCCCAACTGAGACTGGGGAGTTATATCACATTCTGGGCTAGGTCTTTGGCTTCAGAGACAATCTGGCACAGAGCATTAGCACTAAGAATGTTTGACCAATGGCACTGCAGGTTACTTTTCCCTCAGGGGTTTTCCTTTGGGGAAGGTAAGCTACAAAGAAAACAGACCTCTGGTACAGCTGTAATGCAGAGGTTAGCCACCACCTGCTTGTCCAATCAAGGGAAATACACTGAAGAGAAAAAATGTCATAGGGCAAAAATACAAATTACAAAGCATGGAAGGTCCCCTGTTTCACCACACCACCTTCAAAAGGGATCCTTCAAAGTGCAAATTCTTTATTAAATTACCCAATATGGCCACATTTTGCCTCAGGATGCATTGGAATGAAGGTGAAGAAACTGAAAACTTCAAAACTGTAATAAATGTGTGGCTATCTCACTTTTATTTTAAGGTATTGTTTAGGTCAATATCTGTTCTCAGATTGTACCACTGATGCACCCTGAGGGTGAAAAGTGCCCAAACTGGGTAATTTAATAAAGAATTTGAAGGACCCCTTTTGAATGTGGTAGTACTGTTTTTTTTTTTTTTGTTTGTTTTTCATTTTTTGTCTTTTGGCTTTCTGTATTACTAAGCTTCCATGGTTTCATCAGAAACAGATGTGTACATCCTACCCCTGATGCAGACAGGAATGCCGAAACATGGCCCGTGTCAGGACTTTGAATAAAGATTTGCTATCCTAGCTCTGGAGGCCCCTGGTGCTTTTTTGTTTTTCTGTTTGTTGCTTTTGTACTTTGGATTGTCCCCTCTCCTTTGTTTTATAAAATACGGACATAAATTGCAAATCTGTCTTCAATCTACCCCTAACATGCCTTCTGTGGAGTCACAAGTACACATGGGTAGTAAAATTTATCCCCTTAACCCCTGTCACAATATAAATGATAAATTCATATTAATTTTTGTCTACTTCCATTTTTGTATTCGTTTAGTGAAATGTTCTTCCAACTCTGTGCTGAATAATTTTTGTATTCTTAAATATATGGGCTTCTCTCTGCAGGTAATACAAGACAGCATCCTTATTAATGACCCAGCAGTGGTTATGTATTCATCTGCGCCTACAGAAAGATATTCTACCAGACTCAGTGCTTTTCCAAGCCCCAAAGAACAAAGGGTGAGGCAGTCCACAGTCCACATCCAGACCCTTGCCGATAAGACAGGCATACCTAAAAGTACCCATTCTGATTCTGGTAATAGCACTGGCTCGGCAGATACGTCCTCACTTACTACAGGAAAGGCTTACGCTGGGCAAGCTCCTGCGTCCCAGTCTGTAGCGACAGCTAAGGCTGTCAGCCAGAACATAAAGAGTAAGAAGAAATCATCAAACAAACAGCCGGCAGAGACTATCTCAGCACCAACCAAGCTGCAGATGCCCAAGAAATCATGCGAGAAGATAACAGAGCAGCTCCTGACTATATTTCCACATCTTAGCAGGTAGACCAAGATTATTTTTGTTGTTCTCTTTAGCAAAATTGTGCTGTATAAAGTTTGTTGAGAGAGACGCTGCACTAGGGGGGCAGACTCAAAAAAGATGTCGGGAAGTATTTTTTCACGGAGAGGGTGGTGGATGCTTGGAATGCCCTCCCGCGGGAGGTGGTGGAGATGAAAACGGTAACGGAATTCAAACATGCGTGGGATATGCATAGAGGAATCCTGTGCAGCAGGAATGGATCCTCAGAAGCTTAGCTGAAATTGGGTGGCGGAGCAGGTGGGGGGAAGAGGGGTTGGTGGTTGGGAGGCTGGGATAGGGGAGGGCAGACTTGTACAGTCTGTACCAGAGCCGCTGATGGGAGACGGGACTGGTGGTTGGGAGGCGGGAAATACTGCTGGGCAGACTTATACGGTCTGTGCCCTGAAAAAGACAGGTACAAATTCAAAATATGAGTTTATCTTGGGCAGACTAGATGGACCATGCAGGTCTTTTTCTGCCGTCATCTACTATGTTACTAGTACTTGAAATCGCCCTTGTACTGATTAAGTTGTTATTAAAACAAAGCCTTAGACCATAGTTCTCAAGCCTTTCCTGGAGGCAGACCCCCGAACGCTGGCCCTGAGCTGTAGTCTTGACCTACTGGCATGACTGTGAATCCCCCCGGGGTCTTTCAGTACAAGGATGTTGCTGTATAGCCTGTTAGGAAGAGAGAAGAGCTTATAAATTATGAGAACCAAGAATGAGCACTGGGACTTCAGAAATTAAAGGACTTTTATTTTTCATACCTTTCTTGTAGCAGTATAGTTTTAATGTGTAACGGTTCATAGATGACAAGCTATTTCCTAATTCCTGTGCTCTGTGCACTAGAGAAAAAGCAGCATTAAGCTGGTTTTGCTGATATATGCTAGAGAGGAAGTGATATGAAAAGCATCTCAATTGTTCCTGTGTCTTGTCTACACTACTTAGATTTAAGTGGAGTGAAGGAGTAGTAGTTAGTGCAGCGGACTTTGATCCTGGGTAACTGGGTTCAATTCCCATTGCAGCTCCTTGTGACTTTGGGCAAGTCACTTAACCCTCCATTGCCCCAGGCACAAATAAGTGCCTGTATTGTACTATGTAAACTGCTTTGAATGTAGTTGCAGAAACCACAGAAAGGCAGTATATCACATCCCCATTCTCTTTCTCTCCCTTAATCATGCAAGGACAAGCTCTTACTGTCTGAGGTCAGATATTTGCAGGTTCGAAAGTGGGCTAAGATAGGAGTAACTGAGGAAATCTATGAAAAATTAAACATTTTTAAAACTAGGAATGATATCTGGAAATGCGAAAGTGGGAGATTTATTTATTTTTGTTTTTAATGAAAATCCTTAAAAGCTGAAAGATATTTTATAGAAAATGGCCCTTTTTTTAATATTAACAAACCTAAAACTTGGTTTGGCTTAGTGGCAGTTGTGTGGTGTCTTGTGAGAGATCTGGTTTCAATTCCCAGCCTCGGGGGGCCTCAGCTTTCACTCAGCAATACGATTTGGTGGCCATACTTAATATACTTGATAGCCATAGTCCAGACGTAGCTGCAGTTCATTGTCTCAGGGGAGAATTATATCTGCAGTGAGTTAGGGGGAGAGTTTGGCTCTTAGTATCATAGCCCAAAAGAACAGGGAGAAACTGCCAAGCTTAATAAAATAAACTTAGGCTAATTTATGCAGATGTGCTGCAGAACTGCCGCAAAATCTAAAGGAAAATTGAACAAGTTTCTAAGCCCCGTTGAGCAGTGCTAATGCCTTGACCTGATGTGCAGCACCAGTGAGTTCATTCTCCAAGGTGCGCCCCTTCCTGTTATCCAGACAAGTCTAGCTGGGGTAGAAGCATAAACAAGCAGCCTCCAACTTTTAATATTTGCTTAAGCAAAGGGGATTTGAATTTCTTTATAATTTCAAAAACATTCTTAGGCTCTTGTGTGCCTTCATTCATGTTCCAAATGTATTATTTTTGTTAACAGCACTGAACTTGATAACTTCATAAAAGAAGTGAGATGTAAAAATGGAAATACGCTTGCTGGTTTGGGCTATGAGGAACTGATCAGCCAGGTTACAGAACACATACTTGACCAACAGAGCAGGACGCCAGTGGCATTGCCACAGCAGGTGACTGGAAAGCTGAGTTTTCATACTGCAAAGGCTGTTTTCAGTTCTGAGACTTGTCACTATTTTTGTGTTTTGAGTTTCATTGGTGCTACCGGTAGTTCCTAATGCTAGTCTGATTCAGTGACATCATGTTCTCCTCTTTGCCACAAATTTGTGAGTGTAAGATGCCACATTCCTGTTGGGTCTTGGACTTTGCTAGCTGAGAGGAGAGCAGTGACGTAGCTATGGGGGGCCATGTTTGGCTGGCGGGGGGTCCCTGACCCCAACCCCTGCCAGCTGATGCGTTTATTTGTCCCGCGCTGGTCTCGAACTTGCCTCCTCTCCTGTTTCCAGTCATGCAGTGCACGGCGTGCTAAAAACAGAAGCAAGTGCGAGACCAGTGCAGGACAGACAAAACGCTTCAGCTGGCGGGGGATGGGGTCCCCCACCAGCAAAGGTACCTTGTGGGGGGGAGGGCTCTGAGGCGGGCTAAAATGTTCCCCACCCCCCACTTTGGGCTCTGTACCCCCCACCCACCAAGGTCTGGCTACGCCCCTGGTGATGAGCACCCAGAAAGCTTTTGTTTTTCATGTGAGTTGTTCATTTGTTTGGGTTTTTTTTTGCTTGTGTGTATGGAAACAAGCACACACTATGTGCCGATAATGTCCAATTATCGGCAGAAGACATTCATTTCAAATGATAGCACATCCCTAGTGGAGAGTGACTTCTGCCCTCTTCAAAGCGATGCTTTCAGTTGTGTGATTATTGCTACAGTGCCTGGCAGACTTCTGTGGTCTGTTCCCTGATCATGGCTGGACAGATTTGGATGGGCTGGAGTGGGGCTTCGATGACAGCTTCAGTAGTTGCTGAACAAGGCCCATGCCAGGCAGACTTCTACGGTCTGTGCTCTGAAAATGGCAAGGACAAATCAAGATCAAGTATACATATATAATATCACGTTATACCATATACTGCGAGTTTCTCGAGTAGACTAGATGGGCTGTACAGGTCTTTATCTGCCGTCGTCTATTATGTTACTGTGTAACAGTGGTTCTCCGAGGACAAGCAGGCTGCTTGTTCTCACGACTGGGTGACGTCCGCGGCAGCCCCCACCAACCGGAAATAAGCTTCGCGGGACAGTCGACACGCAGGGCACGCCCACCGCGCATGCGCGGCCGTCTTCCCGCCCGTGCGCGACCGCTCCCGCCAGTTACTTTTTTTCCGCGACTGAGAGAGTTGTGTTTTCCCCTCTCTCTCGTTTCAGCCGCCGGATTTTTTCGACCGCGTTTACGCGGATCGTCGCTTTTGGCCTGTTCGGCCTCTTCTTCTTCTTCTTTCTCTTTTATTAAAAAAAAAAAAAAAAAAAAAAAGAATTTTGCGCGTGTGGAGCACGCGCTCCTTCTTTTCCCTCGCTTTCTAGCGGGGACGCCTCGTTGCGGCCTAGTGGCCGCTCGGTCGGTTTCAGTTTTCGTGGTGTGATTTTAGCCACCATTGCCGACTTTGACTTCGCCGACGCGATTTTTCCGTCGATGTCCTCGAAGGTCCCGAGTGGATTTAAAAAGTGTGGTCGCTGCGGCCGGCCGATCTCGCAGACCGACACCCACGCTTGGTGCCTCCAGTGCCTCGGGCCGGAGCACAATCTCAAGTCGTGCGTTTTGTGTCTCGGTCTCCGGAAACGGACTCAGGTTGCGAGGCAAGTTCTGCGGGACCGTCTTTTTGGAACTTGCGCCGGCCCCTCGACGTCGACCTCGACGGCATCGGTATCGAAGACCGGTTCTTCGGTACCGGTATCGATGCCCGAGACATCGGCACCGATGGCAGCGACCCCAGGAGAACAGGTCCCGTCGGCCCGCCGGTCCGCCGGCGAGAGTGGGGTAGAGAGACCGCGTGGGCAGTCGGCCCCGGTCACTCCCTCAACTCGTGAGCCACGGGACCGAACCCTGTCGGACCCGGTACCCCGAGACCGAGGGGGATCGACCTCCTCCTCCTCCATGCCCTCCGGCACCGGTGACGTGCACCGGAAAAAAGACAAGAAGCGCCGTCACCGGGAGCCCTCGGTGCACCCTGAAGAGGAGTCGACGCCGAAGCGTCATCGCAGAGAGGAGAGATCTCCGTCGGTGGTGGAGGTACCGACGCGTCGGGGTTCCGGCACCTCGGTGCCGTCTCCTGGCCCCCAGCAGCTTCCGGCACCGACACCCTTACCGGCCCCACCGCCTTTCCCGGCAGCGGGCCTGGACGAGTGCCTCAGAGCCATCCTTCCGGGGATCCTGGAAGGGCTGATGCGCCAGGCTGTGCCGGCGCCGGGGGTGCTTGCGCCCTCGGCGCCGATGACTGTGGCGCCGGCGAGCTCTAGCCCGGCGCCGGGGCAGTCGACACCGCCGCCGCTTGCGGTGCCGGTCTCGACAGCCACGCAGGTGGAGTCCCCGTCGACGTCGATGGAGGGAGCTCCGTCCCTGCCGGCGCGGGAGTCCACCGCTCGACGACACCGAGACCTCGGTGCCTCGACGTCGAGCCGGGCCCGGTACCGGACGCAGCTACATGAGCTAATGTCCGATACCGAGGATGAGGACTCGTGGGGGGAAGAGGAGGACCCGAGATATTTCTCCTCAGAGGAGTCTACGGGCCTTCCCTCGGACCCCACGCCGTCACCGGAGAGGAAGCTCTCACCTCCTGAGAGTCTCTCCTTTGCCTCCTTTGTGCGGGATATGTCTATAAGCATTCCCTTTCCCGTGGTCTCTGTGGAAGAGCCGAGGGCCGAGATGCTCGAGGTCCTCGACTATCCATCACCACCTAGAGAGTCCTCCACGGTACCGCTGCACAATGTCCTGAAGGAGACGCTGCTCCGGAACTGGGTGCGACCACTAACTAATCCCACCATTCCCAAGAAAGCAGAGTCCCAGTACAGGATCCACTCTGACCCAGAGCTCATGCGGCCCCAGTTGCCCCATGACTCAGCGGTCGTGGATTCTGCTCTCAAGAGGGCACGGAGTTCGAGGGATACCGCCTCGGCGCCCCCGGGGCGGGAGTCTCGCACTCTGGACTCATTTGGGAGGAAGGCCTACCAATCCTCCATGCTCGTGACCCGCATCCAATCTTACCTGCTCTATATGAGCATCCACATGCGGACCAATGTGCAACAGCTGGCGGACCTGGTCGATAAGCTCCCGCCGGAGCAATCCAGGCCTTATCAGGAGGTGGTCAGGCAGCTGAAGGCGTGCAGAAAGTTCCTGTCCAGGGGGATTTTTGACACCTGTGACGTGGCATCTCGTGCTGCGGCCCAAGGTATAGTGATGCGCAGGCTCTCATGGCTGCGTGCCTCTGACCTGGACAACCGCACCCAGCAGAGACTGGCTGACGTCCCTTGCCGGGGGGATAACATTTTCGGTGAGAAGGTCGAGCAGATGGTGGACCAACTGCATCAGCGGGAAACCGCTCTCGACAAGCTCTCCCACCGGGCGCCTTCAGCACCCGCCCCCACGGGTGGGCGTTTTTCCCGGGCACGGCAGGCTGCACCCTATTCTTTTGCAAAGCGTAGGTACAACCAGCCGGCCCGAAGGCCTCGCCAGGCACAGGGACAGCCCCAGCGCGCTCGTTCTCGTCAACAGCGTGCGCCTAAGCAGCCCCCCGCGCCTCCACAGCAAAAGCCGGGGACGGGCTTTTGACTGGATCCACGGGAACATAGCCGCCCTACAAGTGTCCGTACCGGACGATCTGCCGGTCGGAGGGAGGTTAAAATTTTTTCACCAAAGGTGGCCTCTCATAACCTCCGACCAGTGGGTTCTCCAAATAGTGCGGTGCGGATACGCCCTGAATTTGGCCTCCCTGCCTCCAAATTGTCCTTCGGGAGCTCAGTCTTTCAGCTCCCTTCACAAGCAGGTACTTGCAGAGGAACTCTCCGCCCTTCTCAGCGCCAATGCGGTCGAGCCCGTACCACCCGGGCAGGAAGGGCAGGGATTCTATTCCAGGTACTTCCTTGTGGAAAAGAAAACAGGGGGGATGCGTCCCATCCTAGACCTGAGAGGCCTGAACAAATTCCTGGTCAAAGAAAAGTTCAGGATGCTTTCCTTGGGCACCCTTCTGCCAATGATTCAGAAAAACGATTGGCTATGTTCCCTGGATTTAAAGGACGCATACACTCACATCCCGATACTGCCAGCTCACAGACAGTATCTCAGATTCCGCCTGGGCGCACGGCACTTTCAGTATTGTGTGCTGCCCTTTGGGCTCGCCTCTGCCCCACGAGTGTTTACAAAGTGCCTCGTGGTGGTGGCGGCGTATCTACGCAAGCTGGGAGTGCACGTGTTCCCATATCTCGACGATTGGCTGGTCAAGAGCACCTCGGAGGCAGGAGCCCTCCGGTCCATGCAGTGCACTATTCAACTTCTGGAGCTGCTGGGGTTTGTGATCAATTACCCAAAGTCCCATCTCCAGCCTACTCAGTCTCTGGAATTCATAGGAGCGCTGCTGAATACCCAGACGGCTCAGGCCTACCTTCCCGAAGCGAGGGCTACCAATCTCTTGGCCCTGGCTTCGCAGACCAGAGCGTCTCAGCAGATCACAGCTCGGCAGATGTTGAGACTTCTGGGTCATATGGCCTCCACAGTTCATGTGACTCCCATGGCTCGTCTTCACATGAGATCTGCTCAAGGGACCCTAGCTTCCCAGTGGTTTCAAGCCACCGGGAATCTAGAAGATGTCATCCGCCTCTCCACCAGTTGCCGCACTTCACTGCTCTGGTGGACCATCCGGACCAATTTGACCCTGGGACGTCCATTCCAAATTCCGCAGCCCACGAAAGTGCTGACGACGGATGCATCTCGCCTGGGGTGGGGAGCCCATGTCGATGGGCTCCACACTCAGGGTCTGTGGTCCCTCCAGGAAAAGGATCTGCAGATCAACCTCCTGGAGCTCCGAGCGATCTGGAACGCACTGAAGGCTTTCAGAGATCGGCTGTCCTGTCAAATTATCCAAATTCGGACAGACAATCAGGTTGCAATGTATTACGTCAACAAGCAGGGGGGCACCGGATCTCGCCCCCTGTGCCAGGAGGCCGTCGGGATGTGGCGTTGGGCGTGTCGGTTCGGCATGCTCCTCCAAGCCACGTACCTGGCAGGCGTAAACAACAGTCTGGCCGACAGACTGAGCAGAGTCATGCAACCGCACGAGTGGTCGCTCCATGCCAGAGTGGTACGCAAGATCTTCCGAGCGTGGGGCACCCCCTCGGTGGACCTTTTCGCCTCTCAGACCAACCACAAGCTGCCTCTGTTCTGTTCCAGACTTCAGGCACACGGCAGGCTAGCGTCGGATGCCTTTCTCCTCCATTGGGGGACCGGCCTCCTGTATGCTTATCCTCCCATACCTTTGGTGGGGAAGACCTTACTGAAGCTCAAGCAAGACCGCGGCACCATGATTCTGATCGCGCCCTTTTGGCCCCGTCAGATCTGGTTCCCTCTTCTTCTGGAGTTGTCCTCCGAAGAACCGTGGAGATTGGAGTGTTTTCCGACTCTCATTTCGCAGAACGACGGAGCGTTGCTGCACCCCAACCTCCAGTCTCTGGCTCTCACGGCCTGGATGTTGAGGGCGTAGACTTCACTGCGTTGGGTCTGTCTGAGGGTGTCTCCCGGGTCTTGCTTGCCTCTAGGAAGGATTCCACTAAAAAGAGTTACTTTTTCAAGTGGAGGAGGTTTGTCGTGTGGTGTGAGAGCATGGCCCTAGAACCTCGTTCTTGCCCTGCACAGAACCTGCTTGAATACCTTCTGCACTTATCAGAGTCTGGCCTCAAGACCAACTCAGTAAGGAATCACCTTAGTGCGATTAGTGCTTACCATTATCGTGTGGAAGGAAAAGCCATCTCTGGAGAGCCTTTAGTCGTTCGATTCATGAGAGGCTTGCTTTTGTCAAAGCCCCCTATCAAGCCTCCTGTTGTGTCATGGGATCTCAACGTCGTCCTCACCCAGCTGATGAAACCTCCTTTTGAGCCACTGAATACCTGCCATCTGAAGTACTTGACCTGGAAGGTCATTTTCTTGGTGGCAGTTACTTCAGCTCGTAGGGTCAGTGAGCTTCAAGCCCTAGTAGCTCATGCTCCATATACCAAATTTCATCACAACAGAGTAGTGCTCCGCACCCACCCAAAGTTCCTGCCGAAGGTGGTGTCGGAGTTCCATCTTAACCAGTCAATTGTCTTGCCAACATTCTTCCCCAGGCCGCATACCCGCCCTGCTGAACGTCAGTTGCACACATTGGACTGCAAGAGAGCATTGGCCTTCTACTTGGAGCGGACACAGCCCCACAGACAGTCCGCCCAATTGTTTGTTTCTTTCGACCCTAACAGGCTAGGGGTCGCTGTCGGGAAACGCACCATCTCCAATTGGCTAGCAGATTGCATTTCCTTCACTTACGCCCAGGCTGGGCTGACTCTTGAGGGTCATGTCACGGCTCATAGTGTTAGAGCCATGGCAGCGTCAGTGGCCCACTTGAAGTCAGCCACTATTGAAGAGATTTGCAAGGCTGCGACGTGGTCATCTGTCCACACATTCACATCACATTACTGCCTCCAGCAGGATACCCGACGCGACAGTCGGTTCGGGCAGTCGGTGCTGCAGAATCTGTTTGGGGTGTAAATCCAACTCCACCCTCCAGGACCCGAATTTATTCTGGTCAGGCTGCACTCTCAGTTAGTTGTTCTTCGTAGGTCAATTTCTGTTGTTTCCTCGCCGTTGCGAGGTTCAATTGACCTGGGTTCTTGTTTTGAGTGAGCCTGAGAGCTAGGGATACCCCAGTCGTGAGAACAAGCAGCCTGCTTGTCCTCGGAGAAAGGGTATGATACATACCTGTAGCAGTTGTTCTCCGAGGACAGCAGGCTGATTGTTCTCACCTTCCCTCCCTCCTCCCCTTTGGAGTTGTGTATTTCATATTTTTTGCTAGTCATTCAACTGGCGGGAGCGGTCGCGCACGGGCGGGAAGACGGCCGCGCATGCGCGGTGGGCGTGCCCTGCGTGTCGACCGTCCCGCGAAGCTTATTTCCGGTTGGTGGGGGCTGCCGCGGACGTCACCCAGTCGTGAGAACAATCAGCCTGCTGTCCTCGGAGAACAACTGCTACAGGTATGTATCATACCCTTACCCTCAGAAAGAAGAGACAAAGGGAGACATTCCAAAAGCACAAGGGTCTGACCGATGCAGTGTACACAGCTACAATAAACAGCCAAAGAAAGTAATACTTAAAAAAAACCTTTGTTATTGCAGATAGAGCAAAGCAGGGACATAGGTGTAGAAACACTGTGGCCTGTCTGATGATAAAGAGCTCAGCATCACCTTCCCTCCAGTTTGTATGCTGCTGAAGTAAAAAGCACATTTACTGAGCTTACACATGCACACACACCCCTAATGTCTGCCAGTGGCGTAGGGCAGGAGGGGCGGTCCGCCCCGGGTGCACGCGCTCGGGGGGTGCCGGCCCCACTAGTTCCCTGCTCTTTCTACCCCGGAGCAGGTTACTTCCTGTTCCGGGGCAGACAGAGCAGGGAACCAGCGGGGCCGACGCAGCTCCGAGTGACGTGCACTCGGGGCGGATCGGCCCTCCCGCAGGTAAGAATGTGGGGGGGGGGGTCGCGCCGTGCTGCACCCGGGGGGGGGGTGCGCAGCAGCGACCCACCCCGGGTGCCATTAGCCCTCGCTACGGCACTGATGTCTGCCCAAAGAAACTACAGTGCCATGCCTTGGGAGATTATTTCAACTCGGGCATTCACAAGAAATGGGAAAAAATGATATGAAGTTTGCACAGAGAGTCTGTGCTTGAAATTCATTATAGGATGGCGAAGAATGAAGAAGAGGATGGGGGCCATGGTACTACTAGTTGCTCTGACTCCTAAGCCTCCTGTAGTGTCACAAATTTTAAGGTCTTTCATAGGCATAAGTTGGTAAATTCAGGTTATTTTTGTCCTTATTATAAATGCATTTTATTTTTGTTTGTAACTTTAGGCCAAACTTCCAGTGGGGAAATCTGAAACGATGCCTGCAAGTGCACCAGGGGGGCAGGCTTGGAATGTCGTTCAAACAACACGCAAGCCAACAGCAGCAGATGTAGCTAAGCAAGGTGCAGCCAACATGAAGACCCCGTCTAGTGCAGGAGGGAGCAGAAAGTGTGGCCCGTCTGAACTAACCCAACCCTGGGGGTCTGTTGGAGGACCAGCAAAAACCAAGTGGCAAAAATCTGCTAACTCTGCTGTAAGTTTTCTGGCTCAGTTTGGTGCATACACTTTAATGAAATTTCAAATTAAAAACATTTCCGTGATATTCCCTGGTTAGGTTAAAGGAAGTGTCAGCCTACTAATCAACAGTATCTACTGTGTCAAGGAACAAGTGTTAACTTTTATTTATGTATTTGCTGCATTTGTATCCCACATTTTCCCACCTTTTTGCAGGCTCAATGTGGCTTACAATGTTCCTTCATGGAATTTCCCATTACAGAGTGAACAAGGTACAATAGATTACATAGAGAGCATGGGTGACATAATAGATATATGGATGACATAGTGGTTCGTCTTACAGAGTAAAAGAAGCAATTGGTGCTATCTAAGGACATTGATGACCTGGTAAATTAAGCAGGTAGAAATAATAGAACGTCGTTTCATAGTAAGATGCACTTGGTATAGTACACGTAGTATAGATGAACTAGAAGATATACACAGTAAGCATAGGGAAAAAACGTTTTGGATTTTACGTAATTGGTGATGAATTACAATTCCTATTTTGGGTCATTGTGCTACGCCTTGTTGAAGAGATAAGTCTTCAGTGATTTACGAAAGTTGTTTAGATTGTAAATTTTTTCCTGGTCCCTTGGCAGTGTGTTCCACAGTTGCGGCCCATTCAAAGTGAATGAGCTGTGTTGGCCATTAGCGCACAGCATCCGCTAGCACGGCTTAGTAAACAGGGGCATAAGGGAGTTAGGGGCTCTTTTACAAAGCCAATGGAGGGCTAACGCGTAGGTAGTGTGCGCCAGATCGGCACTACTGCCAGGGTAGCACGTGCGCCCGGTGCTAATTCCGAGTTTAGAACACGCCGAATCCCGTGGTAGAAAATATTTTTCTATTTTCTACTGTGAGGGGCGTTCCCACCGGTAATCGCCATTGCGCAGGTAGTATGTGAGCCCTTACTGCTGGGTCAGTGGATGGCGGTAAGGGCTCAGGCCGTAAATAGGTGCATGCTAGTTTTCATTTTTGCAGACGCCCATTTCCCGGCCCATTGTAAAAAGGCCATTTTTTTTTACACTGTTATATAAAAGGACCTCTCAATGTGTTAAGGGCTTTAGGATCATAGGTTATTAAAAAAAAAAAAAAAAAAAGTCTAATTCTCCATTTGAATGCTAAAAGTGCCATAAATAAACAGAGAAAAGTCTCATCTTGGTGAAATTCTTCCAAATAGTTTTGACTTGCAGTTGACAAACACTCAGTATTGACGGTGGCTAACACATTGCTTGTCGAAAACAAGCTGTTCAGTCATCACTTTGTGTTTTATGGCTGCTTGTTTTCTGAGGTCTTTTTTTCTCTGTTTTATTTTACTTTTCATTCAAAAAGTAATTCATTCCTTGTAAAAGCAGATTCTGTTGATTGGTAGGTTAAAGGAAGTCCAACCTTCATGATAACCAGATAGCAGGTGCCTCAGTTGGATAAGTGGTTTTGAATATTGGGCAGTTAAGTTTTGTGACTGAAAAAGGGATGCTGCTATAGCTTTGTTCAGGACAAAAGATTAAATTAATCGAAAGGCCTAGAGCAGGGTTTCTCAGCCCGGTCCTCGGGACACACCTACCGCGTCAATATAATGGTGGTAGTTCATGCAAATCTCTTATGCATGTTCATTGTGGATATCCTGAAATCCTGATAGGCTAGGTGTGTCCTGAGAACTGGATCAAGAACTACTGGCCTAGAGCAAAAAGAAATTTCTTTTGTTGGTGGAGCATCAGAGGAAAAGATTGCAAAATCCAAATTAACTAAATTACGACTGATACATTATTGGATCTGATTCCTTGTCAGTGGTTTCCTCCTACCCCCTGGGTTTCCAGCTCAGTCAGAACATCGCCTGCTGGGGATTATTGTGCATATATGCTGCAGAACTTCTTTAACTCCTCCTGGGGATTCGATCCTCCCTATTTCCCACCTAGGGCAGTCAGGACAGTGAAAGTCCTTGGCCAGGTCCCACAGATCATACCTATCTCAGTAACCTATTATCCTTGACTGGTTAGCATTACTGCTGACATAGCTGGGACTCTGAATTGGGGCACTTGCTGCTCAGACACTGAGTACTGCATCATCCAATCCAGAGAGCAGAAACCAGATTCAAATTTGATTGGCTCACATGGCGGGCATGCAGCAGTGATACAGGACTGTGAGCTCCGGGCTTAAATATTTTCCATTACTGATTAGTTTTATGAGCTCTGCATTGCTAGTTTTGTTGCAAAGCTATTCCTTTGCTATCCTATAAGTAGCGGTGTTATTTTCCAGGACTTGCCTGTTTTCTTTTTTTTTCATTTTATATTTGTTGTGAAATGTTACATCACAGTAACACAGTAAATGACAGCAGTAAAAAGACCTGCATGGTCCTCCAGTCTGCCTGACAAAGCTGCCAGAGCTACACCTGCCACTCTGTGCAAATTACTACTCCGTGATTGAACACTGGCATCACAAGCAGTGCAATCTGCAGTTTGTTGCCATGCCTCTGACATACAGGCAATTCTATTTGATGCTCCAATATCTAAGCTTAGTAAATTTCCTTTTCACTGTTCTTTGTTTGGGGATGCTCTTGACAAACTGGTCAAGAGTGGGGGAGACTATAAAGTTCCTCATCTTTTGGAGGACAGTCCTCGGGTGGCTGGTAGAGGGTCTTCTAGGAGAGGAGTAGGTTTCAGGACTTGTGTAGATATAGGCCTGGCAAGGATGGTGGTCTATAACATAGTTGTTTCTGTCAGTGGGTGCAGCCCTTTTGGGAGGGGACCACCAGAGAGGCCCCAGAAGGTTTTAGGGTCCAGCCTCGATTCCTGTGGGGTGAGGCTGTGGGATTTTTATTGGAGGTGGACTCAGATTACCTGTGACCAGTGGGTGCTCAAGGTTGTTTGCGACAGGTATGTGATGGAGTTATTAATTTAGTCTTGTCAGTGCTGGTCTTCACCTTTCGAGCCCTTAGCTGGATGTACACTTAATGATCTGACCTTGAAGAAGGATGATCTCATTGCCCTATCTTCTGGGCAGCACATTTCAGAGCTGCAGGGCAGGCTGTCGTGTAGAGAGCCTTTCCTCTAGATTGTTAAGGAAAAGTTAGTTTTCCGGGTGGTTCCTTCCTTCCCGAGGTGGTCTCGACCTTTCATATGAATCAGTTGGTTTCTCTACTGGTGCTGGGTGACCAGGCTGGCTTGGAGGAACAGAAGCGCTTACACTGTCTGGCTATCCGCATAGTTCTTCATCATTATTTGCGGGTGACTCCGGAGTTTCAGTGCTCGTTTCGTCTGTTTGTGTTAATTGGTGGTTCGCATAAAGGAGATGCGGCATCCAAGGCTACTATTGCGCATTGGGTGAAGGAGATGGTGGCGTCTGCCTGTTTGCTTAAGAAGAAGGCTATTCCTCCTTTTTTGAAAGCTCACTCTAGGTGGGCATTGGCAGCTTCCCAGGCTTTGAACATTCCTTGGTTTCTCCACTGGAGATCTGTAGAGCAGCGGCCTCATCTTTGCTTCAGTCCTTTGCTCGTCATTATTAGCTGGATGTGCATGCCCAGCAGTATCAACAGTTTGGAGCAAATAAGCTGGAAACAGGGCTTCGGGGGTCCCACCTATAATAGTCACTGCTCTGGTACTGCCCATCTGTGCTGGACTAGAGGGACGCTATGGAAGGAGAAATTAGGCCTTATCTGCTAATTTGCTTTCCTTTAGTTCCTCTAGACTGACATAGACCCCACCCAGGTTATGGGTTATCCTCTCCATGTGACTTTTTTCCGTAGGGCTGGTTGTTGGGGCCTGGTTTTTTTTCTGTGCTCGCATGAAGAATTTTAGCCATGTTGAAAAAAAAATGAAATTCTCTAAGTGCTATTCCCATACCAGCCTTCTAGGAGGTGGCTGGGGCTTGTTTGGTGTTTTATTCCAGCTTTGAGTGGCAGCAGCTTAGATGCCCTTGGTCGTGAGATCAAGGTGTTGGAGGTGAGAAGAGAGTGATTGCATGTGTGTTTTTCTTTTTTCGTTCTTTCTTTGGATGTCATCTGCTTGGCTAGATGTAAACTGGCTTCTGGGGACTGCACAGCCCACTTATAGGCTTACTTGAAGCTCAATTGTTCTCAGTCTCTCCATCTGCTGGTAGGAGTGCATAACCCATCTGTGCTGGTCTAGAGGGATTAAAGGAAAGCAAATCTAACAGGTAAGGCCTAATTTCTTCTTCTCTTTGCCAGCTCCGTATCAATTCTGCTTTCCAGTTTTGCGTCCCATTCCAGTCCTAATACTGTTCCCTGTTTCATGGTTTTAACAGCATCACTTAAGAAACTAGTAACATTTTTCTAGACTACAGGCTTTCTCTAATTACATAACAATTAAAATGAGCCTCGTAAGGGATGGCCACCATTTTATAGCCCTCTAATTTACCAGAAATGGAAATTTTAGGTGCCAGTTTCATGCAGAGCTCCAGGGGCCTCTTCAGTCACATGGAGCCAGCTCTGTGCGTCCTTAAGCATCCCCAATATTGAGCACATTCTTTGACTGTCCAGGGAAGGGTTAAGTTCCACTGGGTTTAGCACCCTTGGTCGTTTTGAAAAGTTGGCTCCTATGTCAGCAGTCATCTGAGAATAAGCAACCTACCGCTAACTGTACCCATGAGCACAAGAGCATGCTTATGCTCCAAGGCTGTATATCACATCTACAAAGTAATATTGGTGAGAAAACCATAGATTCACTGTAGTCATGATTTAATCATTTATTTTCATCCTAAGAGCATAATGTAAACAGTCTTTAAATTGCTTCTCTAATGTACTGAGAGGTACAGGTATACAGGTGAGCATAATGAGTTGCTATGGATGATGATGACCCTTTACTGCAAAGTGTATCTCACCTACCTCCCTGTTTTTGTCTTGTGAAGCACATAATGTGGGTGGCTGAGGTCTCTTTCTGCAATAGAAGGTAATATGATCCTTTTCTTTTTTGTGTTTCTTCAGCCCTTTGAGGACCCGTGCATAATATGCCACGAGGAGCTAAATCCGAGTACTGTGTGTGTGCTAGAATGTGGACACCAGTTTCATAAAGATGTAAGTCCTTCACCATACATAAGAATGTGTTCTCACAACATCTGGTCTGTTTTCATTTTGCTGGTATTTAGCACTTGGCAGACTAGGAGGCATACCAGCAGCGTAGCCAGACCTGCCATTTTGGGCGGGCCCCGCATTAACCTGGGTGGGCTGTTCCCAACCCACCCCTACACAGTAATTTTAAAATATTCCCTCCCCCCCCCCCCCCCCCCCCCGGCATTTTCTTCTGTCTCCCTCGGCCTACCTTGGCAGCGCTTTCTCCCTTCGCCATCCCCTCCCTCTCTTCTGACGGCTCTCCCCGTCCGCGTGGTCTGTTTATTTTTAGTCCTTGAAGCGCCATTCTCCCTCCAGCACCGCAGCTGCGATTCCGATAGCCTTTTGCCAGCATGCGTCGTCGGGGACGGGGGCCTCTCAGGCGCGTCCTGAGGTGGGATGTGCCTAAGGAGAAGCCCCGCCCCCGACGATGCACGCTGGCAGAAGGCTATCGGAATCGCCAGTGCGGTCCTGGAGGGAGAACGGCGCTTCAAGGACTAAAAATAAACAGACCACGCGGACGGGGAGAGCCAGCAGAAGAGGCAGGAAAAGATGGCTTGGGCTTGTTAGGGTGGGCGCTGGGCGGGCCTGAAGGAAAAGTGGCTGGGCCTGGGCTCGTCCAGGCCCACCCGTGGCTATGCCCCTGAGGCATACAGTTACATTATAAGGAGGCATTTGCTTTAATAAAGTGGCCATTCAACCTTAATTTGTGCAGTAGTCTGTACAAATCAAATATCACTGCTAATTTTATTTAGTGGACTACACTGGGTTCCAGGGAGTTGCGTAGTTTCAAGATTTCTTCTTCATAGGTTTACTGTTGTGATTCTTCACCAGTGGAGCAGAAATCATTGTAATGTAGGAGATCAGAATCCTCAGATAGATACTTGCAGCAGAGATACCAATATCTGTTTCTGTGAATGCATGTTTTTAGTCTGGAGTGTCCTAGCTGCTTTCATTTTGGAGGAAGCACAGGGGGTGAAGGAATATTTTCCAGAAACTACGTATCAACTGAATCCCTCATCCCTCTGAAACAAGGAAAACATAGGTCACCACTTAGCAAAAAAAAATGAGACTACAAACTAGAAACATAATGTTGCCACAAAAATGAAATAGAAAACAAGAGAAACCAGACTGAGCAGTGAAACCACAGAGAAACAGAAATTAATTTCCTACATTACAGAAAAAGAAATACAAGAAATGATTGACGTTATAATTCTGTAAACATCAAAAATAAATGTGGGTCCTTGTTTTCTGACCATTTTATTTTTCCAATTGGATTGTCCTGGTCTCGTTACTACTTCCTTTTGTTGCCTTTCTCCAAGTCCTTTTCCAGGATCTTATTTCCATTTTCTGTTTCTTCACTGTCCTGTCTTCTTCCTAATTCCTGACTTAATACTGATCCTTCTGTTTCATTTTTGTCTCCATTTCTCTCATCTGCCTTTATGAACCTGTAACTAGATTTCATACCTTCTTTTCCCCACAATCCTCAGTGTCCTCTCATCTACTTATTTCCACTTCCTACACTTTCCTCCCATCCCCACCCCTCTCTCATTCCTTCCCCAGCCTTCTATTCCCTGAATTTCACTCACTTTCCAGTCCCCCATTTCCAGCCACTGTATTCGTCACCTGATTCACCTCCCAAGTCTCATCAATCTCTTCCTCTTATCTCCTCCCCAGTCTTTTCTTATGTCTTACCCCCCCCTCCATTTCCACCCTCTCACCTATGTCACTTTTTTATCTCTCAAACGCTCTTTGTAGCCCTCTTTTTCCCAGCATTGTCCCTACCTCTTCTCCCATAGTTCCTTCTCTACTACCCTCTGTTTCTTCCACCTTATCCCCAGCATCCATCTTCGTGCCCCTCCATCTTCACTTTCCCCTACATATGCCAGTGTTTTTCTTCCTCCACACCAAAACAATATCTGTCCTCCTCCTCCTCCTCCTCTTCCCACCACCAGTGCCCTTCTGCCATCACATCAGGCTCATCTCCAAGCACAAGCTCCTACCTCCCACCTGCCCCCTTGTTAGCCACCAGTCCCCTTTACCCATCCCTAGCATTAGACTGATCTCATCAGCCCCCTTCTCCTATTTGCCCAGCACCACTAAATTCACTGCAAAGAAGGGAGCTTCTGGCACCACACAGGATTTGAAAGTACAGAATGAAATACTTCTGTATCGCACATGAAACAGGAAGTAGATTCTCTCTGATTTTTAACAACTGTGCGGTTGCTGGCAGCTGGAGCGAAGAAAGGAGCTCCCCACTCTGCAGCTGATTTAGTAGTACCAGATCTGGCAGATACTAGCATGTTTTGATTGAAACAAAAGAGGCTGGTGCACCACAGCAATATGAAGAAGGTGGCTCATCCCAAAGAGTGATATTCTCCACCACATTGACAGATTTTCTAGTGGTGCATCCGGGGTATAAATTTTGAAAGATTTGCATATTTTACTTTCTAAATGCTGCAGAGACTCTAGGGCAATGATTCTCAACCTTTTTTTCAGTTACCAAATGGACGATACTTGTATATATGACGCACTGCATATATGAGCCTCAGGGACCAGTTTGGACTGAAACAATATAGCATTTCTTATGAGTTAAATGTATACATGCTCTGCATCCACAAAAGTCCAACCTCCTTCCAGCAGGTGCAGATCATAACTAAGACATTTCTCTATGGAAGTCACAATAAAATTATTCTGATTCTCATGTCATCAGAGCAATTGCTAAGTGACAAACAAATTGGGAGAAAAAGCTAAGATTCTAAACAATCTACCAATGAATAATAAACAGTAGAAGAATCCAGCACTTACATATCCTATATAATAAAAAGCACCTCCAACATTCTGAAGCTGACTCCGTGGCAGTGTAGGGTTCATAAGTCTGTAGTTCAGCGTTTCATTGGCTCTCACTGTCCCCGCCCTCACGTCGAGGAAACGGAATGCTGCATAGTTGCCAAGCAAACAAACGCGACGTCACAGGAACGAAGAACCAATCAGACAGAACGGAACTTGGAGGAGGGAAGTGGAGTGGATTGAATCTCTAACAAACAATCATATACAGGGAGGTACGAACATCAGTGGAGGGAAGTGCACCGAACAGAAGGGAAGACAAACATTTAATCACTTTGTCACTCACACACATCACACACACACACACACTGTCACTCTGTCTCTCACATGGGCAACTGTATGTTGCATTCTCACGAGTAAGGAGCTCTTCTGATGTGATTGTTAAAGTGATTGACGGGCCTGAACAAGGAAAACTTTTACCACATTGTAACACAGTTTACACAAAAAATATTGTATATAAAGAAATCTTACACATGTAAACAACAATTATATTCAGAATACAACCATGGAAACATTAATGACAGGAACTCATTACATTGCTAGCGCCCGTTTCACTGCGTTAAGAAATAGGCCTTTTTTACTAGTAAATGTTATAAAACATGAGGAAAAGACCTCAAAACCCCCAAATGCTTACTAATTATTTAGCGCCTTTCACTGGGGTAGTGATTTTTATCATTGGTCAAAAAAAAACCTCATGAAAATTTAAAAAAAAAAATTTTTAATGTTCTTTTAATTTTACAGTTTTTCATTCATTCCATAAAACATCATATCTTTGATGCAGCAATCAATGTAGAATGGCTGATATGCCTGAATTCTTTATAGAAGTCATGTTTTATAAAACTTATTTGTTTGAATATTGAGTTGCTGGATTCTTCAATTGTTTATTATTCATCAGAGCAATTGCAACATAAATCTCTCTACCAGGCAAAACCTAAAGAATATCCAAATTCAACATACATTTAGCAAATATGTCATACAGTAGCACTAATGCTACGATTCAAACATCAAGAATCCTACCTACTACTCCTAAAGGAATTGAGCGCAGGATGAAAAATTGTGCACAGTATTTTAAAATTCAGCATCTTTATTTATATTTCTTTTGTACACAATTTCCCCGATCATAAGGGAGTGGGGCTTGATAAACCGCCTTTCTGTGGTTTTTTGCAACTACATTCAAGGCTGTTTATATAGTATGTACAGGTACTTATTTGTACCTGAGGCAATGGAGGGTTAAGCGACTTGCCCAGAGTCACAAGGAGCTGCAGTGGGAATTGAACCCAGTCCTTTTCACTAACCACTAGGCTACTCCTCTGCCCCAGCTTCTTCCTTCACCAGATTCCACCCTGCGCAATTCTCTCATTCCAACTTAACTTCAGGTTTCACCCTTTCCCAAGCTTTCTCTGCCCCCTAGTTCTTTCTCTACCCTTAGCCCCCAACCCCTGTCTCTCTGTATTCTTTTTCTTCTTTCCTCCACATTACCATATTTTCCTCCCGGATAATATGGCATAAGGAAGAAACAAGCGGTGACACAGACCTCTTCCTCCTCCTCCTCCTCTGCTGTCCTGGAGCACACATTACTCTGTCCACTCAGATTTAATCCTCTTGCTCTACTCCTTTTCACTTTTCATTTACTTATAAAATTTCTTTCACCTTCTCTCACCCCCTAGCACTCACATTTTCACATTTTTATCTTCTCCCCAGTACCACATTTCTACCCTCTGTACTCACTATCCTCCTCTTACTTATCTTCTTGATAACCTTCTAAGGCCTTCCCGATACATCCAGACATTCAAGAATGGATCTTACTGGATGGGGCTGAGAGTGGGAAGAGCCATGGTTCACCTCTACCCTTTGGTTCCAGAGAAGAAAGAGAAATTGCAGTTTTCCAGGGTAGACTCCCTTGTTACAGTGGTGACTAAGACCACTTTGCCGTTGGAAGGGGGCATTGCCCTAAATGACCTACAGGATAGGAAGCTAAAAGGCTCGCTGAAACAAGCCTTTGAAGTGTTTTCTTTGGGCCTTGAAGCAACAGTGTGCAGCTTGTTGGTAAGAGCATGCATGAAGTGGCATCAGCAATCTGCAACACAAGATGGGTGCTATAATGCCCAGCTGGAAGCGGGGTCTGCCTACTTTGTGGATGCTATTTATGACGTGTTACAGGTTACAGCCCGCAGTATGCATTTGGCTATCATCAGGAATTCTTGTTGCAGCATTTGGCTGCGGATGCAGTGTCAGTAACGTCTATTTAAACTGCCTTTTCAGGGCAAGTGACTGCAGCAGATCTCAGTAACTTGGTGAAAGAACTGGGGGAAACGAAGCCACAGCGGTTGCTGGAGGTTAAGCCTCTGGTCGTCAGTCTTCAGGTGGCTCTTGATCTGTTTCGAGACAGCAGACAATACCAGCCTGGTCGTTGGCAATATGGTCAGAAGTCCTATTTTCAGGCACGTCAACCTTCCTTTCTTGTGAACAGGAAGTTCTCCTCTTGGTCAGCTAGAGCGCCCAATGCCTCCTGTGCTTTGCAGTGATGCGAGGCTGGTCCACTCTTTTCTCTTCTTCCGGTGGGAAGACGTCTTCAGGAGTTTCGGGAGGTGTGTGCCAAAATCACTTCAGACCTGTGGGTTCTAGATATTCTTACAGAAGGTTTACTAGTTCTTTTCTTATTGCAGTCTCCTTGTCGAAAGGAAAACAAGGCAGTCAAGGTTCAAGCCACTGTAGAGTCTTTGCTGTTGCCCCAGACCATTGTTCCAGTTCTCCAGGTCAGGCCAAACAGGGACAAGGCACATATCCGTCTACTTCATTGTTCCAAAGAAGGAAGGCACCTTTTGTAACATAGTAAATGACGACAAAGACCTGAACGGTCCATCCAGTCTACCCAACAAGATAAACTCATTTTACATGGTATGTGATACGTGGAGGAGTAGCCTAGTGGTTAGTGCAGCGGACTTTTATCCTGGGGAACTGGGTTTGATTCCCACTGTAGCTCCTTGTGACTCTGGGCAAGTCACTTAACCCTCCATTGCCCCAGGTACAAAATAAGTACCTGTATATATGTAAACTGCTTTGAATGTAGTTGCAAAATACCACAGAAAGGCGGTATACCAAGTCCCATTTCCCTTTCCCTTTATATGTATACCCGTGTTTGATTTGTCCTTGCCTTTCTCAGGGCACAGACTGCAAAAGTCTGCCCAGCACTGTTCCTGTACTAAAAGTTCTGAAGCTAATGTCGAAGCCTCTTTAAAATTTACACTCCAGCCCATCCATATCTATTCAGCCATGATCAGGGCGCAGACCGTAGAAGTCCGCCCAGCATTGGTTTTACTTTCCAATTTCCGGTATCGCCACCCAATCTCCGCTAAGATTCCATAGATCCATTCCTTCTAAACAGGATTCCTTTGTATTTATCCAACCCACGTTTGAATTACATTACCGTTTTCATCTCCACCATCTCCTGCGGGAGGGCATTCCATGTATCTACCACCTTTCCATAAAAAAAAAATAGTTCCTGACATTACTCCTGAGTCTGCCCCCTTCAACCTCAATTCATGTCCTCTAGTTCTACCACCTTCCCCTCTCTGGAAAAGGTTTGCGGAATAATACCTTTCAATTATTTGAACGTCTGTATCACGTCACACCTGTTTCTCCTTTCCTCCAAGGTATACATGTTCAGGTCGGCAAGTCTCTTCTCGTACAGTTTGCAATGCAAATCCCATACTATTTTTGTAGCTTTTCTTTGCACTGCTTCCAGTCTTTTTACGTCTTTAGCAAGATACGGCCTCCACAACTGAACACAATACTCCAAGTGGGGCCTCACCAATGACTTGTAGAGGGGCATCAACACCTTTCTTCTGCTGGTTATACAGGTCTAAACCGCTGTATCTGACTGTCCCACTTTCACATGGCAACACTAAGAGCAGTCATAGCCTCAGTTCAAATGGAAGAATTTCTCACTTCCCTCTGTCTCAAGGAGATGTATTGCATATACCTAAATGACTACCGCATCACAGGTTTCTACAGTTTGCAGCGCTGAGCTGTTGCTTCCAATTCAGTGCTTTGCCCTTCAATCTCAGTATGGCACCAAGAACATTTACCAAGCTTATGGTGGGGGTGGCATCAGGGGTCTTCCTTTGGCGCCAGAAAATCAAAGTTCACCCATATCTTGATTGGCTTATTTGTGCATTGTCCTATTCTGACAGCGTGGCAGCATTGATGGACAAAGTTTTCTATCATCTGTAGTTGTTGGGTTGGATGACCAATTTTGAGAAGAGCAAACTATAACTTCATCACAGATGCTGGAGTATCCAAGTGGTCTATTTGACACAGCAAGGGAGAGGATCTTCCTCACAGAACACAGGAAATTGAATGGCTCAACAGATTTGTCTTCAGTCAAGGCAGGCCCAGGTTCTGGGGTTAATGACAGCGGCGATGGAAGTGGTGATATGGGCAAGGGCTCATATGCGGCCATTACAGGAGTGTCTTCTCAGCTGCTGGTCTCTGGTGTCAAAGAAGTATGACCTTCATTTTCTTTGGACACTGGTTGCTAGACAGAGTATGCAGTGGTGGTTATCCCTTGAGAATTTGACTGTCAGAGCTCCCTTTCCGATTACACAGTAGGAAGTGGTGACAGTGGATGCCAGCAAGTCAGGTTGGGGAACTCATTACATCTGGCACATGGCACCTGGATGGAACAGGAATCTCAGTGGTTGATAAATCAGTTGGAGCTCAGGGCAATTCAGAATGCCTTACCTGCTCCCTTTCTGGCGGGGGCCCTGATCTGACTTTTCTCAGACAATGCAACGGCAGTGGCTTATATCAGCAAGCAAGGCAGGACCCGCAGACATCTAATGTTGGTGGGGGCAGCCTCCCTCATGAGTTGGGCGGAGAAAAATCTTCTCTGCTTGTTGGCAGCTCACATCACTGGATCCTTGAATACGGAGGTGAACTTTCTCAGCAGGCAGTCCTTGGACCATGGAGAATAGGAACTATCCAGCCAAGGTTTTCAGCTGATAGGACACTGATGCATTTCTCGAATAGGAATGCTAAAGTGCCCAAGTTATTGAAAGAGCTAGGCTCAATGGGGATTGATGCCCTACTGCAGCCCTGACCAGAGACACATCTACTGTATGTCTTCCCTCCTTGGCCTAGGTAGGCTGCATGTTGTTGAAAAGGATCACATTGCACTGGGGTCGAACCCCGTATTGGCCATGGTACACGGAGCTGATTCGACTGCTGGATGGGGATCCTCTCAGTCTTTCACAGGTACACAGCCTACTGATGCAAGGTCTGGTGCTCATAGAGGATCCATGCCCCTTGGTCTTACGACGTGGCCTCGGGTGAGGCGAAAAGGTTGTTCTGATTCTGTCATTGCTACCTTGCTTCAGGCTCTGAAACGCTGTCCATCCATGGAGTATGCAAGGGTGTGGAAGGCATTCGAGGGCTGGTGTTCTGATCTCGGACTTTCTCTGTTCTCTGCTCAGGTCATGCATATCCTAGCGTTTCACCCAGCTGGTCTACAGAAAGTATTGGCATTGGGTTCTGAAAAAGTTTAGATTGTGGCTTTGGCCTGTTTCAGAGCCGACTACAGAAGACGTGTCTTGCGGCTCAACCTATCATTCGTTTCTTGTGGGGAGCGGGCTTCTCGCGGCCCCTTTTGTATATCATGTCCAGAGTGGAACCTCAATTTAGTCCTTCAGGCTCTTCAGAAGCCTCCTTTTGAGCCACTCCAAAAGGCTTCTTTGAAAGATCTTACACTAATGACAGCATTCTTGGTAGCTGTTGTATTGGCATGTAGGATTTCGGAGCTCCAGACTCTCTTGTCGGGATTCCTTTCTCTGTTTTTCGAAGGTGGGGATCTCCCTGTGCATGGATCCTTCCTTTCTTCCGAAAGTGGTATCAGAATTTATCTGTGTAGCTTTTGTCCTGGGCAGAGACTACTTTAATGACTCCAGTGGATAGTTGCAAGGCGCCGACATGGTCGATGCTTCTTATCTTTGCCATGCAGTATAGTGTAGACATTATGGCACACTCAGAAGCCAGTTTTGGGGCTTTGGTCCTCATGGCGGCGCCAGGATCCCACCCACTCTAGGAATTGCTTTTAAACATCTCACAGGTTCTGGAATAGTGGGATGCTAGGTAATGGAAGGAGAAATTAGGTCTTACCTGATAATTTTCTTTCCATTAGTTCTTTCCACGCTCCCAGCACACAGGGCAAGCAAATGTGGGTGCTATTCAGGCGCTATTGGCCTGTAGCACCCGCATTTGCTTCTGAGTGTCGGGGCCATGGTGTTTTGAAAGTATTGGGTTCTGTAGTATGTGGTTAATTTGGTGCAGCAAGGTGCAGTGGTGGGGTGTCACGGGGTGTGTGTTAATAAAGGAGGAGGGATGTTAAGGGAGTTAGTTGTTTCCCAAATGCATACCCAGAGGAGGGAATTCAGTGGTGCTGTTGATATGAGGTGAATTTATTGTGTTGGTTAGGGGAGTGTGATTATTTTTTTTCACCAGTTAAGTAATACAGTTTGTCTAGTGATAGTAAGAGATGGAACTGGTTTGTGTAAGGTTTTATTTTATTTATTTATTTATAGCATTTATACCCCGCTCTTTCCCACTTGATAGCAGGTTCATTGTGACTTACAATATATGGGTAAAAAGTATCACAAAGATAATACAATTGTATAGAGAAGGACAAGATGATGAGAGGTGGGGGGAGGGTTTGAGGCATGTATAATGCTAGTTAAGTTCTGGAACTTGTTGCTGGAGGATGTGGTAACAGTGGTTAGTGTATCTGGGTTTTTAAAAAAAGGTTTGGACAAGGTCCTAGAGGAAAAGTCCATAGTCTGGCTATTCTTATGTTAGCAACTCTCTCTAAACTCCATTCACATACGAGCTCAGACCTAACTTATCAACCACAGCCTTATCCCTTCATATACAACCCAACTGTTCTCCCTTGAAGAAATTTAAACTACTGAAATGGTCAGAACTTCCAGTGAAAACATGAAATTCAGAAACAAACCAGATCAATGAAGTGGAATTTATCATCCTATTTACTGCAATAAGATTATCCACTCAGTCCTCAGGTACCACCTAGCCAGATGGGTTTTCAGGATACCCATAGTAAATATTCATGAGAGATTTGCATTGTCTATAGTATGCAAATCTCTCGTGCATAGTTATTGTGAATATCCTGAAAACCCGACTGGCCAGGTGGTTCCCAAGTACTGGGTTGAAAACCACCAATCTAAGCCGTTATATAGAGAAGACAATAGTTCAGTGTTTCCCAAATCCAGTCCTGGAGTACCCCTTTGCCGGTCAGGTTTTCAGGATATCTACAATGAATATGCATGAACTTGATTTGCATGTACTGCTCCATTATATGCAGATCTCTTTCATGCATATTCATTGTGGATATCCTGAAAACCTGACTGGCAAAGGGGGGGTACTCTAGGATTGGACTTGAGAAACACTGCAGTAGTTCATAAGCCTTGATGTTTAATTTGTAAACTGCTGTGACCTTTTGTTAGTTCTGACACTGTCCGTGTAAGCAAGCTTTGGAAACTCTGCATTCATTGAACTCCATGAGGTGTATTGGTGGTTTTTTTAACATTTTCTCTAAGCCTTATGGCATGGTTTTGCATGTTATTTTCATCATGAACCTGAAATTTTAGCTTGCCTGCCGTTGGAAACTGAGCTGCTGTCTTCATTTGTTTCTGTTTTTTGTTTTTGTTTTTTTTATAGTGTATTAGAACCTGGCTACATGCACAGAGCACATGCCCCACGTGTCGGGTCCACACCCTCCTGCCCGAAGACTTTCCTGCACTCTGCGGACGAATCCGACTCACCTGAGCCCCCCCATCTTACTGCTGCTAATTTTTAAAAGCAAGCTGTTTGCAGAACTTCAACCTGGTCCTCCCTTTACATTCATCTGTGCTAATTTGTCATAGCCCTTCCTTAAACAGCCAGAAATCCCTATTGGACAATGAATACTAAATGCCAGCTCTCCACGCAGGCTGTTCTCTGATGGTTGAGCACTTCATTTTTTGTTAATGTTTTAAAGGGAAACTATCTTGTACTTAGTGTGCTCATGTCTGCTGCAGAAGATAATAGTATGTGTGTATACACCCAACACGTTTCAGTTTGGTTTTTTTTTTCCAGGGATTTGGGAAAGATTTTAGATATAGTATAACTGGTGTTTATGGAGAGGCCATTTTGTAAGCTACAATGATGTGAAAAAGCCCCCCCCCCCCCCCCCCCCCCCAATTTCACCTATTATTGTATATATGTTACATTGCATGGTTTCTGATCTTTAAACAAAATATAATCTTAGGCAAAGGGAACCTGAGTAAACACATACAGTTTTTAAGCTTTTTAATTCATTTATTTATTTTGTCACTATATTGTTACTCTGACATCCACCTGTTCGAAATATGACAGAGTTTCTCTATTGTTGGCTAGGTTACACTGGCTTCTAGTCTTGAAACGAGTTCAATTTAAGGTGTTATGCCTTGTATTTAAATGTCTCTACAGTTTTTGTTTGGCTGATTGCGGACAGCTTTAAGCTGCTAAAAAGTACAATATCATCAAGATCATGCAGTTGGTTAATATTGGCTTTTCCATTTGTTAAAGGAATTCATTTTAAGACTCTTCTCCGGATCTTTCATTTTCTCTGCAGTTCGTCTGTGGAATGATCCTACCTTCTGATCTGCGTTCTGTCAAATTTGTTTTTAGAAAGGTTTTTAAAACATTTATTTTCTAATTAGTTTTGCCACTTACATTAGGTTTACTTTTAAAATTTGATGTTATGTTCTGATTAAATGCGTCAGTATCTTTTATGTCACCCCGCCTTGAATAATGTATTTGAAGATGTGGCGGGTTATAAATCCCATATAACATAAAGTCTGTTATAGAAGAGTCTGAACTATCTAGTAAAAAAGGAACTGTATTCCAGTGCAAATTCACATTCTTTCAGGGTACTTTTTGTTTCATAAAGTTTGAAAACACGTATCTTATTGATAAGTATTTAAATATATGATATGGTAATTATACCTTTTAATTCTTGTATTTATCACTTTACTGTAATCCGTTTAGAGTCCTGGTTGATAAAAGTGGGATATAAATACCAAGTATGGAATAGAATAACAAAATACTGAGGGTCTCACCTATACAACCAATTTTTTTTTTTTTTTTGTTACATTTGTACCCCGCGCTTTCCCACTCATGGCAGGCTCAATGCGGCTTACATGGGGTAATGGAGGGTTAAGTGACTTGCCCAGAGTCACAAGGAGCTGCCTGTGCCTGAAGTGGGAATCGAACTCAGTTCCTCAGGACCAAAGTCCACCACCCTAACCACTAGGCCACTCCTCCACTGTTGCTACTATTTGAGATTCTACATGGAATGTTGCTATTCCACTAGCAATATTCCATGTAGAAGTCGGCCCTTGCAGATCACCAATGTGGCCGCGCAGGCTTCTGCTTCTGTGAGTCTGACATCCTGCACGTACGTGCAGGACGTCAGACTCACAGAAACAGAAGCCTGCACAGCCTTCTACATGGAATGTTGCTAGTGGAATAGCTACATTCCATGTAGAATCTCCAATAGTATCTATTTTATTTTTGTTACATTTGTACCCTGCGCTTTCCCACTCATGGCAGGCTCAATGCGGCTTACGTGGGGCAATGGAGGTTTAAGTGACTTGCCCAGAGTCACAAGGAGCTGCCTGTGCCTGAAGTGGGAATCGAACTCAGTTCCTCAGGACCAAAGTCCACCACCCTAACCACTAGGCCACTCCTCCACTCCATTACTTAATTCAAGTCCACATCACAGCAAATACGTTACATGATTGCTGGTATCATAAAACAAAAAGGAAAATATAAATTGAAAAAATTAGGCAAAACACATCTGTAAACTTTTTATCTTTCCTCAAAAGCTATAAATAGGAAAAATCAGTGTCTGATTTTTTTTTTTTTTCCTTTGCTGACTTCCCAGCAAGGAAATTCTCAAGCTACAAAGGGTCCAAAAACATATCTATTATTCTCATAATCAATCAAACATTTACAAGGAAATTTTAAAGAAACGAGGCACCCATCACTACCACTTTGGATTTCAGCTGTAGGAAAGCTTTTCTATAAAGCTGGGTATCTCTAGAGTCATCAGGAAAAAGAAACGGTGCCTGTCCACAAAATAGCAAATTCTTTTTAGGGAAATAAGCCTTTTAAGATGGCAAGCTTTTCTCTTCTGTTTGCAAAGTAACCAGCAACATAGCACATTTACTATAACATCTTGAGACAGTTCAAGGAAGTGAAACATCTAAGCTATCATCCACCTTATAATTGAAAGAGAAAAACGCCTAGATTTCGACCCAAATCGGGAGATAGACGTTTATCTCACAAAAACGAATAAATCGGTATAATGGAAAGCCGATTTTGGACGTTTTCAACTGCACTCCATCGCGGAAGCGTACAAAGTTGACGGGGGCGTGTCGGAGGTGTGGCGAAGGTGGAACTGGGGCGTGGTTATTGGCCGAGGAGAGATGGGCGCCTTTTGCCGATAATGGACAAAAAGTATGCGTTTGTAGCTAGAATTTAGGGCACTTTTCCTGGACCCTGTTTTTTCACGAATAAGGCCCCAAAAAGTGCCCTAAATGACCAGATTACCACCAGAGGGAATCGGGGATGACCTCCCCTGACTCCCCCAGTGGTCACTAACCCCCTCCCACCACAAAAAATAATGTTTCACAACTTTTTATTTTCACCCTCAAATGTCATACCCACCTCCCTGGCAGCAGTATGCAGGTCCCTGGAGCAGTTGTTAGGGGGTGCAGTGGACTTCAGGCAGGTGGACCCAGGCCCATCCCCCCCTACCTGTTACAATTGTGCTGCTTAATGCTTAGTTGTCCAACCCCCCCCCCCCCCAAACCCACATGTAGGTGCCCCCCTCCACCCCTTAGGGCTATAGTAATGGTGTAGACTTGTGGGCAGTGGGTTTTGAGGGGGATTTGGGGGGCTCAACACACAAGGGAAGGGTGCTATGCACCTGGGAGCTCTTTTACCTTTTTTTTTGTTTTTGTAAAAGTGCCCCCTAGGGTGCCCGGTTGGTGTCCTGGCATGTGAGGGGAACCAGTGCACTACGACTCCAGGCCCCTCCCATGAACAAATGCCTTGGATTTATTCGTTTTTGAGCTGGACGCTTTCATTTTCCATTATCACTGAAAAACAAAAACGCCCAGCTCACAAATTGTCGAATAAAACATGGTCGTCTATTTTTTTTCGAAAATACGGTTCGGTCCGCCCCTTCACGGACCCGTTCTCGGAGATAAACGCCCATGGAGATAGATGTTTTCGTTCAATTATGCCCCTCCATGTGACTTAATTATATGAGTGCCACCTTCCTCTGTTATTTCCTCTAGGTGAGTACAAATTACATACTAAATAATATAATTTGGAAGTTGCAATAGATCCCTTAAATACAAATTCAGAATTCTAACATTACAAACAGTATTCTCAAGAGCTTCCGTCCACATATACAACATCAAATTATCCTTGGTCATAGCTGCTAATGCAGCTTGGGCTGTTTTCAACTGAGAGTCTGCCTTTACAACACGCTGCTCTACAAATGTAACTCTATTATCATGTTCCAGAAGTTTCTTCTGTAAACTGGAATAACTTTAATAAATTATCCTGTAATACTTTCTCAATTCAAAGTAATGCAGTGCTAATATCCTTCGCAGAAAAATCTGTAATAGCAGTAGAAATACTTGACATAGCTTTTGAAGAACAAACAGATAATTCAAGAGATTGCGCTTTAATTGGGACAATCAGAGGTATCTTAAATTTGGATCATTTATCCAGTAAATCAGGAATAGACTCCTGGGAGGAGCATACTTCCGCCAAAATAAGAGCCTTCATTCTTGGGAGACTCTTAACAACTCCCTAGTATGGTGCTGGTTGAGAAGGTGATGTTCTTCCATCCGATGATAAGGAGATTGAAGAAAGAGATACTGAACTCATAGTTCCAGCATTCATAACTCCTCATCTGCACATGTTGATCCATAGGGCCTTTAACCACAGCTAGTCCTGTTTTCACCAACTTGCCACCTTTTCTCTTCCCCATAAGTGCAGGAACAAACCAACACTCTCCCACTCCTGGATCCAAAGGGGCATGTTCTGCCCTTTTGGTCACGCCTCTTCAGCCACGCACCCATGGCCGCATGCCACGAAAAGGGGCAGGTCTTTATGCAGCCCAAAATGGGTCTCAGCTGCATCACTGATAATCTCCATCCATGGCAGTGCCTGACTCCCGCTGTATGCTCCAACAAGTGCCAGGTAACTCCACTCTACCGCGGAAGGGGGAAGGTCTTTATGCAGGCCTCAGCCACATCACTGGTAACCTCCATCCACAGTGATGCCTGACTCCCGCTGTACACTCCAACAAGTGCCAGGTAACTATCTTCATTTATTTAAGGAACAAAGTTGTCCAATACCCGTATCACTCATGAAAAAAAATAATTGCCCACTTAGTTACCCAAGTTTAATTGATGATTAGAATCAGCTGATTGAACACAACCAGGCTTGATTGCAGCCAGCCCTTTTGAATCTAAACCTCCCTATATATCAAACCTTACCATGAGAATGAAGTAGTTGCCACAAAGTTTCTACAAGAACACTAAGCGAAGATCAAAGGACATTCCAGAAGAGTTGAGAAAAAGTTGTTGAATATAGCAGTCTGGAAAGGGTTACGAATCCGTTTCTAAAGCTCTGAACCACGGTGAGAGCTGTTACACCACATGGAGAAAACTTGAATGGAGACGTGGCAACCTGGCAAAATTACTCTTGGGGTGCAGCCACAACTCATCCAGGAAGTCACAAAACATCCCAGAAGAACATCCAAAGAGCTGCTAGGTCTCTGTTGCCTTAGCTAAGGTCAATGTTCATGATTGTACAGTGGGATTCAGGGGAAAGTAGCAAGGCAGAAACCACATACAAGTAACATGTTCTCATTTCACATTTGCAGATATACAGCTGGATGATCCCCAAAGCTTTGGGGATTATGCTGTATGGACAGACAAAACAAAAGTGGAACTCGTTGGACAAATACAGCATCCCACAGTAATAACATCACCAACAGTGGTAGGAAGATGGTATGGGGATGTTTTGCTGCCTCAGGACCTGGAAAATTTGCATTAACTGTGAATTCTGCACTGTATCAGAAAATTCTTAAGGAGAATGTCCAGTCATCTGTCTATAAGCTGAAACATCGGGTTATGCCAAACAAATTGGAGAAAGTTTTTCTTTACTCAGCGTGTGGTTAGACTCTGGAACTCATTGCCGGAGAAGGTAGTGACGGCAGCTGGCCTTGCTGAGTTTAAAGGGGGTCTGGACAGATTCCTGAAGGAAAAGTCCATTGAGCATTATTAAATTCTGGGTTTTTTGCCAGGTTCTTGGGGCCTGGATTGGCCGCTGTCGGAGACAGAGTGCTGGGCTTGATGGACCTTTGGTCTTTTCCCAGCGTGGCAGTACTTATGTACTTATGTAAGACGACAATCCAAAACAAAAAGCAAGTGTATATCCGAATGTCTGAGGAGAAACAAAATTGAAGTTTTGGACTGAAGTCCTGACTTGAGCCCAGTAAAGATGTTGGGGTAAGACCTGAAGCCAGCAGTTCATGCATGAAAACCTATAAAATGTGTCTGAATTAAAGCAGTTCTGCAAAGAGTGGGCTAAAATACAGCAGTGTGAATTACTGATATCAAATCCTACAAAGGTTCTGGTTGCATTCATTGTGGTGCAACCAGTTAATTAACTAGTTCTTTGTCACGTGGGTGATATAAGTGTTGGATAACTTTTGTTCCTTAATTAAATTGTCATAATTTAAAAACTGTGTTTGTTCAGGTTCCCGTTGTCTAAAGATCAGAAGCCATTTGGTGTGGCTTTTTCACATCACTGTAGGAGTTCCCAGGTTTCAACGGCAAGCCTGTAGAAAGGGCAAGATTTTGGTCTGTCACAACTTCTGCATGTTTCCTTACGAAAAGATATAACTTGAGCCAGAACAAAAAGTGAAATGTGATTTATTTATGACACAGCGTTTAATGTAGCAGGTTTTCATTGTACAATAGATCTTTTGGCCGGACTCTGCTTTTGTGGTAGTTATGTCATTAAGCGAGCATACATCCTCACTACCAGCACTAATAAAACAAAATAGCTGTCTCTCTCTGCATATGTAAGTTATTCTGTATAATGAGTCACGCATAAAATCCTACAATGGGGAAAAAGTGCTTCTTCGGTTAAATGAATTGGTTGTTGTTGACATACACTGCATGCATCATGGCGGTCAGAGTAAAATGTAGATCTGCCATATCTTGTTCAGTGGTGCCTAAAAACATAGGGTATGCTTGTAAAATTAGTTTGATTTATGCCCACCAACTGTCAGAATGGTTTTAGCAGTCTTACTCTTGCGTGTGTCTGAGGTCTTCTGTTAAGCATGGAAGTTTTTATTAACCCTTTTTACTTTTGATATTACTTAAGTTGCCACTTTTGGTGAGTATGGATGCATTTAACCACATAGTAGCACAGTAGTGTGGAAAGTCTAATGTTGTTGTTGTTGTTACATTTGTACCCCGCGCTTTCCCACTCATGGCAGGCTCAATGCGGCTTACATATACAGGTACTTATTTGTACCTGGGGCAATGGGGAGGGTTAAGTGATTTGCACAGAGTCACAAGGTGCTGCCTGTGCCTGCAGTGGGAATCGAACCCAGTTCCCCAGGACCAAAGTCCACCACACTAACCACTAGGCGACTCCTCCACAAGCAACATTCCATGTAGAAGCCTGCCCTTGTAGCCGCGCAGGACGTCAGACTCACAGAAACAGAAGCCTGCGTGGCCGCGTTGCTGATCTGCAAGGGCAGGCTTTTACATGGAATGTTGCTTGTGGAATAGCAACATTAACATTCCATGTAGAATCTGAAATAGGGAAAGGGAACTGGGACTTGATATGCTGCCTTTCTGTGGGGTTTACATAGTATATATAGGTACTTTATTTGTACCTGGGGCAATGGAGGGTTAAGTGATTTGCACAGAGTCACAAGGAGCTGCCTGTGCCTGCAGTGGGAATCGAACCCAGTTCCCCAGGACCAAAGTCCACCACCCTAACCACTAGGCCACTCCTCCACTAATGGGACAATTTAATTTCTTTTTTTCCATCATTTATTCATTTTTCAACTGCCCAACTCAAAGCAATGCACTTAACATAAAAAAATAAAAATCAGTAAAACACACTAATCCTTAAGTCACCAAGGACAGTCATTAAAATCTCATCAATAGTCTTTATCTTAAATAAATCAGACACAATTCATAGCTATGTAAAACACCATTAATAGTATATAAAATAGTAATAAACAACCAAGTATTATGTTTTCAAAAATGCAAGTAGTTTTGGGTATATCCTTAGAAATAGAACTTCATAAATATGGACCAGTCAGAGTGAAAACACACTCAACTAGTTTAACATAGTTTGATCTCTGACACCAATAGCAAACCAAAAATTGGTGCTGCAAATATATCAAACATCAGCCAGTTGCTAGAAAAAAAATGTAGATATATCCTAGCTGCAAGACCTAGCGTGTGACTACTTGTAGACAAGCCCAGATCAAGGCAAACTAGTTCTCTCAGATGTGCTCAGGATTCTTCAGATGAGGATAGCTGAAGTGTTTAAGATATTTTTGGAATGTAGCGCTCCAGTCCTCCCCCCTTCCAGTGCAGAGACTGTGGTAGGATCCAACCAGTGGAAAGGAGTCTAGTCACAGGAAAGAGGGGCTGAGCTGCATGTGCTGTGGCAATGGGGACCGCAGCTATGTGCGATGTTTTGGAGACAGCAAGGAAAACCATTGAGTGTTAACGGGGGGGGGGGGGGGGGGGGGGGCTGGGATTAAAAAAAAAAAAGTAACAGATGGGATAGGCTGAGAAAAAGCTGTTGGCAAATGGAGGACTTTGCATAATGGTGGACAGAGCTGGTTGAGGAGGGGGGGGGGGGGGGGGACACTGACTGAGTAGGTAAGCAGCACACCAGATGTGTGGGAGTGAGTTTGTATGTGTCTCTGAAAAGTGACTCTGTGTACATGCATGTGCTTCTGTGTATATCTGAAGAGCAAGAGAGTGCATGTATTTGAAGTGTGAGGGTGCGTGCATGTGTGTTGCTATGTCTCTGGTGGGGGTAGTCTCATAACTTGAGCGCCAGCCTTGGGAATTTACCAGGCTTTTAAGTTACCTGGTAAGTTCCTTTGAAAACTGCCTCCACTCTGTATCCTTTCACAAGCATCAAAGAAAGCTAAGTTATCATTTTCTTTTGCTGCTTCAATTTATGAAGTTTTTTTTTTTACACGTAAAACTTTGGAAATGTATACTTTAGACACATCACCCATATAAATCTTACTCTTTGGTAGTGGATGGTAAAAATTACTTGCTCATTGGTTCTCAGTCAGTTGCTCCAGAGGTGCCAAGCTACCCAGCTTCAGGAGGGAGATTTTTTGGCCAGTCTTGGTTTTAAAAACATGATGGCAGATAAGGGCCAAATGGCCCATCCAGTCTGCTCATCCTCAGTAACCACTAACCCCCCTTTTCCCAAGGGATCCCACATGCCTGTCCCATGCTTTTCAAAATTCTGGCACAATCTTTGTCTCCACGACCTGCACCAGGAGGCCATTCCACGCATCCACCACCCTTTCTGTGAAAGAGTATTTTTTTTTAGATTATCACTCCAAAGCCCATTTCCTCTTAACTTCATCCTATGCCCTCTCATTCCACAGTTTTCCTTCAAGGCTCTCCTGTACATTAACTCCACTGAGGTATTTAAACGTCTCTATCATAATCCCCTCTCTCCTGCCGCTTTTCCAGTGTATACATGTTGAGGTTCATAAGCCTGTCCTTGTATGTTTTATGATGGAGACTACTTACTAATTTAGTAGCCACCCTCTGGACAGACTCCATCCTGTTTATATCTTTTTGTAGGGGCGGTCTCCAGAATTGCATGCAGTACTCCAAATAAAGCCTCACCAAAGACTTATACAAGGGCACTATCCACCTCCATTTTCCTTCTGGTCATCCCTCTCCTTATGCACCCAAACATCCTTTTGGTCACCTTTTCTATCAGTTTGGCCACTTCAAGGTCATCAGACACAATCACCCTCAAGTCTCATTCTTCTTCCGTACACAGAAGCACTTCACCCCCTATATTGTACCATTCTCTTGGATTCTTGTAACCCAAGTGCATGACCCTGCATTTCTTAGCATTAAATCTTAGTTGCCAATTTTTGGACCAAGTTTCACCAGATTCTTCCTCATGCCATCCACACCCTCCAGGGTGTCCACCCCATTACAGAGTTTGATATCCGCAAAGAGAGAGCCGACCTGAGGAACGACCCCTGCGGCACACTACTGATAACATTCTTTTCCTCAGAACAAGCTCCATTTACCACTGTCTTCTGTCTCCTCCCATTTAGTCAGTTTTTGACCCAGTCAGTCACTTTAGGTCCCATAGGGAGGGCACTCATTTATCATTCGCCTGTGTGGAACCATGTCAAAGGCTTTGCTAAATCCAGGTATCCATTTTCTCTCACTTCACCAGACATTCCCCACAATAGTCTAAGACTTCAGTGGCATCCTGCATTCCAGTCCCATCAGTTTTTTTTTTAAGGACCTTCAATTAAAGATCTAACAGAATCCACTAGACAGCTTCCTAGATGTTGGAAAGTGCATCTAGCACCCCTCCCACATTCAACTGTTTGGTCACTCAGTCAAATCAGATTTGTCTGACACGACCTGCCTCTGGTGAAGCCATGCTGCGTCGGATCCTGCAGTCCATTTGATTCCAGAAACCTCGCAATCCTCCACTTTAGAAGCGTTTCCATTAGTTTACTCAACACCAAGGTCAGACTGGCAGGCTTGTAATTCCCAACCTCCTCCTTACATCCGCTCTTGTGCAGTGGGACCTCATCTGCCTTTCTCCAGTCCTCCGGGACTACTCCAGCCTCTCTAAGGAAGCATTGAAGAGGTCAGACAGTGGAGCTGCCAGGACTTCTCTGAGTTCCTTAAGTACCCTTGGATGTATCCCATCAGGCTCACGTTGGCACCAATCACGCAGCCACACATTTAGCTCCAGGATGCGAGCTTCCCTCATTCGGCCTTTACCTTCAACAGGAAGAATTGATGAGAACACTACCTGCGCTCCTAGGTGCTTCACCCTCTGAGCCAGAGCTTTGAAGTTGTGTTTGATATGTTCAGGAGGATATCTAGCGGTATCATTTGTGCCAACATGGATGAGCAGCATAGGATAGTGGTCAGTAGGCTTGATGAGTCTAGGCAGTCTTTCCACTACATCTCGAATCTTTGCACCAGGCAGACAACACACTTCCCTGGAACGTATCCAGTCGGCAGATGGGCGCTTCGTACCCGTCAGAAGAGAATCACAAACCACGACTCCTTTCACTTAATGGCCAGAACTCCAGCGGTTTGGGGATTTTTAAAAAAATGTTTTCCTCCTATTCTCGAGATGATTTCAGCTCTTCTGCCTCCAGGGCTGCAAACCAATTCAGTTCAACAGAAGATGGAATTGGGAGGTTGATTTTACGGGATCTGGTGACCTGTGTCCACCTGTTCTTTCTTCACAAGATCTCTCATTTTGCTGGAGGTTCCCAGTGTTTCAACATTCATTTCTGGAATGAATATCTGATTGTCTCAGATGCTTCTTAATCTTGCAGGTGCCTCTACTACTACTACTACTTAACATTTCTAGAGCGCTACTAGGGTTACGCAGTGCTGTACAAATTAACAAAGAAGGACGGTCCCTGCTCTCAAAGGAGCTTACAATCTAAAGGACGAAATGTCAAGTTGGGGCAGTCTAGATTTCCTGAGTAGAGGTGTAGTGGTTAGGTGCCGAAGGCGACATTGAAGAGGTGGGCTTTGAGCAATGATTTGAAGATGGGCAGGGAGGGGGCCTGGCGTATGGGCTCAGGGAATTTGTTCCAAGCATGGGGTGAGGTGAGGCAGAAAGGGCGGAGCCTGGAGTTGGCGGTGGTGGAGAAGGGTACTGAAAGGAGGGATTTGTCTTGAGAGCGGAGGTTACGGGTAGGAACGTAAGGGGAGATGAGGGTAGAGCGGTAAGGAGGGGCTGCAGATCGAGTGCATTTGTAGGTTAGTAGGAGAAGCTTGAACTTTATGCGGTACCTGATCGGAAGCCAGTGAAGTGACTTGAGGAGAGGGGTGATATGAGCATATCGGTCCAGGCTGAAGATAAGACGTGCAGCAGAGTTCTGAACGGAATGAAGGGGGGGATAGATGGCTAAGTGGGAGGCCAGTGAGGAGTAGGTTGCAGTAGTCAAGGCCTCTCTTAGTTCTTGTACTTCTTTCATGACATCCCAGTTCAATATGCTATTTGTAGTCACTGATTCTACCAGTTGAAATCAGCACTATATGTTACATAATGCTCCAGCAATCCAGGTCTCTCTCCTTGTTCCGGGTAGCTTAGCAACTCTCCAAGTTACCCAGTACCCATTAAGCCATTATTTGAAGCATATGTTTGCTTAGGCCTAGTCCTTATGCTCATTAACTGCTATTACTGCTGCCACTCCCACCTCTACAACAGGCTCTGCACTTTTCCCTGCTGCTTCTGGACAGGTGAAATGTGGAAGATATATTGTCTGATTCAAGCTATGTTGGTCCCCATGGAGGTTTCCTACAGCACCTAATCAACCTGTGACCGAGTGATCCTGTGCTCAGCTCTTGCCACCTCCAGGACTCCCCTGCAGCTTTCAGATATAGATGACAGTCCCCCTGTGAACTAGTGGTGGCCCAGAATGCTCCCGTATTTGTAACAGCCAGTGGCACCCTCTATGGGCTGCTGCTAACCCAGCTTTCTTCCCTCCTGCATGTGTACAGAAATCAAGTATGCATAGGAGAGGGGTGAGCCTGTGCATCTAGATTGTAAGCTCTTTGAGCAGGGACTGTCTTTTTTTGTGTATGGTGTACAGCGCTGTGTATGCCTTGTAGCGCTATAGAAATAAGTAGTAGTAACCTTCTCAGATGCCAAAGACCATGTGATCTGCCAACTAGAGTTGAGGGAGTAGTCATTTTCTCTCACTTCACCAGACATTCCCCACAATAGTCTAAGACTTCAGTGGCATCCTGCATTCCAGTCCCATCAGTTTTTTTTTTAAGGACCTTCAATTAAAGATCTAACAGAATCCACTAGACAGCTTCCTAGATGTTGGAAAGTGCATCCAGCCCCCTTACCAGTCTGTGGTGGAAACGGCCCTTATGGGGACTAAGGTGCCCAAATCCTGGATGCTGTAGGACCCCTGATATGATGGGAAGAAAAGGACCTTCAATTAAAGATCTGGCAGAACCCTCTCTCCACTAGACAGCTTCCAAGAGGGTGGAAAGTGCATCCAGCTCCCTTACCAGTCTGTGATGAAAACAGCCCTTAAGGAGGACTACGGTGCCCAAATTCTGGATGCCCTAGGGGGACCCTTGATGTGGTGGGAAGAAATATTTCCCAAAGTGCTACACTGAACTTGAGAATCACAGCATTAACTTGAGGTGGTGATGTACCAGCATGCCCTACATCCTCCAGAGTTCTTTGTGTAACTGTTGCCTCTGCTTCATGATCTTAAGTGCCAGCTTTACCCCATAAAATCCACATATGATTCTTATGAAACAGCATTTCAGATTGTAACAGTAGCTGTAAGTGCACACAGAGTGGGTATCAGGCTTATGGGAACACCTATATGACTGCTTATCTAACACACCATGTCTGGAAGATAACTTGTTTGGAGACAAGATTCAACCTGCACAGACATCACATGAAAATAGCCGGTGCCAGTCAAGCCCCCACTCCTGTGGGCCAACACTTCACTAGACCAGAACACTGCACCAGTGATTTCACAGTAAGAATACTGAAAGGTAATTTTAAAACAATACAGGAACGTAAGACCTTTGAAATAAGAATGATTGAATATTTTGACACCCAACAAACAGGACTTAAAAAGGATCTGGGTTTTCTAACCCATTATAAACCATAAAGTTGTATTTCTCTATTTATTACCCTCCTCTCACCTACCAACACCCATCCTGTTAGAATTTCAATAAAATGCTTTGATGTCCCCATGCATACCCCCACCCTCCCACTCTGTCAGACTGTCAAGGTAATGCTTTGATGTTTCTCTTATATATACAATCTGCTACCACATTTGCTTATTTCCGATCTGACGAAGAAGGGCAACCTTCGAAAGCTAATCAAGAAATGTATTAAGTCATGTCCAATAAAAAAGGTATCATCTTATTTTCTTTTCCATGTTTTATTTTGTTTGATTTCTATTGATAACCATAACGAGAAATAATCAGAAACTGCAACTCAAATCAAGGTTCATTCTTCCACCTTGCATGAAATATTCACAAAGCCCTCATCTACTTGCAGAATGCAACCAGCATTTTGTAGAAAGCAGTACCAGTTACTGTTCTTTCAAAACTCTACCCCTGCCGATGCAACCAGCCCTGATGCCATCCACTACTACACCACCAGGCAGGCCAACCGTTCACAAACAGCAGAGGCCCCAAGAAAAAAAAGCAGCAATCTGTTATTGCTGCCATCAGCTGAAAGTCTGTATAAAGTTTTTGACAACCCACCAGGTGTGGGAAGGGGAGGAAGGCTTTGAGTTTTCAGAGACCTAGCAATCTATCACAACAGATGGCTGGGTACTCAAGATCTTGGGTACAGATTCAATCTGGGGCAGTTCACACATCACTATACTCAAATCGCTACAATAACTGTTGCAGGCTGAAATGTTTGAAGAGGTGCCACTCCAGGAAAAGGACAAGGCTTTTGTTCCAGGTAAACTCGTTTAAATCAAAATTTGGTATGATTACTCCATTGCTGATGTTTCTACATTGATTACCTGTTTAAGCTCATATTGAGTTTCAAATTCTGTATTTTTATTTTTTAAATCTTAAATGGGATGAGTCCAATGTATTTGGCTAGTATATTACATTTGCAGACTGGATAGGCTGCTTCATTCTAATAAATTGAATCTGTCACCACTCGTGCAAATCCAATTTATCATCATCTCATAAGTTTATTCATAGCTGTAGCACCAAATTTATGGCGCTCTCTTCCTGTTCAGTTAGAAATGGGCAAAACTACATGCATTTTCATAAATTGTTAAAAACTGATTTTTAAGTTGGTATTTTTAAATTTTGAATTCCCTTAATAAACGTTAAATGATTTCTATGATTATCCTACTATATAAATGAGCTGTGACCGACTCACCCGCAAATGCGCAGTGGAGAGCAGCTGTCATCAATGTTCCGCGCATGCGCAGGTCACAGTGATCCATGGCCGGTGTCGCTGTCCCGCCCCTTCCACCGACAGCGCACCAACGTCCACCTCCCCGATGTCGCCGCCACTCCCGCCCCCTCCGTGTGAGGCCCCCTAACTACGCCACCGCTCCCACTCCTCCACCCCCACGAGGTTCCCGCCGCTACCCCCTCCACCACCCTCCCTGAGGATGGCGAAGCACCAACCTCCACCCCCTCCCCAATGTTGCTGCCACCGCTCCCGCCCCCCTCCGTGCCAGGCCCCCTGCATTGACATGACAGCGCCTCACCTCCGTGTGAAAGCGCTGCAGGCAGCAGAAGATCATGGACAGAGAGGAGGGCTGCTGTACATGGGGGGAGGGCAGGGGAGAGAGGAGGGTTGCTGGACATGGATGGATGGAGGTAAGAATTATTAAATTTACAACAACAAACAACTCGCCCCTCAACTTTCATTTCTTCCTGTCGCTCTTTCATTACATTTTGAAAAACAAAAAGCTCGCCCATTTTAACGGGCTTAACGGCTAGTACTTATCATAAACTAGCTAGAGCAGGCTTGTCCAAATTCATTTTCAGGATATTACTAATGATGGTTAGGGGTGGTGGACTTTGGTCCTGGGGAACTGAGTTCGATTCCCACTTCAGGCACAGGCAGCTCCTTGTGACTCTGGGCAAGTCACTTAACCCTCCATTGCCCCATGTAAGCCGCATTGAGCCTGCCATGAGTGGGAAAGCGGGGTACAAATGTAAAAAAAATATATATATATATATATGCTCATTCAGTGGATGTAATGGGCATGCAAATCTTTCTTATACATTTTCTTTAGGGATATCCAGAAACTCTGGTCTATTTGCAGCCCTCAAGGACTGAACTTGGATAAGCATGGTCTAGAGCTTTTGGTGTTTGGCAGTATACAAAAGTTACATATTACTATTACTGCTTTCCCCAAGGAGTCAGCTTGTACTGATATCGGGGAACTTGCCTCCCTGTTTACTAAGCCAAGCTCTAATGCCGAAAGCCCATTCAGTTTAAATGGGCTGTGTCGGCACTAGAGCGCGGCTTAGTAAATGGGGGGGGGGGGGGGGTTAGTGTCTTCTAAAAGTAAATAAAATAAGTTCAAAATGTACTTGTGACCGTCTTGCTGCTGCTCTGCCAAAACAACTGGTTAGATTCTGTAGACCTGAGGGACACCTCTACCCAAGTTTTGAGAGCTGGTTTCTTTTTTCTCCATCGTCTTAGAGCGGTCCGCAATATTCTGGATTCGACCTCCCTCTCATCTCTGCTATTCCTAAGTCAGCTCTATGATTACTGCAACTCTATTTACACAGGTATTACTAAGACCAATATCAAATGTCTTCAAACCTTACAAAATACTGCAGCTCATCTTATCTGTAATGCTAAATGACATGATCATGTCTCTCCACTGTTACAATGTTTACATTGGCTTCTAATTGAATTCCGGATTAAATTCAAAATTCTTGTGATGACATTCAAAACGCTGCATACCGCTACCCCCTCTTATCTGGCAACTGAAGTCATCCTTTACACATCTACCCATACACTTTGCTCTGGATAATAGGCTTGTTCTTCCGCCAGCAACAAGGGCAAAATGGGAATCCATCTGCTCCTCAGCATTTTTTTTTCCAAATAAAAATTTTGCCCCCTTTTGTCACAGGAGTGTATTGCTGCATTCACCGAGGCATTTGGAGGATCCTTTTGAAGTGTTGGAATCCGAATGTTAGTGACCTATTACCATGTAGAGGTAATGCTGATTTTCCACCAGGGCTGGAATCCGGTCTGTTTCAGAGGTGGTCAGATATGGGTATACAGTGGTGGAAATAAGTATTTGATCCCTTGCTGATTTTGTAAGTTTGCCCACTGACAAAGACATGAGCAGCCCATAATTGAAGGGTAGGTTATTGGTAACAGTGAGAGATAGCACATCACAAATTAAATCCGGAAAATCACATTGTGGAAAGTATATGAATTTATTTGCATTCTGCAGAGGGAAATAAGTATTTGATCCCCCACCAACCAGTAAGAGATCTGGCCCCTACAGACCAGGTAGATGCTCCAAATCAACTCGTTACCTGCATGACAGACAGCTGTCGGCAATGGTCACCTGTATGAAAGACACCTGTCCACAGACTCAGTGAATCAGTCAGACTCTAACCTCTACAAAATGGCCAAGAGCAAGGAGCTGTCTAAGGATGTCAGGGACAAGATCATACACCTGCACAAGGCTGGAATGGGCTACAAAACCATCAGTAAGACGCTGGGCGAGAAGGAGACAACTGTTGGTGCCATAGTAAGAAAATGGAAGAAGTACAAAATGACTGTCAATCGACAAAGATCTGGGGCTCCACGCAAAATCTCACCTCGTAGGGTATCCTTGATCATGAGGAAGGTTAGAAATCAGCCTACAACTACAAGGGGGGAACTTGTCAATGATCTCAAGGCAGCTGGGACCACTGTCACCACGAAAACCATTGGTAACACATTACGACATAACGGATTGCAATCCTGCAGTGCCCGCAAGGTCCCCCTGCTCCGGAAGGCACATGTGACGGCCCGTCTGAAGTTTGCCAGTGAACACCTGGATGATGCCGAGAGTGATTGGGAGAAGGTGCTGTAGTCAGATGAGACAAAAATTGAGCTCTTTGGCATGAACTCAACTCGCCGTGTTTGGAGGAAGAGAAATGCTGCCTATGACCCAAAGAACACCGTCCCCACTGTCAAGCATGGAGGTGGAAATGTTATGTTTTGGGGGTGTTTCTCTGCTAAGGGCACAGGACTACTTCACCGCATCAATGGGAGAATGGATGGGGCCATGTACCGTACAATTCTGAGTGACAACCTCCTTCCCTCCGCCAGGGCCTTAAAAATGGGTCGTGGCTGGGTCTTCCAGCACGACAATGACCCAAAACATACAGCCAAGGCAACAAAGGAGTGGCTCAGGAAGAAGCACATTAGGGTCATGGAGTGGCCTAGCCAGTCACCAGACCTTAATCCCATTGAAAACTTATGGAGGGAGCTGAAGCTGCGAGTTGCCAAGCGACAGCCCAGAACTCTTAATGATTTAGAGATGATCTGCAAAGAGGAGTGGACCAAAATTCCTCCTGACATGTGTGCAAACCTCATCATCAACTACAGAAGACGTCTGACCGCTGTGCTTGCCAACAAGGGTTTTGCCACCAAGTATTAGGTCTTGTTTGCCAGAGGGATCAAATACTTATTTCCCTCTGCAGAATGCAAATAAATTCATATACTTTCCACAATGTGATTTTCCGGATTTAATTTGTGATGTGCTATCTCTCACTGTTACCAATAACCTACCCTTCAATTATGGGCTGCTCATGTCTTTGTCAGTGGGCAAACTTACAAAATCAGCAAGGGATCAAATACTTATTTCCACCACTGTAGTTCTGATTGAGCACTTTCTTAATGAGGATGGTGTTTTCTATTCCTTGCAGGAGAGGCTCTTCCTAAGGATTTTTTGGCCTACCTACAGTTACATCATTATTATTCAAGTTTAGATCGCGAGGCACTGCACACACACCTAGGCTGGAAAATTTGAGATTTTTTTAACAAGGAGATGTTTTTGGACAGGTATCTGTGTCAGGCCTATATAAAGGTTTCTCTTACTCCTCCTCAGGAGTATGGTCCTCTTAGGGAGGCTTGGAGTAGAGACCTTGGGTATGAATTGAAAGGGGTAGATTTTTAAAAATTGATTAAAGCTATTCCAAAATGGGTTAGGTCTGCCAAGCTTCAGGAGAGTCAATGATAAACCTCCCACTATCCTCCACCCTTCTCACATACATCTCTTCTCCTTATACACATAGAATCTAAATCCCCTTTCTCCAAACACCTTTTTTTTTCTTATACATCCCTATCCTCCTTCCCTCACTTTTCGTCACCACTCTTCCTTATCTTCTCCCCTTCTTTCTTCAGTCCTTTCCTTCATGTTTCTTCTCTACTCTCTTTTAGTTCTCTCCTGTATCTTCTCATTGCCCTAACCACTTTTGCTCATTCCATAGCACTCTCTCTTCAACTTCTTCCTCTCCCCCATTATCTGTGCATAGCCTGCTCCTCCAGCATTTGTTGTCTTCTGCCTCCCATCTTAAGGGATGAACCTGCCCTACCTGGGAATTCATGCTGCTGTTCTTGCAGTTACTTGTTTCTACCAGTGCTGCAAAGAAACTCATGTGCTTCCCTTCAGAACTTCACAGGCTACTATGAGATGAGTAACCATTTTCATCACTTTCTTGTAATCTATATGGGTAGCCATTTTGGCAGTTTTTCCTGTGCTTGCCGTGAACCATTTTGTCCATAATGCACTGCCCTAGGCTGTGGCTAGGAAACTTGCATGATCCTTCTGGATCTAGCATTATTGAATTTAAACCATTTAAAGGTTGTGGTGGGTTTTTTTTTGTCTCTACCCTTTCTCTCTTCACCATCCTCCCATAAGTCATTGCAAGTTTTCATGATGTATCTGCCCTTCCTATCCCCAGTCCTAGACTGTACAGATGGCTGAAGTTCTGCCTGTGCAGCAGAACCAAACCTTTCAGCATCCTGCTAGAAGAAGCAGTTCTGACCTTTTACTAACACCTGTAACTTCCAGAACAGGTTCAGCACCTTCATGCCTGACTGACAGGGTAAAAGGATTCAGCCCTTGGAAGGAAAAACAAAGCTACTATAAATACCCAGCCCAGTCCTTGGTTCAGCGCCCTGACCAGATCACCACCTATGCAAAGGGAGCAAGGTTTGGCAGAAGACCTAACCATTCCCCCAACATCAATGCAAGGGAACTAAAATGTGAACCTCCAAGCCTCAGCATATTATTGTCTCTTAAAGAAGAGGGCTTTGACCAACAGTTTTGGTTGTTGCTTTTTTTTTGTTTTTTTTTTTACCTCAAAGCATCAGGAGTGGGATTCACCTCTGTCTATAAAGCTGCTGAACTTTTTTAGGAGTTCAGGTTTTAGGGAGTGTGGATTATTAAAGAGGAAAGGCAGAAGAAATGCTACAAAATCCAGCAGCAGCAACATATTAACCAAGGTAAGACCTTCCATACCAGATTCCCTGTTGGGGAGACAGAGCTAGGTTTAAGAACTGTCTGCTACTAAGAAAAGAGTGTAGTGTAGGAAAATCCTGATGAATGTATCTACTTGCACCTAAATTAAACTGTTTAACTTTAGTGGAATATACAAATGACTGTATAAAGTTGTAGAACATATTACCTTATTGCCTATCCAAGTTGCCGTAAGCCCTTCACAGTTTGAAGCAACCTGTGTGCAATGCTTTTTGAATGGGAGAAGCATGAGGAATGAGTAGATTCTTTGCCAACCAGCCTTCTAGCTATGCTAGTCCTGGCTCTGCCCTCAACCAGTCCACTACAAATACACTTGCTTAGCCCCATCTGTTGCATCTCTTCCAAGGTTACATATCAATCTCTCACCCTTAGGTTTCAGTTCACCTCTATGTCCAGTTTTGATCCACACATGATTCTGGGAGTAGCATTTTGTATTTCCCACCTTTTTTTTTTTTTTTTTTTTAATCTAATTCTTTAAAGAGGTTTTTCTGTTATTTTGTAAATTCTGTTGCTTCCTTTCCTCTATGTACTGGATGCTTCTCATTATTTCTGCTAATTGGAATACTTGTCCAAGTTTAGTGATGAATCCTGGATATTTGCTTTCATTCCTCACACTTTTTCAGCATTTTGGGTCTGATGCTGTTGAGGAGGCCTGAAAGCCTATGATAATAGCTCTACATGTACAATATATTTCTAAGTTCAATATTTTTATTGAAAAATTCTAATACGTACAATCCCCAACCCACAGGACATCATTCTCAAATAACTGAGTTCCCAGCACAATTAACCATTAACAAGTTGACAAAAAGCATCCAATGGTACCCTTTTAAACTGTTGAATGTTACATCTCTTAAGAGCATCCGCTTCATATTTCCAAAACAGACACCATTCTACAAGGCATTCATTGACAAAGCAGTATTATCTTAAAATCAGTCGTATAGCTAGCCCCATAAGCATAATAACTTAGGTATAATCTATTTCTATAAAACCCAATCTACTTTTGGCTCTAGGAATATACAGTTCAGCATACACTGATTCTTATACACGAATATGTGGGCATAGAGGAGTTTTCTTGTTTGTACATGCAGATTTTCAAGATATTTAAGAGGCCAATCTTCAGTTTCAATGCCATATGAAAGCATGGGGATTGGAAGCTGATTAATGGCTTGTATCTTATTCTATGGTGATAACACATCTTTTTTTCTCAAGTGATTTATGCTGGTGGTTACACCTTCCTGTACTTCTGGATATTTATACATGCCATCTTACTCAAGTTCCTTTATGTTGGTCATTGGTCAGAAAGATATTTACTGCCATAGGCGCCCGGTATAAGAGGCTTGGAGAGGCTAAGCCTCCCCCTGCTGCAGCAGAATGGATCAGCTGTGGAGTCCAGCTGCTCTGAGGGGATTAAATTGTTGATTTACTGCCATCCTCACAGCAGGAGCTGCAGTGAAAGCCCTCAGGCAGTTGTAGAAATTGGTTTATGGTTGGTTTACCTTACTGCTGGGAAAGCAGGGGGGATTGGCTGGAGGTGTCCTGGGTTGCCAGGGAGATATTTAACGAGGATGACTTCCTGACCTGCACTGAGGACAGATAGCAGCAGAACGGATACTGGGCCAGCATGATCAGAAAAAGTCACCAGACAACAAAGGTAGAAAAGATCATTTTATTTTCATTATAGTGTTTGGAATATGTCCACTTTGAGAATCAGGTGCTCAACATTAAAAGTTTATATTTATTTACTTATTTATGGCATTTTATCCCACATTAAACATGAATTAGGGTGTTTTGTGGCTCTACATGAGAACTGTGATGATATGATCCCTTGTTTCATATTGTTGACAGTCTGCATTTTCTGTATGGGTGGTATATTGGTGTATTAGGTTCTGCCCAGTGTAAAATTTATGGTACAGTAAGGTTCTGAGCGTGTTTTTGCACAAAATTGTGCATAGTGTTTTGCAGTTGAGCGATTGTGGTTAGAATATGCTTTGAGCAACCACTTTATTCTTTGACATATGATACATATCTAATATCTAAATTTAATAAAAGGTATTGTGACTTTTATTTTTTCTGTGTGTTATCAAACAATTATGGATTTAAGCTCCACCCCTGGCCCCACCCTAACCCCACCCCCTTTAACCTCCCCAAACAGTTGGGCCACCAACCGCCTATGTTTACTGCTTTTGTCAACTCTCCTGTAAGTAAGGTTACCTTAGCAAATTTGTGTCAGCCCAACTTATTCTGATGCCATCTGAAGCTGATTTATTTTTGTACTAAATGGAATGTTTCTCCTAAGTTGTGATCACGGGGACTATAGAACTTCTAGTTTTCCACAAACAGTGAGTGTGATGTTAGCGGTGAATTGGTGCTACCTTTAGGATTAAGGTGAAACCTGTAACCCAAAGAGTTAATAGACGTTCTCAAAGGGTTAAACACGATACAGAGGCTTCACCAAGGCCCTCCATTGTCTTCTGTTACTATCTCTTCCTTGGCTCCTGGGGTGATGTGATGGTGAGAGTGGTTGGTTGGCATTGTGTTCCCATTAAGATTTAGATGCTGGATAGAGCAACCCCTGAGCTTGGTGGTTGGCAGAAAATTTGCACAAACTTGGGCCAACATTCTGTCCTGCATGCTTCCAGCCTCACCTGCATAAAACTGTTCAAGGTGGCTACTTTACTGGCCAGCTGACAACCGTAGCCCCATCTCTGCAGCAGGAGGAAAGCCATGGCATGGCAGTGTTTCATATCTGCAATTGCCTGCTTCCTCCACAACGTTGCTAAGAAGTGACCCCTGGAGGCCTGTGTGGTTCAAACTTCCTAGTGAGCCAGCAGTGAAAGAAGCAGGCAGTTGCCAATATGAAGTGCTGTTTTCCTCCAGCTATGGAAGGCAGAAAAGGATATGGAGGAGGGGAATATTTCCATTTAAAACATACAGCTGCTATACCAAAAATCTTGGTCCTATGAGGAACACTCCTTTGCTGCTAGCCCCGCACTAGATAAATGTAGTCTAGCAGCACGATGCCTTTCACGTGCAAGAGCCATGTCCAAGGCCATGTTTTCCTTAGGCTTCATATTACTCTGCTGACAAGGAAAGGCAGCAAATGCACCAAGAAGTATAGCTGATAATCTGCACATCCACAATATCAAAAAGGTATGAGCAGCAGGTGGGATTTCAATTATCAAGGCAATTAGTAGAGCAGAAGTGCTAATTAGATCACTCAAAATATTTACATTTTTCTTGGCGTTAACCTTCCTACTCGGGGATTATTTAGAGGTTATTTCTTATCCCCATAGTGCTTTCCTGTTTCTCTTTTCCCTCATCTAGTCTCTGTTACTTTGGTGATGACTCAATGAAAGAAAAACTACAGCAGCTAGTGCAGCAAACATCAAAGAAATGTCAGAAGTATCGTAACCTGGACAGAATCCCAAGCATTGCCACTGACCTAAGGGGAATCCTTGAGGAGCACCTGGCCCTGTTGAAAACAAAAGTACATGCAAGGGCTCTCAGCCATTTGCGTGCTCAGAAAACAGACAAGACTCCACCCCTTGGACTCAAAAACTTGTGTTAGAGGCGTGGGGCACAAGAATGGCTTAGAGATCTAATGTATTATTTTGTTTTCAGTAATACCCACTGCCACAGTCTTCTGGCAAGAATCAGGAGATGCTGTATTGGTGGCAATGGCAGAATAACAGGAGATGTGAGATGAGGTGAGAAGATGAAAGATGAGGGAGATCCCGGATGGAGGGTACAATGACACAAACGTAAATTGTTTAGTATAGAGCTGTCTGGTTTTTCAGATCAGTCAGTTTTGTATATATAACTTATTCCCTTATTTATGATCTAGTAGGGCAATTAGCTAGCTTGTGTCGTCTTGGTCTTCTCACAGACCATAGACAGGCTTGCTTAGCCCTAGTAATGGGCCATAAACTTTAACAAGTGTCTGTTTGTTTCAAACAGACTCTGAAATAACACAGAGACATTTTCAGTGAAGGACAAGTATGAGTGATAAGTATTCAAGGGAAGGAGGTTACAAAGGGCAAATGATGAATATTTGAGAAAAATACCAAAGAAATAGAATTATGTGAAGGTGAACTTAGAAGTCAGAGTTGAAGAATACTAGATAAGAGAAAATATAAGGCATAAGTGATTGGACAAAATTAGGCTTCAGTAATCTGACAAGCACAACTTGTGGCAGTCAGGTTTTGTTAAGCTTCCAAAGGAAACAGAGAGTGGGAGAGATTTCATGTTCCTTATACTGAAATTTGGACTGATACAGAAAATTGAATTCTTATTTATAACACTGGGATAAAAGAATTTTTATTGTAACCATTTATTTACTCTAATAACTGTTAGTATTATTATAAAAGAGAAAAACTAATCTTGAGTGTTTCCTTTGCCAGAAGGGCTTTCTTTCAGTCTTTTGGTTAGCTTCCCTTTAGAGGCAAGAGGGTTATTAATTGTTAATACAAAATATTGGACCCCAGGCACTGAGGAGACTGACAGTGATCCCAGGCAAGGTCCTATTTAATCAGTCTGTGTGCGTCCTTGTGCTTTTTGTAATTCCTTAGATCAGGAGTTCTCAACCCAGTCCTTGACATACACCCACCTATTCAGGTTTTCATGACAGCCACAATGAATATGCATGAAAGAAATTTGCATACTATGGAGGCAATACATGCAAATTCATCTCATACATGTTCTTTGAAAGGTATTAATCCGCAAACGAATCTTTTCCGGAGATGGGAAGGCGGTACGAGAGGACATGAAATGAGATTGAAGGGGGGCAGACTCAGGAAAGATGTCAGGAAGTATTTTTTCACGGAGAGGGTGGTGGACGCTTGGAATGCCCTCCCGCGGGAGGTGGTGGAGATGAAAACGGTAACGGAGTTCAAACATGCGTGGGATATGCATAAAGGAATCATGTGCATAAGGAATGGATCTTCAGAAGCTTAGCTGAAATTGGGTGGCGGAGCAGGTGGGGGGAAGAGGGGTTGGTGGTTGGGAGGCTAGGATAGGGGAGGGCAGACTTATACGGTCTGTACCAGAGCCGATGATGGGAGGCGGGACTGGTGGTTGGGAGGCGGGAAATACTGCTGGGCAGACTTATACGGTCTGTGCCCTGAAAAGGACAGGTACAAATTCAAGGTAAGGTATACACATATGAGTTTGTCTTGGGCAGACTGGATGGACCATGCAGGTCTTTTTCTGCCGTCATCTACTATGTTACTATGTTACATGTTCTTTGTGGATTTCTTCAAAACCAGACTGGTTTGATGTGTCCCGAGGACTGGATTGAGAACCCCTGTCACAGATCCATGGTCTTTAATTTTTAACCATGGGCTACTTTGGATCTGAAGAAGAGCTGGCAAAATTATTCTGCATAAAACCAACAACATATCCCAGGAAGTCTGTGTTTCTCTCACATTCACCATTCCTTGTGCCACTAGTCTCTCTGTCTGCTCGCTCTCTCTCTCTCTCTCTCTCTCTCTGTAAATAGGTACATAGAATGAAGTTACATTGGTGGACTAGTGAGCTTCTCATGTGGATATGTGAACTGCAGTGTGAATTTTATGTGGCAGCTGGCGATGGGGAGCATTGCAGAGAGTGCTCTGTTTGCTGCTGGAGTCGGTGGAGTTCCAAGGGTAGGCACCATCAAGGAAGCAAAAGCAGTGGTTCTTTCTGCCACAGTGAAGGTACACGTGGTGGATTAAGCTGAGGGTATAAGGGAGAGGCTGTTTGATAAGTGGTACCAGGGTCATGCTACAGCTGCCCTGATAATGGAGAGAGGAGAGTCAAGAGTGTGGCTTAGCACTGGGAGAGTCTCCAATGCTACGGAAAGAGAGGAGCTAAAGTGAGTGAAGTGACAGTCCTAGAGGCACAGGAGTACTGTGGAGAGGGGCATGTGAGGAAACTGGCTACCCTGGTTTAATGGAAGGTTTTAAAGATTGTTTCTCAACTCTGCCTTGACCAATAGTGCACTCTCTCTCATTACAATGATTTTTTATATGTTTGTGTGAAAATGATTTGGAATGTGGAAAAAGTTAAGACACAGCTCTAATTAATTTGGTATGTGAAGGGAGAGGTGGAGCCTGTTTCAAGTTCAGACTGGCCACCTGGACTGAGAAACATGACCACATTGCCACATATTCAAGCATATTTTGTATGGCTTGTTTACCAAAACACAGAATGCTTGAGCATTTCTCTAATTTTCCTTAGCTCTGAACATGAGTTCTAAGCCTAATTAAAAAGAGGACTTTCTGCCACTGTGAGTAACATACATAGAGGCATATTTTCAAAGCACTTAGCCTTCCAAAGTTCCATAGAAACCTATGGAACTTTAGAAGGCTAAGTGCTTTGAAAATATGCCTCATACTGTGCAAAGAACCATATTTCCTGGTCAAAGAAACTCCTGGCTTTCACTGTGAACAAGGTCCCCCCAGCTGATAAGATCCTGGATGTAGAGATTAAGGACCAGTGATGTGGGTATAGTTATGATGTATGTATAAGTGAGATGGCTGCCCCTGGTGACCAGTCGGAAGCCCACATGGCAGCCCTGGACTCTCACTGCTGAGAAGGACTAGATCCAAAATCAAGACACAATTACGGAAGATGTCTCCCAGGAGCGCAGCATACCCCTTGCATCCAACAATGAAGTGGCCTCTAATACTCTGCCTAGCCCTCATGGGCTTCTTGATGGAAGCCTACCCTGAAGGCACTGACACTAAACCAATCCCAATAATCTGGGTCTTACCCAGAAAACCCAATATCCGCAAACAACCCAGACCCACTAACAAACACCTTTTAGAAAGCTCAGACTCATGTACACAAAACTCCAAGAGCCCTAACCTTTTTAGCCTTTCCTCGTATAGAAGCAGTTTCATCCCCTCTATTATTTTGGTTGCTCCTTTGAACCTTTTCTAATTCCATTATATCTTTTTGAGATACGGGGACCAGAATTGAACACAATACTCAAGGTGAGGTTGCACCATGGAGTGATACAGAGGCATTATAATATTTGTGGTGTTATTTTGCATCCCTCTTCTAATAATTTCTAGCGTCGTATTTGCTTTTTTTTTTTTTTTTTTTGCCACGACCACCACACACCGGGCAGAAGATTTCAGCGTATTATCTATGAAACCTAGGTCTTTTTCTTGCGTACCGACTCCTAAGTGGACCCTATGATTTGGATTATTCTTCCCCATAAGCATCACTTTGCATTTGTCTACATTAAATGTCCTCTGCCATTTGGATGCCCAGCCTTCCAGTTTCGTAAGGTCTTCCTGCAATTTTTCACAATCTGCATGCATTTTGACAACTTTGATTAGTTTTGTGTCATCTACAAATTTAATCACCTCACTCATTGTTCTGATTTCCAGATCATTTATAAATATGTTAAATAGCATTGGTCCCAGTACAGATCCCTGCATCACTCCACTATTTATTTTATTTATTTGTTGCATTTGTATCCCACATTTTCCCACCTATTTGTAGGCTCAATGTGGCTTACATTATGCCATAATGGCGATCACCATTTCCGGAATGAGAAATACAAAGTGATATTGCACTAAAGTTCATAAATGATAGAGTAAATTAAGCAGTCAAGTATAGAAAGTTCATTTCCGGCATGAGAAATAAAGTGGTAGTGCGTCAAAATTCATTAGTGACAGAGTAAATGAAGCAGTCAAGTGTAGAGAGTTCGGTTTTGTCTAGTTTTGGTAGAGTTTCGTTGTCTAGTATTTAGGATGGATCATTGTGGTATGCCTTTTTGAACAGGTTGGTTTTTAGTGATTTTCGGAAGACTGTTAGGTCGTGCATTGTTTTTATGGCGTATGGTAGTGCATTCCATAGTTGCGTGCTTATGTAGGAGAAGCTGGATGCATATGTTGATTTATATTTAAGTCCTTTGCAACGGGGGTAGTGGAGATTCAAGAATGTGGGTGCTGACCTTTTTGTGTTCCTGGTTAAGTCTATGAGGTCTTACATATAGACCGGGGCCTCGCCGTGAATGATTTTATGGACCAGGGTGCAAATTTTGAATGAATGCAATTCATTCTTTTAGTGGGAGCCAGTGTAGTTTTTCTCTTAGGGGTTTGGCACTTTCGTATTTCCAAGTAGGAGTCTGGCTGCTGTGGTTTGGGCAGTTTGGAGTTTCTTAATGATTTGTTCTTTGCATCCGGCATAGATGGCATTGCAGTAATCTAGATGGCTTAGCACCATTGATTGTACTACTATTCACTCCTCCATTTAGAAAAATGGCCATTTAACCCTACCCTCTCTTTTCTGTCCAATAACCAATTCTTAATTCAAAGGACAGTGCATCCTTTCCCATGACTTTTTAATTTTCTCAGGAATCTCTCATGAGATACTCTGGCAAAAGCTTTCTGAAAATCTAGATACACTACATCAACCGGCTCACCTTTATCCATATGTTTATTCACACCTTCAAAGAAATGAAGAAAATTGGTGAGCCAAGACCTGCCTTGGCTGAATCCATGCTGACTCTGTCCCATTAATTTTATTTTTTATAATCGTTTCCACTATTTTGCCTCTGCACCGAAGTCAGGCATACCGGTCTGTAATTTCCTGGATCACCCCTGGAACCCTTTTTAAAAATCAGCATCACACTGGCCACCCTCCAGTTTTCAAGTACTACTGACGATTTTGACAACTGCAGATCAGCAACTTCATGTTTGAGTTCTTTCAATACCCTGGGGTGTATACCATCCAATCCTGGTGATTTATCACTCTTTAACTTGTCATTTTGGCTCAGTACATCTTCCAAGTTCACCAAGATTTCTTTCAAGTCACCCCTGAAATCCACTTCCAGTAGAGGTAGATCGCTTACATCTCCTTCTGTAAAGACTGAAGCAAAGAATTCATTCAATTTCTCCACTGTGGCCTTGTCCTCCCTGAGTGCTCCTTCCTGATCTAACAACCCCACAGATTCCCTCACAAGCTTTCTGCTTCTTTTATACCTGAAACAAAAAAGTGTTGCTATGAGAGTTTTTGTCTCCATGGCAATTTTTTCTTTATATTCTCTTTTAGACTTCTTTATCAGTGCTTTGCATCTGGCTTGACAGTGCTTATGTTGCTTCTTATTTTCTTCATTCATTTTCTATTTTTTTGAAGGCTGTTATTTTGGCTCTAATAGCCTCTTTCACCTCACCTTTTAACCATGCTGGCTGTCATTTGCTTTTTTTTTTTCAATATTTGTTAATACATGGAATATATTTTATCTGGGTTTCCATAATGGTATTTTTAAACAACGTCCATGCCCAATTTAAAATCCTAACTTTTGCGTCCAATCCTTTCAGCTTCTTTTTAACCATTTTCTTCATTTTGTCATAGTCACCCTTTCAAAAATTAAAAGCTACTACACTAGATTTCCATAGAGACTTCACTCCAGTTATCGACTGGGACCAGTTGCTCCAAGCAGTCATTTATTACATTTAGAAATTTTACCTCCCTAATGTAACATTTATCCTGTCAATATTAGGATAATTGAAACATCCACAATTATAAGGTTACCCAATTTGTCAGCTTTCCTAATTTCTATAAACATGTTCTCCATAGTTTGAGGATGCGGAGTCAAGGACTGCTCTTGTACACCGCATCTCAGGAAAGATATAGTAGAATTGGAAAAGGTGCAGCGAAGGGTGACTAAAATGATAGCAGGGATGGGACGACTTCCCTATGGAGAAAGACTAAGGAGGCTAGGGCTTTTCAGCTTGGAGAAGAGACGGCTGAGGGGGAGACATGATAGAGGTATATAAAATATTGAGTGGAGTGGAACAGGTGGATGTGAAGCGTCTGTTCACGCTTTCCAAAAATACTAGGACTAGGGGGCATGTGATGAAACTACAGTGTAGTAAATTTAAAACAAATCAGAGAAAAAGTTTCTTCACCCAATGCATAATTAAACTCTGGAATTTATTGCTGGAGAACATGGGGAAGGCGGTTAGCTTAGCAGAGTTTAAAAAGGGCTAGACGGTTTCCTAAAGGACAAGTCCATAAACCACTACTAAATGGACTTGGGAAAAGTCCACAATTCCAGGAATAACATGTATAGAATGTTTGTACATTTGGGAAGCTCGCCAGGTGCCCTTGGCCTGGATTGGCCACTGTCGTGCACAGGATGCTGGGCTTGATGGACCTTTGCTCTTTTCCCAGTGTGGCATTACTTATGTACAGGGAATGTTCATACAATTAGAAGAGGTGGAGCCATGGGATGTTCTTGCAGGTAAAGAAGGTGAAGCTAGGGAATGCTCCTGCATGCAACTATATTACCCATTTCCATCAGCAGCTACAACTTAAAAAGGCAAAGCAGACAAGTGCTGTAACTGAAGGGAGTTGAAAATAATGCACGGGGGAACTAAGCTTGGCAGTACAAATTGGTGAACAATTTCTTAGCTATTAAGCTCTTTCCTACCCCTACTCCCTTTTTTAAAACCTTTCGAGTCTCTTAGGAAAATAGGACCAAGAGGAAGGGAACAGTAGGGGTATTTTTTGTCTGAGAGTTCTATTGCTGCTATGGTTGAGCAAACATTAAATGTTTCTGCAGCTCAGGCCCCAAGGGTTTGAAGGGCATAAAGCCTGGCATTGTGGATTCAGCTGGAGCAGTGACTGACCATTTGGGAAGTGATGTGTCCCTTAGACCTTTAAGTACATAAGTATTGCCATACTGGGAAAGACCAAAGGTCCATCAAGCCCAGCATCCTGTTTCCAACAGTAGCCAATCCAGGTCACAAATATCTGGCAAGATCCCAAAAATGTACAAAACATTTTATACTGCTTATCCCAGAAATAATGGATGTCCCCCAAGTCCATTTAATAATGTTCTATGGACTTTTCCTTTAGGAAGCCGTCCAAACCTTTTTTTTTAAACTCTGCTAAGCTAACCGCCTTTACCACATTCTCTGGCAATGAATTCCAGAGTTTAATTACACGTTGCAGCTACCAAACAGGGAATGTAGTCAGTATTCCACTGGAATATTAGCACAAAAATGAGATTAGGTGGAGAAAGCCAGCTGCACATTATCACATCACTGAGTCAATGTTTCAGCAGAGGAAGAGCTGGGGCTCTGGAAGAGTGGCAGGAGATAGAAGAAAGGCCAGGTCAAGTGGTTACACTTCATGTACCACTTGAATCATCAGCCTCTCTCACCCTGGCCAGTAAACCTTCAGTCTTTGGCTGGACGTCTCAGTACATTCTTGTTCCTCAGTCAAATTCCATACCAAAGAATGTAAAACTGATGGAACAAAACAAGCAATTTTACTGTGAAGGTAAACGTTCCACTAACACCAGTTAAAGTGCTGCTGCACCATGAAATGGAGCAAAAGGAGATCCACAGTAGTCATCTGAACCTTCACTTTGAAAACATCCGTAGAGCGAAGTCTCATAGCAAGAGACAAAAAATATAAATATATTTTGTGAAAGTGTTCACTGAAGGCCCTTCTGCCTATAAATAAAATATCTTTTTAACTAGTGGAAAGCAAGGAGGAGGGAAGGAGAGTGGACACCTACGACAGATCACAGGTAGCCATGATGAAACTTCACTCTTGGAAAGATCAATGCAAGCAGTTCAGGATGGGGTTACACCATTCACATCCTCTGAGTAAGATCTAAACACAATTATGTGCTTTTATTTTACAATGGTCAGATTTTCTTTCGGGAACGAAGAATCTGGAGTGCTCCAGGTCTGGATGAAGTAATAAAAGAGAGAAACATTTCTTGAATCGCATGAGGACACCAAACTCTTGGGAAGATATAGTCAAATATCATAGCGGATACTTGGAATGCCCTCCTGCGGGGAGGTGGTGGAGATGAAAACGGTAACAGAATTCAAACATGTGTGGGATAAACATAAAGGAATCCTGTTCAGAAGGAATGGATCCTCAGAAGCTTAGCTGAGATTGGGTGACAGAGCCGGTGGTGGGAGGCGGGGCTGGTGGTGGGCAAGACTTCTACGGTCTGTGCCCTGAAAATGGCAGATACAAATCAAGGTAAGGTATACACAAAAAGTAGCACATATGAGTTTATCTTGTTGGGCAGACTGGATGGACCGTGCAGGTCTTTTTCTGCAGTCACCTACTATGTTACTAGCTAAGGAGTGGAGGAAAGGTTATTCCTCAGCAGGCTAAGAACCAGAAAAGCCTAGTTCAAATACTACTGCAGCTCCTTGTGACCTTTTTTTTTTTTTGGGGGGGGGGGGGGGGGGGGGGGGGAGGGTTAAATAACTTACCCAAAGTATTAAAGTTAGATTGTAAGCCCTCCAGCGACCTGAAAATACCTACTATTCCTGAATGTAACTCACCTTGAACCACTGCCAAAACCTTTATCACCTCACTCTTAGTGCTGCAACTTGCTTCTCACAGGTCTCCCACTTAGACATCTCTCTCCCCTTCAATCTATTCAAAATTCTGCTGCACGACTTATATTCCGCCAGTGTCGCAATGTTCATATTAGCCCTCTCAAGTCACTTCATTGGCTCCCTATCCATTTCCTCATACAGTTCAAACTCCTCTTATTGACTTACAAGTGCATCCACTCTGCAGCTCCTCAGTACCTCTCATCTCTCCCTACACTCCTCCCGGAACTCCATTCATCAGGTAAATCTCTTTTATCTATACCCCTTCTTCTCCACTGCCAACTCCAGACTCCGTTCCTTTTATCTTGCTAAACCGTATAACTGGAATAGACTTTCTGAGTCGGTACATCAAGCTCCGTCTCTGGCCTTATTCAAATCTAAAAGCCCACCTTTTTGAGGCAGCTTTTAACTCTTATTTAGCTGTTCAGTACCCATCTCTGTTTTAATCATTCCCGCCGTAATTCCTTTGATTAGATTGTAAACTCTGTGGAGCAGAGGCTCTCTCTTACATACTTAGTGTACAGCACTGCCTCTTATCGAGTATCACTACAGAAATGATAAATAGTAGTAGTAAAATTCAAAAATTCCCAATGGATTAATCATTAAAAGAAAGAAAACCTTAATGTTCAAAGAAGGAAAAAAGTAGGTCCTAGGGTAAGAATCCATGACTGAATTTTCTTTAAAATACTCCCAGTATATGCCAGATCCGATTATATGTTAATATACTTGCTTTCTTTTGATTTGTTACACTTGGATTTGCAACTTGTGTATAATGTAAAAATTTATAGAACACTTGTACTCTCGTTACTACTACTTAACATTTCTAAAGCGCTACTAGGGTTACGCAGCGCTGTACAATTTACATAGAAGGACAGTCCCTGCTCAAAAGAGCTTACAATCTAGTAGACAGGCTTTACTTGTGAAGTTATTAACATTCTATTATTAAAAGACCGGAAAATAATGTTAGGATTATTTTTCTAGCAATATAAACATGAAATCCAAAGGGCAGTTGAGCTGAATGTACCAAACTCTATATTTAAATACATGGTACATGACAGAGGGAATCCAAAGAACACACAAGCAAGAGCAGGTAGTCAAAAAAAACCACAAGAAGCCTTCAAGAGTGGGGCCACACAACATTAACATGTGTCAGGTCTGATCAATAAAGTACTATTGTGATACCCCCACTCTTGAAGGCTCCTTGTGCTTTTCTGGCTACCATATTTAAATACATAGCAGCTACAATTTGAAAAGAGGGCAGTGAATTTTATGCTCACGACAAATGGAACAATGTTGTATACGTTTTATAGGGCAGCGTTAGCTGAATTATGATTAGTAACAAAAACCTTTGATGCTGAATTCTCCCTTTTCTTTACACAGAGCCAATGCTGAGGTGCTTCAGTCTATAGAATGTAATCGGTTTGTGAATATGACAATGTCATAACAAAACTCTGTAAGCCACAGAGGTGGGAAAATGTGGGATACAAATGCAATAAATAATAATAATAATATTCTACTGATCACTCGTCAAACTTTTATTTCATTTAGGTTACCTCATTGAACTAGGCTCTCCTTGCATTCTAACACCTGTGGACAATTTTAAAAGTGAAAATAAATATTTTCTCCTCTAGGCCTAACAGCACCGAGCATGTTCTGCAATGCAACACCAAACTGAAGACGTGCTCCAGAGCAGACTAGAGAAAAAGAATCAAAATTTGAACAGAAATTAGACATTTCACAACCAGTATTCAAGCAGGAGTATTGTTCAGGTAGGTAACTAAGGACCCGCAATGCAGCCTGAAGTCTGCGCGTTGTACCACAATGCGCAGACCTTTCGCTGCACTGAGAGCAGGCTTTCCTAGAAAGCAAACATGGCCTTTAAACCACTGTGGACGGTTTGAAAATTGCTTCTTCGGATTCAAATCCAGGCAGGCTCTGACTGAGCCCAGCTTCTTCCTGACACAGGTGGGAGTATCCATGTTACAGTAACAGTTCAGTGATGTCTGCATCTCCTAGTCATGGTTTGAAAAGCAAGGGGGAGGGGTAACCGGCTGCCATCACTTTTCTGCTGCAGACCCCGCTACTGGGAGTGCCCTGAACATTCCACTGCCGGGGGGGGGGGGGGGGGGGGGGGGGGCGCTGTTCTTCCACAAACAAAACCAAAAAAATCAAGTTGAACTAACATTTTTATCTGAAAGACTTGCAATAGGTATACAATTAAAAGGCTCTGTTGAGAAGGACCGTCATGTGCACAGGCAGCAGGAGGACACTCCTCTTACGGACAATGTTGAACCTCTTTTGTAAGTCATCAGATGCTGAGGCAGTTCGTGTACGGACTCCTGCTAAAACGTAAGTGCTTAAACTTAAAAGCACAGCACAAACGTTGCCCAGGGAGAAGACTTTGTTCTTTACTTAATTTGCTCTCTGTGCTACAGAAAACCCTGTGACGTGCAATCTTTATTGACCCAGGCCTTTAGGCGTCCTGCCAGTTTGAAGCTGCCAGGCCTCCTCCACGTAGTTATACTCTGCTCAGCTTGAGGGGGAAGTTCTCTGTGATGAGATGGTCATCCTGCAGCATCACCACCACATTCACCTCAAACTCTGAAAAAGAAAAAAAAAAAAAACAATACTTGCATTTGAGAGGGAGGTAAGCAAGCCAGTAAATCTGGTCTTGCTCCTCCTAATACGCAAAACAATGGAATTCAAACAATGGAACATTCTGTTCCATTCTTCGGTAATGGGTGAGGGAGTGAAGAGGGTAGCAGCAAGGGATGTGTCACTCAAGCAGGGCTGGTGATGGTGCAGGGGCCGGGGAGTGCTGCATGACAAACGTAGGTGGTAGGGAGTGGGGGAGTGCTGCCTCACAAACACAGCTGCTGGTGATGGAGGACTGCTGAATTACTCAAATGTAGCTGTTAGAAGTAGGGGTGAGGAAGTGCTGCATTACTCGAATGTGAGTGATGGTGGTGGTAGTAGGGTGGCTAGGAGTCCTGCATCACTGGGGGTAGGGGTGGAGTGTGCTGCATCACTCAAGCGAGGCTGGGGGGGAGGAGAGTGCTGATTCACTCAAGCGGGGCTGCTGATGGAGGGGGGAGGAGAGTGCTGCATCACTCAAGCGGGGTTGCTGCTGGGGGGGAGGAGAGTGCTGCGTCACTCAAGCGGGGCTGCTGCTGGGGGGAGGAGAGTGCTGCATCACTCAAGTGGGGCTGCTGCTGGGGGGGGGAGGAGAGTGCTGCGTCACTCAAGCGGGGCTGCTGCTGGAGGCGAGGAGAGTGCTGCGTCACTCAAGCGGGGCTGCTGCTGGGGGGGAAGAGAGTGCTGCGTCACTCAAGCGGGGCTGCTGCTGGGGGGGAAGAGAGTGCTGCGTCACTCAAGCGGGGCTGCTGCATCACTCAAGCGGGGCTGCTGCTGGAGGCGAGGAGAGTGCTGCGTCACTCAAGCAAGGTTGTTGGGGGAGGAGGGTGCTGTGTCACTCAAGCGGGGCTGCTGGTGGAGGGGGGAGGAGAGTGCTGCGTCACTCAAGTGGGGTTGCTGCTGGGGGGGGGGATGAGAGTGCTGCGTCACTCAAGCGGGGCTGCTGCTGGGGGGAGGAGGGTGTTGCGTCACTCAAGCGGGGCTGCTGCTGGAGGCGAGGAGAGTGCTGCGTCACTCAAGCGGGGCTGCTGGTGGAGGGGGGAGAAGAGTGCTGCATCACTCAAGGGGCTGCTGCTGGGGGGGAGGAGAGTGCTGCGTCACTCAAGCGGGGCTGGGGGGAGGAGAGTGCTGCGTCACTCAAGCGGGGCTGCTGGTAGAGGGGGGAGGAGAGTGCTGCGTCACTCAAGTGGGGTTGCTGCTGGGGAGGAGGAGAGTGCTGCGTCAATCAAGCGGGGCTGCTGCTGGGGGGGAGGAGAGTGCTGCGTCTCTCAAGCGGGGCTGCTGCTGGGGGGAGGAGGGTGTTGCGTCACTCAAGCGGGGCTGCTGGTGGAGGGGGGAGAAGAGTGCTGCATCACTCAAGGGGCTGCTGCTGGGGGGGAGGAGAGTGCTGCGTCACTCAAGCGGGGCTGCTGCTGGGGGGGGAGGAGAGTGCTGCGTCACTCAAGCGAGGCTGCTGCTGGGGGGAGGAGAGTGCTGCATCACTCAAGTGGGGCTGCGTCACTCAAGCGGGGTTGTTGGGGGAGGAGAGTGCTGCGTCACTCAAGCAGGGCTGCTGCTGGGGGGGAAGAGAGTGCTGCGTCACTCAAGCGGGGCTGCTGCTGGGGGGGAAGAGAGTGCTGCGTCACTCAAGCGGGACTGCTGCTGGGGGGGAAGAGAGTGCTGCGTCACTCAAGCGGGGCTGCTGCGTCACTCAAGCGGGGCTGCTGCTGGAGGCGAGGAGAGTGCTGCGTCACTCAAGCAAGGTGGTTGGGGGAGGAGGGTGCTGTGTCACTCAAGCGGGGCTGCTGGTGGAGGGGGGAGGAGAGTGCTGCATCACTCAAGGGGCTGCTGCTGGGGGGGAGGAGAGTGCGTCACTCAAGCGGGGCTGCTGGTAGAGGGGGGAGGAGAGTGCTGCGTCACTCAAGTGGGGTTGCTGCTGGGGGGGGGAGGAGGGTGTTGCGTCACTCAAGCGGGGCTGGGGGGAGGAGAGTGCTGCGTCACTCAAGCGGGGCTGCTGGTAGAGGGGGGAGGAGAGTGCTGCGTCACTCAAGCGGGGCTGCTGCTGGGGGGGAGGAGGGTGTTGCGTCACTCAAGCGGGGCTGCTGCTAGAGGCGAGGAGAGTGCTGCGTCACTCAAGCGGGGTTGTTGGGGGAGGAGGGTGCTGTGTCACTCAAGCGGGGCTGCTGGTGGAGGGGGGAGGAGAGAGCTGCATCACTCAAGGGGCTGCAGCGTCACTCAAGTGGGGTTGCTGCTGGGCGGGAGGGGAGTGCAGCGTCACTCAAGTGGGGTTGCTGCTGGGGGGGAGGAGAGTGCTGCGTCACTCAAGCGGGGCTGCTGCTGGGGGGAGGAGGATGTTGCGTCACTCAAGCGGGGCTGCTGGTGGAGGGGGGAGGAGAGTGCTGCGTCACTCAAGCGGGGCTGCTGGTGGAGGGGGGAGGAGAGTGCTGCGTCACTCAAGCGGGGCTGCTGGTGGAGGGGGGAGAAGAGTGCTGCATCACTCAAGGGGCTGCTGCTGGGGGGGAGAAGAGTGCTGCATCACTCAAGCGGGGTTGCTGCTGGGGAGGAGGAGAGTGCTGCGTCACTCAAGCGGGGTTGCTGCTGGGGAGGAGGAGAGTGCTGCGTCACTCAAGCGGGGCTGCTGCTGGGGGGGAGGAGAGTGCTGCGTCACTCAAGTGGGGTTGCTGCTGGGGGGGGAGGAGAGTGCTGCTTCACTCAAGCGGGGCTGCTGCTGGGGGGGAGGAGGGTGTTGCGTCACTCAAGCGGGGCTGCTGCTAGAGGCGAGGAGAGTGCTGCGTCACTCAAGCGGGGTTGTTGGGGGAGGAGGGTGCTGTGTCACTCAAGCGGGGCTGCTGGTGGAGGGGGGTAGAAGAGTGCTGCATCACTCAAGGGGCTGCTGCTGGGGGGGAGGAGAGTGCAGCGTCACTCAAGCGGGGCTGCTGCTGGGGGGAGGAGGATGTTGCGTCACTCAAGCGGGGCTGCTGGTGGAGGGGGGAGGAGAGTGCTGCGTCACTCAAGCGGGGCTGCTGGTGGAGGGGGGAGGAGAGTGCTGCGTCACTCAAGCGGGGCTGCTGGTGGAGGGGGGAGAAGAGTGCTGCATCACTCAAGCGGGGTTGCTGCTGGGGGGGAGAAGAGTGCTGCATCACTCAAGCGGGGTTGCTGCTGGGGAGGAGGAGAGTGCTGCGTCACTCAAGCGGGGCTGCTGCTGGGGGGGAGGAGAGTGCTGCGTCACTCAAGCGGGGTTGCTGCTGGGGGGAGGAGGGTGTTGCGTCACTCAAGCGGGGCTGCTGGTGGAGGGGGGGAGAAGAGTGCTGCATCACTCAAGGGGCTGCTGCTGGGGGGGAGGAGAGTGCTGCGTCACTCAAGCGGGGCTGCTGCTGGGGGGGGAGGAGAGTGCTGCGTCACTCAAGCGGGGCTGCTGCTGGGGGGGAGGAGAGTGCTGCGTCACTCAAGCGGGACTGCTGCTGGGGGGGGAGGAGAGTGCTGCGTCACTCAAGCGGGACTGCTGCTGGGGGGGGAGGAGAGTGCTGCGTCACTCAAGCGGGACTGCTGCTGGGGGGGGAAGAGAGTGCTGCGTCACTCAAGCGGGGCTGCTGCTGGGGGGGGAAGAGAGTGCTGCGTCACTCAAGCGGGGCTGCTGCTGGGGGGAAAGAGTGCTGCGTCACTCAAGCGGGGCTGCTGCTGGGGGGAAAGAGAGTGCTGCGTCACTCAAGCGGGGCTGCTGCTGGGGGGAAAGAGAGTGCTGCGTCACTCAAGCGGGGCTGCTGCTGGAGGCGAGGAGAGTGCTGCGTCACTCAAGCAGGGTTGTTGGGGGAGGAGGGTGCTGTGTCACTCAAGCGGGGCTGCTGGTGGAGGGGGGAGGAGAGTGCTGCATCACTCAAGTGGGGTTGCTGCTGGGGAGGAGGAGATTGCTGCGTCACTCAAGCGGGGCTGCTGCTGGGGGGGAGGAGAGTGCTGCGTCACTCAAGCGGGGCTGCTGGTAGAGGGGGGAGGAGAGTGCTGCGTCACTCAAGTGGGGTTGCTGCTGGGGGGGGGAGGAGAGTGCTGCGTCACTCAAGCGGGGCTGCTGCTGGGGGGGGGAGGAGGGTGTTGCGTCACTCAAGCAAGGCTGCTGCTGGAGGCGAGGAGAGTGCTGCGTCACTCAAGCGGGGTTGTTGGGGGAGGAGGGTGCTGTGTCACTCAAGCGGGGCTGCTGCTGGAGGAGAGTGCTGCGTCACTCAAGCGGGGTTGTTGGGGGAGGAGGGTGCTGTGTCACTCAAGCGGGGCTGCTGGTGGAGGGGGGGAGGAGAGTGCTGCGTCACTCAAGCGGGGCTGCTGGTGGAGGCTGGGGGGAGGCAAGCGCTGCGTCACTCAAGCGGGGTTGTTGGGGGAGGAGGGTGCTGTGTCACTCAAGCGGGGCTGCTGGTGGAGGGGGGGAGGAGAGTGCTGCATCACTCAAGCGGGGCTGGGGGGAGGAGAGTGCTGCGTCACTCAAGCGGGGCTGCTGGTAGAGGGGGGAGGAGAGTGCTGCGTCACTCAAGCGGGGCTGCTGGTGGAGGGGGGAGGAGAGTGCTGCATCACTCAAGGGGCTGCTGCTGGGGGGGAGGAGAGTGCTGCGTCACTCAAGCGGGGCTGCTGCTGGGGGGGAGGAGGGTGTTGCGTCACTCAAGCGGGGCTGCTGCTGGAGGCGAGGAGAGTGCTGCGTCATTCAAGCGGGGCTGCTGGTGGAGGGGGGAGAAGAGTGCTGCATCACTCAAGTGGGGTTGCTGCTGGGGAGGAGGAGAGTGCTGCGTCACTCAAGCGGGGCTGCTGCTGGGGGGGAGGAGAGTGCTGCGTCACTCAAGCGGGGCTGCTGCTGGGGGGAGGAGGGTGTTGCGTCACTCAAGGGGCTGCTGCTGGGGGGAGGAGAGTGCTGCGTCACTCAAGCGGGGCTGCTGCTGGGGGGAGGAGAGTGCTGCGTCACTCAAGCGGGGCTGCTGCTGGGGGGAGGAGAGTGCTGCGTCACTCAAGCGGGGCTGCTGCTGGGGGGAGGAGAGTGCTGCGTCACTCAAGCGGGGCTGCTGCTGGGGGGGGAGGAGAGTGCTGCGTCACTCAAGCGGGGCTGCTGCTGAGGGGGGAGGAGAGTGCTGCGTCACTCAAGCGGGGCTGCTGCTGGAGGCGAGGAGAGTGCTGCGTCACTCAAGCGGGGCTGCTGCTGGGGGGGAGGAGAGTGCTGCGTCACTCAAACGGGGCTGCTGCGTCACTCAAGCGGGGCTGCTGCTGGGGGGAAGAGAGTGCTGCGTCACTCAAGCAGGGTTGTTGGGGGAGGAGGGTGCTGTGTCACTCAAGCGGGGCTGCTGGTGGAGGGGGGAAGAGAGTGCTGCATCACTCAAGGGGCTGCTGCTGGGGGGGAGGAGAGTGCTGCGTCACTCAAGCGGGGCTGCTGGTAGAGGGGGGAGGAGAGTGCTGCGTCACTCAAGTGGGGTTGCTGCTGGGGGAGGGAGGAGAGTGCTGCGTCACTCAAGCGGGGCTGCTGCTGGGGGGGAGGAGGGTGTTGCGTCACTCAAGCGGGGCTGCTGCTAGAGGCGAGGAGAGTGCTGCGTCACTCAAGCGGGGTTGTTGGGGGAGGAGGGTGCTGTGTCACTCAAGCGGGGCTGCTGGTGGAGGGGGGAGGAGAGTGCTGCATCACTCAAGGGGCTGCAGCGTCAAGTGGGGTTGCTGCTGGGGGGGAGGAGAGTGCTGCATCACTCAAGTGGGGTTGCTGCTGGGGGGGAGGAGAGTGCTGCGTCACTCAAGCGGGGCTGCTGGTGGAGGGGGGAGGAGAGTGCTGCGTCACTCAAGCGGGCTGCTGGTGGAGGGGGCAGGAGAGTGCTGCGTCACTCAAGCGGGGCTGCTGGTGGAGGGGGGAGGAGAGTGCTACGTCACTCAAGCGGGGCTGCTGCTGGGGGGGAGGAGGGTGTTGCGTCACTCAAGCGGGGCTGCTGCTGGAGGCGAGGAGAGTGCTGCGTCACTCAAGCGGGGTTGTTGGGGGAGGAGGGTGCTGTGTCACTCAAGCGGGGCTGCTGGTGGAGGGGGGAGGAGAGTGCTGCATCACTCAAGTGGGGTTGCTGCTGGGGAGGAGGAGAGTGCTGCGTCACTCAAGCGGGGCTGCTGCTGGGGGGGAGGAGAGTGCTGCGTCACTCAAGCGGGGCTGCTGCTGGGGGGGAGGAGAGTGCTGCGTCACCCAAGCGGGTCTGCTGCTGGGGGGAGGAGGGTGTTGCGTCACTCAAGCGGGGCTGCTGCTGGAGGCGAGGAGAGTGCTGCGTCACTCAAGCGGGGCTGGGGGGAGGAGAGTACTGCATCACTCAAGCGGGGCTGCTGGTGGAGGCTGGGGGGAGGCAACGCTGCGTCACTCAAGCGGGGCTGCTGGTGGAGGGAGGAGGAGAGTGCTGCATCACTCAAGCGGGGCTGCTGCTGGGGGGAGGAGGATGTTGCGTCACTCAAGCGGGGCTGCTGCTGGAGGCGAGGAGAGTGCTGCGTCACTCAAGCGGGGTTGTTGGGGGAGGAGGGTGCTGTGTCACTCAAGCGGGGCTGCTGGTGGAGGGGGGAGGAGAGTGCTGCGTCACTCAAGCGGGGCTGGAGGGAGAAGAGTGCTGCGTCACTCAAGCGGGGCTGGGGGGAGGAGAGTACTGCGTCACTCAAGCGGGGCTGCTGGGGGAGGGGGGAGGAGAGTGCTGCATCACTCAAGTGGGGTTACTGCTGGGGGGGAGGAGAGTGCTGCGTCACTCAAGCGGGGCTGCTGGTGGAGGGGGAGGAGAGTGCTGCGTCACTCAAGCGGGGCTGCTGCTGGAGGCGAGGAGAGTGCTGCGTCACTCAAGCGGGGCTGCTGCTGGAGGCGAGGAGAGTGCTGCGTCACTCAAGCGGGGCTGCTGCTGGAGGAGAGTGCTGCATCACTCAAGCGGGGCTGCTGGTGGAGGGGGGAGGAGAGTGCTGCATCACTCAAGCGGGGCTGCTGCTGGGGGGGAGGAGAGTGCTGCGTCACTCAAGCGGGGCTGCTGCTGGAGGCGAGGAGAGTGCTGCATCACTCAAGCGGGGCTGCTGCTGGAGGCGAGTGCTGCGTCACTCAAGCGGGGCTGCTGCTGGGGGGAGGAGGGTGTTGCGTCACTCAAGCGGGGCTGCTGGTGGAGGGGGGAGAAGAGTGCTGCATCACTCAAGGGGCTGCTGCTGGGGGGGAGGAGAGTGCTGCGTCACTCAAGCGGGGCTGCTGGTGGAGGGGGGAGGAGAGTGCTGCATCACTCAAGTGGGGTTGCTGCTGGGGGGAGGAGAGTGCTGCGTCACTCAAGCGGGGCTGCTGCTGGGGGGGAGGAGAGTGCTGCGTCACTCAAGCGGGGCTGCTGCTGGGGGGGAGGAGAGTGCTGCGTCACTCAAGCGGGGCTGCTGCTGGGGGGGGGGGGAGGAGAGTGCTGCGTCACTCAAGCGGGGCTGCTGCTGGGGGGGAGGAGGGTGTTGCGTCACTCAAGGGGGGCTGCTGCTGGAGGCGAGGAGAGTGCTGCGTCACTCAAGCGGGGCTGGGGGGAGGAGAGTACTGCATCACTCAAGCGGGGCTGCTGGTGGAGGCTGGGGGGAGGCAACGCTGCGTCACTCAAGCGGGGCTGCTGGTGGAGGGAGGAGGAGAGTGCTGCATCACTCAAGCGGGGCTGCTGCTGGGGGGAGGAGGATGTTGCGTCACTCAAGCGGGGCTGCTGCTGGAGGCGAGGAGAGTGCTGCGTCACTCAAGCGGGGGTTGTTGGGGGAGGAGGGTGCTGTGTCACTCAAGCGGGGCTGCTGGTGGAGGGGGGAGGAGAGTGCTGCGTCACTCAAGCGGGGCTGGAGGGAGAAGAGTGCTGCGTCACTCAAGCGGGGCTGGGGGGAGGAGAGTACTGCGTCACTCAAGCGGGGCTGCTGGGGGGGGGGGGAGGAGAGTGCTGCATCACTCAAGTGGGGTTACTGCTGGGGGGGAGGAGAGTGCTGCGTCACTCAAGCGGGGCTGCTGGTGGAGGGGGAGGAGAGTGCTGCGTCACTCAAGCGGGGCTGCTGCTGGAGGCGAGGAGAGTGCTGCGTCACTCAAGCGGGGCTGCTGCTGGAGGCGAGGAGAGTGCTGCGTCACTCAAGCGGGGCTGCTGCTGGAGGAGAGTGCTGCATCACTCAAGCGGGGCTGCTGGTGGAGGGGGGAGGAGAGTGCTGCATCACTCAAGCGGGGCTGCTGCTGGGGGGGAGGAGAGTGCTGCGTCACTCAAGCGGGGCTGCTGCTGGAGGCGAGGAGAGTGCTGCATCACTCAAGCGGGGCTGCTGCTGGAGGCGAGTGCTGCGTCACTCAAGCGGGGCTGCTGCTGGGGGGAGGAGGGTGTTGCGTCACTCAAGCGGGGCTGCTGGTGGAGGGGGGAGAAGAGTGCTGCATCACTCAAGGGGCTGCTGCTGGGGGGGAGGAGAGTGCTGCGTCACTCAAGCGGGGCTGCTGGTGGAGGGGGGAGGAGAGTGCTGCATCACTCAAGTGGGGTTGCTGCTGGGGGGAGGAGAGTGCTGCGTCACTCAAGCGGGGCTGCTGCTGGGGGGGAGGAGAGTGCTGCGTCACTCAAGCGGGGCTGCTGCTGGGGGGGAGGAGAGTGCTGCGTCACTCAAGTGGGGCTGCTGCTGGGGGGGGGGGGAGGAGAGTGCTGCGTCACTCAAGCGGGGCTGCTGCTGGGGGGGAGGAGGGTGTTGCGTCACTCAAGGGGGGCTGCTGCTGGAGGCGAGGAGAGTGCTGCGTCACTCAAGCGGGGCTGCTGGTGGAGGGGGGAGAAGAGTGCTGCATCACTCAAGGGGCTGCTGCTGGGGGGGAGGAGAGTGCTGCGTCACTCAAGCGGGGCTGCTGGTAGAAGGGGGAGGAGAGTGCTGCGTCACTCAAGTGGGGTTGCTGCTGGGGGGGAGGAGGGTGTTGCGTCACTCAAGCGGGGCTGCTGCTAGAGGCGAGGAGAGTGCTGCGTCACTCAAGCGGGGTTGTTGGGGGAGGAGGGTGCTGTGTCACTCAAGCGGGGCTGCTGGTGGAGGGGGGAGGAGAGTGCTGCATCACTCAAGGGGCTGCAGCGTCACTCAAGTGGGGTTGCTGCTGGGGGGGAGGAGAGTGCTGCGTCACTCAAGCGGGGCTGCTGGTGGAGGGGGGAGGAGAGTGCTGCGTCACTCAAGCGGGGCTGCTGGTGGAGGGGGGAGGAGAGTGCTGCGTCACTCAAGCGGGGCTGCTGCTGGGGGGGAGGAGGGTGTTGCGTCACTCAAGCGGGGCTGCTGCTGGAGGCGAGGAGGGTGTTGCGTCACTCAAGCGGGGCTGCTGCTGGAGGCGAGGAGAGTGCTGCGTCACTCAAGCGGGGTTGTTGGGGGAGGAGGGTGCTGTGTCACTCAAGCGGGGCTGCTGGTGGAGGGGGGAGGAGAGTGCTGCGTCACTCAAGCGGGGCTGCTGCTGGGGGGGGAGGAGAGTGCTGTGTCACCCAAGCGGGGCTGCTGCTGGGGGGAGGAGGGTGTTGTGTCACTCAAGCGGGGCTGCTGCTGGAGGCGAGGAGAGTGCTGCGTCACTCAAGCGGGGTTGTTGGGGGAGGAGAGTGCTGCGTCACCCAAGCGGGGCTGCTGCTGGGGGGAGGAGGGTGTTGCGTCACTCAAGCGGGGCTGCTGCTGGAGGCGAGGAGAGTGCTGCGTCACTCAAGCGGGGCTGCTGGTGGAGGGGGGGAGAAGAGTGCTGCATCACTCAAGGGGCTGCTGCTGGGGGGGAGGAGAGTGCTGCGTCACTCAAGCGGGGCTGGGGGGAGGAGAGTACTGCATCACTCAAGCGGGGCTGCTGGTGGAGGCTGGGGGGAGGCAAGCGCTGCGTCACTCAAGCGGGGCTGCTGGTGGAGGGGGGAGGAGAGTGCTGCATCACTCAAGCGGGGCTGCTGCTGGGGGGAGGAGGGTGTTGCGTCACTCAAGCGGGGCTGCTGCTGGAGGCGAGGAGAGTGCTGCGTCACTCAAGTGGGGTTGTTGGGGGAGGAGGGTGCTGTGTCACTGAAGCGGGGCTGCTGGTGGAGGGGGGAGGAGAGTGCTGCGTCACTCAAGCGGGGCTGGGGGGAGGAGAGTACTGCGTCACTCAAGCGGGGCTGCTGGGGGAGGGGGGAGGAGAGTGCTGCATCACTCAAGTGGGGTTACTGCTGGGGGGGAGGAGAGTGCTGCGTCACTCAAGCGGGGCTGCTGCTGGAGGCGAGGAGAGTGCTGCGTCACTCAAGCGGGGCTGCTGCTGGGGGGAGGAGGGTGTTGCGTCACTCAAGCGGGGCTGCTGGTGGAGGGGGGAGAAGAGTGCTGCGTCACTCAAGCGGGGCTGCTGGTGGAGGGGGGAGGAGAGTGCTGCGTCACTCAAGCGGGGCTGCTGCTGGAGGCGAGGAGAGTGCTGCGTCACTCAAGCGGGGCTGCTGCTGGAGGAGAGTGCTGCGTCACTCAAGCGGGGCTGCTGCTGGGGGGAGGAGGGTGTTGCGTCACTCAAGCGGGGCTGCTGGTGGAGGGGGGAGAAGAGTGCTGCATCACTCAAGGGGCTGCTGCTGGGGGGGAGGAGAATGCTGCGTCACTCAAGCGGGGCTGCTGGTGGAGGGGGGAGGAGAGTGCTGCATCACTCAAGTGGGGTTGCTGCTGGGGGGGAGGAGAGTGCTGCGTCACTCAAGCGGGGCTGCTGCTGGGGGGGAGGAGAGTGCTGCATCACTCAAGCGGGGCTGCTGCTGGGGGGGGGAGGAGAGTCCTGCGTCACTCAAGCGGGGTTGTTAGGGGAAGTAGATTGCTGCGTCACTCAAGCGGGACTGCTGGTGGAGGCTGGAAGGGGAGGAGTGCGCTGCGTCACTCAAGCTGGTGGTGGCTGGGGGTGAGGAGAGTGCTTCATCATTGAAGCGGGGCTGTTGGCTGGGGGGAGGAGCCTGCTGTGTCACTCAAGCAGGGCTGTTGGCTGGGGGGAGGAGCCTGCTGCGTCACTCAAGCAGGGCTGTTGGCTGGGGAGGAGCGTGCTGCGTCACTCAAGCGGGGATGCTGGTGCTGGCTGGGGGGGAGGAGCGTGCTGCGTCACTCAAGCGGGGATGCTGGTGCTGGCTGGGGGGTGGGGAGGAGAGTGCTGCGTCACTCAAGCGGGGATGCTGGTGCTGGCTGGGGGGGAGGAGCCTGCTGCGTCACTCAAGCAGGGATGCTGGTGCTGGGGGGGGTGAGGGGGGAGTGCTGCGGCACTCATAAGGAGCTGCTGGTGGTTGTAGGAGGTGGGGAGTGCTGTGGCACTCAAACATGACTGTTGGGGGGCAGGGATAGAGTGGTGTGCTACTCAACCAGGGCTGGTGGTGGCTGAAGGACAGGCAGTGCTGTATTACTCTAATGTGGGTGGTGGTGTTAAGGGGCAGGGAGTGATGCATTACTCATATCGGCTGCTGGGAGGAAAGAGTACTTTGGGTGGCAAGTGCTGCGTTAATTATGGCTGGTGGGAGGGTGAGTGCCGCGTCATTCATTCACAGACAGTAGAGGGAATACTGTGGCCTAATGTTACATCACTTATCCTTGCAAATTGTCTAGTGTTAGAGGCAGGGCAGTAAGCTGAACATCTCACAACTCTTTGCTGAAAACACATAACCAAATTACTTCATGACAAAGTTTGTCAATTCTGATTTAGAGAAATTAATACTTTCTATATTAATTTGGCTTCTCTTTTTCCCATAATAATAATAATAATAAGGCCCATTACAAGCTACGATCTGCAAAGTACTTGATTTTTGTTCCTTGACTTTATCATCATTTTAGATGTGATTCATTTCGCCTGGTGATGCAAAATTATATTGCCTTTAAAGGGAAAAGCTACAATCCCTCCTCAGTACAGCAGCATTTTACTAGAAAGACACATGTACACTCCAAACATTTAAGAGCCTGTTTCTACAACATTTAGGACATTGGTTACTAAGCTGCATTAGCGTTTTTAGCATGCACTCATGTAGACGCCGTGCAAATGCCCATAATATTCCTATGGGCATCTTCATGCATTAGTGCACGCTAAAAATGCTAGCACACCTTAGTAAAGAAGGCCCTTAGAGAGGAATTCTATATGGTCAATGCAATTCTTGGGACACAACCAAACTAGTCTGATATTCATCATTATCTATAATAAACATACAAGAGACTGATTTGGATACAATGGGCATCCACTGTGATATTTTAAAATAAGTCTGGTGGGGTGTGTCCCAGGAACTGGATTAAGAACGGGTACTTTAGTGTAAGGGGTAATGTTTGAGCTGAGACACTAGCGAAGAGATTTTCAAACTTTTTTTTGTCTCACGGCAGTTACACGGTGCTAAAATTGTCAGGGCACACACCCCCTATACATGGTCCAGCAGTTTACCTTCTTCCCCCAACCCTCACACATGGTCCAGCATTTCACCTTCTTCCCCCTCTCACCCCTACAACTACGCATGGTCCAGCATTTTACTTTCTCTTCCCCTCCACCATCTCTTCCCTTGTATCTCTTGAACTCCCCCCCCCCCCCCCCCCCCCCCCCGGTGTACCTTTAAAAGTTTTCTCGTCTCTAGCTGTCAGCAGCAACAATTCATATAGACTGCTCGGCAACCCCGGTGCCTTCTCTCTTGCGTTTCCCACCTATGTGGAAGCAGGAACTTATGTCAGAGAGAAGGCTCCAGGGTTGACGCAAGCAGGCTGTATGAATCGCTGCTCCCTGCCACCAACCACTACAGACAAGAAAACTTACTCCATTCTGGCACTAATTACGCTGGCCCAACTCCCGTGGCACACCTGGGGAGCACCCACGACACACTGGTTGAAAAACGCTACACTAACTGGTCAATATTCAGCTGGCAGCGGTGAACATTTTTTTTTTTTCTTTGACCAGCTAAAAATAGACCTGGATATTCAACGCCAGGCCATGTTCGGGACAAAAACACTGAATCTCCAGGTCAGCTGTACCTGCATACCGAACTGGGCAAAGTTAGGAGAGGCTATGGTTAAGTACACGGATACTGGGGCCTGCATAACTCCCAGCGCCACCTGACTCTGCCTCCTGACTGCCCCAGCACTAACTGGAGTGCATTAGAATGGTCACAGCTGATAGTACAAAATCTCCTGCAGAAAATGCCAAACGCACAAAACAACAACAAAAGCGGAAGAAGGCCAAAAAAGACCAGACTGAAACCACAAGTGGTAAGAGCTGTAGGATAATTGCACAGATAATAAATTACCTGTGTCCAGGTTCCCCTAAGCAGAACTATCTGCAAGCAAATAATCCTGAATTAGGTCTAGGGGTGGGAACCTTGGAACCTAGCCAAATACTTCCGTTAGAAAGAACTGTAGCTGAGACCGTAGGCTGATATATATATTAGATTTATTATAGTATGTCAGGTAAGAAAATAGAGCTAAGGTATACAAAATAGAACTCTGCAAGCTTTGGCTGATAACAAAATTACTGGCTGATAAAAATTACACTCATACGTCACACTACGAACACTAATTCTTACTGGTTACCAGGTAAAATTACACCACTGATCAGTCACACTATGTTACGAGGTAGTACAGTTATTAGCAGCTTCTCCTAATCACAAGTACGACAGCACCAGCCTTCTGCTCAGGTAAATACCACTAACTAGCCCCCGACTAGTAGGAAATGAATCACCGTGTTTCTCACCAGGCCTAGACCTCAGGGTCGTTTCTCTCGGGAGCTGGCACGGGACACCTCACAGACTCAAGCTGGATTCACAGCGAGTCTCAGTCGCAGCTGGAAGGGAACTCTGCAGCAGATAAGGAGGTCACAGGTCACGCAGGGCAGGTACAGCTGAATCACGATACTTTCCTCCAGATACACAGTTCATCAGTTGGTGGACCTTATTAGGTCTCACTGGTCTTCTTTTCACCTCCACCTTCTTCCAAGGCTTCCTACTCACTCTTTCTTTGTTCCCGCTCTCCCCGTACCTCTTGGTCCAGTGGCTGCAGGAACCAAACTGGATCTTCCTCAGCTCACTGCCTGGCAAGAACAGTTCATTGTTCTTGACCTTCAAGTTGTTACATTTAGGTATGCATTTTCTGTTTCTCACCCGCCTTGCTGGAGCCAGCCTCTCAGGGAGATAAGGGGGCCTGCTTTGCCCACAGCATGTCCTTGGTGTTGAGCTTCTGCTGTAATTTTCCACAAGCTGCAAAGCTGTTACTTGCTGACACAGAGATGTGCGGGTCAGAGTTTACAGTCTCCATTTGCTGTCATAGGATTATACAGGCCAAGGCCCGCAAGGTGAGACACACAGGGAAATACTCCTACAGAGCACCAAAAGAAATTTTTATTTGGACCCTACACATTTCCATGTTTCGGCCAAAAAGGCCTTCTTCAGGGGTCTTCAAATCGACATATATAGATGTTCCTCCAAAATTCACATGAACTAGAAGGACATGAAATCTGGTGCAGCCTCTATTCTTCGGTTTGGATTGCACCAGATTTCATGTCCTTCTAGTTCATGTGAATTTTGGAGGAACATCTATATATGTCGATTTGAAGACCCCTGAAGAAGGCCTTTTTGGCCGAAACATGGAAATGTGTAGGGTCCAAATAAAAACTTCTTTTGGTGCTCTTACCACTTGTGGTTTCAGTCTGGTCTTTTTTGGCCTTCTTCCGCTTTTGTTGTTATTTTGTGCACAGCTGATAGTAATCAGGTAGGTGCCATCGATTCTTGGCAGGCAGCCATCTCAGCATGGTTTAAGTGGGCAGAAGGCTCTCCTGCGTGCTTAAACCATGCTGAATACCCCCTAAGAATTTACATAGTTCTTGAATGGCAGGCACATAGCTTTAGATAATTATAGTTTAATGGGGTTCCAGTAATGTTTATTATAGTAGGATTTCATTTGATTGACAGGGAATCAAGCTTGACTGACCACGCTGAACTTCTACTCCGGATTATGCCAATTTTGCAGATATGCATACACTGTATTGCTTGGTTGACTTCTGACAAAATATATTGTTGTATTTGTGCCATTTATTACTGAAATCACACACACAAAAAAATTTGTAATCCCTCTATTTTTTGGAAATCTGTTTAAAGTTTAGAAACCAACAGCTTTTTACCTATCTTGAAGTTGGTGGTCTGTAAGGTAGGACAGGTGAAGAGTCTGGGAAAAACCATATAGATAGGAATTGGCAACCCTCTGCAAACGTCCCCTTCAGCTATCTGGATATTCTGAATCTCTGTCGCATCACGGGCATATCCTTCAGCACAGCCTTAAGAAAACATTACAAAAAATAAACACCCAGCCAGCAACATGATTGGATACAATGGGCGGAATGCATGCAAATGTACTGTGGATATTTGAAAACATGGGTAAAACTGGGGTGTTTTGACAAGCTAAAATGTCCAAAATATCTCAATTTATCCATATAAGCATCAAAATCAAAGTGTATGCAAGTTGTGTTCACTATTCACCAATGAATGCATAGCGCCTTGCTTTGTACATTGGGTCAGTTTTATTTAAGCATCCCTGTACAGAAGAGATGCTGATGAACCCTGGCAGCCCAGTCAAGCACTGCTTTTCTCTCCATAACCTGTGAGTTTAAAAACCTAGGACCTGATATTCAGCAGCAGGCTAATGGCATATGTTATATGTTTTATATCAAACAACAGCAAATGGACAAACCAAAAGGGAGTGTCTGACCTGATAATGAAACGCAGGACCAGAGAAGCTAGCCAGTCTTTGGTTTCATGCATATTTTATATCATGCTAGTAAAAAAGGCCCGTTTCTGACACAAATGAAACGGGCGCTAGCAAGGTTTTCCTCGGAGTGTTATGTGAGAGTGACTGTGTGAGAGAGAGTGAATGTGTGAGTGTGTGTGTGAGAGAGAGAGCGAGCGAGTCTGGGTGTGTGAGAGAGAGTGAATGTGTGAGTGTGTGTGTGAGAGAGAGAGAGAGTGAGTCTGGGTGCCAGTGTGTCTGTGAGAGAGAGTGTGTGTGTGAGAATGAGAGTGTGTGCAAGTACGTATGTGAGACAGTGAGAGAGAGAGAGAGAGAGAGAGAGAGATTCACACAGATACAGTGTGTGCGAGAGACAGATTCTCTGTGAGATTGAGTGTATGAGACTAACAGAGTGTGTGAGTGACTGTGTGACACATAGAGAGTGAATGTGATACGGTGTGAGGCAGACTGTGTGAGAGACAGTGTGCGAGAGTGAAAGACATTGAATGTGAGAGACAGTGTGAGAGAGTGTGCGTGTGTGACATAGATGCCCCCCCTCCCTCTCTCTCTCTAGTGTCAGGCTCCCCCCTCTCTCTCTCTCTCTGGTGTCTGAGCGTTACTGTGCAGGACGCTGAGCTCTGGCTGTGCTTCAAGGAACTGACCAATCCTATTTAATAGAATGCACCTCCAACATTCTGAAGCCAAGAAACCTCATGTGGTTGGTCACTTCTGCTTGTGACGAACCCGGAAGTACGTGATGTCAATTCAGGAGATGGATACAGAGAGCAGGAATGCCTCAGCCATGCAGTCAGCTTCAGAATGTTGGAGGTGCATTTTATTATATAGGATGCTCATAGTGCAAGTGTAATGTACCTCAGTAGGGGAAGGTAAGACATCTTAAAGTTGAAATTAAGAAGCAAAATGATGTTACTTTATTTATTGGGATTTATTAACAGCTTTTATGAAGAGATTCACCCAATGCGGTAAACAGCAAGTACGGTTTAACACAAAACTTACAATTTTGTTAGCTGAATAACAATAGTAAAATAACCAAGTATAAACATATATACAATGAACGAGGTAAACTTGGAAACAGTAAATTGAAACCTAATAATAGTGCTACCATGAAACAGTATCAACAATATACATAGTTAACAGCACTGGAATTCAAATATCAGAGATATAATACAATGTTAGCATAATACTAATCATACACCTAATAAAGCATGCATTAGGACAGTGGTTCCCAAACCTGGTCCTGGAGGCACCCCAGCCAGTCAGGTTTTCAGTATTTCCACAATGAATATTCATGAGATAGATGTGCTTGCAGTGGAGGCACTGCATACAGATTTCTCTCATGAATATTCATTGTGAGTGTCCTAAAAACCTGACTGACTGGGGTGCCTCCAGGACCAGGTTTGGGAACCACTGTTAACAGATATGATGCAAAAGATTTTCTACAGTACAGCTTACTATATAGCTGAGGTGTGAAGAAACAGTGTGTTTTAAGCCTGTAAAATGTATTGGATATTTTCCTGTTTAATTATGTCCGAAGTGTATTTCTAATGTTTGGCAAGCAGATGGTGCATGTTTATGCTTAAAGATGGTGCAGAGGACTGACTTCTCTTTCTTTTTATTTGGCACACACACTGTGCTCTGATTGGCCTGGAGTATTGAAATTACCCAGCAGGGGCTGGCTGCTGCTTCAGTCTTAGCCAGGAAGAAAGAGAAACAGATCTCTTTGCTGAGGCTTGGTGAATTATATGTCCCGATCTGCCCAGTTACTGTTAAGGCAGTATATAGATATTTAGTAGGTTGGTAGTATGGAATCTTGCTACTGTTTGGGAAGCCAATACTACGTCTGACAAACTTTTTAGTCAACATTCTTAAGTCTAAGTGTCCCAGTGTAAAAACACTGAAATATCAGCTCATTCTGTCTTGGGTACCAGGTCACAAAAAGACAGAAATGATCCCTACATAAGGTGTTCTTTACACGTTGTACACGTATGCCTAAAGATGTCATCATAAACTATGCAACTGGTTGTTGCTGGTGAGAATGTTTATTTTGAAAGCTGCAGACAGAACCAGCTGTTGCAAAGATGACATTCACCGTATTTTTCTGGACAGCTTTTTGTATTAATGACAATGTTATCTGCATGAGACAGAACCTGTCCTTTTTTGGGGCCAAGATTTGGTGGTAATTTTTCTTGTGGTCAAGTAGCCAGAAAGACTTTTATAACGAAGCACTGAAGAAATGATGGATTAGGTCACTCAGTTATATTTAACAGATTCTTTAAAAAAATTTTGTCATATTTTCACATGTATCTAGATTTTATTTTTCATAGTTGTACTTTGATGATTTTATTTTTTAGCTCTGAAAAGGTATGATTAATACATGCTACTATCGTATGTTTTTCTCTTTATTTTGCATTTTAGGTTTTCAACTGAATAATGTTTGCTTGTTTGTTTTTTTACCTTGTATTTTTTTTGTTTCTTGTTTTGGGATTATTTTTATATTTTTTTTTTTTTTATGGCCAGTGTAACCCATTTGGAGTCTTTAGGAAAAGCAGGCTATAAATAATATTTGATCTAATATTTTATTCCAGTTCACTTCTTTCCTTTCACTATGCTCTCTCTTGGGTTTCTTCCACAGACACTCATGTGTGTCTGCGGCCACACTCACATTTTCTATTTGAAAATTAATACAGCCACACCAGCAAATTCAAAGAGAAGCAAAACGTAAGGCGGATCGTCTGCTGGCACCGGAGAAGGGACGGCAACAGCAGCAAGGAGGAAATTTCTGTGAAGTTTATCCCAGACAGGCTGATTCAGTTCTGTTTTAAAAACTCCATTCCCACTGTGTGCTGACACTTGTAACCCTCTCTCTGTTAGAAACAGGACTAAAGTGTCCAGAATGCCATGGGAAATGGCTTTAAAAGGATTCTGCAGGGTCAAGGACGACTTGGGCTAGGTGCTTTCACCCATTCACATAGCAGACATGTCATTTGTGACATCATAGCCAAAGCAAAGTCACTAGGTTCAGTGCCTATACTGTCCTTTCTTGCTCCGCAGCTCCCAGGAACATAGGGAAAACATGAACGAGTCCTTCTATGAAATTCAGAATCAACTGTTTAATAGCATCGTCCTTTTACTACAGGTCAGCGCAGAGGAACTTACATTATGTACCTTCAGATACTGTATAAGTCATGTCAGGGCCAGCGCCCTTTCAATGAATTTTTGCTGGAAGTTTCCAAGCCTATTTTGTTGTGAATAAGGGACAGGAAAACTCACCGCATGTTTCCACTCTAACCAACTGGAGCTCGATGCTTTTGACTGCGACATCGGCACTCTCCACCAACAGCTCTCCGGTCAGGGGCTGCGTGATGATGCAGCTGGTAGAATTCAGATGCCCTCTGATGAGAAACTTTGGGAGTGTAGCTCTCTAAGAAAATGGAGTGAAGGGAATTAAGTACACAGACACCAGCCAATTAAGAACAAAATCAAATACTGGTAACAAAGCAACTATGTGTATCAAAAACATCACAGTAACGTCTTTTAAAATTTAATTTAATACAAACATTTGTATTCTGCCAAATCCATAAAGTTCTAGTATAACAGAGAGAGGGAGCAAAGCACAAAAAAGCCAAGACACAAATCAAAAAGTACCAAGGGCCTTCAAAAAAAGGGGAAATAAAAGTCCTTAATCATATATTTTGATGGAACACTGCTTGAATGGACCCGACATGGTCCGTGTTTCGGCGCACAGCGCCTGCGTAAGGTACTTGATTGAGTCCACGACTGAAGGACTGCATTTCTTTAATCACACTCTCCTTTATTTTTGTGTGTGAAGGGGATCACGTGGTGTAGCAGTACATTACCATTCAAATTGTATTGTTTTTACAATACCACCAAACGTTGTCAGCTGTTCCTTGCGACCCCTTTTTTTTTTGAAGGCCCTTGGTACTTTTTGTTTTGTTTCTTAATCCATAAAGTTCCACATGGATTCTGCATAATCTAAAATAGCATGTTTCAGTAACGGTTATTACAATACATAACATACACAACCTTTTATAAGGTCAATGAATACTCATATTTCTAAAATAGCCATATTTTAAGAGCTGATGTAAACTCATTATATGATGATATATTACGTAAGTTCAGTGATAAAGTATTCCAAATTGTGGGAACTTGTCCTCAGGGCCGCCGAGAGACTGGGCCAGGCCCGGGACAAGGCCGCCCCCGGTCCCCCCCCCCCCCCCGAGGTCACCGGACCCCCTCTCCACCGGGCCCTCTCTCCACCCCCGGGGCCTCTGCACAGACCTTAAGCGCCTCACCTTCGAAAGCGCGGCAGACCACTCCTTCCGTGTCCCGCCCTCGCGGGTTACGTCAGACGAGGGCGGGACACGGAAGGAAGGAGTGGTCTGCCGCTGCTTGCTGGGCTTTCGAAGGTGAGGCGCTTAAATTCAATGCCAGGGAGCGACGGAGGGCGGGCGGGCTGGACTGTGGCGGTGCCCCCCCCCCCCCCCGGAGGCCCGAGCCCGGGGAATTTTGTCCCCCCCTGTCGACGGCCCTGCTTGTCCTACAATTTGACATGGTGACTCCGTTTAAATGTGAGCTTCATTGGCTTTCAATTGTTCCCCATATATAGTTTAAATTTAGCCACATTGATTCATAAGGCTTTATATGGTGAGGTTCCACAATATCTTTTGTCCTATATTTGCCTTGCTCACAGTTCAAAGGTTTATTCTTTGCATAAACTGTTTACGCTATCACTTCTTGGTGTTAAAAATGTAAATGTTTTCAAATAGTTATCACCTCCTCTAGCTTATCAAGCACCTTTAATTTGGAATGCATTACCTCAAATGCAATTGAATAAGAATTATCTGACATTTAGAAAAGAATTAAAAATGAACTTATTTAGAAAGTTTGATTTAGATAAATATATATTTTTTTTTGCACAAGTGCCAGAGGCAGGCTGACCTGAGCTGTGCTGGGGATAGACCCTCTAAGTGGCCGGCTAGGCGTTTCGTGACACTGGGGCTGTACCGTTCAAGATTTGAAAGATGAAGGCACATAATTTGAAAGTAATTCTTGCTTTGATGGGAAACCAGTTTGATTAGTACATAAGTATTGCCATACTGGGACAGACCAAAGGTCCATCAAGCCCAGCATCCTGTTTCCAACAGTGGCCAATCCAGGTCACAAATACCTGGCAAGATCCCAAAAAAGTACAAAACATTTTATACTACTTATCCCAGAAATAGTGGATTGCCCCCAAGTCCATTTAATAATGGTCTATGGGCTTTTCCTTTAGGAAGCCATCCAAACCTTTTTAAAACTCCGCTAAGCTAACCGTCTTTACCACGTTCTCTGGCAACGAATTCCAGAGTTTAATTACACGTTGAATGAAGAAAAGTTTTCTCCGATTCGTTTTAAATTTACTACATTGTAGCTTCGTCGCATGCCCCCTTAGTCCTAGTATTTTTGGAAAGCGTAAACAGACGCTTCACATCTATCCGTTCAACTCCACTCAGGGGAGGCACTTTCAAAATGAGAGGTTCTGTCTATAAATCTGGCTGCAGTGTTTTGAGCCATCTGACGCTTTTATTTTTTCCTTACAGGTGCTCCTTACAGCCAGCATATATGGCATTGCAATAATCAAACTGGGATAAAGTTAATGATTGTACCAGTAACTTAAAAGGTTTCTGATGAGAAATAGGGTCTAATCCTTTCCCATTTCCAAAGTGACATGAAAGACTTTGTGATTACTGAGGAAATTTGAGAATCAAAAGGTTAGATGTTTGTCTATAACTACACCTAGTATTTTCAAAGTGTTGTCAATAGTGAAACTACTGTACTCAATTTAGTCGAACGGGTTGGTGATGACCATGAATTTAGTTTTGAACGTATACCATCATTGAGAACATAAGAATAACCAAAATGGTCCATCTAGCCCAGTACCCTGTTTCCAACAGTGGCCAATCCAGGTCACAAGTACCTGGCAGAAACTCAAATAGTAGCAACTGTGGAATGAATACAGCTCCCTAGGCTGCAAAGTCACAGCTTTTACTGGAAAACCAGTGGTTTCCTGACCATCCCACCACCCTGGGGCACAGAATTCCAGGAGGACAGCACCTTCATTTATGAAGGTTTTACAAGTCACTCTAAATATGATGCTCAAATTAGTGTCTGAGAGTAAATCCCAAAACAATTGTAATCAGATAACGTGGAAACATTTACCTCTTTCACATTCTGTAAGGTTTCTGGAGTAACCGTAAAATCCACTGGGCTTGGTGTCAGCTTTTCCTTCTGTGGCTGAAATATAGAAAGAAAGCCAATAAGACACTATACTATACTGTTTAAATAAAATAAACAAAATGTCATAGACATGCATACAAAAAGTAGATCTTATGCCTCACTTGAACATTCATGTTAGTCCAATAAAAAAAAGTTCATTGCACAGCCTGCAAAGAAGCATCTCGTTAGGACAAAACATTTAACATAGGCCTGCTATCAGTCTCCTTAAAAGTCTCTTATTCCCAATGCTCATCAATGGCAGGCTAAGATATGTCCTTGTTCTAAATTCTTAAGGGGATCTTTTACTAAGCCGCAGCAGCGTTTTTAATTTTCAGTAGAAATCAGCTGGCGATAAATGCCGAGATGCCCATTATATTCCTATGGGCATCTCGGCGTTTACCACCAACTGATTTCTATCGTGAACTAAAAACGTTACCGCAGCTTAGTTTAAGACCTCCTTAAATTTTTAAATGTCACACATATAGCAAAGGCAGGCAGATTTCCAAACAGTCGATATTACAATGAGGGGCATAATCGAACGCGGACGCCCATCTCTATGGGCAACTATCTCCGAGGACGGGTCCGCGAAGGGGCGGGACAGACCATATTTTTGAAAAAGATGGGTGTCCATCTTTTGTTTTGATAATATGGTTGGTGCCGGGCAAATGCATCGGATTTGGGCGGATTTGAGATGGGCGGTATCGGTTTTCAGCGATAATGGAAACCGAAGCCGCCCAGCTCAAAAATGAACAACTCAAAGGCATTTGGTCATGGGAGGGGCCAGGATTCATAGTGCACTGGTCCCCCTCACATGCCAGGACACCAACCAGGCACCCTAGGGGGCACTGCAATGGACTTCAAAAATTGCTCCCAGGTGCATACCTCCCTTACCTTGTGTGCTGAGCCCCCCAAATCCCACTACCCACAACTGTACAACACTACCATAGCCCTAAGGGGTGAAGGGGGGCACCTACATTATTATTATTATAATTATTATTAACATTTGTATAGCGCTACCAGATGCACGCAGCGCTGAACACCTGATATAGAGAGACAGTCCCTGCTCAATAGAGCTTACAATCTAAAAATAATACAGACAGACAAGACAATTAAGGGCGAGGGAAGTACAGGGTGAGAAGGAACAAGGGGAGGTAATTGAGTAGTAGCTGTACATGTGGGTACAGTGGGTTTTGGGGGTCATCCCCGATTCCCTCCGGTGGTCATCTGGGCAGTTGTGGCACTTTTTGGGGACTTGTTGGTGAAAAAAAAAAAGGGTCCAAAAAAAAAGCGGCACAAATTTTCGCTACTGCCGCCCTTCTTTTTTCCATTATCGGCCAAGGGCGCCCATCTCTCCTCGATGATAAACACGCCCCAGTCCCGCCTTCACCACGCCTCCAACTTGCCCCCGTCAACTTTGGTTGTTCCCGCGACAGACTGCAGTTGGAGGAGCCCAAAAATCGGCTTTCGATTATACCGATTTGGGCGCCCATAAGAGAAGGGCGACCATCTCCCGATTTGGGTCGAAATATGGGTGTCTTTCTCTTTCAAATATAAGCCTGAATGTGCTCTGACCACCCTGATATCATAAATGGTCTTAGTGTTGCTGAAACCCAGAGTAAGACAGTTACTTCAGGCCCCTGAAGGTTTAATTTAGTTGGACATTTTCCATTCTAACGTCACTTTGCCCTATCCATAAAACTGCATTCAGTCATCTGTATTCTCAGTGTACTTACTGACCTCAGACTTGCATTTCGGTCACAGACTAGACAGGTAGTACAACGGTCCTTATTTAGATTACGACTTAATCCATTCAGTCCAATCTCTCTTATATCCCTCAGCACTGAATATCCTAGTACATTCACTCATCATATCACAAATCGACTACTTCTTTGTACAAAGACCTTAGGCTGAAAGATCTACACCATTGTCTACAGCTAGTACAAAATACAGCCATTCGTATTATTCATAAAGCCAAGAAATTCGATCACATTACACCGCTTCTGAAGGCATCCCACTGGCTTCCTGTTGCTCATAGAATTACATTAACAACCACAGGAGAATACAAACTCTGAAGAAAATTTTCCAACCTAATAAAAGGAGTCTGATCTATATGTATAAAGTTAGTTTGGAGGTGTCCCTTTAAGCTGATGGAAAAAAAATTCCAACCTATGCACAAGATATATATCAAATGGAACCTCAAACCTCCTAACAAGGGACAATACTAAAGTATTAACAACACCTTGTATAAACAGGAGTAGGTTAATATCACAGGTTCCTTCCAAGAAGGAAAAAGAGAAAAAAACCCAGACGCAAAACGAAAAGAGAAAAACGAATGGGATGAAAAACTCTCTTTCCCCCTTGTAAATAGCAATTAAACGAACACAAAAAACCAAACTAACCCCAGCCCAACAGAAGACTACCTAGAAAGAGCAACCCCCAGGAGGAATAAAGAACCCTAAAGATTTACAAGGGAACCACACAGCAAGCATGCCAAATACAAATAGCTAAAGAATTTTTTACTTAGCTTGATACAAGCAGGGCAGCTTCAGCAATATCCTTTACTGTTATCTTTGCTGGAAGTACTGGCAATCAAAAATTCCCCCAAAGGACTCCGGAGCCTTACAAAAAATCTTAAACCAACGAAAAAACGCCGACCCTCCAACAAGAGCGCCTTGTTTCGCCAACCTCGAGGCTGCATCAGGAAGGGCGCTTCAAATCCATCTAATGTTCAAAAACAAAACGACGCTGGAAACTGAGCCTCTGTCGTATGGATACCAAAGATGGTGCAGGAGCAGGAACTCCGGAATGAATTTAGTTTTTAAACTTGTAGTGACGTCATGACGTCATTGCGAAACAAGGCGCTCTTGTTGGAGGGTCGGCGTTTTTTCGTTGGTTTAAGATGTGTATGTGTGTGTGTATGGGAGGGGGGAGGAGGAACCTGCCCAGAGCAGCAGGTACAGAGTGGAGTAACCTGCACAGAGAAGTAACCTACAGAGTGGCAGGTGCAACCTTAACACTAGCTGGGTCATGCTGGTCTTTATCTGCTGTCAATTACTATGTTACAAGTCTAATATTATATTCCAGACAGAAGAAATACTAACTGTACATTTCATTAGCAGACAACTGGGTTGGCTTGATGGTTCAGGGGCTGAACTATGAGAGGGAAGGAATCTCATTTCCTGCTCCTTGACATGTGGAGGATGCAAGCATTGGGTCATAGCTCCTAGGATGTGGGAATACCTTTGTGCTTATACTTCCACCACGGGCAAAACTGCTGGAAGGTTTTTCCCCCTGAGGAAAGGGGCAAAACCAAAGCATAACAAAGTCAACATCCACCTAAACCAACAGCTGTCATCTTAATCAGCCAGAGCAGCTCAAGCAGCTAAATTCAAAATTATTTCCTCTTTAATCATGAGCCACCCTTGTGCCTTTGAAGACGTGTGCTAGAAATCTGTTGATCCCTTTGGAGACTCAGGAGAGATACGAGGAAGAATTAAGACAAACGAAATAAGAATGGATGTAATAAAAATGCTGCAGTTTCTAGTGAAATACCAGACACAGGCCAGTTCCCCATTTCCCTTCATTTGAGCTTTCGTATGCTGGCAATTCAGCAACAGGGAGAGTTATTATATTCGACAACACTGCAGAGAAAGGGCTTTCTAAGCAACGGAAGGAAATGATACAGAATTAAGGAGCGCTGACCTTCGTCTCCAACCTCTCCGATAACTGTAGTCTGAAAATATTATGTACACAAAGCGTAACTACTATGTTAATTGGCTACCGCCCACCAAAAGCAGTGATCTAAAATTAGAAAGTACTGGATACGGTTGAACTTGCTTTATTGTTGTTTCCTTGGAAACTCTGGGATCAAAACATCTCTCAGCTCTTCTGAGAAAGAAATGAACACCAAAAAGGGTCAGAGAAGGTGGATGGTAACTGGCAGACTTGAATTTCAAAATATAAAAAGACACCTCTCAAGCAAGAAATGGTTACACTTAGATTTGATTTGGGGACAGGGATGCATTAGTGGCAAGCAGCTGCCCATCTTGGACAAAATACATTTTCCCGCAAAGTGTAGATATTGGTGTGCGATTGATTCATGCAGAGAGAGAGAGAGATCGTGAGTGTGTGTGTAGGAGTGTACGTTGTTTGTCTTCGACACTGTTAAAACACGGTGGCTTCCAAGGACAGTGGCATTCCAGGTGAGCTATTTCAAGAATTTTAAAAAAGAAAGCTATTCCAGGGAATGCCCTATCTGTACTTCTGAACTGTTGCCGAGCATACAGGAGGAGAGAGTTTGTTATTAGGCAACATTTGACTACAGAAACTGGGACACATTCATCTGCTCTTCCTCCAATGCAATATACACCATCTGCCACAAATGCCCCTCTGATGTCTACGTAGGACAAACAGGCCAATCCCTAAGAAAAAGAGTAAACGGACCCAATCTCACATTAGAAATGGCAGCCTTCAAAAATCATAAGTACATAAGTAATGCCACACTGGGAAAAGACCAAGGGTCCATGGAGCCCAGCATCCTGTCCACGATAGCGGCCAATCCAGGCCAATGACACCTGGCAAGCTTCCCAAACGTACAAACATTCTATACATGTTATTCCTGGAATTGTGGATTTTTCCCAAGTCCATTTAGTAGTGGTTTATGGACTTGTCCTTTAGAAAACCGTCTAACCCCTTTTTAAACTCTGCCAAGCTAACCGCCTTCACCACGTTCTCCGGCAACGAATTCCAGAGTTTAATTATGCGTTGGGTGAAGAAAATTTTTCTCCGGTTTGTTTTAAATTTACTACACTGTAGTTTCATCACATGCCCCCTAATCCTAGTATTTTTGGAAAGCGTGAACAAACGCTTCACATCCACCTGTTCCACTCCACTCATTATTTTATAAGCCTCTATCATGTCTCCCCTCAGCCGTCTCTTCTCCAAACTGAAAAAGCCCTAGCCTCCTTAGTCTTTCTTCATAGGGAAGTCGTCCCATCCCCGTTATCATTTTAGTCGCCCTTCGCTGCACCTTTTCCAATTCTACTATATCTTTCTTGAGATACGGCGACCCAAATTGAACACAATACTCAAGGTGCGGTCGCACCATGGAGCGATACAACGCCATTATAACATCCTCACACCTGTTTTCCATACCTTTCCTAATAATACCCAACATTTTATTTGCTTTCCTAGCCGCAGCAGCACACTTGCTCACATTAAACATTTCGACCTTCCAGGATACTCTGTGACCAAGGTTCAAATAATCCTACAAAGGAACTTCAAAGGGCCACTGCAGCCTGAAACTGCTGAACTGGAACGCATCAAAAAGCTTGACACCATCACCCTAAGCCTGGATAGGGACAGTAGATTCATGTCTCACTACAGCTGTGAATGGATAGAACATCCTATCTTTGTTCTCATCTACTATAATAAAACTCACCCTCAACGTTCTGAGGACACTGACGTCAGTGAAGCCAAGCCCTGACTTCCTTCAAAAAGGTTCGAAGGTTCGTGGTGGTGAAGCCACCAAAATCGCTCCAGGCCCCGCCCTTGAGGGCGGAGCTATGGCAGAACAACGAAGGGGTTGGCAGTGAGGGAGGCAGGGAGGCGTGAGGAGGGTGGGAAATCGCTCCGGGCCCCGCCCTCGCGTCAAGTGTCATGACGTTGGGGGCGGGGCAATGGAAGAATAACGAACAAGTTGGCCAGGGAGGGAGGGAGGAAGGGGTGTTGGCGACGAACACCTTGCTAGCGCCCGTTTCATTTGCTCTGAAACGGGCCTCTTTTACTAGTAAGAACATAAAAATAGCCATATTGGGTCAGACTAATGGTCCATCTAGCCCAGTATCATGTTTCTAACTGTGACCAATCCGGGCACTTCCCTTCATTCTTTCATGGAATGTCCCGCGCTAATTTCTGGTTTAAAGTTCTAGGAGTAATTGAATCTATAGTACAATGCCCATTTGACTGGTCATGCATGGTAGTGTTGATGAAACAAGACCCCGTTGACTGCAAGGGGACTGGGAGAGGCGCGTGTAAATTTATCCTGCTGGCCACTCTGCTTGCTAAAAAGTGTATTTTACGATCTTGGGTTGACCCAATGCCTTCATCATCAGCTGTATGGCACAACCTCATGCATGAAATGGCACAGTGTTTAGCCGTTTCACTCAAATTCTCCATTTCACTGCAACAGCGTTGCTATCGTGATATGTGGAACAGATATGTTTCTTTATATCCGGTGGAGAAGGTGATAGAGGAGCTGCATAATTAATTGTGTCTCTGGATGGGTAATAGGGGAGGGTAGAATCTCTCACTAAAAAATGGGCTAAGGATCTGTTGATACTGTTCCGGTTAATTGTTCTAGTCTTTTTATTCTCTCTTTTGTTTGAGAACTATATGAGGTCTGGTCCCCATTGCTATGTGAATGTGTAGTTTACAATTTTGGGAACACCCTCTATGTAATTGTTGCAAATCTTTGGCTTAATAAAGACACTTAAAAAAAAAAACAATAATCAATCTGGGACAGTATAAGACTTTGAAATGGATAGCAAAATGATGCTCTATGTTTTGGAATTCTTTGCCAGAATTAGGTAGTACATCGTGCTATTCTGCTCTTCACAAAGCATTTTGGAAAAAGGTGTTGGGTAAACTGTTTATGGATGGATCTTATGATGTATACAGTGCTAGTGGAGGAGTGACCTAATGGTTAGTGCAGCAGGCTTTGATCCCGGCAACCTGAGTTCGATTCCTACTGTAGCTCCTTGGAACCCTCCATTGCCACAGGTACAAAAACTGATTGTAAGCCCTCTAGGGACAGAGAAACTACCTGCATATAATGTGTACAATGCTGTTTACATCTAGTAGTGCTATAGAAATGATTAGTAGTAGTTAATTTATCAGTCATTATTCTGTTTTTTTTTTTTACTTCTGATGTATGTAATATTTTACTGTCTTGTGGTACTGCTTTTATTGTAAACCACTTTTAAACCTGGTTGTATTAAGTTAAGAAATCAAATATTCATAAAAATAAGATTGTATAATTCTAAAGTTGTTTAAAATTAGGGTTTCACTTTGAAGATTCTACTCAGTGACTGTTTTGGAACTAAACAATTTTGAATTTGCTGCCTTTTGGACTTACACATTTTTAAAATAGTAATTTGTAGGATTTCTTTTTTTTATATAGCATTTTATTTGTCTTCATGTCAGCCTTTTTTTTTTTTTTTTACATTAGGGCATTAATAACCTCTAAATGATTTTGTACTTTCAAGAGAACAGTTATTACATCTACTTTTTCCTTGCATACATATATTATACAGAGTGGAGGAGTGGCCTAGTGGTTAGGGTGGTGGACTTTGGTCCTGGGGAACTGAGGAACTGAGTCTGATTCCCACTTCAGGCACAGGCAGCTCCTGGTGACTCTGGGCAAGTCACTTAACCCTCCATTGCCCCATGTAAGCCGCATTGAGCCTGCCATGAGTGGGAAAGTGCGGGGTACAAATGTAACAAAAAATTAAAATAAATAAACTTATAAATATATTGTTTGCCTGCAATTTTATGTATTTTGTTTCTTGGTTAAACTTGTTTTTCCTTTAAAAGTCATGCCTTTCTTTCTATATTTGTTTGCTAAATTGTCACAAATGATCTCCCACGGAATGGGATCTAATCCAGTGGCTCCCAAACCTGGTCCTGGAGGTACTTGAGCCAGTCAGGTTTTCAGGATACCCACAATGAATAGTCATGAAAGAGATTTGCAAGCACTGCCTCCGCTGCACGCAAACCTCTCTCGTGAATATTCATTGCGAGTGTCCTGAAAACCTGACTGGCTGGGATGCCTCCAGAACCAGGTTTGGGAACCACTGATCTAATCAGTTCATGAAATACACATAAACTTGTCACAACTTCCAATATGTAGGGAGATCACAAAGGTATGAGCTGAAGTACTCCTGCTTTTGTTCTATTCTTCTCAAGCAGACATAGTTCTGATTTTCCTAAGACCACCATACCACCTATAGGGTTTGTCATCTTTAAATTACAGACAAGTTGGATCCAGGTTTTTGGAGTTTGAACAGAAAAATACAACAGGTTTACTTGAAACAAGGTGGGAACAACTATATGCTTCTCATCAAATACTTAGCATAGGATAGGCAACATCAAAATTCATTAGAGAAAAGAGTTCTTCATGCCGAAGTGCTTTAATTGTAAAATATGCCCCCAAATAAGGTATTTCTCATCAGCTCTTAAGAACTTGAAGTGTGATGCGCTTGTACAAATTAATGGTGTAACTGGGTATTCAGAATCAGTGAGCATCTCATAACAGCTGATCCGAAGACTGGCTCCGATTGCTTTTCTGATGAGTCTGAAAAGAAATTCTCATCCTGGGAACATAACTGACCATTAGCAGAAAAACAATTACATTCCGTTTCACAATTTAAGCCTCTAATGCAACACTTTTCTTTTCCCTTTCTCAGGTAGTCTAAAACCCTTGGGATTATATGCACCACGGCCATGGCAGTATCTACCACATACAAAATTTCCCATCAGCCAGATACACAGATTTTCTTCAACTTGTCACTAAATTTGATGTATGTTAAACTATGAGTCAAAATAAAATATGGCATCTTTCTTTATGATTTTTACTTGCTAAACTTTGTTGGTTCACTCTTTATGAATAGTTCATTTTTTATGTTTCAACTTTTTTTTATTGATGATCCAATAGCTTATACATAGCCTTGAAAGCTAACAGCTGACAGATAAATAAACACAACGTTCTTTTGCAAGTATAACAGTAACTTATGTCACCTATATGTTTATAACTTTTCTCCCCTCATCCCCTTAAACTGCAGACTCTGTACCTTAAATATTTGTCTATTTTATCAGAATGAACAATACATAACAGTCATCTAAATAGTAGTTCACTAACATCGCAAGGCATGTTATGAATATTACGGTACCCTATGTGAAGTTCCTTATCCCTCCCTCCCTCGCTTAGTTTGCCCCGCTTCTATCTCTTTCTTCATGGTTTCTACTCCTTTGATACCTTTCCAAACTCCTATCCTCTCTACTGCTATAGGATAATACTAAGCCCACCTATTGTTAGGTCCCCCTCTACATCTTCTTCACCCATTATCTTTTCCCAGTTGCTGTCCACTACCTCCTAGTCTGGTTTTCTTGAATTCCTTTACATCCCCGGGACCCCCATCTGTCTAAGTGATATGCAATTCGTTTAACACAGCGCTTCTATGAATAGTTCATTTTTAATAATTTATTTCCTGCTTCCTTAACCGACACCTCTCCTGTGCAGATGTAAGTTTTATGTATATTTCCACTATCGGAACAGAGTTGCGTTACTGGGTCAGATCAAGGGTTCATCTAGCCCACTATCCTGTTTCCAACAGTGACTGGTCTAGAGCATAAGTACCTGGAAGAGTCAGGGCCACTGGGAGAGGGGAGCAAGATTCCCCGGGCCTGGCCTCCAAGGAGGACCTGACGCCGGCAATAAAAAAAAAACTGCTCTGCAGGCCTCAGGTCCTTCTTTCTGCTGCGTCCTGCTAATGCAGAAACAGGAACTTACTTCACAGGCGGAAGGACACAGCAGGAAGAAGGACCTGTAGCTGGCAGAGCATTCTCTCTTGTTCGCTGCTGGAAGAAGGGGTAGCAGCAGGGGTGATGGTGGGGCAGCAGGGCCTCAAAGATTGCTTGCCCTGGGACCAGCTTTGTCTGTTTCTCGGTGGCCCTGGGAAGAGTCCCAAAATGTAGAAATAATCCATGCTACTTAACCCTAGGATGTTTTGAAAATATTTTGTTACAAGTATTGAAATTTCAAAAACGTTTCAGGAAGGTTTCAGCCAATAATTGGTCTGAGTCAACGGGCTGCTGTAGTCCTCCTGCCGGAGTGGATCAGATGTTTGAACCCCACAGCGAAAAAGCTTGTGACTGCGGGGGCTTTTTTTTTCCTCCCGTAGGCATAAATATAAAGAATTTAAAAATTGAAAAGAATTTTTCATTACTATCGTAACTTCTATTATAGGTGTATTGAGTTCCACATTTTTTTTTTATTTTAAGCTGAGCTTCGTATGTGGAATTGTTCTTTGGTTTTTCACTAACTGGGATATGCCATATATGCTTGAATGCCATTTGTACATACGTATACCCAGCGGGAGAACATCTTTGCAACTAGTTTGGAAGAAAGGGGAGACACGACAGAGATATTTAAAAATACTTCCGTAGCATAAATGCACAAAAGGCGAGTCTCTTTCAATTGAAAAGAAGCTCTGGAATGAAGGTGAAAGGGAACAGACTCAGGAAAAACCTGAGGAAATACCGTATTTTTCGGACTATAAGACGCACTTTTTTCCCCCCAAATTTGGGAGGAAAATGGGGGGTGCGTCTTAATAGTCCGAAGGTAGAGATTTGGCTGGCTGGCAGGCCGCCCGCCCTCCCTCCGAGTTCGGGATCGCCCTCCCCCCGGCCCTGTCACCACTTCTCCCTACTCACGCGATCTTCCCTGGTGGTCTAGTGACGTCGGGGCAGGAAAGAGCCCCCTCTTTCCTGCCCAGCGCGCTGCTCTCCATCCTCCTGTATGCAGCCTGACGGTCTCGGCGAGATTCAAAATGGCCGCCTGACTTCAATTCTCGGCGGCCATTTTGAATCTCACCGAGACCGTCAGGCAGCAATGCATACAGGAGGATGGAGAGCAGCGCGCTGGGCAGGAAAGAGGGGCCTCTTTCCTGCCCCGACCTCACTAGACCACCAGGGAAGATCGCGTGAGTAAGGGGAGAGGTGGTGACAGGGCCAGGGAGGAGGTAACCCTGAGGGCGATCCCGAACTTGGAAGGAGGGATTCGGACAAGAAGCACCGGAGCACCTAGGTTTTAGAGGAGGGAAAAAGCAAAATTTTTTTTTCCTATTGCCCTCCTCTAAAACCTAGGTGCGTCTTATGGTCCGGTGCGTCTTATAGTCCGAAAAATACGGTACTTCTTTCCAAAAAGGGTGGTGAATTTGTGAAATGGCCTCCTGGCGGAGAGGAAAACTGGGACAAATACACAGGATTTCTAAAAGAGAGGAAGGAATAGTGGATGTCATGGGTAGGCACACTGGACAAGCCATATGGTCTTTATCTGCCTTCATTTTTCTCTGTTTGTTAGTTTCTTACAGAAATAAAATTAGAAAGAAAACAGATGTGAACGTGAAAATTCTTTTCCATATTTTACCCCCTCTGTCCCCAAATCTGGGACAGGTCGCTTATTCTCTCATATACTGTAGCTTTAAACCTAAATCTCTCGTCCCTACTGCCCACACGCAGCAAGCCATAAATGGCTTCATGGGGCCGCCACGTTTCAGTGGCAGGCTGTAAGAGGAGCGAGGTTGCCAGCACCACCCCTGGCCATCCCAAGGGAATTTGAATCTGAGCCCTCTGGTTCCAAGCCCACTGCTGTAACTATTGGGCTACTCCACCACCCCAATATTTTAAACAAGAAAGCTAAAAAACAAACAAACATGTTGCATATTAATGGACACCCTTGCTTCAGTACATACAAACCAAGAAGGAAATGAAACACAGAGTGACGTCAGCTTAGCAGCTGCTAATCAGTTTGGACATCAGAAGGACTTGGATAACATCTGACCGAACTGGTCTTAGCAACTGCGGGGCACTGTGTGGCCCCCCACCCCACCTAGCGTGTTTTAAAATAAAGACAAATCAAGCAAGCAAATAAAACAAAACTTGTACAGAAAAAACTAATTCAAATAAGCACAATGCTATTGTAGAAAACCTAGTATTAAGCAATGAAAATAACCAGAAATTATTCAGTTCAAGTCTGCTACAATTAGGAGTTCAAATTGTCATAACATAGAAGAGAATATAAAGAAAAATATTAATTAAAAAAAGATCCAGGTATGTGGACAAAGTACTTTAAAATTCCCCCATTATTGACTCATGCACGTACATTTGATGATTATTTCACAAACCCCATTCTGATGTTATGACAAATTAAAATGTTGAAGTCACCTCAGTAAGGCCAACACACAATCCCTCCACTGCAAAACACTAGCACAAAGTCATGCAGAAATACTCTGAACCTTACTGTACCATAACAGCACTAACTCCCAGGATGCAGAGAGAAACAACCTTATCTGTGAAAAGACAGCACTGTAAATATTACACAACACCCTAAAACCCCAACACACTATCTAGTGTATCTACCTCTCGCCTTGACTACTGCAACCTACTCCTCACTGGCCTCCCACTTAGCCATCTATCCCCCCTTCAGTCCATTCAGAACTCGGCTGCACGTCTTATCTTCCGCCTGGACCGGTATACTCATATCACCCCTCTCCTCAAGTCACTTCACTGGCTTCCGATCAGGTACCGCATACAGTTCAAGCGTCTCCTACTAACCTATAAATGCACTCGATCTGCAGCCCCTCCTTACCTCTCTGCCCTCATCTCCCCTTACGTTCCTACCCGTAACCTCTGCTCTCAAGACAAATCCCTCCTCTCAGTACCCTTCTCCACCACTGCCAACTCCAGGCTCCGCCCTTTCTGCCTCGCCTCACCCCATGCTTGGAATAAACTCCCTGAGCCCATGCGCCAGGCCCCCTCCCTTCCCATCTTCAAATCCTTACTCAAAGCCCACCTCTTCAATGTCGCCTTCGGCACCTAACCACTATACCTCTACGCAGGAAATCTAGACTGCCCCAACTTGACATTTCGTCCTTTAGATTGTAAGCTCTTTCAAGCAGGGACTGTCCTTCTTTGTTAAACTGTACAGCGCTGCGTAACCCTAGTAGCGCTCTAGAAATGTTAAGTAGTAGTAGTAGAGAGAAAAAAAACCAAACGGGACTGCTACAGATCTCTACACAAAACCTACATGCTAGCCTAGCAGAATAATGCCCATTGCTCACATATGTGAAACACAGATAGACTATCAACAAATACGAAACAAGGAATCAGACCAGTAATAGAGATACAAAGGCAAAAATCTGAACTAGAAAACACAAAGAGTCAGACTCTGCACATACAGCAATACTAGAGAAACAGAAATGGAAATACAAAATATCAGAGATGCATATTTTCCAAAGATGACATGTTCCAACTGATAAATTCAAAATAAATAATTTTTTTACTACCTTTGTAATCTAAGCATTTTATTTTTACATTTGATTCGGTCCAGGTCTCTTCTGCTTTTCCTGGATCTCCTGTCCATTTCACATTTCTTCTTCTCTCCATGTCTGCCATCCATCTTCTCTCTGTGTCCCATCTGTCCTGTCCAGCATCTCTCCTCTGTGTTCCTGTTCAGCATCTGCCTTCTTAGCATCCCTATCCACCCCTTTTTCAGCATTGCTCTGTCTCTCTTATTCTTATTCCATGACCAGCATTTTCCTGTGTGTGCCCTGTCTATCCCCTCTCTCTTCCCTTCCCTCCCATACCCCACAGGTTCAGCATTTCTCTCTATTCCCTGCCCCCCTCACGGTCTGGCATAACACCTTCTCTCCGTCTGTGGGTCCAGCACCTCTCCCCTTCTGTTCCACCCCCCCAATCCGCTCTGTCTCTTCCCTCCCCCAGTCTTGTGCTCCCCTTTCTGGCAGGTCCAACCACTCTCCCTCCTCCACCCGTCCAGCACATCTCCATGTCCCTCCAACTCCCTCCTTGTCCAGCACATGTTCATCTCCCTCCAGCCCCCTCTCCAGTCTAGCACATGTCCAGCCACCTCCCCCCAGCACAGTACATGTCTATCTCTCTCTAGTCCCCCCCCCCCACATAGTCCAGCATATATCTACCTCCCCCCCCCCCCCCCACGGGTCCAATACATTTCTCCCTTGTTTCTCCTCATCTAAAATCCAGCGTCGCCCTCCCTCTCTCCCAGGTCCGCTAAAATTGCTTCATCCCCTTCCCAGACATCAGCTGCAATTAAGACACGCTGCTGTGGCTGGCGTTGGGTCCTTCCCTCTGCTGGTTCCGCCTTCTAGTTGAGGTAACTTAGTCTTTCCTTAGGGCAGGACCAAGGTAAGACCAGAAGAGGGAAGGACCAGACACCAGCCACAGGAGCGTGTCTTAATTGCAGCCAGCATCAGGGAAGGGGATGAAGCAACTTTAGTGGATTAGGGAGGGAGGGAGGGAGGGAGAGACACTGGATTTCAGGTAGGGAGAAGGACATACCAAGGCCACCGTGGGGCCCCTCAGAGTGTGAGGCCCTGTGCGACCGCCCCTGTCGCCCCTGCCTAAAAATCAGTCCTGACATCTGAAAACATGCTTTCATTTGGACATGCCAGTGCTTGTGGAACCGATTCCACTGTACACATCTTAGCACACAAGGGTTGATGAGGCACCAAATGTACCATGAAAACAAAACAGAAATCCTCAAGTTTGTTCATTCCAAGTCTTTCTTCCCTTAAAATATGTAAATTCAATATTTAAAGAAAATAGATTTGCTTACCAATGAATGCACAATGAATTCACATGTCTTGGTGAGGTCCTTTGCCAAAAGAGGGCGTCGCATGTCACACCGAAGAGTGTACTGTGGGAGAGAAAAGGAAAAAAAATAAAAATAAAAACACCTCTGAATTCTTTACATGACCAAAGAGAATTCTGAGCCACCCCGGAACGTGGTGAAGTTATGTTGAACTTAGGGTGGGGCGTAAAAAAAAAAAAACCAGAAACAGAGGAGTACCGTGGATCAACAGGAGACTAAGAATAAAGTAGTGAAAATGTCCTTTAATAGGAGATGTTATAGAACTTGGAAAATTAACAAATAAAAGGAAGGGGAGATAAAACCCTGGGGCACAAGAACGGGTGCAGACGCACAGGTTCTGTTTGATAATAAGGGAGAGGAGAACAGCTTGACATCCTGAGAGACAAAGGGGGGAGGAGGGCGGTAGAGGGAGGGGGAGAAAATGTTTAAAATACATGAGACATGTTATGTTATAAGGTGAAATGTAGTGGTATGATAAGATGTAATGCAGTTGTGATATCTTGACTTTAATAAAAAATTTATAAATTAAAAAAAAGAAAAGAAGACGACACGGTGCCACGTCGAGTCTTATTTTCTACTATTACAGGACATTTTTACTACTTATTCTTTGTCTCCTTGGTTTTTTTGGAAGTATCCTGTATATCACGTTACTCCTCTGTTTCTGTGCTTCACCTCATAGCGGATCCAGTTTCTCCACTTTTGTGGTTGCTTTTGGTGTTAAAAAAAAAAAAAACCCACAGCAAAAAGGGCTTTCAAGACTGGAGCAGACTATAGTGCTTTATTCAAGGCCGAGATTGGGTGGCAGAGCCGGTAATGGGAGGTAGGGATAGTGCTGGCCAGACTTATACGGTCTGTGCCAGAGCCGGTGGTGGGAGGTGGGGATAGTGCTGGGCAGACTTATACGGTCTGTGCTAGAGCCGGTGGTGGGAGGTGGGACTGGTGGTTGGGAGGCGGGGATAGTGCTGGGCAGACTTATACGGTCTGTGCCAGAGCCGGTGGTGGGAGGTGGGGATAGTGCTGGGCAGACTTATACGGTCTGTGCTAGAGCCGGTGGTGGGAGGTGGGACTGGTGGTTGGGAGGCGGGGATAGTGCTGGGCAGACTTATACGGTCTGTGCCAGAGCCGGTGGAGGGAGGCGGGACTGGTGGTTGGGAGGCGGGGACAGTGCTGGGCAGACTTATACGGTCTGTGCCAGAGCCGGTGGAGGGAAGCGGGACTGGTGGTTGGGAGGCGGGGATAGTGCTGGGCAGACTTATACGGTCTGTGCTAGAGCCGGAGGTGGGAGGCGGGACTGGTGGTTGGGAGGTGGGGATAGTGCTGGGCAGACTTATACGGTCTGTGCTAGAGCCGGTGGTGGGAGGCGGGACTGGTGGTTGGGAGGTGGGGATAGTGCTGGGCAGACTTATACGGTCTGTGCTAGAGCCGGTGGTGGGAGGCGGGACTGGTGGTTTGGAGGCGGGGATAGCGCTGAGCAGACTTATACGGTCTGTGCCAGAACCGGTGGTGGGAGGCGGGGCTGGTGATTGGGAGGCAGGGATAGTGCTGGGCAGACTTTATGGTCTGTGCCAGGAAAAGGACAGGTACAAATGAAGGTAAGGTATACACAAAAAGTAGCACATGTGAGTTTATCTTGTTGGGCAGACTGGATGGACCGTGCAGGTCTTTTTCTGCCGTCATCTACTATGTTACTATGACCCGACACGGGCCAGGTTTTGGCATCACAGCGCCTGCGTCAGGGGTCAATCAAATGTGCAACACAAAGTCTACAGCAATGTAAAAAAAACATAATCCGAGTCCACTCGACATAAGTCTCCCAATAAAATCTAGCAGCAACATCCGCCAAACAACTTTGCATGGGGAGAACTTAAGAGCAGTTTGAAACTCTACTGACAATAAACAAGTTAAGCAGTACAGTAGAGTGCAAGGACTGATGTACACTGAAGGGGTAAAAGCATCAAAGATGGACATCCCTGGTTTTCAGGGGCCACCGGGCCAGTCAGGTTTTTGGGATATCCAGAATGATCTGCAGACAAAAGTGAGGCGGTGAATATCCTGAAAATTCAACCGTCCAGGTGGTCCCCCAGGAAAGCTTTGAGAATGACTGCTGTAGTAAATTCTGAAACATCTGAAGCAGAGCTGCTAATTCCCTCTCTAGGATTAATTAGCATTAAGAACGATTATGAAGCAAAATCAATCATTTCCTCATATGGCACCAGATGGGTTACAGCTTTACGAGATGAATCTCTCTTCTACAGGCAAGATATAGTTTACCACAGTAAGCTATAAAACCGAAGCTAAAATACCCACACAGAAATCAATTAGCTCATAAAACAGGGAAAACAGTAGGCCTTGGAAAGGAACCTACTTTCTTGGATACATGAATGTGAATGTCTATACAAATGCATGGATTCAAAATTAATAAACAAACAAAAAAACAAAACACACACACATGAAATGGCCGAGCAGCAAGTAAAAGGGGGCCTCGACGTGCCGCCGCTTGGTAAAAAGGGGCCCCTATGTTTTTGTATGTTTTTTTTTTCATTGTAAACCGCTTTAAAACTAAGGGGCCCTTTTATCAAGCAGTGGTAAGACTACCATGTGGGTAGTGAATGGCAAAACAGTACCCAGGGTTACCATATGGCTCCAGAAAAAGGAGGGCACATTGATCCAGGCCGGGTTTTGTTTCCATTGAAAGCAATGGAAGTAAAACCCAGACTGGCTCAATCTGTCCTCCTTTTTCCGGAAGAAATTAAATCTATATTAGGGATTAACAAACTATCACTATTCTTCAAAATATGTATGAAGCCTAACGGTACTATGTAAGCCACATTGAGCCTCAAAATAGGTGGGAAAATGTGGGATACAAACGTAACAAATAAATAAAATAAATAATTACTAAGAATATATTATCCATAGAGTCAAATTCTGTTTATTACCTTAACAGTTCTACATTCTTCATATTTTAACACATATCATTCTCCACATCACTGTTAGAACGTAACCTTTAACAAATACCACGTCCTCCTAATAGATTAATGTGAACTGAGGAGAAAAATACAACACAGAACGACGTGGACACACTGTTCATTTTTCCACAAGGATTATAAAGATTGTGTTCCTCCTTGGACAATGATTTTGGATATTATAAGAAGGTGTGAACATTAATCTATTAGGAGGACATAGTATTGGTTAAAGGTTGCATTCTAACAATGATGTTAAAATATTAAGAGTGTATAACTGTTATGGTAATAAACAGAATTTGATACTCTATGGATAATAATCTATTCTTAGTAATTAAGGCTCCTCATAAGTACATAAGTACATAAGTAGTGCCATACTGGGAAAGACCAAAGGTCCATCTAGCCCAGCATCCTGTCACCGACAGTGGCCAATCCAGGTCAAGGGCACCTGGCACGCTCCCCAAACGTAAAAACATTCCAGACAAGTTATACCTAAAAATGCGGAATTTTTCCAAGTCCATTTAATAGCGGTCTATGGACTTGTCCTTTAGGAATCTATCTAACCCCTTTTTAAACTCCGTCAAGCTAACCGCCCGTACCACGTTCTCCGGCAACGAATTCCAGAGTCTAATTACACGTTGGGTGAAGAAAAATTTTCTCCGATTCGTTTTAAATTTACCACACTGTAGCTTCAACTCATGCCCTCTAGTCCTAGTATTTTTGGATAGCGTGAACAGTCGCTTCACATCCACCCGATCCATTCCACTCATTATTTATACACTTCTATCATATCTCCCCTCAGCCGTCTCTTCTCCAAGCTGAAAAGCCCTAGCCTTCTCAGCCTCTCTTCGTAGGAAAGTCGTCCCATCCCCACTATCATTTTCGTCGCCCTTCGCTGTACCTTTTCCAATTCTACTATATCTTTTTTGAGATACGGAGACCAGTACTGAACACAATACTCCAGGTGCGGTCGCACCATGGAGCGATACAACGGCATTATAACATCCGCACACCTGGACTCCATACCCTTCCTAATAACACCCAACATTCTATTCGCTTTCCTAGCCGCAGCAGCACACTGAGCAGAAGGTTTCAGCGTATCATCGACGACGACACCCAGATCCCTTTCTTGATCCGTAACTCCTAACGCGGAACCTTGCAAGACGTAGCTATAATTCGGGTTCCTCTTACCCACATGCATCACTTTGCACTTGTCAACATTGAACTTCATCTGCCACTTGCACGCCCATTCTCCCAGTCTCGCAAGGTCCTCCTGTAATCGTTCACATTCCTCCTGCGACTTGACGACCCTGAATAATTTTGTGTCATCGGCGAATTTAATTACCTCACTAGTTATTCCCATCTCTAGGTCATTTATAAAACCATTAAAAAGCAACGGACCCAGCACAGACCCCTGCGGGACCCCACTAACTACCCTCCTCCACTGAGAATACTGGCCACGCAATCCTACTCTCTGCTTCCTATCTTTCAACCAGTTCTTAATCCATAATAATACCCTACCTCCGATTCCATGACTCTGCAATTTCTTCAGGAGTCTTTCGTGCGGCACTTTGTCAAACGCCTTCTGAAAATCCAGATATACAATATCAACCGGCTCCCCATTGTCCACATGTTTGCTTACCCCCTCAAAAAAATGCATTAGATTGGTGAGGCAAGACTTCCCTTCACTAAATCCGTGCTGACTTTGTCTCATCAGTCTATATGGAGCCATATGGTAACTCTACACTGGGCATGACCAGGCGCCTGGCGATAGTTCTCAGTTTTGCCACACACCATTTCCCACGCTAGAAAATACTTTTTAATTTCTAGCGTGGTGGTGGGGAGTAGGCATTCCCAGCACTAATGGGCAGTGCAGGCACATTGCTGCACGCTGCCCAATTAGCGCACGAGCTCTTACCACCTACTGCACAGGTGATGGTAAGGGCTCAGGCAGTAAATGAAAATGCGTTAATTTTGATATTAGCACATGGCCATTCACAACTGAAACAACAACAACAACAAAAAAAAAAAGCCCATTTCCCACCACCGTAAAAGTAGCCTCGTGCACTAACACTACTACGGGCCAATTTTTACCGCAGCTTGGTAAAAGGGCCCTTTAATCTATAAAGTGATATATCGGACTAATAAATCAAATTAATCTAAAATAGGTTTCTGCCTGATCAGTTTTTTCTTCCGATGCTACAGAAAATCACAAGAGCACATAAACACAAGTTAGTTGCCCTTTTGTTCCAGTCGCACTGACTCTCAGATCACCAAACACTACAGTTCCTTCCCAGGTCCTCTTATTTCATGTCCCAAAAATTGCACCTTGAAGTGGCAGGGCTTGCTGTTCCTGTGTGAGCATGGAAATATAAAACTGAATCTGGGCTTGGAATATTGTTCTTAAGTAGAACAGAAAATTTAGTCCGGCTCACAGCAACGGTCTTACCTGAATATTGACAAAAACTCCATGATATGTTTCATACAGCACTTTGTTGCCCTTCGAAAGTAGCGGGAACTCAAAGGGAATTTCAATTTTGCCAGTGGGAAGTTTTCCTGGTTTTACCATTTCCACCATGTTACTGATAATCTGGATTGGCTGAAGACAAAAACATTACACAGGTTAGACTATTACACTGCTTTGTAAAATCTAATTATTCTGGTATCTAAAAACCAAGATATAAGACAGAATGAAATAAAATAAGCCCCACTGGAAACCTAGCTGAGCCCACAGTTTCTAATAGGATGGATAAAACCAGCCTAGAACCTGTAACCTTCAGACAAAGGCCAGCCACCCTCCTGAACAGGGTTGCCAGGTGGAAAATTTTTTTCCCACCCGAAGGAGCCCAAAACCTGCCCAAAGTCAAACCCCGCCCCTGACACCCCCACCCCTGCCGTCATCAACCCCGGACCCGCCTCTTCCGTCACTGCCCCCGCCTCCCCGTCATCGGCCCCGCTCAGAACGTCACTAATCCCGCCCAAAACGTCACTAGCCCCGCCCCCGCAGCCTGAAAAACCGCAAAAAAAACCCACCGAAAGACCCCAAAACAAGCCCAAAAAAACGCAACCCGCCACAGGCAAAAATTTCCCGCAGCGGGTCGCAGAAAATCGCCCACCTGGCAACACTGCTCCTGAATAAAAATAGTTTGATGTAAACAGTACACACAGAGCCACCTGGGCAGCAGAGAGGGTGCAGGATTACCATGGAAACCGAGAGAAACCTGAGAGGCCTGCACTAGCCTCAAGAGGTAACATTTCTCACAGAAACATGGAGTCAACAGCCCTAAGCCTGACTAACTAAACAAACTGTACTGCCATGCTCTGAGAAAGGGGAAGAGGGAAAGAGTGAAAAGCCTAGAGTAGGATCCCTAATCCTAGGGTTACCATATGTCCGGATTTACCCGGACATGTCCTCTTTTTGAGACCATGTCCGGGCAACCGAGCGGGTTTTGCCAATCTGCCCGTTTGTCCAGAAATCCGGACAAACGGGCAGATTGCTAGCCTCCCCTCCCCTTACTTACTACTGCCCTGGTGGTCTACTGACCTCTTCCGCATTTGGGGCAGGAAAGAGCCCCTCTTTCCTGCCCGGAGCGCTGCCCTGCATGCATCCTTCCTGTTCGTGATCTCGGCACCGATTCAAAATGGCCACCGAGAGTTGAAGTGCCCTCGCGAGACTCACAAGCAAATCAGACCCCAGGAGAGCGCTGGGGCTTCAGCATTGCCATATGGAGTGGCAAGAAAGATGGCGCCCTCAAGCACACCGAAGAAAACAACTAACCTGCGCCCACCAAAATGAGCTGGGAGGGAAGGAGCACACCGCTCCAAGGAGTTCGGCTGTACAGTGGATCTCCAGCACGGGAAACTGCAGCAGCTTTTGCTCTGCCCCACCGGTGCAGATAGGATAATGACTACTCACCCCCTCGGGAATAACTGTCGCATGCCAAGTCGGTCCTCATACCATTCAGTCGGTACTGCAAACCGGCATGAGCTTGCCGTGCTGGACAAATCAGACAGATTTTTTGTTGTTGTTGTTGTTAAAGGCAGGAGAGGACGCCGGCGCAAAAGAAACATCAGACTCCTTTTAAAGTCAGGAGAGCGAGAACCACAAACCCCAGTCAGGCAGAGAGGAGGAAGGGAGGGACCTGGCACCACCAGGTGTGCACCCTAGTCCCAAGACCGGGACACCTCAGACCCCAGAAGATCGACTAGACCCTGGGGACCAGGCCAGGAACCAATCAATCCAGAGCTGCACAGATATGACCATCCACCTGCTAGATAGAGAGAATACTGAAGTTAAGGTGACTGCACATGACCACATATAGTAAATCTCTGAAGTTCTCTCTCTCTCCACCTACAAGTCTCTGGATTGATCTGTGGGACGCTATGGAATTCTCTGTTCCTCCTGTAGTAATTTTTTAAAATCTAAGTCACCTTCTCTTGGTGATGGTTGTAAAACCTTGTACACAAAAAAACGCAGGTCATCAATACTGTTATTAAGTGTCTGCCAATGGGAGACCAAAGGTGCAGAAATGTCCTAGTAATCTTGTTTTGACCTGACGTTTTGTTTTCCCCCATATATAATAGATTACATGGACATCTAATGATACAGATAGCATTGGAGGTCTTACAATCAGAAGTATGACGTAGAATGTATTTCTTTTTTGTGGTCGAGTGCGTTAAAATATCGCTTTCAATCGCATGTGGAGAAATGGTACATTTGCCACAAGCTCTATGACCATGGTGTTGAATCTGATGTGGGCAAGCAAAACAAGTGTAGATGGTACTAACCTTTCAAATTTCTCCCTCTGGAGTACGCATTTACTAGATTTTTATTCTTAAAACAATTATGGACTTCTAGAATATGCCAATGTTTCTTGATAATTTTGATTGTTTGGTGCGGAAGACATGAGTGTTTAATTGTACAAACTAAATCTGGGGGGGGGGGGCCTTTTTAGGTTTGTCTTTTAGGAGTTCTGTGCAGGTCTGCAATGAGGCTTTTATATAGCCATCATTAATGCACTGTTGAGGGTATCCTCTTTTAGTAAAATCTGTCTGCCATGATGATGGCCTGCTGTTGATAGTCATTGTGATCTGAACAAATCTTTTTCAATCTCAGAAACTGTCAATGTGGTATAACGTCATCTCAAAACCATAATCCTTTTTGTGTATGATGAAATCAAGAAAATTGATCTGTTGTTGGTCATATTGAAGTTTAAAGGTGGATCGCTTTGATTTAACCAAATAAAGAAATCTTCTAATGTGTTTGCATCACCATTCCACAAAATAAATATATCGTCTATATAATTTTTATATATAAGTACGTTAGATTTGAATAAGTGATCTCCCAAATGGATCTTTTCAAAGGGGGCAATTTAAACCGTTATTGACACAGAGAGAACAATGCTGGATTCACTGATTACAAACCATTAAACTAAATGGTCTGAATACCTCATCTGAGTGGAAAGTATTTTTGTGAACTATTTCCGTTTCTTCTCTATGTAATCTCCTGGTTCTCGGCCTACTGCTCTAACCATTAAGCTAGAACATGATTTCTCAAGCCAGGCCTCAGGACACACCTAGCTAGTCAGGTTTTCAGGATACCTACAAAGAGTACGCATGAAAGACGTGCATAGAACACAGGCAATGCATGTCTATAGTAAAACTATAGAAATGTTAAGTAGCAGTAGCAGCAAATACCTCTTGCATTTTTTAGATTGTAAACTCTATCGAGCAGGGACTGTCTTTCTGTGTCAGGTGTTCAGAGCTGCGTGCGTCTGGTAGCGCTATACAAATGTTAATAATAGTAACATTCCATGTAGAAGCCTGCCCTTGCAGATGAGCAACGCGGCCGTGCAGGCTTCTGTTTCTGTGAATCTGACATCCTGCACGTACGTGCAGGACGTCAGACTCACAGAAACAGAAGCCTGCGCGGCCGCGTTGCTGATCTGCAAGGGCAGGCTTCTACATGGAATGTTGCTAGTGGAGGAGTAGCCTAGTGGCTAGTGCAGTGGAACATGGAATGTTGCTACTATTGAGATTCTACATGGAATATTTTGGCTCCTAACCACTACTCAATTCCCCTATTCTTGTTCCTTCTCACCCAGTACTTTCCTCACCCTTAATTGTCTTGTCTGTCTGTATTTTTAGATTGTAAGCTCTATCGAGCAGGGACTGTCTTACTGTGTCAGGTGTTCAGAGCTGCGTGCGTCTGGTAGCGCTATACAAATGTTAATAATAGTAACATTCCATGTAGAAGCCTGCCCTTGCAGATGAGCAACGCGGCCGTGCAGGCTTCTGTTTCTGTGAATCTGACATCCTGCACGTACGTGCAGGACGTCAGACTCACAGAAACAGAAGCCTGCGCGGCCGCGTTGCTGATCTGCAAGGGCAGGCTTCTACATGGAATGTTGCTAGTGGAGGAGTAGCCTAGTGGTTAGTGCAGTGGAACATGGAATGTTGCTACTATTGAGATTCTACATGGAATATTTTGGCTCCTAACCACTACTCAATTCCCCTATTCTTGTTCCTTCTCACCCAGTACTTTCCTCACCCTTAATTGTCTTGTCTGTCTGTATTTTTAGATTGTAAGCTCTATCGAGCAGGGACTGTCTTTCTGTGTCAGGTGTTCAGAGCTGCGTGCGTCTGGTAGCGCTATACAAATGTTAATAATAATAATATTCATTGTGGGTATCCTAAAATTCTGACTGGCTAGCTGTGTCCCATGAACTGGGTCACGAACCCCCAGGCTAGAATGTATGTCAAAACTGGACCCAAAAACACCTTGTGATGATTAGTAAGAGGTTTTTCCTACTGAGAAAGAAAATACAGGGGAGTCACTGATTTTAAAAAGTTAAAAAAAAAATCAAGCAAATTAGCTAGATAAACTGAATGGAGATTTTGGGGCCATCAAAACAATCTAAAACAAAACAAAACAACTCTTGCTTAACTACACATTAGCACAAATAGCACAAGGAAACAGAGAAACCCTCCAGATTCTGCCTGCTGCCATCACTTTTGGCATCCTTTACTCTCTTGGCAGTTTCGCTAGGCTAAAGGCACTGCTAATACTCTTTATTCAGCTACCCCCCTTCCTCAGCAGCACTGACCCACGATCAGATTACATTTTAACAAGTTTCAGTTTTAGATTCTAATCTCAGAAAGCAGAATTATTGCATGGTAACACCATGCACCTGTTTGATTTCAATTTAACAGAACTCCTTCTGAAGTTAACAGAAGGTGGTAGGTGATATATGACAGGCACTAAACGAAGGATTTTAAAAGAAGCTTAAACTGCCACTGAGAATTATTTTCAGGAGAATGATAATCAGCAAGTTTGCCTGGATATTTTATGGAGTGAATTTAAAGCAGTCAGAGCAAATGATATTAGCATGGCCACTTGGCACAAGATTAATAATGTAATGATCAGAGACGAACATAGAAATAAAAACTTTAGGGAAAAGAAATCTACAGAAGCAAAGCATATATAAAGGTTTTTGGATCAAAAGGGTGAAGCCTAAATTATTCTTAAGTTATAAATTGAAATTTGAATGAAGCAGCAAAAATATTTTTTTCATTCTTTTCAACTCAACAAAATGTTGGAAAGAAATAGTACATTAAACTACGAAACCATCCATCCAAGGAAAAATAATTCTGGAAACTGAAAGGAATGGGACCAAGTTTGGAATGGAGAAAGAACCAGGGAAAAAACATACGGCATTCAAAAATGATCCATTTCAGACCAGAGATTCTGAAAAAATAAAGTCTCGAAAAAAGTGCAATGAACTTCTATAGGAAAGGCAATAACAGCAGCTGCAGATTGGGAATTGCTCCATTCAAAACAACCGTTTCCTCTCCTAGACAGCTGAGACGCCAAGGGTGGCCCATCCCAATGCTGGAGACTGAAGGCCAAATGAGTGAGATTTTTCTGGTGAGCTCCAGCCATGCCTAAACCTAGTTCTGACAGATGCACATTCCAAAAACTGACATATTGCATTCAATAAATAGAAAATACAATTATTTTTTCTACATTTGTTGTCAGAGATGCCAAGGATGGCCCATCCAGAAGAGTGACATGTACCACCCCAATAAGTAAAATTGAAGGTCAATAAGTGAGGTTTTTCTCGCAATACACTCAATCTATAAATTTGAAATGGTGGTGAAGGAATGAAGTCCAAGGAAGGGCTGCTGGCTACACTTATTGAAAAGTAATGTCTTCATGTGTCTTCATGGATGACGTTACATATTTTAAACACAATTATTTCAAACACTTAACACGAAACCACATACAAACCTATGGAAACAATTCAACTGTATTTAAAAGATCTCATCTGGCAGTATCTCATGTTTTAAACTTGATCACACGTCTGCTATAAAGACAACTACCTCAACACACAACAGATTCTGCAAAATTTTCTAAAGCCCCGTCTGATGTTATGACAAACTAGAATTGGATTAGAGGCCAACACATAATCCCTCTACTACAAAACACTATGCAGAAACTTGGGTAAAAACACATTCAGAACCTTACCATACCTTCACAAGCTCCCAAGACTCAAAAAGCAACAATCTTACGCATGAAAAGACAGCACTGAAAATATTATACCAAGCCTTAAAACACCAATACCCTACCTATTGAAAAAAAAACCCACAAAACAAACACAACTGCAACAAGATGTCTGCAGAGTACCATACCTTATTCCAGTGAATCTCAAACTGTGTTCTTCAGATCCCTAGAGATCCTCAAACTCTCTTCCTTAAGAAATTAGATTGTCAGAATCTGTTTGTATGAATATATACATGTTTACATAAACTGAGGATTCCTCGGTGTACCTTTACCTGTCCTGCAGTCTATATTCCCTCCTCTGTGATCAGCATCCTCCACTGTCCAATACTGTCCCTGTATGTCCCTATTTCCTCTCTGTCCTACTTTGCTCGTGTCCCTGTCTCTATGCTCTTTCCATGACCAGTATCTCTTCTCTGCCTTTCTGTCCTTCCTCTCATACCTCACACCCCCTACCCTCTACCCTGGGGCCAATATCTCTCTCCTTCAGTGTCTCTCTTCCTCCCCCCCCCCAACCCCATTATAGGTCCCTCTTGGGTCCAGTGTCCTTTTCCTCCCTTCTACTCTCCCCCAGCTGGTCCAGCACCTATCCCTGTCCCTCTCCCTAAAGCTCCTTGGTCCAGCACTTCTTGTCTGACCCTCCCTCCAGCTCCTTGGTCCAGCACGTCTTGTCTGTCCCTCCCTCCCTCCTCCCCCTCCTTTGGTAAAGCAGCACTTCCTTCATCTTGCTATCCCTGGATCCAGCACATCATCTTTCTATGCCTAGGTCCAGCACCTCTCCTTCCCTCTCTATCTTGCAGGTCCAGAATTTGTCCCCTTTCCTCTCCCTCCCGGTTCCAGCATCTGTCCCATTCTTTTCCTTCCCTTCCTCCCCTCCCGGTTCCAGTGCCTGTCACCTTTCTCCTTCCACTGTATCTCTTTCCAGCGTGTGTCCCCTTTCCATGCAGCACCCATCTCCCTTCTTGCCCCCCCTCCACCATGTAGCACCCATCTCCTTCCTTGCCCCCCTCACCATGCTGCACACCTGTCTCCTTCCTTGCCCCCCTCACCATGCTGCACACCTGCCTCCTTCCTTGCCCCCCACCATACAGCATCTCTCTCCCTTTTTGTCCTTCCCCCCTCCCCTCACAATCCAGTACCTCTCCTCTTCTTTTTAAAGTTCTTCTTCCTACTATCTATACAGTGTTGGCACTCTCAGCAAGAGCAGCCTCCTTTTGCCAATCCCTGGGCCTTCGTTCAGCAGGGATTAGCTGAAGCAGCTATTGACGAGTAGCCGTCAGCTTCAGCCAATCCTAGGTCTTCCTTAAGCAAGGGCAGGATGCAGTGAAGTAAGGCTCCCGGGACTAGCAGAAACAGCTAATGCTAAGTAACAGGCTGCTTTCAGTCAATCCCGTGGCCTTCCTTCAGCACAGGCGGGACGCAGCTATAGGAAGGCCCTGGGGGATTGGCTGAAGCAACCTGCTATTGCTAAGAATGCCAGCACAGCGCAGAATGTAGCAAAAAGAACTTTTAAAAGAGAAGAGGTACTAGACTGTGGGTGGTGGGGGAGGATGCCAATGCTGAGATCGGGCCCCTTAAGTGTGTGAGCTGCAGAAGGGGCCCAATTGCATGTGTCACACGCTTAATGCGTGTGACTTGGTATGTCAGAGACAGTAGGGGCATGCAGACAAACATTTTCATTCTGTTTCTTTTCCTACATCATTTATGGAGGGTTTCACTTCCTCCCCCCCCACCTCCTTTTTTGGGAGCAATGTCTTTAATAGAGCATCCTACCAGTAGCGTGCATTGAACAATTGTGTGCACTACTGACGACACAGGGAAAAAAAAAATGACATTTTGGATTCCTTCCTGCCATTCTGGCTTAAAACTAGCATGAAACATGGAAAACCATTATTCATATTGTTTCAAACAAATGCACATCCCTAGTGAACAATAATTTGAAAAACGTAAAAGTGCATGGAGACTTTTGAAAGTCACCATATCTAGTAGTAAAATTATTTATCCAAGTGTATTTTCTGAGCGAGGGGAGGAAATGGTATGTTAGTCTTTCTGAGTGACTGATGTTGAGCTGTTAATGTATTGTTTTATTATACTTTGGGAAATTTTCTAAAAGCATTAAAACATTTTTTTGAAAACTTGGATGCCAATCAAAATGGGTGGGACTTCCCTACCATATAAGGGAGAAATTCTATTTTGGAGGAAGCGCTGGAAGGAGGAGGGAGTGCTACTACCTCTTCCATCATTATAAAATATGGGGATTAGGGGTTTTTGGGTTTGGGGGGGGGGGGGAAGATGTGGTTGGGGGGGGGGGGGTCTGGGGGGTCCACTGGACCTCCAGCCCCTTGCATTTGTAATGTTTGACAGGTCAGGGCTTTATTTTCTTTTTGGACAGCCCAGACCTGTCAAACAACATCTGCAGGATGACTGTGCCTTGCACATTCCTCCCACAGAAGTACCCCAATAATCAGAGCTAATAGCATGCTTAAATTTGCATGCTATTAGCTCTGATCATCGGGCCTTTAGTTCCCAGTGCTGTTCCCATGCTAATTTTACAGCGTTGTTTGGAACAGCATGGGGAAATTGACCGATGGGGCCAGAGTGTTAAATTTTCCTATTGCTCGGCTCCTTTGAGTGCAAGTTTAACAGTGTTGTTCTGAATAAAATGTATACATCAAATCTCAGTTTGATTAAAGACTTGAGATAGGGAGTTACACAGTAATCTTGACTGGTGAGATCTAATAAGTGTACTAATATTCTTAACACCATCTGGGTTAAGAGGTGACTGATGAGCAGATGAACGAAAAGCCCAGACCTGTCAAACACAGGGGTTGGAGGTCCAAGGGACCACAAGACCCCAAACAGTATCCAGACACTCAGCTCAGTGTCAAATACACCCAAGATTTTAAGAAAAGAAACAAATGGCACCAAGAACCAGTAATTAAAATAAAGCCAGCCCTGAATGTTCTTTATGCCACATGTTATGTTTCAACTTTTTTTATTGATGATCCCACAGCTTATACATAGCCTTGAAATGAACACAACATTCTTTTGCGAATTTAACAATAACTTGTCACCAATATTTTGTTTTTGTTCCTTTTTCTCCCCTCATTCCCACAAACTGCAGTCTCTGTACCCTAAATATTTGCTTACTTTGTCAAAATGAACAGGAAATCGTCTTAATCAAAATAACATATTAATTTCACTAACATCACATGGAATGCTATAATTATTACGGTACCCTATCTGAAGTTTCCTATCCCTCCCCCCTCACTTGTTTTGCCGCACTCCTTTTTTTCCCCTACCTTCATGGTTTTCACTCTTTTGAATCCTCTCCAAACACCTTTCCACTCTGCTACTGTGGGATAATACAAAGCCAACCTATTGTTGGAACCCCCTCTACATCGTCTTCAACTTCTTTATGCCACGTTATGATGTTCCATTTGTACTCTGCTGATATATATCACATCTGTTATATGTTTGTTCTATTGTACAGTTTTAAGTGTATATTTCTAACACCGTATCATGTTATTACTATTATTAGGATTCAATCTGCCAGTCTCCAAGTTTACCTCGTTGATTGAGTTTCTTCTTATATTTGGTCATTTTACTATTGTGATGCCATTAACAAAATTTTAAGTTTAATGTCAGACTATAGCTGCTGTATATCACTTTGGGTGAATTCTTCATAAAGGTGATTAATAAATCCCACTAAATAAAATAATGGCATTTATACAACTGACAACAATCTGCTTAAGTGCTATTTTGCAAATACCCACTTTATTTTTACATACTATGTCTTTATCTGCGGGGGGGGGGGGGGGGGGGGGGGAAGCATGAACTTGAGCAGGGCCTGGGTGAGACTTAACCCTTAAATGCTTAGCTACTGGAATACTATATGTCATGCGCTCATCTATGGCAGTCTTTTTGCAGGGGCAGGTGGGGCTTTGAATAGGAAGACAAAAGGGTGAAGCTACACTTCTGCTTCATTGTAGAAATGGATGTAGGTGGCTGATAGAGCTGATATGGTGCTGCATGTTTTCTCAGCTGATCTGAAAGCTCAACTTAAAACCTGCAGTTGAGAACTCTGTATGCCTCAATGACTGAAGCCACCTAGACGAAGAATGTTTTTTTTTTTATTCTTCCTGATGCTGTAGAATCTTGACTGCCCCAACTTGACATTTCGTCCTTTAGATTGTAAGCTCCTTCGAGCAGGGACTGTCCTTCTTTGTTAAACTGTACAGCGCTGCGTAACCCTAGTAGCGCTCTAGAAATGTTAAGTAGTAGTAGTAGTATTACATATAGCAGTGATTTAACCAGAGCTGAGATTGTGATGTCAATGCCTCATTCCACCAATGCCTAAGAGCCAACCTCATCAGTGATGTCACAATGGCTTGATTGTCCTATATTTGTCTCATTCTTATCTATTAGATTGTAAGCTCTTTGAGCAGGGACTGTCCTTCTTTGTTAAACTGTACAGCGCTGCGTAACCCTAGTAGCGCTCTAGAAATGTTAAGTAGTAGTAGTAGAAGAAGGATGTTTGTCCCTCATCAGCCTTGAGATTTTCAGCTTCTGACTTGGACTGGTCTTCATACTGCAGCAATGGTCCACAGTGTCCATAACTTAATCACATTCGATTAATTGAGCACCGGAGTGCCTTGCACAGAGAACTGACGGAAGCACCCACAGAAGCACACTGCTTACAATGAAAACATGTTTTTAATGATTTAAAGTGCTTTGCTATAGACCAGGCGACTGACATTAGGGAACGCAATTGGCGATTGCTTTTACTTAAATGAAACAAAAAAAAAAAAAAAAAAAAAGAGCTGGATTTTTCAACTGAAGCTCGGGGGGGGGGGGGGGGGGGGGGTGAGGGAAGGCTTACCTACACTTCCACGGGATTCCCACACAGCTCTCTAATGTGCAGCCCTAATACCTTTCAAGGATTTTAATGTCTGTATCATATCTCCCCTGTCCCTTCTTCCCTCTAGGGTATACATATTCAGGTCTTCTTATACATGTTTGGTCGAAAGCCCCACACCATTTGGGCTGCTTCAAGTATTATTACATCCTTAGAATGATAAGGCCTCTAAAACCAAACACAATGCTCCGGGTGGGACCTCACCAACGACTTGTACAGGGGCATCAACACCTTATTTCTTCTGCTGGTTACACCTCTCTCTATGCAGTTTAGCATCCTTCTGGCTACAGCCACCGCCTTGTCACACTGTTTTGTCGCCTTCAGATACTCTGACACTCCAAGGTCCCTGTCTGTGTATATCAGCCTCTCACCTCCTAGGATATATGGCTCACTTGGATTTCGACTCCTCATTTGTATCACTTTGCACTTCTTTGTATTAAATTGTAACTGACAAGCGTTAGACCATTCTTCTAACTTTTGCAGATCCTTTCCCATGTTTTCCACTGCCTCCGGTATTATCCATAAAAAGGCAAACCTTACCTTTTAACCCTTTGGCAACGTTGCTCACAAATATATTCAACAGAATCAGTCCCAGAATCGATCCTTGAGGCACTCCGCTACTTACCTTTCCTTCCTCCAAGTGAATAGTGAAGATACTTGCCTGTAGCAGGTATTCTCCGAGGTCAGCGGGCTTCATATTCTCAAAAGTGGGTGACGCCGATCAGCGTTGTCCGGTACAGCTTTTGCCATAGTAAAAAAAAAAAAAAAAAAAAAAAGAGACCTTTGTGGAGCGTGAGCCACACTCCACCACACATGAGCGAGTGCCTTCACACCCGTCACACGAACGCTGTCGTCTCAGTTCAATACTAAAGTAAAAATAACCAAGGAGACAACTCCAAGGGGAGGTGGGAGGGATTGTGAGAATATGAAGCCTGCTGTTCTTGGAGAACTCCTGCTATAGGTAAGTATCTTCACTGTCTCTGAGGACAAGCAGGCTTCTATAGTCTCATAAGTGGGGAATCCCTAGCGTCCAGGTTTACCTAAAACAACAAACACTGGTTAACTGGGCCTAGCAACGGTGAGAACATAACACAGATTAACCTGAAACTATATACAATCAGAATGAGTGCGCAGCCTGTAACAGAATAAAAACGGGCCTAGGAAGGTGGAGTTGGATTGTAGACCCCAAACAGATTCTGCAACACTCTCTGCCCGAACCGAATGTCGTGTCGGGTATCTTGCTCAAGGCAGTAGTATGATATGAATGTGTGGACTGAAGATCATGTTGCAACTTTGCAAATTTCTTCAACAGAAGCTGACCTCTAGTGGGCTACCGACGCAGCCATGGCTTTGACATTATTTTATTTTAATTGTTACATTTGTATCCCACATTTTCCCACCTATTTGCAGGCTTAATGTGGCTTACATAGTACTGTAAAGGTGTTCGCCAATTCCGGTATGAACAAATACAGTAATGTTGTGGTAGAATAAGGTTCGTGTGTACAGACACATTAGGGAATCGTAGAGAGGAAGAGAATCGTAGAGAGGAAGAGTTATTATATGTCCATTACGAGCTTTGGTTTCGTTATGTTGCAGGGTACAGGCATTTAAGTTGGGTCGGTAGGGTATGCCTTTTTGAACAGGTTAGTTTTTAATGATTTCCGGAAGTTTGTTACATTTGTATCCCACATTTTCCCACCTATTTGCAGGCTCAATGTGTATGATCCGGTGCCCCCCTGCTTGTTGGTGTAATACATTACAACCTGATTGACATGAGCTCCCCATCCCAGGAAAGATGCGTCCATAGTCAGCACTTTTTGTGGATGAGGAATTTGGAATGGAAATCCCATCGAACTGTCCACCACTGAAGAGAGTGTACAAGCTCTGGGGATACTTGAAGGCCATCTTCTAGACTCCCCGTGGCTTGATACCACTGAGAAGCCAGGGTCCATTAAGCTGATCTCATGTGCAGACATGTCATGGGTGTAACATACACTGTGAAAGTCATGTGGCCCAACAATCTCAACATCTGCCGAGCTGTGACCTGCTGAGAGGCCGAACCTTAGACACCAACAAGACAAGAATATCCGCTCTTATCTCCAGGAGGTAGACTCAAACCCTCTGTATGTCAAGCAGGGCTCCTATAATCACTGGACAGGGTGTAGATGGGGCTTGGGGTAGTTTAAAACGCACCCTAGTAGCTCTAGCATCCAAATAGTCATCCATATGGACTCCCAAGCACCATCCTCCGAGGTGCTCTTTACCCGCCAATCATCCAGATACGGGAACACATGGACTCTCAGTCTGCTTATCGATGCTGCAGCTACCACTAGACACTCGATGAGCTGGGAGCTGACATGAGGCCAAAAGGCAACACGCAATACTGAAAATAATGTGTTCCCAGCTGAAATCGAAGATACTTCCAGTGAGATGGAAGTATCAGAATGTGAGCATATGCATCCTTTAAGCCCAAACAGCATATCCAATCGGTTTTCTGAATCACTGGGAGAAGGGTGACCTGGGAAACCATCCTGAACTTTTCTTGACTAAAAATTTGTTCAGGGCCCTTGGGAAATGCGTCCCATCCTAGACCTTTCTTCTTCTGCACAAGGAAGTACCTGGAATAGAATCCTTGTCCTTCTACCCCTGGTGGAACAGGTTCGACTGAAGGGCTTTAGAAGGGCGGAGAGTTCATCTGCAAGTACCTGCCTGTGCTGAGAGCTGAATGAATGAGATCTCGGCGGGCAATTTGGAGGTTTGAGATATCAATTTAGGGCATATTCGAGATAGTCTATTTGAAGAACCCACCAGTAGGAGGTTATAAGAGGCCACCTTAGGTGAAAATTTTAGCCTCCTCCTGACTGGCAAGTCGTCCGGGACAGACACCTTTACTGCTGCTATGCTGGAGCCAGTCAAAAGCTTGTCCCTTGCTTTCACTGGGGAGCAGCAGGGGCCTTGGGAGTGTACATAAGCTAGAATAGTAGTAGAGACCACTCCATGGCTCGCCAAAAACTCTCCTAGCTGAGGAGACAGGAGTAGAAGGTGCCTGGCGAGACAGAGAAGAGATTGTATCAGTATGCATCTTGATTTGGTCAGCAACTTCCTGAGCCTTCTCTCCAAAAAAAAGTTATCCTCCCAGCAAGAAGCATCCACCAACCGCTGCTGAACAGAGTATTCCAAGTCAGAAACATGCAGACATGAGAGTCTGTGCATTGCTATACTTTGAGCAGAGATCCTGGATGACACATCAAAAGCATCATAACTGCCCCTTGGCCAAGAACTTTCGACACACCTTCTGCTGCTTGACCAACTGGCAAAAAGGCTCGGCCTGCTCCAGAGCCAGCTGTCGCACCAAGTTTCGCCAGTAGACGCTCATGAAGAGCTGGTAGGATTGCATATGGGAGATGAGCACTGAAGCCTGGAACATCTTCCTCTCAAAATAATCCAGGGTTCTAGCTTCTCTGCCTGGAGGCGATGAGGCATTGTCCCTAGTACTCATTGCTCTTTTGAGAGTGGACTCCACCACCATGGTTCACTGTGCATAAGTACATAAGTATTGCCACACTAGGACAGACCAAAGGTCCATCAAGCCCAGCATCCTGCTTCCAACAGTGGCCAATCCAGGTCACAAATACCTGGCAAGATCCCCAAAAAGTTCAATACATTTTATGCTGCTTATCCCTCCCATATGTTTACATCCCTTTTGGTTGCACATGTGAGAATTTAGGTGTGGTGCTTTGTAGACTCGTACATAGGCAGTGGTATGTACAAATCCTAATTAGTGCTCATTAATTGTTAATTGCCCTTAATTAGCTCATTAACCAAATTGCTCACGCATCTCAGGATCGCACCCAAATTTTGGTACACAAATTTGGGTGACCTTTATAGAATCCGGGCGTATATATGTAAACCCCTACTCCATCCAACACTGCCATCAAGAATACTTACACACCTTCTCCTCAAGTGGAAGAGAGAACTGAGACCATGTTCGCGCAACAAGCGGAAGGCGCTCACACTCCACAAAGCTCTCTCTTTTTTTAACTATGGCAAAAGCCAGACCGGGCAACGCAGATCGGCATCACCCACTTGTGAGAATATAGAAGCCTGCTTGTCCTTGGAGAATCCATTAAACACGACCCTCTGACATGACAACCAGTTTCTAATCCAGTTCAACTCTTTGGGTCCCAACTTCAGCCTATCAAGTTTATTCAAAGGCTACGCTGAAATCCAAGTAGATTACATCTAGCGCATGTCCTTGATCCAATTATCTAGATGCCTAGTCAAAGAATTCAATCAGATTCATTTGACACGATATATCTTTGTCAAAACTACGTTGCCTCGGATCTTGTAACCCATTGGATTTCAGGAAATTGACTATCCTTTCCTTCAGCAATGCTTCCATTACTTTTCCAATAATGGAAATGAGGCTTACCGGCCTGTAGTTGCATGCTTTTTCTCTCTCACCACTTTTGTGAAGAGGTACTGCATCTGCTGTGCTCCAATTCCGTAGAATCTCTCCCATCTCCAAGGATATGCAGGTACTTTCTCTGTCCCTAGTGGGCTCACAATCTAAGGTGTATTTTATACCTCAAGCAATGGAGGGTTAAGTGACTTGCCCAGGGTTGCAAGGAGCTGAAGTGGGAATTGAACTCAGTTTCCCAGATCTCAGCTCATTACATACAATCATATCAGGAGATTTCCCTAGCTATATGAACAACTTGATAGACCTTCTAATTAGAAACAGATCAATGTCATCACGAACGTATCTCAATTTACACCTTCCCAACTGCAAAGGTATCAAAATACAAAACCTACTATGCATCCAGTTTCTCCTTTTTGGGTAGTCAACTTTGGAATGCTCTACCAATACCCATCTGAGCAATTAACAACTATTTACCATTCAGGAAAATGTTAAAGTCCCATTTTTTCCAAACAAACTTACTCTAATGAACCAACTTAATTCTACCAGCCCACCTACACAACTCCAGCTCTGACACCAATTATACCTCTGACCTTATTTTCAAATCCCCTTATACTCAATCTCCAATCTTTTCTTCTCCATCCTTTTTACCATATCCCTCCCAATCTCCTTCCCTTTTACCTATCCTATCCTTGTCTACCTCCCCTATTCCAATTCATATATTCTTGGGCACTGTTGCCATTGTGTTTATCACAGTTTATAATATTCTTCTTACATGTTCTTTGTAATCCTTTTTTACTGTGTAAGCCGCACTGAACCTGCTGTATGTGGGAAAGCGCGGGGTACAAATGTAATAAATAAATAAATTACATTAACCATTAGGCTACTTCTACACTCCACATCTCATCAATAATCAAACTGCTCAGAGTTACTACAGGCTGGTTACTTGTTTAAGTTAAAACTTGTTGGAAGGTTTCCCTTTAAGAAGGAAGAAAAGAACAGAGCCCATAAAGCTTGGGGCTAGAGCAGGAGACTCAAACAGCTCAATAGGGGAGGGCATTCTAGAAGGATTTCAACCTCTCAATGGGAAAACTGTCCCAGGAGGGTGGGGGCAGGGAAGCCTGAAGCCTGAGACAGTTTTTCCCATATTAGGAAAAGGCTAGGAAAAGGAAAGGGGAAATGGGACCTGATATACCGCCTTTCTGTCGTTTATGCAACTACATTCAAAGCAGTTTACATAGTATATACAGACACTCATTTGTAGCTGGGGCAATGGAGGGTTAAGTGATTTGCCAACAGTCACAAGGAGCTGCAGTGGGAATTGAACCCAGTTCCCCAGGATCTAAGTCCGCTGAACGAACCATTAGGCTACTCCTCCACTCCAAAGAGTTCCCACCTCAGCGATGAATGAAAAGTCCACAAGGTGGAAAACTAAAGAGATGGGAGGGGTTTAGACCCTGGAGAACCTTAAAAGATCTCCCAGACAGAAGACAGGCAGAAAAGGTGGGGGAGAAGAAGAAAGAAAGCACCCACAGCGCTGAGGAGAAAACTTGAGAAGCTCCCTCATGGAAGGAGAGGACTCAAACTATGTTGAGAGATGAAACAAAGTACTTACCATTAACTAGAACTGAAAAGATTGACAATGGTTTTCATGTCTATTACTTTTGAATAAGAAGAACACCTGGGGGTGGAGGGTAGGACTTTAAAGTTATGGTAAATTTGGTGCAATCCTAGGGGAGGTGGCTGCTAGGCCATAGCTCCTAGCACTTACTGAGGAGCCTGTCTTTTTTCAGCATTTAAAAGGAATACTGAAGAAAGAAAAAACCCTAGACTTTGAAGGGAAAAGGCTGAAGTTTGTGAGAGAGACTAGAAGCTAGTTTGCATATCCTGAGAGCTCTAACAATGTGTGTCTGTTTTATTGTTTCTCCTCTGCAAGAATGAGAGTCAGAAGATTCTGGTTAATATAGGTTATTATAGCTCACAGAAGTTGTACTCAGCTTGATGAATCATTAGTTTAACTGTAGTGGGAATTCACTCCAAGTGAGTTTATGGCTAAGGATATCGACTAAAGCAGCTGAAAAAAGTACACATGTGGATTTTCTCTGATCCTTTTATTAGGGACAAGTTTTTAATTTCTTAGCCTAAAGAGCCAGTGAGCAGCACTTGCTCCATAAGCCAATGGAGGCAAATACTCCAGCATTGGCTCAAAAGGGCTGATGACCATGGCCTTGTCACAGCTGCTATTCAGGTTAAGTCAGAAAACGCGAACTTAAAGATAAGCCAAGATGGGATGAGCATTCACATAGTTCTAACGAATATACTACAACACAATAGCGGTTTTCTACTTGCAAAACAGAACTGGAATGGGGTTGCCTAGTACCTGCAAGCTGCTATTCAGAGGGTCTCTGATCGGATTCCTGGAATGAGCGTTCCACAACTGGGTTGAGCAAGACAGGAGATGTTGCAAAGGATGGGGAAAAGTGTCATGGTTATAGATAAGAGTGACACTTTGGTTACCGGATTTAAAGCCCGTGAAACAGGGTTCTGGATGGAACACTAGGAACCTTGATGCATGGTCCAAGGCCTCAGGAGCCTTGCTGCAATGTCAAGACTAGGAACAGTGTACTTGAGGGTTTATTAAAATAGGGTAAACATCCCCAAGTAGTTGTGAAGGTGCATGGATTGTAGAACTGGTTTCGTATAAGCTTGAAAAAAAATAGCAGGAAGGAAGATCTACCAGGCCAAACACACATACCTAGATCACATTCATTTCCGGACAGCTGGGTTAGTGCAATGCTAAAATTCAGTATCAGACTCAAGTTTTGGCTATATTGCTAACCACTACGAATATGTAAATTTGTGTATGTTAAGAGAGATCTAGAAAACTTACAATAAAATGAAATCAGCACCGTAGCTAGAAGAGATTACGATGCGTCAGAGGAAAACGCTGGTCCAGAAGGCAGGTATTCTAAGAGAGCCTTCAACATGCTTCTTACCTTAACAGAGTTGTAAAATGCTTCAAACATTCCCACACTCTTGGCACTCAGCTGCAAGTTTACTGCTCCCTCCATGGTTAAAGAAATTCCATTGTGATGGATTGCGTCTTTACTCATAACCACCACCACACCAGAAAGGATTTCCTAAAGTGTGAAAGGGAAACACACAAAGTAAAGCTAAAAACTTCTTGTCAAATACCATTAGGTACATGCTCTTCAACTGTGCTCAGCTTGTTTGCATTCATCTTATGTAATCAATTACTTATTTGATTCTAAAACATTTTTGATAGGATTAAGATCTCCTGTGCACTTCACCACTGTTCCCACAATGAACTCCCCAGAAAACCTGACCAGGCAATCTAAATTGTCTCATTGCTGACAGCTGGAAGGGAAGACTCTTCCAAGACTGAACCCAGGAGAGCCCTCTTCTTGCCAACAGGGGTTTCCACAGTATTGTCCATAGTGTTTCCTTCTTCCCTAGAACTTGAGTGTGTCACTTCCAGGGTGCACCTGAGCTTCACTGTCCCAAAGATCCAAGTCCAAGTTTCCTCTACCATGGTAGGAAGTGCTGTAGCTGAGCCATGAGGTTTGCCTATAGAATGAGCATGCACAAATGCATCACTGTTTTGATATCTCAAAAGATTCTGAAGCTGATCCCTTGTATCGGTTTAACCAGAAGGCAATTTTTAGGTGAACATGCATTTCCTTTCCCCACCCCTATCTCCTCCTGATCCCTCATCCCCACCAAAAACGTAAATATCTTAGCTAGCAGTGACCTCAAAGTCCTACCAGCTTGAAGACTCCGCAGCATGCACTCCCCTCCAGAAAACCACAGCAGTCAACAGCAGAGTTCTGAACCACCGATGCTGGTACTCTTTGCATACTCAATTCTTATGCATGAACTAAGCAGTGTCAGCAGCCTTCCGAATCTTCGGCTGGCAGGGCTTGCGGATCCCTGCCAGCTACAGGAATGGTGTGCTACTGCTGCTGCTGGATGGGCCAGAGGTGAAAGTGGATGGGTTCAGCACTTCCCAGGTTCACCCATAGATATGCGCCTTCCTTCCATATTAGCACTGCTGCCTCCTAAAGAATTTCTAACAAGAAGTCTCCTATTGAGTATGGGGAAAATTTTATAATAAACGAGGAGAAGCAAACTTCACTCAGTATATAGCCAGTGCTTTTTTATTGGGGGGGGGGGGGAGGGAGGAGGTACCAATATTCATATATGGCCAACCTTAAGGGCGAGGTCATTATGGCTCCACCCCTACAGTAGCCATACCCATTTTACAAGCCATGGAGAATATAAAAAGGAATCATTGAAAACAGTACACAAGTCCCTAGGTTCAACAAATGAACCCCCCAAGTGTGACCTTAAACTAATAAAATATGTAGACAAAACAAAAATCAAATAACCCCCCCCCCCCCCCAAACCAGACTATAGCATGCAGGATAACACCAGAAAAACAAAAATATTTCCCTCCTGTACTGCTATAAAGATAGATGAAGATCCTGATAGGCTGTCAGGTCTCAAAGCAGCAACTAGGTTTGTGAGCCCTTGGGCCGCTGCCAAGTAGCGGCAGTGGCAGGCAAAACCACCCCAACCAGCACTGGGCTAACACACACACAAAGAAGGGACTGCAGACAGGGATAAGCAAAGCAGGAACACACTGGACAAGAACACTTGGACTGGAACACAGGACTGAAGCAAGGCTTCACCTGCACTTGACCACCCTTCTCCAGGAGTTGAGCCCCTGGGTGCAGGTGGCCGGCAGGACTTACCGGACTGGGCAGGAACTGGATACCAGCAGGAAACACACAACAGAGGCAGGACTAAAAGCTGCCAGGCAGCCACTAAGACAGAAACACAGACAGGTGAGAGTCAGGACTGAAAGCTGCCAAGCAGCCACTAAAAAGGAACACAGACACAAGACAAGGGAATGCAAACCAGAAACAAGACTAGGAACTAAGCAATAAAACCAAAGCTAACTACACACAAACAAACTAGAATCAGGCAAAAAACTCAGGCTAGAACTGGACTAGGCAGAAGTGCACAGAGCACACCCACATACCAGGGACCTTAGACGATGCAAAGGCAAACACAGAAGTTTCTAGGTGATTAATAAAGCCCATCAGCATTTGAGGCTCAGCTGCAGAAATCTCAAGGCAACTACAGGTGCTGTTCAGGCACAAACAAGACAAGTCTGGCAGCCTGGAAGCTGGAATCTGGACCGGACTGGGCTGAAGCCTGGAACGGGTAGGGACAGCAAGACAGTCTATGGTAGCCACCGGTTCTGGCCACCTGAGGGCGAGAGGAGCACAAACCAAGAAGCAGGCAGAAAGCATACTGAAGCATAGAGAGGCTCAACATACACAGGTGCAGCACAGTGGAGCAATCAGAGCCATGCTGGAAGCAGCCAGCACACAGACAGAGCTAACTCAGGAAGAACAGACAAAAGCCAGCTTAGAAGCTGACCGGCAGAAATAAGGTAAGCCTGAGAGGGGTCACGACCCAAGATGTGACACAGGCAGCCATTTTGCTGACCAGCTTCATTGGAGGATCTTCACATTTAAACGGATATTCCAAATTTTACATTCAAGTCTGTTTCTCCCTCAGTATAGACCAGGACCGACGATGGCCAGCATTTTGACTGCTGCATCAGGGTCACAAGATCCAAATTAATAGCGCTCTTCTTTTTGCCAAAAAAACTCTCCAGAGGGAAATGTGTATCACCGTACTTGACAACAACAATCGTCTAGATCTTGATATGTGTCAGTGATGTAGCCCTTCTTCTAGCTTTCAGCATGGTTTTGATCACTGGGGATGAGACCCCCAACTGCCTTAGTCCTACCCTTTCAAGATTCAGGTCATACAATATATGAAGCAGGGTTTGACATACCCTTCTTGGGGGGTCTGAACCTGTTGTACTATTATAAAGCAGCCGTACTCATGGCCCTAAAAAATTATAGACATTAACGTGTACAGAAACATTGTTTTTGGATTGAACGAACATGTCTAGATCCTTACTCTATTATTGAATATCACAAAATAGACACTGTTGGATATAGTGGTATGAAGCGTGATGTTGAGCTGCATCCTCTTGTGATGCCACTATGTAAAACTTGGAACAGAATCAAGACGACACATAACATAGCTGGAGTCTAATGCCTTTCTCTACTAGTTATCTGAGAGCACTACAGGAATGCTTGGAATCTTCAAGTTTAGACAGATGTAAATATGCGGGAGCTTGTCCATCAGAAAATCCTCTTATTTCAATACTTTCAAATTAAAGACTCATTGCAAATTTAGATGTGAAAGCAAAGAGAAACTACAAATCCCTAAAAGACCCTATTAAAAGTACCACTAGATAATAAGATCCTTACTAGGATATATAAGGACCTGAATTTTGTAAATCGCCCACGTAAAAGCAGTTATTAAACTGCGTGGGAGAAGTGGTTACCCAATCTATATATATATAAAACTCACCCTCAACGTTCTATTTCCACTGACGTCACTGAAGCCAGGTTTGTAAGTTCGAAGCTCTGAAGCCACAGAAAATCACAGTCTCTGGGCCCCGCCCTCGCATCAAACATTATGACGTTGAGGGCGGAGCACATTCTCACCTCCAACGTTCTCCTGCACTGTAGCTCTGCTCCGCCCTTGCGTCAAAACGCCATGACGTCGACAGCGGGGCAGACGTTACTCTATGGCTTCGTACTGCAGGGGCATTGAGATGACGCTAACATCTTCTGTTTCGGCAGGTCAGTGGGGTGGGGGGGCCTTTGGAGAGGAGGGAGCGCCGGCAGCGACGACATCAGTGGGGGTGGAAGGGGGTGCACTGCCAACAGAGACATCGGGGGGAAGGGAACAGTGACGGACGCTGGGGGGGGCGTGGCAAAAGGGCCAGGGTGAGAGGACATTCGCAGGGAGGCTGCAGGGGGGCAGCGACACAATATAATCGCTGGCTGGCTGGCTGCACGGTGGGGGGGGGGGGGCCACGAGACACACCTAAATCGCTGGGTGGCTGCAGGGGGGCAGGGGACACAGGAACATCACTGCCTGGCTGCACAGGGGGGGGTGGGCAGGGGACACAGCACAATCGCTGCGTGCTTGGAGGGGGGGCAGGGGACAATAGCAGGGTGGCTACAGGGAGGACAGGGGAGATAGGATAATCACTGGGTGGCTCCAGGTGGGGCAGGAGACACAACAAATGCAGGGTGGCTGGAGGAGGGGCAAGGGACAGAGGAGACTCGCAGGTTGGCTGCAGGGGGGCAAGGCAGAGAACACCATCGGTGGGTGGCTGCAGGGGGGCAAGGGAAAAAGTATAATCGCTGGGTGGCTGGAGGGGGAGCAGGGGAGAGAGGAGAATCGCACGGTGGATGCAGGGGGGCCAGAGGAGCCACACTCGCACCCAGCACTCTCTCTCACACACAGACACTCGCACATTCACTCTGTCTCACACACAGTCAATCTCACACATACTCTCTCAAACACACACACTACAAGGAAAACCTTGCTAGCGCCCGTTTCATTTGTGCCAGAAACGGGCCTTTTTTTTTTTTTACTAGTACTGAGATAAACACTTCTGGGACCGTGTCCATTGGTATAACCAGCCTTGTTCTAGTTTCACTAGCAATACATGCTTCTGCCTGATGGCACCATCTTGCAAATTGGCCACCTAACCCCTAGCAGATAGTGGTGTTGGTGGTGTTTGGGGGGGGGGGGGGGGGTTCTGTAGTAACTTTCTAAGAGATTGATGCACTAAAAACAGGAGACTCAAAAGTTCAACACATGAGAACAAAACAATGCATATGCATGGAATTTGGAGCACTTTTCAATGTAAATCCTACTAAAAATGACCCCAACCTTATCAGATCAAACTCATTTTCAAAAAGATAGGTGCCAGGACTATGATCGACCTCCCCCTCCAAGGGCAGGGGAATTATGCATATTTAACTAGCTTTAACAAATGTATATACTATTCCTATTGCTTCTCAGAGAGAACAACTTGTCTGCAGATGCCTACAGAGTTTGCGCCAGAGTCTACCGCACTCCTGAAATAAAAATCAAAGCTGCAGCCCATATCTGGTCACTACTCATAATCTAAAAATGCTAAACAGCAGAAAACATCATGCCAAGGAAGAATACAGATAGGTCCAGTACGCCAGTTGATCCACTGAAACCCACAAGGTTCATCGCTCATTGAACTCACTCCCTGAGTCTTGATCACTGGCCTTCCAGGATAAACATGACAGGGCTGTGCTGATTTGGTCCTCCTCTGCTGCCCTCATGTGGATAAGAAACTTGAATACCTCATGTGAAATCTGGAACTCTTTGTATAGGGCCTCAAACTATCCTTCAATCAGGATCATTTCTACCATACTTTATGAACGTAAATATACTTGTATTTCAGTTTGTCACAAGTAAAGGCTAGAAGGGCAGCTGCAGACTGAAGGACAAACCCATTAATAGGTCCACTGGTTTCTTGCTTTTTTTCTACCCCCATCTCTCTCTTCCTACTATTAATTGGGCTGGCAGGAGGAGGAGGCAAAAGTGTGGAAAGATGTAGTGTTTGAACTTGCTATTACAAAGTTTGTGCCAGCTTCATTTCATTTAGGGATTCAATGTAACAGATTTGACCAGGGAAATAAAAACTGCATGCAAATGAGATGCGTAGAAATTCTGCAAGTGGATCAGTAGGGAAAACACCTAGCACATGCGCAGAACATTCTCTCAGTAGGTGTCTACGGTCTGTGCATGCCCAGGAAAAAAGGCATGCATTCAGCAACATCACATTTGGAGTTTCCTTTTTTTTTTTGTCCCACAACAACTTTTTAACACTACTGTTGCGTGCAGGACACACACACACACAATACACATGTATAGCACATTTCACACACATGCACAGATACTATAACCAAAAAAAAAAAAAATGCAAGGAGACTACCCCACTGAGAAGTTGTGCAAGCAGACTGCTCCACTTAGAAGTCGCCCTCATGCAAAGACAGCTTCAGACCTGTCAGACTTTTTGCACATTAATTATTTATTATTATTATTTATTGCATTTGTATCCCACATTATCCCACCTCTCTGCAGGCTCAATGTGGCTTACAATTCGTCGTGGACACTGGAAATAGAAGAGAATATACATTTGGTTTTACAGAGGGTTTTGGGTTACATGGTGGTGAAATACATGGTTGTATTAAAGCAAAAGACATTATAAGGCATTCCTATATATATGAAAGATTGTACAGTTACAAGTGTTGATCTTTGTGATATATCTTGTTGAAGAGTAAGTTTTCAGTAGTTTACGGAAGTTGGTCAGTTCATGGACCGTTTTCAGGTTGCACGGTAGCGCGTTCCATAGCTGCGTGCTCAAATAGGAAAAGGTAGATGTGTGCATTAATTTGTATTTCAGACCTTTACAGTTGGGAGGATGAAGGTTGAGGAATGTGCAAGAAGATTTTATTGCATTCCTGGGTGGTTGTTCAATTAGGTCTGACATGTAGGCTGGGGCGTCTCCATGGATGATTTTATGGACTAGGGTACAAAGTTTGAACGTGATGCGTTCTTTAAGTGGGAGCCAGTGTAGTTTTTCTCGTAGCGGTGTAGCGCTTTCATATTTTGGTTTGCCGAATAGTAAGAACACAGATGTTTCCATGCATACTAATAAGCTCGTTGTAATGCATTCACATAGAATTATTGGTAGCTGCTACCACGAACAGTAAAAGCAACGCAAAACCCCTTTGTGCATCAGAAGCTGAAGAACACGCATGCTAGAGTGGTTACAACCAGACTAAATCAAAAGTTGCAAGCACCTAGAGTCTAAAGTTACCAAGAGATATTCCCTGTCCCATTAATATAAGTCTTCTGACAATCCCTGTCCTAATCTGAAACAACAAAAAAATAATAAATGAAAAGCAAGCTTCTAACAAACTCAAAAAGAAGAGAATAGCACAAGTCTCTGCAATACACTATGCCTAAGCATATCACAGGGCCCCATAGTCGTCCACATTAGAGCAACAGGTTGACAACCATGGAAGCCTGGTTCAAACCCCGCTGCTGCTTCTTGTACCTAAGGCAAAGAAAGGTTAAGTAACTCGGCCGATATCACAAAAATTTGACTGTACTACCTGCCAGGCGTTAAAGTGCAGGATCGGACAACTGCACAAGGTCTCCAGAATACTTAAACTTTAAAACAATCCAGAACTGTGCTTGATGCACCCTCCCTGGCTCCTACCCTGCTAGTTCACCCTGTTAGATGCTTCTCCCCCTGCATACTCCTTGTATATTCTTCTAAGTTTTCCTATTCTGTATTTTATTTAATGTTTGTAAGCCACATTGTGCCTGCATGAGTGGGAAAATGTGGGATATAAGTGAATAAATAAATAAACTGTATTAAAATGACAATGTTTTGAAACTGATTAAAAAAGGGCTTATTATTAAGAGGCATAACATTCTACTACCCATTATCTTGCATCACCATCAACCTCCACTCCCCATTTTACCATAGACTGAAAGGTAGGGTATCATTGAAAGATTTTTATGATTTACTTATATTTTCCAGTTTTTGTCATCTTTTGCTCATTCCATCCTGACCTAAGGAATGGGGGGTTTTGCTCTAGAAAGTTAAGCAAGAAATATATGTGATCCGGTAAAAAAAAAAACACACACATTTTTTGGTTTTATCAAACCTTCATTTCTATGCATTCAAATGAACTTAAGAAACACAGTAACAGAAATGGAATGAAATATTCAATACAATACCTTTTTCAATTAACTCTTTGCTCACCATCACATCAATGAACTTCAATTGGACCATAATGCTTGACAAAAGCCACCACCCTCCGGAACCTCTACACAGTCCTCTTTTTCTCAAATTCCACATTTCGGTTAGAGTGGGTACCTGCAGTGAGTTTTTTTTTTTCCTTTTCGCTTGTTTGTTTGTTGTTTTACCGATTGCTATATTCTTTGCAGATATCTGAAGCCCCAAATCTTCCTGCACAACAGCACACTATGTACGTAATTACCAACAGAAGATAGCATAAACCCTAACACATCTAGCGTATTTTGTGAACTTAAGACAGCGACATACAATTATAACCATTGCAAACCAAATCAGTATAGCAATAATAATAGAAGCTGAGAAAGTAGTACAGCCAGAAACTTTCCTCCTTACCCCTTCATGGTATACTTTGTTTGCTCTCTTGATCTTGATGTCCAGACTGGTCCCCATAGCGCAGACTTATTCAAAAGCAGAAAATCCTTACTAGAAGATCACCGCGCTACCCCATCACGTGACACAGGCAGTGTTCCTCTACGCTAAAGAGTCTCTCAATCAAACCTTCTTGGTATACAACTACCCCATTGCACCACGTCATACCAGTGTAGCTTCCTGATCACGTGATCAGGAGCAGTTGCCAATCACGTGGTGGTAAGCGAAAGGTCACGTGCTCTGCCTTTACACGTCATCAGAACGTAGGATGTGCTAAGTGTTTAATTAGGTTTTTATTTTTTTTTTACTAAATCTGCTTAAAGTTACTTATCTTAACATACTGTGTCGTGCAGGTGTAACTACTATGAGTTAAAATTCTCGCCACCGACATTAGAGTAGAAGAGTAGGTTCTACCGGAAGAGAACTCGTGCCAGCGTACATTGTCCCGTGACCGTCTGTAAACGTCAGCACGTTGGATATGAATTGGACAGCAGACGAAAAAGTACTGTAGCCGTTTTGAAGCTGGTGGTGGGAGCAAAATCGTTTCAGAGGCACCATGGCCAGCTTCTGAAATGGGAAGGCTTTTGAAAAATTTGTGTTTTTTAGGGCTGCTGTTGGGTTCAGTGTCCAGATGGATCCTGGCCCCTCTTAAAGCGCAGTTCTGTATTTTTTCCTGTGGGGGGCGGGACTAAACAGGGAAGGATGGAGCGCGGGAACTCCCTTCCTAGTGACAGCGATAGGACAAAACTGAATAGCGTTCCCTGGGTTATATCTCCTTAAAATGAATCTGGGAGAGGGGAGGGTGGGAGGAGAGCAGTTGCGTCGCTCTCTGTAGACCAGGTCGGTGGGTCCCCCACCCCACCTTGAGAAAATGTGTTTTTAAAAAAATTATTTCAAATAAAGACAAATCAAACAAAAACTTGTACAGAAAAACAAATTCAAATAAGCACAATGCTATCATAGGAAACTTTTGGGTTTAAAAAGCAAAACCATGTGCATGTAAGGACTAGATACATTAATTAAAACAAATGCGCTTAATACTTGGTAGCAATAATGAAACAGTGATTGAATATAGCAAGCAGCCTGAGCCAACAGATTCATTTTCCACAGAACATAATGCATGAGCCTGGTGGCTAATGGTGTGCAGAACTGGACAATTCTGCACAAAGGAAACCTTTTCCTCATTATTCAATACCTTCTGTGTGAAGTAGTAGTAATTAAAAAAAGGCAAGTGCATTTTTATAATATACCACTGCATTCCACAGAACACAAGGAGCAAGTTCCCACATGCTAGTTTTCTTTTGATGTAGGCACAGGAGAAAAAAAAAGATGTTAAATGCTCCCAGGTCTCAACCTAATTAATGATTTTTTTTAAACTGTACTTATTAATAGTAAGTCTGATTGTTAAGCACCTGATACTCATAAATGTCTGTTTTGGTGGCCCTTTACACATCAGAATAGAATGAGGCTCTATAACCAGCCCTTCCAAATGACACAATGATTATGATTTAGAACTAATTAAATGAAACCAATACTTCTCTGTCTACATCCTTATGCTACACAAGCCAGCATCTTTGAAAATATAAGTGAGGTCCAATAAAAATGCTACCAACAACAAAGAATGACAACGTGGATAGAGCAGCTCATAAATTTGCTTGCTTTGGGTAAGGGGATGAGGGGTGTGCGGAGGAGAGGAAAACGGAGACCAATGTCATGGGCTTCAGTGGCCATCTCGATCTAACCACCTTCAGCTCTCTCATACCCGCTCCCTTAGTTCCTGCTCGCTTCACCGCTGCCTTCTTTAATTTTCCAGGTCACCGGCAGCATCAGTGAGATAGGCACACTGCCTTCGGCGGCCCCGGAAGCTCTCTCTCTGTTGCAGCGTCCCGCTTATGCGGACAGGAAATTGCAGCAGAGAGAAAGCTTCCAGGCCACCAAAGGCAGTGTGCTTATCTCATTGAGGCTGCCGGCAGCCCGGATTGAAGAAGGCAGCGCTGCACGGAGCCAAAAGGGAGTAGGAGAGAGCTGACCGAGGTGGCTAGATTGAGAACAGATGACGGCTGAAGCAGGGAGTGGGAGGGATATGCTAAGGCTGCTGTGGGGCCCCTGAGCGAGTGAGGCCCTGTGTGACTACCCCTGCCCAAGACTGGCCCTGGAGGGGAGGGAAGCAGTAGAAAGAGAGCGAGAGAAGAAGTTGGACAATGTTAGTAAAGAGGAAACAGACATGCTAGACAACGGGTGGAGGTGTGGCAGAGGAAGAGGATGTTTTAGATAATGGGGGGAAGGGTGAGATTTCCAGCAGATCAAGGGAGGCAGAAAGGAGAGACATACTGCACATCAAAGGGGCAGGGAAGGAAGATATGCTGAAAATTAGAGTGAGGAGAATTAAGGAGAGACATACTTGATAGCCTTTTGTGAAGAAAGGTGGAGGGAAATACTGGAGATTTTTGTTTTGGGGGGGGATAGAAGCTGAAAATTATGTGACAGCAGAAGAATGGAGAGATGCTGCATTTATGGAGGAGGGGTAGAGAGAGTAAGAAATGCAGGGCTTCACAAACTGGGGAACTACCACATGATAGAACCACCTCAGCTGGGCATTTATACCCCTCTTCCCCAGTGGTTGTTCACTCACCTGTGGCTCATATTCCCTGCTTCCACCCTGATCCAAAGGGATGTATCCAAACAGATTCATCAATAATGCCCAAAAGACATGCTAGATCTACCTAGATCCAGCACATATTTTCTCCAGAAGGACTGGATCCAGCAGGAATTCTTTCCACAAGGGCTGGATCCACTCTGATCAAGGTCTAATTTACACCAGAAGGGCTAGATCCAGCAGAAATTCTTTCCAGAAGAGCTGGATTTATCCTGATCCTGCACCAATTACCCCTTGAAGCATAGGAGCCAACTCGGTGGCTGCTGTGGGTGCTTGAGCACCCCCAATATTGAATAAATTCCTTGTATGTGTCCAGGGAGGGGTGATCTCCACTGGGGTTAGCACCCCCAATAATTAAAAAAAGGTGGCTCCTATGCCTTGAAGGGCAGAATGTAACCATATCCAGCACTAATTCCCCTGAGAAGGGCAGGATGCACCTGGATCCATCACTAATTCTCTCTATTAATGCTGAATCCAGATGTAATTCTCACTAGAAGGGCTGCATCCAACAGTAACAGGCAGCTCCCTGTGACTCTGGGCAAGTCACTTAACCCTCCATTGCCCCAGGTACAAATAAGTACCTGTATGCAATATGTAAGCCGCATTGAGCCTGCCATGAGTGGGAAAGCGCCAGGTACAAATGTAACAAAAATAAAATAATTCACCCTCCATAAGGGCTGGAATGACTTGTATCAAGCATTAAATCTTACCACTAGGGCTGGAATGACCTAGATCCAGCAGTAATTCTCTCTGTTAACGCTGGATCCGCCCGAAGAGTTGAAACTACCTGGATAATGCACTGATTCTCACCAGAAGGACTGTATCCACCACAATCTAGCCGGGTCATTCCATGCCAAGTGGTCTAAAATTTAAAAAAGTTCCCACCATCATGTTCTCCAATTTTGCTCAAATTTTATCTGTTGTGCAAGTCAGGTGTTAAACGAAGTTTCCCAAAATTTGAAGTCTCTAACTGCAATAGTTGCAGATCTAGACCCCCTTTTCTGAAAGGTTGTCAGTCCATGAGCGCGCGACATTTACCAAAATGCCATTTTGGGGGTCTAATAAAATCCAAACACATTTATAAGAATGGCTAAAAAATTCAAATCCTGTACAGTTTTTGATGCTAATTCCGATGAAATACATTTTAACATTATGGATGCAAAATCCAGTCAAACCAGTTGACTCAAAGTGTGCATCAAAATTGGTCGCAACTCATCGGAACATATTTGGACCAATATTCAGACCACAACAACTTCCATGCAAACAAAGATATGGACTTGAAATTTTGAACAAGCATTATGCTTGTGCTAGACATAGTACTGCCAGATTTGCAACTAACCAGCATCTATAACCGCCCTGCAGGATCTCTTCAAAGTTGGCACTGTCAACGCAAATGGTAGAATGTACCAAAGTTCAAAGCCAATTATTAAAAAAGAGTCTGCCTGAATCCGCTTGTGAACAGTATCATCTGAAAGAGAAAATTGTGCTCTACAACACTGATATGTTTTTGTTTTGCAATGCCAATATTAAGTAGCCATTTACTCAAGTCAAAGTAATTCTCTCTGGAAAGGCTGGATTCACCTAGATCCAGCACTAATTACCCCATGAAGAGAAGAATGTATCCAGCCCTAATTTCCCCAAGAAGAGCAGGATCCACCTGGATCCAACATTAATTCTCTCCATTACTTCAATAAGCAAGCCAAATCTTGATTCTTCTCTCAAAGCATTTAATGGAGGAAGAAGCTAACTAGCTAGTTACAAGAAGTAACACCAGGATTTGCTTTTGGATCCTCAGAAGCTTAGCTGAAATTGGGTGGCGGAGCAGGTGGGGGGAAGAGGGGTTGGTGGTTGGGAGGCTAGGATAGGGGAGGGCAGACTTATATGGTTTGTACCAGAGCCGGTGATGGGAGGCGGGACTGGTGGTTGGGAGGCGGGAAATACTGCTGGGCAGACTTATACAGTCTGTGCCCTGAAAAGGACAGGTACAAATTCAAGGTAAGGTATACACATATGAGTTTGTCTTGGGCAGACTGGATGGACCATGCAGGTCTTTTTCTGCCGTCATCTACTATGTTACTATGTTACTCTAGTTGTGATCAGTTGCATACACTATTTCTGACTCTACATGAACATATCTAAATCTACACTACCCAATCTGTAAAGGACTTATACAAATCTACCTACGTATCCAGCTTTTCCTACATAAGCACACAATTGCAGAATGTGCTACCAAAAGTTTTGAAAATGACGTACAACCACCTACACTTCCGGAAAATTCTAAAAACCACCCTGTTTAAAAAGGAATACCCCACCGATCCAACTTAAATGCCTGATCTCGGCTACACAAGAAAATTAAAGCACGTAATGAACACAACTCTTCCGCTCTACGATTCCTAATGTGTCTTCTGCCACATGAACTTTATCTTATCACAAACTCACATTGTATTTGTTCACACTGGAGTCGGCAAATGCTTCTCCGGTATTATGTAAGCCACATTGAGCCTACATTAGTGGAGAAATGTGGGATACAAATGTAACAAATAAATAAAATAAGTTAATCACACTTATTTTCTATCTAATTCATATTACTCTATCTTATATGTTCCACCTCCACTTATATCATACTGTCTATTAAGAAGTTTTTAATGTATATTGTGTCAACACTGTAAGTAACATGCTATACTATAATGTGTACTGTTGTTTGAATATTTTTACTGCTGTAATTTTCTATTGCCTATGGCTTATTCTTGCTGCATATCGCTTTCTTCCAAAAGACAGTAAATAAATCCTAATAAATAGATCCAACACTGACATTGGAACCATTGTAATACTAGTATGAGGAAGAAAGTTTCATTAGGGAGAGGAAATGTGCCACTGTTTGTCACAGCAAGCCTAGGTGCATCTTCAGCCTTACACCCTCTTTCAATTCACTTTCAGGCCTGTAGGCTGCAGCCCTCCCCCTATAGTTTGATAATTAAACTCAACAATCATGATCATCACACAAACATTCTCTACAAATGCGGATTACAGTATACCCTGATGGCTCCTTGAGTTTGTGTGAATGTCAGCTGCTCTTTTCTGCCCCCAAGAAGCAGACAGTCTAGGTGGCCACCTAGTCTTGCCTAATGGTTGGGCCAGCCTTGATAGCAAGATGGGGAAGTAGGAGGAGGTTCCATGGTCAAAGTATTTAATTATTTATTTATTGCATTTGTATCCCACATTTTCCCACCATATGGCAGGTTCAATGTGGCTTAGATATTGCTAAAAAGGCGGTTACAAAATTTAGATTTGTAGAAGTCTAGTACATAATACAGAAGTACAATAAACGCTTAGGTTGATATATTAGCATATTGTGAGAGAGGTTAATATTATTGTTTTCCATTTCTGAACTTTTTGTGATGTATAGTGGTGTGGGATTAGGTAGATTCAGGGGGGAAAGACTTCTTGAAAAGATGTGTTTTCAGGGTTTTTTCCTGAATTGTAGGTAGTTTTCTGTGAGTTTCAGGTCTTTGGGTAGTGAGTTCCAAAGTTGTGTGCCTATAAAGGAGAGGCTGCTGGCATGTGAAGATTTGTATTTTAAACCTTTGCAATTCCCTTCTCCACTACTGCCAACTCCAGACTTCGCGCCTTTTGTCTCGCTGCACCCTACGCCTGGAATAAACTTCCTGAGCCCATACGTCTTGCCCCATCCTTGGCCACCTTTAAATCTAGACTGAAAGCCCACCTCTTTAACATTGCTTTTGACTCGTAACCACTTGTAACCACTCGCCTCCACCTACCTCTCCTCCTTCCTGTACACATTAATTGATTTGATTTGCTTACTTTACTTTTTGTCTATTAGATTGTAAGCTCTTTGAGCAGGGACTGTCTTTCTTCTATGTTTGTGCAACGCTGTGTACGCCTTGTAGCGCTATAGAAATGCTAAATAGTAGTAGTAGTAGTAGTAGTAGTGGGGTAGTGAAAGTTTAGGTAGGTTCTTGCTGTTCTCATCATGTTTCTTAATGGTAGATCGATAAGTTCCGTCATGTAATCTGGTGCAAGTCCGTAGATGATTCTGTGGACTATTGTGCATATTTTGAATGTTATGCGAGTATGACGAAAGATGAAAGGAAGATCCTTCTGTACAGGTCAGCTGGAGCTGGGGTGATGCATGCTAAGTGTAAATTGTATGTAGGCAATTACACATGTAACTGCCATTATGAAATAGCGTAAGTCCGAATTTTGTATCAGAATTTAGGTGCAGCTGCTCACACTATGTCAATGCTGCTATAAATGTCCATGACTAGTTATATACTTAACTGTCTGTATTCTATAACCTTAGCATGTAACTGCTGGACACACCCCCTTGCACTTACACGCCAAATAATTAATACCGATTGTGCAGTTACATGCATAAAATTAGTGCCAACACCAATTAGCAGCTAATTTGTCAAGTTGTGCAAGCAACTGTATTTCTTTATTGATTTATTTATTTATTTGTTGCATTTGTACCCCACATTTTTCCACCTATTTGCAGGCTCAATGTGGCTTACATAGTACCGTCAAAGGCGTTTGCCCAGTCGGTGGATAACAAATACAAAGTTGTATAGTGATCATATGAGGTATAAGTGGAGGGTCAGAATGGATGAAGATTGCGTGATGTCCTGTTCGATCATAGTCATGCTGTGTTGGTAGGTGAAGAGGGTTACATGGGGTCGTTGGGGTGGGCCTTTTTAGTGATTTTTAGTGATTTCCTGAAGTTCAAGTGGTTGTGGATTGTTTTCACAGCTTTTGGAGTAGGTACTCTCTGTAACCTGTGTGCACTATTTTGTATGCTAAAAACATAAAATTGGATTTGCAAGATAATTGAATTAAGGGTCTCTTACTACGAGTTGGGATAGATATTCAAAATTATTTGTCCAGGTCATTTGGGGAATTACCAGAACTAATTGGATTCACTTTTTATACCATCTTGGACAACAAGATATTAAAACGCTTTACTTGTTTTTGTTTTTTTTAATTTTGGCCCCACAAATGCGTTAAACAAAGGTAGGGACACCCAAGTTAACGGAATAGCAATTTTATACTACTATCTGGTTAACTCTAGATGATTAGCTTGGCTATAGATATGATAGGCCTAAGATATTCAAGTAATATTAACTGCATATCTTACATGTATGATTAAAGATATCCGGATAATTTTATCTGGATATATTTAACTACATATGCTGTGATGAATATTGACCCTTCTTAGTTGAAAAGCACTATTAGACATATGCCCCCCAGATTCTATATATGATGCCCAAATTTGTGCATGTACCAGAGATGTGCGTGCAAATTAATTGCTTAATGACATCAGTAATTGGGTGCTAGGAACAAACTATTGATGTTAATGGGCACTCATTAATATTTGCGCACATATCTGGCTGCACGCTATTCTATAAGGCAGTGCATCTGACTCCTATAGCATGTATCTTGAAAGGGAAGCATGGGCGTGAGCGGCGTTCTGAAAATTTGCACGCGTAGTTTAGAATACTGGGTCAGTGCACCTAACTTGGGTGCCAGTATTTATACCAGGTTTCAGCAGACGTAAGTCTGGCACCCAAATTTAGGCACGAGATCCGCACTTAAGCACTATTCTATAAAGGGTGCATATCCTTTACAGAACAGTGCTTTTCGCCAGTTTTTTTCTGGTGCCTAATTTTGAGTAGAAAAAAAAAACCCCAAGGGGCTTAAACAATATATACCCTAACTCAAACAAAATTAAAATACAATATAAATGTGGATTAAGCCAGTGGTTACCAAACCTGGTCCTGGTGGCACCCCAGCCAGTCAGGTTGTCAGGATATCCACAATGAATATTCATGAGAGAGATTTGCATGCAGGGGAGACAGTTCATTCAAATCTCTCAGATTTGCCTCCAGGACCAGGTTTGGGAACCATTGGATTAAGCAAAACATATGTAACAATAACTAACTCATTACACAACACTCTTTATAAAATAATCATACCCTTGCACATGAAGCTGGAACCTGAATGGCAATATACCAAAAACATCCCTCTGGAATCTAAATATAAATACCCTAAGATAAAAAAAATTAAAAATGTTCAAAAGACTGGTCCATAGCCATTTATCTGTTGGAAATTCAAATACTCCACTCTGGATTACTGCACAATCTTTGTCCATTCAAAATATGAGTATTCCAATTAATGCAGCCAGAAAATCATCCGTGACAGACTGCACAAAAGTCACAAATATTCTCATCAATGTCCAATCAAAGGTAGGTATTTAGCCAAACAGCAACCAGATCAAGCAAGTTGATGACTATAATATATTTTTCAGATGATAAAGCCAACTTCCTGGAATCAACCTTGACCCACAGTCATCCTAATTTTGAGCTTCATTTATAGAATCCAGTCTATGAAGTGCTGTGAATATATATATATATATATATATACAGAACTTATATCCCACAATTATATCCCACAATTTCCCACCCAAGGGTAGGCCCAATGTGGCTTACAACAATCTATTAGATTGTAAGCTCTTTGAGCAGGGACTGTCTTTCTTCTATGTTTGTACAGCGCTGCGTATGCCTTGTAGCACTATAGAAATGCTAAATAGTAGTAGTAGTAGTAGTAATCTACATAATCATACAGCAGGCAAGGTCAAAACAGTTAATGTTCTAGAAGTATAATGGGAAAGGACAGAAGCGAGATGAAGAAAAAGAGAAGAAGCAGAGGTGGTAAGAAACAGTCCATTCTACAGAGAGTTTACAATCCAGTTAAGACAAATATACAGGACAAACATAACAGTCTATGCCACTGGTTCCTAAACCTGGTCCTGGAGGCACCCCAGCCAGTCAGGGTTTCAGGATATCCACAATGAATATTCATGAAAGAGATTTGCATGCAGTGGATATCCTGAAACCCTGACTGGCTGGGGTGCCTCCACGACCAGGTTTGGGAACTACTAGTCTATGCAAAGACTTAAAAGCTGCCTGAAAATGATAAGTTTTTAGACTGGATTTCATTATGACCACAGAGGGAGAATGATGAAAAATGACTCAGGCATGTGATGCAGCAAAGTGGGAAGTACAGCGCGAGACTGTCAAGTGCTGCTATGTTCTCCACCAGCTCAACCAGTTGGAGCCTTGAACTGTCTGATTATGCTCCACAGACCCTAACAAGTGAGCTCACCACCACCTGGAAGAGAGAAGCTGAATGAAGAAAAGCAAAACAAATAATGGAAGAGCTGATTCAGTCAGATTAGTCAGTGCCTAAACAATTTATTAAAGTGTGGCACAGACCACATTTGGTAGAACCAGGATGAAAGAATGATTTAAGCTACACTGCCTTAGTTCCTCAGACCTTGTAACTTTGTAAGTCTAAGTGCTTAGAAAATACTCCTCCATGTAATCTAGTGGAAGTTAAATGGTGACTGGCAGCTTTACTAGCCTTCTAGAGAAGAAACTTTCCATAGACCTCAAGAATAGCTTCTAACTAAAATACTGTGAATGTACTACTATTACTACTTATCATTTCTATAGCGCTACTAGGTGTGTGCAGCAAAATATCCAGCCTTAAAGCATCATTTTACATGTGTTTAAAAATAACATGGAGGACAAGTCCTCAAAAGCCTGTAGTGCTCTGAAAATTCACAGGAACATTTTTAGCACTTATCATTTACTTCATCATTGGCCAAAAACGACGATTGGCGACAGCTTATGCATTGACATGCTGATATAAAGTTGCCCTTTGAAAAAGACGTTGGACAAAATGGGTCCCCATTGAAAGTTTAAAGCTAATTGCCATTTGAAGACTATAATATTAGAAAGAGTTTATCTAATACTAGTAAAAAAGGCCCGTTTCTGAGACCAATGAAACGGGCGCTAGCAAGGTTTTCAGCGGAGTGTGTATGTTTGAGAGAGTGTGTGTGGGAGTGACTGTGTGAGAGAGAGAGAGACGGAGTGAATGTGCGAGTGTGGGTGCATGTGACATAGTTTTAGGCTGTCTGTGTGAGAGTGTGTGTGTGTGAGAAAGAATGAGAGTGTGCGGCAGGGCCCTCCCCCCTCCGTCAAGGTGTTTTGGAAAAGAAGCAGGAGATCCCAAGGGGTCACGTTGTGATGCGAGGGCGGGGCAGACACTCATGGAGAAAAAGCGATCTACACCATGACACATTTAGAATGTTGGGAAACTTGAAGCTTCATTAGAATGTTGGAGGTGCGTTTTATATAGAGAGATAATAAAACGCACCCTCAACGTTCTGAAGACAACATTCTGAAGCCATCTGACGTCACTCCCAGGCTGAAGAGTTCGTGGATTCATGGTGGTGAAGCCATCCCACTCACAATGTCTCTCTGCCCTGCCCTCGCGTCAAACGTTATGACGTCGAGGGCGGATCTGTAACAGTGAAGGGATCGCCCCCACCCACACCCCCACCCACACAGATGTCACTCTCTTCCTCCAACGCTGCCACTTCAACGCCCCTCCCGTCCCTCCCACCGACTTCAACACTCACCCCTCCCTCCAATTCCAACACCCCCCTCCCTTCGCGTTACTGCCCCCCCCGGACCCCCCCCCCCCCCCCGGCACGAACCTGAGGACAACACGCTTTCCTGCGGAAAACATCATCCAAAGAACGAACACTGCTTCTCATATCGCTTCTCTTCGGGTCTTCTTCCCTCCCTGTGTCCCGCCCTTCCGGAACCTACGTCACAAGAGGGCGGGACACAAGGAGGGAAGACGACCCGAAAGGAAGTGAACTGCTGGGCTGGCGAGGCGTACTGCGTGCAGCACTAGACCGGAGCTTCTGTGGGCCAAGAAACAGGTTGGTGCGCCAGGGTTGGAAATGGTGACCGCCGATCTCAGGGGCAGGGCCATGGATGGCCTGGCCTGCTGCATGCAGCACTTTATAACGGGGGTAAGACGCCGCGGGGGGGGGGGGGCGGCCGTGACCGGCGATCTCGGGAGCAAGGGCGACCGCAGAACTCAGGGGGAGGGCCATGGATGGGAACAGAAAGGGAATGATGCATGGCAGGGCAATGTAGGAGAAAAGGCAGAGAAGTCAATGAAAACTCTGGAACTGGGAGGGAGAGAGGACACTCCAACTGTGACGGAGGAAGGGATCCAGAAACAGGGAGGGAGGGAGGGAGGATCATCAAACACAGAGGGAAGGATCTGGAACCTGGAGGGAGGGAGTGGGGGACCAGGAACTGGGAAGTAGGGAGGGACCAAACCTGGAACTGGGAGGTAGGGATGACCATGGAAGAGGGGGGGGGAAGTGGGGAGTGACAACAACCCTGGAACAGGATGGACCACACTGGAACTGGGAGGGAGTGAGGAGAGGGGAGGGGGGACCCTCCCCCCACACACTCTCATTATCACACTCACACACTCTCTCTATCACATACACACACACACAGTCTCACTCTCTCTCATACACACCCACTCACTCTCTCTCTGTCACACACACACACACACTCACGTATTCACTTTCACTCTCTCTCTCTCTCATACACTCACTCTCACACACACTCTTTCAGACATACACACTCTGAGGAAACACCTTTCTAGCGCCCATTTCATTCGTTTCAGAAACGGGCCTTTTTCACTAGTATGAAATATTTTGATTTGCACTGCACATTGTTTTATAGCATTAGTAAAGAAATTAAAAGGAAAAAAGAGTTAAGGATTACTGGAGATTTTTGACCATTGATTAAGTAAGTGTCTGATAAAAAACGTTCCTGTGTTCATTGAGCACTATAGACTTTTGAGGTCTTTTCCTCCATGTTATTTTTAAACATAAATTGATGCTTTAAGCACTTGGGGCCTTGTTTGCTAAGTCGTGCTGTAGGCATGCTAATGTTTTCAATGCTCACTAAAAATTAGCACACCCTAATGCTAGAGACACCCATGTATTCCTATGGGTGTCTCTAGCGTTAGTGAACTAAAAACGCTAGCATACCTTAGTAAACAGGACCCTTGATACTTACATCAACAGTATTTTGGTTAGAAGCTTTACTAGTCTGACATACCTGTTATGGATAATGTACATTATGAAGGTTAGAAGGGGTGATTAGATCTACAAGGAAGGTACTGCTGTACTGAAGGAAGCTCCAACATACTAACACTAGGAAGCAGAGGATTCTAGATTTCAAAGAGTGTTGGATAAGATAATAAAATTACTTATTTTTATAGCATTAGTTTTACATATTTTAGGTCATTATTAGGCACATTTCCATAAAATGCAAACTTATGCAAATTTAAATTTATAATAATTAATGTTGACCATTTCTTGTGTAGCCAGTTAATGTGGCCTTTTTTGTGGGAGGGGGGAAGGGGATTTGGGAGAGAATGGGAAAGAGATGAAAGGGGTAGTGGGATATGTGAAAGAGTGGGGATGGAGGCATAGGGATAGGGAGAATCAAGGACAATGGGGCTAGAAGGGAGGGATCCAGCATGTGAGGTAAAATAGGAGATCCAGAGCTGGGATGGGGATTTAAGCTCAGGAAAGGGAGAGGAAGAGGAAGGAGCAAAGAGTGAGATACAGGATAGCTGTGCCAAAGCCATTGCAGACACTCCAGCCCTTGGTCTCTCTTAACAATGCTATGGGAAATGGGGAATTCCACAAGAATATCAGATTTTGCACCCCTTCCTCAAGTTGCAGAATCACAGGCAACAAGAAACCCTAGTGAAAGGTCCCTGATTCAAACACCTTACAACAAAAAAGGGCAATTTTCAAAAGTATTTCACTTGCAGACATAGACTTTTATAAAATTGTGCTCCCAATATGCATGTAAAATTATGTACATACAAACTCTACATGTGTAACAATGCCCAAAGTGAGCAAAGATGGTTGGGAAAGGGTTTGAATTTACACACATCTTTTTGAAAGTTTGGCTTCATGTGTGTAAATTATGGTAATCCTGAAAATGTGTGAACATCAGCAGATTTTCAAAGTGGAAGGATTCATGTACTTTCCTTTTGAAAATTTACTGATGTCTATGCAGAGAAAAGTGTGCTTATACTTTGAAAGTGCATACAGGAGTGGAGGAGTGGCCTAATGGTTAGTGTAGTGGGTTGCAGACCTGGGGAACTAGGTTCAATTCCTACTGCTGCTGCCAGATGCCCAGCAGTGGGTTGAGATCCTGGGGAACCAGATTCAATTCCCTCTGCAGCTCCCTATGATCCTGGGCAAGTCACTTAACCCTACTTTGCCGCAGGTACAACAGTAGTACAACGTAGTACTAGATTGTGGGCCCATTTATAGAATTACCCCTTATATACTTTAATAATTTAAACTTGCACTTAAATTATTCTGTATATTCAATGCCATTACACGTAGAGTCAGTGGCACTGAATATATGGATAGCGGCTATCCAGATAATTTAGAAGTCGCTCTGCCCCTTCACCATTCAAATTGTACTGGACCAGTTAGAAAGGTTTTTCAGCATGACACAGTCCATGTAGTAAATGAAAATACATGGATAGTGGAGTTAAATGTTCACTGGCTGCTGGGCAATGTATAACTGTTCAAACACTGGCCTGTAAGAAACCAAGAAGTCTTGATTACATAAGTCTTTGCACCATTTGACTTAAAAGTCCCTTTTGCAGTAATATCAGATGTGAGAAATTTAGCCTGACCCTCTCAGTGAAAGTGTGATTTCGCAGCACCACCCCAGACCAGAATGAATGCCAGGGTAGGACCTCTATGCAGCTGTCAGCTGGCTTCACCAGTTCCCTGCTCCCTCTGATGTTACTTCCTATTGCAGGGCAGGGAACCAGTGGATCCAGCTGACAGCCTCCTGGCTACTCCCAGGAGGAATGAGCAATGCACTGGGTTGGGGGGTGGGGGTGGGGGTTAGAGGTGATGCGCTGGGGGAGTGGAGATGTAATGTGCCAGGAGGATGCACTGCACCTGGGGGGGGGGGGGGGGGGGGGTTCGCAGTGGCGATTTACCCTGGGAGGCAGCCAGCCAAGAAACACCACTGTGCTACATAGAATATTCATGTTAACAGAATACTTATAAACATAAATTAAACCCTAAGACTTTGTATGTAGTGCAACACAAGAGAAACAGAAACATGTTTTTCCTCCTGTGCAAAATATAAAGATAGCACATGTCAGGGATGGTGTTGAGAGGGGGTGCAACTAGGGCAATTGCCCCTGGCCAGAGACAACCGTAAGCCATCCTAAATTTATTCCCTGGGCCCTAGTCATGTCTAACACCAGCTCTGACAAGATGTGCATTGCAAATTTGACGTATTCTAATCACAACATAAAAAATAAAATTATATTTTTCTACTTTTTTTTGTCTGATTCTATTTTTCAAATCAGGTTGGTCCCAGTCTCTGATTTCTCCTTCCCCCTGTCTTCTCTTAACTCACTTGCTAGGGTATCCTGTCCATTTGACATTTCACCTATCTCCATGTCCATCATCCATCTCTCATCTCTGAGTCCCTATCTTTCCCCATGTTCAGCAACTCCCTTCTCTGTGTCTCTATAATTCCTTGCCCAGTATCTCTCCTGTGTTCATATCCTCACATGCATCATCACCCATCACATACCCCTGTGACCAGCATCACCCCTTGTGTCATGCACTCCCATGTCCAGCATTTGTGTTCCTATTCTCCCCCATCTAGTATCTCCCCTCTGTGTCCATATACCCCTCCCCCTAGTGTCCATCAATGTCTCTCTATTTCCATACCATGTCAGCCATTGCCCCTCTGTGTTCATATGCCGTCCCCATGCAACATCTCCCCTGTGTTTTCCTGCCCTATGCTCCAACCCAGTGCCCATCATCTCCCCTCTGTTTCTGCATATCTCCCTATGTCCAGTTTCTCCACTCTCTCCCTCACCTACACCAATGTGTGTCTCTCTCACTGACCTCATCCATCCAGCTTCTCTCCCTCTCTCTTCCCTCTCCCTCTTGCATTTGTCTCCCTCTACCTTCAACCCCTTGGTCTGTCATCTCTCTCCCTTCCCTCTAACCCCTCCCACAGGTATAGCACTCTCTCCCTTCCCTCCAACCTCCCCCCCTTGCAGGCCTTTCTTCCAGCCTTCAGTGCCCCCCCCCCGTATGCTAGCATCTCTCTCCCTTCTCTCCAGCCCCGCCTGCAGGTTCACCAACTCTCTTCCTTTCCTCCAGCCCTAGCCCCCTCCACAGGCCCAGCACTTCTGTCCCTTCTCTCCAGCCCCACTCCCTCCTTGCAGGTCCAGCACCTCTCTCCCTTTCCTCCAGCCCCCACTTGCAGGTCCAGACCCCCCCCCCCCAAGGTCCAGCACTTCTTTATTTTTTTCCTTCCCCTTGACCCCACTGCAGTGCTTCCACTTTACATTATTGGTGCCAGCCAGCAGCGATTCACACAGTGAGCCAGTGTGAATCGCTGCTGGCACCAATAATGTAAAGTGGAAGCACCGCAGTGGGGCTCACTCCGGGGCCTTCCCTCTGCTGCATTCTGCCCTCTCATAAACAGGAAGTTGCATCAGAGAGGGTGACATGCGGCAGAGGGAAGACCTCACAGCGGGCCTGTGTGGTTCACTGCTGGCCAGTGACCATAATATAAGGGAGTAAGGGAGGGAAGGGAATACACAGACATGCTGGATGGCTGGGGTGCACTATTTCCGAGTGGGCCTGATCCCACCCCTGGCTATACCACTAGTTTGAGGTGAATGGAGGTGTACCCTTTATTATCTCCAAAGGTAGAATTTCCTAAGAGAATGTCTCTGTTGATCACCCTCCCCTCACCTATCCACACCCATCCTGTTAGAATATCAATGATATGCTTTGATGTCCCCATGCATACTTCCTACCCACCCCCCTCCTCCCACCCTGTCAGACTGTCATAGTAATGCTTGAATGTTTTCACTTATATACACTGTCAGCTAGCACATTTGCTTATTTCCGATCTGAGGAAGAAGGGCAACCTTCGAAAGCTAATCAAGAAATGTATTAAGTTATGTCCAATAAAAAAGGTATCATCTTATTTTCTTTTCCATGTTTTATTTTGTTTGATTTCTATTGATAACCCTAAGAGAATTTGAAAGCTAGAACCTACTTTCCATCACACTACAGGAGGTACATTTTAATTAAGAACTTGGATTATAATATACATAGGTCAGATATATTTGCAGGTCAGTAAAATCCATGTATATTATACTGCAAACAGAACTATACTGCTTTAATTACATAAACATGCTTATTCAAGAAGATGTTAAAGTCCAGTAATTACTGGATCCCTTTTTTACATTTATTTTCTTATAACTTTGCCATTTCATCTAATTTTTGTATACTGCTGCTGCTGCTTGGAATTTTTACTGTTGGTTAATGTGATTTCTTTTTCCATTCCATTTCTGCTACTTTCCTTTTTGCGCTCACTTTGTCTCTCTTTCTTCAAATTCTTAAATCATCCATCTAATTTTCTTCTTGCATTGGCTTTCCACCTTTCTCTTCATCTATCACCTCCATTATGCCTTCCCTTTTCTCATAAATAGTGAGTATTTAAACTGTCATAAAGCCACATTGTAATGCGCTGGAGTGGGATGAATAGGAAAGGTGAATATACATGCCAAAGGGGATAATTTTCAAACTGCACTGGGACAAAGTCTGTGGGTCCTTCATACCCAGAGAGGTTGTACCAATTTCCAAAGTCAATTTATATGCATACAGGGGCATTTTCAAAAGAGAAGGGTGCCCATCTTCCGACACAAATCTGGAGATGGGCGTCCTTCTCTCAGGGTCGCCCAAATTGGCATAATTGAAAGCCGATTTTGGGCGCCCTCAACTGCAGTCCATCGCAGGGACAACAAAAGTTCACGGGGGCGTATCGGAGACGTAGCAAAGGCAGGACTGGGGAGTGCTTACAAGATGGGCGTCCTCGACCGATAATGGAAAAAAGAAGGGCGTCCCTGGGGGGGGGGGGGGGGGGTTGGAGGGCTCAGCACCGAAAGTAAGGGAGCTATGCACCTGGGAGCAATTTGTGAAGTACACTGCAGTGCCCCTAGGGTGCCCGGTTGGTATCCTGGCATGTGAGGGGGACCAGTGCACTACGAATGCTGGTTCCTCCCACGACCAAATACCTTGGATTTGGTAGTTTTTGAGATGGGCATCCTTGGTTTCTATTATCGCCGAAAACCAGGGATGACCATCTAAGGTCGACCTAAATGTTGAGATTTGGGCATCCCCGACCGTATTATCGAAACGAAAGATGGACACCCATCTTGTTTCAATAATAGTGGTTTCCCCGCCCCTTCACGGGGCCGTAATGCAGGGACGCCCTCAGGAAAACTTGGGCGCCCCGTTCGATTATGCCCCTCATAGTCTCTCTTTGAAATGTGTGATGAGTTTAAATTGCCTATGGACCATTGCACTCACTGTTTGTGCATGTGTTCTCACAGAAATATCACATCTAAAAGCAGATAAAGCTACCCGTTTGGTGGGAGAATGTATCAGCTTCTAGCCACACTGACGGGGTGATTTTCAGACAGTTTAAGCATAGGAATTCCTATTGTCTATAAAAATAGCTTTGAACATTGGAGGAGTAACCTAGTGGTTAGTGCAGCAGACTTTGATTGTGGGGAACTGTTTTCAGTTCCCACTGCAGCGCCTTGTGACTCTGGGCAAGTCACTTAACCCTCCATTGCCCCAAATAAGTACCTGTATATACCATGTAAACCGCTTTGAATGCAGTTGCAAAAACCACAGAAAGGCGATATATCATTTCCCTTCCCTCCCAATTCAAATATTTTTTTTTGTTACATTTGTACCCTGTGCTTTCCCACTCATGGTAGGCTCAATGCGGCTTACATGGGGCAAGGGAGGGTTAAGTGACTTGCCCAGAGTCACAAGGAGCTGCTTGTGCCTGAAGTGGGAATCAAACTCAGTTCCCCAGGACCAAAGTCCACCACCCTAACCACTAGGCCACTCCTCCATGCCATTCAAATCTTAAGTGCAGTCTTAGGCACATTTTCCAAGAGAACCTACCTACCTTCTTTCTTTCTTTTTTTTTTTTTAATTAGCAAAACAAAGTACACAGATGCAAACTTTTAATACATTTGAATATTGAATGTATGCAAGCTGAATTCTTCTCTCAACCTAAACATAATAAAATGCTGTGTCACAGCAAGGTCCATCAAGCCCAGCATCTTATCTCTGACAGTGGCCAGTCCAGATCACAAGTACCTAGCAGATACCAAAAAGTAGACTGCTTTCCTATAGTTGTTTCCAAGGAGGAGCAATGGCTATCTTGAGTCTGCCTGGCTAATAATTTTTTTATGGACTTTTCCTCCAGGACTTTGTCCAATCCTCTTTTGAATTCTGCTGTGTTGGTTGACTTGACATTCTCTGGTAACAGATTCTACATCTTAACTAGGTGCTGCATGAAAGGAAAAAAAAAACTTTATGCAATTTGTTTTCAGTCTGCTGATCATTAATTTGATTTGTCCTCTTGTGTTTAGGTTAAACAATCATTCCCTATTTAACGATTCCACACCACTCATATAGGAGTCCTTTTACTAAGCTTTTTGCCCACTGTGATTAAAGTGGGCCTGTGCTAGCAGCAGTGTGTGTTCTTGATGTGCGCTGAGGCCCCCTTTAATCACAGCGGGCAAAAGGCTGTCCATTTTTAGGAAAAAGAAATGGCTATGCAGTAAGTGAACCACTTACTACACGGCCATTTCGGTGGGGTGCCCTTACCGCCAACCATTGAGATGGTGGTAATGGCTCCCATGCTAACCCAACAGATTACCACCAGTTAAGTTCCAGCACTACAAAAAAAAACAAAAAAAACCCATCTTTTTGTAATGCCGGAAATGGAGCATGGCGCACGGTAAGCCCACAGTGGCCTTGCCACTGCTTAGTAAAAGGGCCCCATCATTTTATAAAATTCTATCATTTGTAGTGAAAGAGAATATGGAACTGTAGAGCGGGGAAGGGAGAGGGAGACAGGGCAAGGCCATGAGCAACAGCAGAAGAGGGTCTAGATAAAGAGAGTTCCAGGCTCACTCTTTCCCCAGCTCTTGCCTACAGTTCAGCTGGCGCACAATGTTCCTGGCTGTGAAGTCTAAATAATAATAGGAAAGGGAAATGGGACTTGATATACCGCCTTTCTGAGGTTTTTGCAACTACATTCAAAGTGGTTTATATATATTCAGGTACTTATTTTGTACCAGGGGCAATGGAGGGTTAAGTGACTTGCCCAGAGTCACAAGGAGCTATAGTGGGAATTGAACTTGGTTCCCCAGGATCAAAGTCCACTGCACTAACCACTAGGCTACTCCTCCACTCCTAATAAAGTGGTGGAACTACATTCCAGGCTATTCTCCCAGAAATTAAGCCCTATTTCTAGCATATTCCTTCTTGGCCATGTTTTCTCCAAGCTGAAAAGCCTCTCTTCATAATGGAGGTGTTCCATCCCCTTCTGTTCTATTTCTCTGTATATTTTCTAGTTGCACTATACCCTTTTTGAGATGGGACAAACCAGAAATGTACACAATACTCAAGGTGTGGGCACACCAGGGTCTGTGTAGAAGCATAATGATATCCTCAGTTTTGTTTTCTATCCATTTTTTTATAATTCCTAATATTCTATGTGCTTTTTTAGCAGCCATGGCACACTGGGCTGACGCTTTCAATGTATTACCCACAATTACTCCAAAATCTTTTTTCAGGTTTTGACTCCTAACTCTGAACCCAGAACAATGTCATCACAACAGGCAATAAAATATCTTAATAGACAGGATAGGGTGGAAGCTAGTGATTCCCAAACCTGGTCCTGGAGGCACCCCAGCCAGTTAGGTTTTCATGAGAGATATTTGCATGCACTACTTCCACTACATGCTAATCTCTCTCATTAATATTCATTGTGGATATCCTGAAAACCTGACTGGCTGGGGTGCCTCCAGGACAAGGTTTGGGAACCAGTAATGTAAGTGAAGGTGGAACAAAGACAGTTGCACATGAAGTTAGAAAGGTGCATAAATACAGTCTCATCTTAAATGATCCTTCTGCAAATCCTCACAATCCTTATCAATGAAAGTTGTCATCATACTTTTGCTCTCCTCCCACCTTGTATTCTCCCCATCATATTATCTCACTTTCCCCTGCAACTATCAACAGTTGTAATTAACATTCCAGTGCTGTAGTCATATTCAAGCAACTCAAAACTATATAATTGTGCATCCTAATACATCTCGTTAAACAAAACATCCTCAATCTCCTTTCTTCTTTCTCTACCCACCCTTATATGAAGTATTCGTGCTATTACATTCCACACTTATCTGCCTTTCCCGTCAACTCCCCAGGTAGTCTGGTTTCTTATGACCACCTGAGACCATCAACGGCAAACCAGTAGACTTTGCTTCTTATCTCTCTCCCTATCCCTCTCCCCCCCCCCCCCGTCCCTAATTCGTATCTACCCCCTTCCCATACATAAAATGGACTTTTTAAAATCATGTCTATGCCTCATGCAAACCTTTGACTCTGACAACCACTCCCGTTATGTATTTATTTATGTATTTATTTATTTATTTTCCATATTAATGGCCTTATTTTGTCATAGGGCTCCTTTTACAAAGCTGTGCTAGCAATTCCAGGGCGACAAATGCGACAAAGCCCGTTCAAGTCCTATGGGCTTTGTCACATTTGCTGCCCTGGAATCACTAGTGTGGCTTTGTAAAAGGAGCCCATAGTCCTTTTTTTAATTAAATGTTTCAACAGTAGTTATTATTATTAGTATTGTCTTAGTTCCAGTAATTACAAATTTGGTCATACTGATGTACATGGAAACTTCGTTTTAAAACAGCTGAAATTCCACACAGTGGAACCCACAGTGTGAACAGTTTTCAGTTAGTCTATTTCACCTAGGTCAATGCCCTTGGAAACTGTCCTGCTGTGATTTTTTTTTACTTAAAATATGAAGATTCAGGGGCGAACTGATCATTCAGGTAACCAGGCAGTGCCCAAGGGCCTAGAGGTTCTAGGGGGCCCAGATGTCCTGCCCGGATGCCCGCCACACACTACAGCCCTCCCCGGTCCTACCTTTAAAGGCGTGCCACTAGTGATCTAGTGGCCTCTGCGGGGGGGAACATGTTCTTTCCTGCCTGTGGTGCTGCTTCTATTCCCCCTGCCCGGCGCTGTCGTACTTTAAAAATGGCAGCCGAGGGGAGGGTTGGTGGGATTAGTGGGACAGGGATTAATTATTGTTTAACCTAAGACACTGTGATATCCTGTTATGCTATCTATAATTGATTCAGTGGTTGGATACTCCTGTAGTTTTCATGTCATTCATTTGTATAATCATCTCCAGTGTCAATAAACAAGAATTTGAAACAAAAATGGTGGCCGAGACTCCCTGTGGAAGCTCACAAGACTGTCGAGACCCACGAGACTACTGCGGGAAGTCTCAGCTGCCATTTTGAAAACACGGTGGTGCCAGCAGGTGGGGGAATAGTGACAATGCAGAAGGAAAGAACATGCTCTCCCCCCCCCCCCCCCGCAGAGACCACTAGACCACCAGGGCCCCTTAGGTAGAACCGGGGCAGCGGGGGCATCGGCTGTAGGGGGGCAGCAGTGCAGCGGTAGTAGGGTATCAGGCAGCGGCCAGGCAGGGGGCCCAGACCACTCTCAGTCTGCCCCTGTGAAGATGTGTCTCCAGATACAGGATTGTTAAACATCAACCTTACTATCTTCTAAATCTTGCTATGTAGACTCACTCACTAATTAATTGGTTGAATTAGATGGAATTATTTAGTACTAGTTAGAAGGGAAAATTAAGGAAGTATTTATGTCAAATTGTGGTTATCTGTGACAAGATAATAATGATATTTCAGGTGGCTTTGATAAGTAATTTATTTATGTGATCATTCTACAAAAGGAATGCACGACTCCACACCTCAGATCATAAACACACTTTTGTAGTTTGAAGGAATAAGATAAACTGCTGCACAGCCCAATAACAGGTGAGCAAAGAAACAGGGGTACAGACAGGGAATCAGAAAAGATGTGTTTGTTCTCACGTAAAAGAAGCTAGCGGCTTTTTAAATTTATTTTAATGTATTCATTTATGCATTATTAGTTATACCAAAACAAAAACCACAAAAGGAACCCCTATGGGCAAACAAAGGCAAAACACAAAAAGGTAGGGGTGGACCAAAGATGACATTCAGCCAAATGGGATTAAAACGCAGCCTTTATTAAGCACCCACAACTATGAACTGACCCGACACAGGGCCGTGTTTTGGCGGAAACACCACCTGCTTCAGAAGTCACAATAACTAAAAACAAAACATAAAAACACTTTGGGCCCCTTTTACAAACCTGCGGTAAAGGGGGCTCTGCAATAACATTGGCACGTGGATTTGCCATTGCCGAGGCCCCCTTTTACCGCAGCGGGTAAAAGGCTTTACAAACAAAAAAAAAAGGAAATATTTGTGCGGTAAGTGAACCACTTGCCATGTGGCCATTTCCTGAGTGATTCCTTACTGGAGGTGGTAGAGGCTCCCACACTAACCTGGTGGTAACTGGGTGGCACGTGGGGCTGCCCAATTACCACCGGATAAGCCCCTGGCGCTAAAAAATACATATTTTTAAGTGCTGGAAATGGCATGTGCTGGGGCAGGCACTACCACCAGGCTCCTGCGGTATCCTCCTTCCAGTTGTCTGACATTATTCTGTACTAGGCTGCGTTTGGTTGCTATTCTTATAAAAAACTCAGGCTAAGTTAGAAGAAGAAAAGGAATCTTTATTTCTCACTAGCAACAGGCCAGCACAAGAAATATTATTGGCTCTTAGCATTAGTAGTTTTACAGAACAGAGTCTAAGAATAGGAAAGAAAGTTTTATTCCTCATTGTCATACAAAGGTCATAGAACAGAGAGAAAGAAGAGAAAGAAAGATTCTTAGCTATACAGAATTAGTTTTTACGAGTGGGGGGAGAGTACCCCCTTCGGATAAAATAGGCCATGGGAAGGGTATGCAACTCTCTTACCAGCATGGCTAATTTTTCAGAGTTTCTTTGTCTGCAGAGTACTTTTATAGGCTGTGGTGTGGTGAGCATTCACTTCTCCTCTACCCTGGACCAATCATAGGTGCTGCATATGTGCTGGAGACTTTTAATTGGGTCTTTCATATGTGCTGGAGGCTTGCAATTGGTGTCCTTGCCCATAGGCACCCGGTATCAGAGGCTTGGAGAGGCTAAGCCTCCCCCCTGCTGCAGCAGAATGGATCAGCTGTGGAGTCCAGTTGCTCTGAGGGGATTAAATTGTTGATTTACCTCTATCCTCACAGCAGGAGCTGCAGTGAAAGCCCTCTAGCAGTTGTAGACATTGGTTTATGGTTTGTTTATCTTACTGCTGGGAAAGCAGGGGGGGGGGGGGGGGGTTGGCTGGAGGTGTCCTGGGTTGCCAGGAAGATATTTAAGGAGGATGACTTCCTGACCTGCACTGAGGACAGATAGCAGCAGAATGGATACTGGGCCAGCATGATCAGAAAAAAAGTCACCAGATAACAAAGGTAGAAAAGATCATTGTATTTTCATTATAGTGTTTGGAATATGTCCACTTTGAGAATCAGGTGCTCAACATTAAAAGTTTATATTCATTTACTTATTTATGGCATTTTATCCCACATTAAACATGAATTAGGGTGTTTTGTGGCTCTACATGAGAACTGTGATGATATGATCCCTTGTTTCATATTGTTGACGGTCTGCATTTTCCGTATGGGTGGTATATTGGTGTATTAGGTCTGCCCAGTGTAATATTTATGGTACAGTAAGGTTCTGAGTGTGTTTTTGGACAAAGTTGTGCATAGTGTTTTGCAGTTGAGCGATTGCGGTTAGAATATGCTTTGAGCAACCACTTTATTCTTTGACATATGATACATATCTAATATCTAAATTTAATAAAAGGTATTAATTGTGACTTTTATTTTTATTTATTTTTTCTGTGTATTATCAGACAATTATGGATTTAAGCTCCACCCCTGGCCCCACCCCTAACCCCGCCCCCTTTAGCCTCCCCAAACAGTTGGGCCACCGACCGCCTATGTCCTTGCCACACCTCTTCTCAGTAAATTACATTTGTAACAAGTTAGACCAGGTAGCTGAGTTGCCCTAGCAACATGAGGCCCCATCAGAGTCTGTGACCAGCCAGAAATTCCTGCATGTGGCTATCAGTAAAGAAAGATGGGGGATGGGGAGCAGTGCAGCATACCTGAAGTAGAACATTATAGCTAAAAATTTATAGACAATTCCCACTTGACTGTTGCTATGCATATGTATGCGGTACGTACTTAAATATGACACATAGCTGCAACACAACTTTCTTCTAGCTTGGCATCCAAAACGCAGCGCGTTCTCAGCGGATCGCTGTTTGTGTAAGTTAATGTTGCTTTTGCAAATAGTTTCCTTTTTTAGACCATATACTCGATATTGGTTTTTAGTACTGCAAAACTACAGTTTTAGTCAGTCATACCTTCTAGTTGTATCATCACCGATGTGGTTGTTTTAAATTATACTGTTTATTTTTTTATACATGACCATCCTTTTGTATCGCTTATATCTGCATTTTTTTAGACGATGATAAACAGTTATACATTAGTTATACATATATTGGTTTTATTTCAAATGTGGTGTGTTTGTTAAATACATTTCAAAGGCATTGCATATATGAGCTTTCACACATTTGCTGTTTTTCTACTTTGTTTGCAGGGTTACCTTGGCAATTATATCACTGTGTTATTTTTTCCTGTATTTTTCACTTCAGGAGTACAGTTTGTGCTGCTATTCAGGTTAGTTTAACCTAAAAAAAGCTTTTTGTAAGACGCTTCATACCCCGTTATAATGTCTGCTCTTCCTTTGTATAGCACAGTGATTTTATACTGTTTTTCATTTGTTTTAGCCCTGTGAGTATTTTTCTTATACCTCCGTTTCAACCTCTTTTATTGAAATGTATGTACAGCACGATAAATAATATCTGAGCTATTTAGTTCAGCCCTTTAGTTATTGTGGCCCTTGAAGCAAGCGGTATTCCTGCCGAAACACGGCCCCATGTCAGGTTAGTTTATAGTTGAGGTACTTAATAAAGACTGCATTTTAATCCCATTTGGCTGTAAGGTCATCTTTGGTCCACCCCTAATTTTTTGTGTTTTGTATTTATTATATCGTCATTCAAATAAGCCATGGCAAGTGTACGTAATAGATTCAAGTCAGAAGACAAGCAAACAGGACAGTTGAGTAAAGGGCTGGGACTTTGGGAAGGTCTTTTCGTAATTTCTTTTAACAGGTTCCAAAGTTCCTACATCTGAAGTATGTTTCTTCTTAAATGCCTAAAATCACCTGAAATATCAGGCTGTGTTCTTGATTGGTTTCATTCCTATCTGAATGAAAGATCATATCAGGTTCATTGGAATAATTGTTTCTTCCATCTATGAGCTTGCCTATGGAGTTCCTCAAGGATAGGTCCTCAGACCAATACTCTTTAATATTTTTCTTTTCCCGATAGCACTTTTACTTCTTGGGATCAAATTTGTTATTTATGCTGTTGGCATACTATTGTTTCCTTTTGAGACTAGATCCCTTTCTCTGATTAATTCCATAACTGCTACACTCCTTCACATTTTTGATTGGATTGTTTCAAATGACCTGAAACTGAATCCATCAAAAACAGTTGCTTTATTGTTTTATCATGAAGGTTCATCATTTTTACCCATTTCACCAATGATACATGCAGGCTTATTTTCGAAAGAGAAGGGCACCCATCTTTCGACACAAATCAGAAGATGGGCGTCCTTCTCACAGGGTCACCCAAATCGGCATAATTGAAAACCGATTTTGGGCGTCCTCAACTGCTTTCCGTCTAGGGGATGACCAAAGTTCACGGGGGGGGGGGGGGTGTTGGAGGCGCAGCAAAGGCGGGACTGGGGCGTGCCTATCACATGGGCATCCTCGACCAATAATGGAAAAAAGAAGGGCGTCCCTGATGAACACTTGGACGACTTTACCTGGCCCTTTTTTCTTACGACCAAGCCACAAAAATGTGCCCTAAATGACCAGATGACCACCGGAGGGAATCGGGGATGACCTCCCCTTACTCCCCCAGTGGTCAGTAACCCCCTCCCACCCTCAAAAACAATTTTAAAAATATTTTTTCCAGCCTCAAATATCATACCCAGCTCCATTACAGCAGTATGCAGGTCCCTGGAGCAGTTTTAGTGGGTGCAGTGCACTTCAGGCAGGCAGACCCAGGCCCATCCCCCCCTACCTGTTACACTTGTGGTGGTAAATTTGAGCCCTTCAAAACCCACCAGAAACCCACTGTACCCACATGTAGGTGCTCCCCTTCACCCCTTAGGGCTATGGTAGTGGTGTACAGTTGTGGGGAGTGGGGTTCGTGGGGCTCAGCACACAAGGTAAGGGAGCTATGCATCTGGGAGCAATTTCTGAAGTCCACTGCACTGCCCCCTAGGGTGCCCAGTTGGTGTCTTGGCATGTGAGGGGGACAGTGCACTATGAATGCTGGCTCCTCCCACAACCAAAGGGCTTGTATTTGGCTGTTTCTGAAATGGGCGTCCTCAGTTTCCATTATCACTGAAAATCGGGGATGACCATCTCTAAGGATGACTATCTCTAAGGTCGACCTAAATTTCACAGTTTGGGCGTCCCCAACCATATTATCAAAACGAAAGATGGACGCCCATCTTGTTTCGATAATACGGGTTTCCCCGCCCCTTCGCCGGGACGTCCTGCGAGATGTCCTCAGGAAAACTTGGGCGCCCCTTTCGATTATGCCCCTCATGGTGTCCCTAATCCATGTAAAGATTTCACCAGAATTTTTAGGAGTGCAAATTGATGATCATCTTACTTTTACAAATCACATTTCATCTATTCTCCATCATTTTTTTTTTTTTGCTTTAAGACAAATTCATCTAGTCCTCTCTTTTTTTTTCCGATTTAAAATCTCTTTGCTCTATTATTCATTCACTGGTTATTTCATATCTAGATTATTGCAATTCCCTTCTGCATGGTGTCCCTCAGTATCAATTAAGGCACAATTAGTTCAAAACACTGCTGTTAAATTAATTCATGGAGCCAAAATGTATTATAGCATAACTCCCTTACTATACTCTGAGCAATGGCTTCCAGTTTATCATCAGATGTTCCGGTTTACTTTAATACTGTCTTGAAATTGTACCATCCTAGCTGTTCTTTACATTCTGGAAGATCTCAGCAATTGTGTCTACCCTCGCCTACTACTTATCATTATGCAGATATTAGAACATGGTAATTTTTGATTGCTGGACCTATTTTGTGGGATGACCTTCCAGGCCACTTAAGACTATGTGACACTCTTCAACAATTTAAAAGACTCTTGAAGACCTTTTTTTTTTTTTTGTAAAGGCCTTTTTGGAGGACTGAGATATGTTTAGACTGTGTTCATGATGATGAACTTTGCTTCTTGATTTGTCTTGTTATATATCATAAGATTTTATGTATGTTCTGTTTGTTACTCACCTTGGAGAAAGGTGGGATACAAATGTAAACATAAATTAATAAATCATATTAGTTACAAAATTCTTACTCTTATTTTTGTTGATTTCACATTCTGGTTTACCTTCTTTTCTCAATAGGGATCTCATTCCCTATTTGCCTACCTGGATTTTGCATTCTGCACATCAGAATCTTCTCACAATTCCTTCTCATCTTCGTATTCAATCTTATGCAGCCCGTATGATGTGTTTTTCAGTTTTTGCTCCTATTTTATGGAATTCTACCCACTGAGTTATGCTTATAATTTTTTTTTTTTTGAGATTCAGGGCAGCACTTAAGACCTACCTTTTTTTTTTTTTAAGCATTCCCTGTTCAACCTTAAAGTACATTCAAACTTTTTCGGTGGCTTGAGTAGTGACCTATTGTCAGCAAATGCTTTTTCATTGTGTTATTTGCATTTTCACCTCCCCTTCCTATTATATCTTAGTATAATTAATTATTTTAAATTTTAATACTATATTTTTTAATGTTTTATACTAAATATTGTAAACTAGGCTCCTATATGTGTTTTCCTTTTCTTCTTTTCTCCTATTTTTTGTATGTAAACCACTTAGTTAATTGCTTTTATATGAGGTATATTACATTAAGTTGAAATGTGAAAGAAACATCATGTTACCAAAGCTGTTCCTCCATTGCAACTCCTGCCTCCATCCAGACGGACAGCTTGATCAAGGGCACAGGGCCAATATAAGATGCCTGCAGTTTGAATCCTTCAGGAAACAAGTTCAAGAACTGAGAGTGGATGATGAGGCTAAGAAGTATGACAATGAGAACTACATTGAAGAAATGCTTCTTGAGGCTTCAAAGATGTCCAACAGAGAGGAAGATTAAACTATATTGATAGATGGCAGTTGAACATAGATCACCAAAGCCTGCAGAACTGACACTCCTGCCTTGACTCCACCTTCTCTCAAATTGAAGAGCCAATATGCAAGCTTTGAAGTGGAGAAGGTGAGAACGTTCCAAGAACACGAGGAACTGGAGCTCAGATACCCCAAATTTTCTGGATCAGCAACCTCTAGGTCAGGAAGTGAAGACTAGTGATGGTTGGTCACTCCCTTCTGAAGGGTACAGAACTGGTCATCTGCCAACATAGTAACATAGTAGATGACGGCAGAAAAAGACCTGCACGGTCCATCCAGTCTGCCCAAGACAAACTCATATGTGTATACCTTACCTTGAATTTGTACCTGTCCTTTTCAGGGCACAGACCATATAAGTCTGCCCAGCAGTATTTCCCACCTCCCAACCACCAGTCCCGCCTCCCATCAGCGACTCTGGTACAGACCGTATAAGTCTGCCCTCCCCTATCCTCGCCTCCCAACCACCACCCCCTCTTCCCCCCAACTGCTCCGCCACCCAATTTCAGCTAAGCTTCTGAGGATCCATTCCTTCTGCACAGGATTCCTCTATGCATATCCCACGCATGTTTGAACTCCGTTACCGTTTTCATCTCCACCACCTCCCGTGGGAGGGCATTCCAAGCGTCCACCACCCTCTCCGTGAAAAAATACTTCCTGACATCTTTCCTGAGTCTGCCCCCCTTCAATCTCATTTCATGTCCTCTCGTTCTACCGCCTTCCCATCTCCGGAAAAGATTCTTTTGCGGATTAATACCTTTCAAATATTTGAACGTCTGTATCATATCACCCCTGTTCCTCCTTTCCTCCAGGGTGTACATGTTCAGGTCAGCAAGTCTCTCTTCATACGTCTTGGATCGTAAATCCCATACCATCCTCGTAGCTTTTCTTTGCACCGCTTCCATTTTTTTAACATCCTTCGCAAGATACGGCCTCCAAAACTGAACACAATACTCCAGGTGGGGCCTCACCAACGTCTTATACAGGGGCATTAAAACCTCCTTTCTTCTGCTGGTCACTCCTCTCTCTATACAGCCTAGCAATCTTCTAGCTACTGCCACCGCCTTGTCGCACTGTTTCATCGCCTTCAGGTCTTCAGATACTATCACCCCAAGATCCCTCTCCCCATCCGTGCCTATCAGACTCTCCCCGCCTAACACATACGTCTCCCTTGGATTTCTACTCCCTAAGTGCATCACTTTGCATTTCTTCGCATTGAATTTTAATTGCCAAACGTTAGACCATTCTTCTAGCTTCTTCAGATCTTTTTTCATGTTTTCCACACCCTCCGGGGTGTCCACTCTGTTGGAAATCTTGGTGTCATCCGCAAAAAGGCAAACCTTACCTTGTAACCCCTCGGCAACCAGATATGGATGTCCTAGGAGGTGTGCTATTTGTCTGGTGCCAAGATCCAAGATGTTGTGGAGAATCTGCAGAGTCTCATTGAGCCTACTATTATCTGCTGCTGCTCCATTTTGGCACAAATGATATTGAGCTCCTTTTACTAAGGTGCACTAATGGATTTGGCATGTGCTAATAGTTAGCACATACTAAGAAGCCCATACAAATAAAATAGACTTCTTAGGATTTAGCACCTTAGTAAAGGGAGCCCACTGTTAGGTAACCTTCCAACTGTAGCAAAGTGACTTAATTGCTCTGGGAGAGAAGATAAAGCAGATAGGTACTAAGGTGGTGGTCTTCTCCATTCTTCCAGTGAAGAGTAAAGGCCAAGACAAAGAAGCTTGCATACTGGAGATGAATGCATAACTGCACGGATGGTGTCATCAAGTGTTTCTGTTTTCTGGACCATGGGATGATTTTCAAAGGGCTACTGAGCAGAGATGGTGTCCATCTATCAAGGAAAGGTCTAAATGTGTTTTGCAGCAGACTGGCTAATCTACTGAAGAGGGCTTTAGGCTAGGATTGTTGGAATGAGTGAACAAAGCTCTCAGGGAAGTAAAAGCTCTCACATTAATAAAACATTAAATACCTGTATAGAAATGGGGAAAAAAGGGCAACATCTGAAAGAGGAGTGGCCTAGTGGTTAGGGTGGTGGACTTTGGTCCTGAGGAACTGAGTTCAATTCCCACTTCAGGCACAGGCAGCTCCTTGTGACTCTGGGCAAGTCACTTAACCCTCCATTGCCCCATGTAAGCCGCATTGAGCCTGCCATGAGTGGGAAAGCGCGGGGTACAAATATAACAAAAATAAAGCTATGCTGCTCATTTTCAAAGCAGATGGTCACCTCAAAATGCCTAAACAAAGGCCATCTGCTAAAAACATCCAAATCCCAGTGTTGGAAAGTCAGAATTTTAATGTTTCACACTGCATTTTGTCCAAATAGCAAGGGGGTGTGTTTTGAGAGGGGATAGGGAGTGCACTAAAGTAGGACATCTTTCAACGATAATGGAATGGGAAGAAACGACTATGTCTAAAAAGAAGGATGGTTTTATCTACACCTGTTTCGGTCACATCTAAGTTAGAAAAAGATGCTCTGATTGAGCAGCAGCTGACCACTAGAGGGATTAAGGCTGTCCCCTTCCCGCTCTCCGAAAATTAAACTGGAAAGGAAAAAAACAGGCTTTATGTCTGCTGCAGGTATTATAGCCATTCTAAACAAAACAGCAAGCCGGTCAGAGGAGTAGCCTAGTGATAAGTGCTAAAGACTGTAAACAGAGACACAGGTTCAAATCCCTCTGTAACTCTATTAATTTTTTTTTTGTCTGAGGCTTCCTCCAGAACAGAAAAATACTTACTGTACCTAAAAATATAGGATACCTGGAAGCTATTGAGGTGGTATTCATTCAGGTACAATAGGTATTTTTCTGTTACGGTGGGATTTAAACCAGTGTCCCTTGGTTTACAGTCCACTGCACTAACCACCAGGTTACTCCTCTGTTCTGTGTGGCCATTTTCATAAGAATGCACCAGAGAGGTCCGTGTGCCTGCTTTCCCTGTTTATAATTTAAATGTTATCAGTTTATAAAATGGTTGTTCAGGACGGATGTCTCCAGCGTAAGGGTGTCCTTCTCACGTATTTTCGAACAGGAAACCCCCCAACATTTTTCTTGTTCGAAAATGGATGTGAGATTGACTTTTTGGATGTTTTGTGCTGGACGTTTTCTTTGGCATTTAGATGTCCTTTTGAAAATGCCCCTCCACATATACCAATGCCTGTAGTAGAGGAAATAAGGTTCTGTGTCTAGAAGCTGTAATGGAAGAGGCTGACTTGGATGTAGTAGTGTTCATAGAGATCTGATTCATAGAAAATTATGAATGGAATATAGTAATACCAGGCTAAAATCTATTCAGGAAAAAAATATAGGAAGAAAGGAAGAAGTGGCATCATGAGGGTAATATTATAACAGGGCACCTATTAAAAGCACTATTTAAGGCACTTATTTTAAGACTATTTTATACAGAAAAGTAAGTGCCTATTAGAGTATTGTCTAGAAGTAAAGGGACCCTGGATTCACTGTAGGGGCCAACTGTTCTGGCAACTAATAACGTATTGTGTTGACATTGTAATGCAGTATACTATGCCATACTGTGTATTGTTATTTGAATATTTTTACTGCTATAATTGTATATTGCTTATGTTTGATTTAGTCTTACTGTACACCACCTTGAGTGACTTTCTTCAGAAAGGGGGTAAATAAATCCTAATAAATAAATATTGGAACCCAAGGTGGAGAGGGCTTACGAATGAGGAGAGGTTTTGATATTATAGTATGTGATCATCTGGCATCCAGTGATCATTGGATAGTGAGGTTTAGTATTATGACAAAGATGGAGAGGGTTCATTCAAAAATTAGTGTTTTAGATATCAGTAAATATAACTTTGTCAAGATGGCAACTGCAAGCTGACTAGATGCTGCTCAGCTCTTACCTGATTGTTGTTGTAATGGAAAAATGGAAAGGAAGGCAACTGATTTGTCCTTCTCATTTGGGGCTCCCTCCGCTAATGGTCTGATGGATCAACATGTAGCCAGAGTCGGAGCACAGGCTTGGTGTTCTATCAGTGCTCTGCTTAATGCAGCTCAGAGCATGGAAGATTCCAGCAGCCTCTTGGGGCATGATGTCACCCTTTGGACTTGCAAGACCCTCCACTACAGCCCCAGGAGCAAAGCTTGCCAGTCTCAGCAGGCTCTCCAATGCAAGACATGGTTACAAATGAGGAGAGCATTAGGATGGATACAGCTAGAGTGCTTGTGAACCCTACTGAGTCAGAGGTCAGTATGCGTTGCAATGGAAAAGGGAGGTGAGAGGAATGGGGCCTGGAGCCAAAATCCTACAGACACTTTTTCTCTGTGTTACTTGATTCTGAGACTGTGATTAGCATTCCAACAGGCACTTTGGTGGTTTTATCTACACTATAATCTAAGCCAGAAGTAATCATCATGCATAGACTTTGATGTCATTACAGTTGAATGGTTTAGCCCGGCAAGAACAGGATGTACTAAAATGTGGTGGACGCTCAGGCATTATACAACAGGCCTCTTCTAGACTGGAAACTTTGGAGAAAGACTTGGGGCCTGATCTTCAGCTGGCGGTGAGGGTGAAAGCAATTCTTGTGGATGCACCCAAGTGTATTAGAGCTTGTAGCAATGTTTTTCCTAAAATTCCCCTGCAAGCGTGTGGTTAAACTATCAGTCTCAGAAATATGTATTTTTGTATAGCTTCACAGCTATCTCAGCCTTTTTGTTTGTTTCAATACATTTTTATTGGAAAATATATCAGAGATAACAAACGGCACAAGAAAATGCCATAGTTTTTGTCTATGTAAGGGAGTGAGTGACATAGGGGCAGGAAACACTCCCTCACTGGTGCAGTTCAGTCCCTTTTCGGCAGGTGGTGCTAGGCTGCCGAGGCTTAGCCTGAGTCTGAGTCAGAGGGGCAGGGCTCAGGCCAGGAGAGCATTATAAACCCTGAGGCTGAACAAATCAGGGAGGCCCTGATACAAGGTTTCAAGGAGAAAAGACTGATTATCTTTCCTGTGGTACAGAATAAAGCTTGACCTTTGCACTGCCCTCCTTATGTTTTACTAGCCGTTAAGCCCGTTAAAATGGGCGAGATTTCCAGCTACCCTCCTTGCCGCCGCTCCCTCCCCCCTCCGTGCCGGGCCCCCTGCACTGACCTGACAGTGCCTCTCACCTCCGTGTGAAAGCGCTGCAGGCAGCAGCAGATCGCTCTGCTGCTGCCTGCAGCGCTTCCACATGGAGGTGAGAGGCGCTGTCAGGTCAGTGCGGGGGGCCCGATACGGAGGGGGCGGGAGCGGCGGCGGGGATGGGGGGGAGGGTGGAGGTTGGTGCGCGCGATGTTCGTTTCCAGGCGGCAGCGGCAGCGTCCGACAGTCTGACTCAGTTTCCCTCTCTGTTCCGCCCTCTGACGTCATCACGTCTTGACGCGAGAGCGGGACAGAGAGGGAAGTCTCTACTGCGCATTTGCAGGTGAGTCGGTCACTTGCCATTTATATGTTTGATGAGAACTCCATGCCCAGCCGGGGCACATATTATCACAGTCTGCTAGAAGACTCCTTGTGGGATCTCCAGATAGTGCCCCTGATAGTTTCCTATAATGTCTGTATGATAATAGTTCCCGTGCTTATATGTCAGCTTTGAAGGAACCTCCTTAGTCTTATATATATTATTGTCTTCTCTTTCTCCTTTATGAACTTGGCACTTCCTCAATTTTGTGGCCTTGAGAAGCATTTCTTTAGATGTTTGCATATGCATCCATTTCTTATTTGTTGGCTTTTGGAGTCTCCTTTTTTTGTACAAGTGCAATTATTTGGTTGGCTATGAAAACTTTAATTATTTAGATGGTACTTGCTATACCACCTTTTGCAACTGCATCAAAGCAGTTTACAAATGTCAAAAATTAAAACCATAGATTACAAAGGAACTTCATGAATAAATGAAAAAAAGGATAGAGAGAATCAGAGAAAAAAAAATTAAGAAAGGGAACTCAAACTGTCAACACGAGCCATGTGCCATGCCCATGTGCCTCCAGGCCCACATCATGAGATAATTCTTGCTAGAAATGGGAGGCTAAGGTGGTCATTTTAGAAACTCCTGTTTGTGTTTTAAACATAAATATCCTAGAACACTGCGGTACAAACCCCAAAATCTAAAGAACCATTTTAGAACAAGTGGCAGCTAAATGTACTGTATATTCTGCAAAAACATCTAAAATCTGTGGTGGCATGTCGATGGCAGTACAGAGGCGTGTCATGGGCAGTGCAGCATTCGTGACCTCTATTCCTGATTCCAGGTAGCACGTTGATGTGCAGGAATGCAACATATATGTCGGGACTTACAGCATCTATAAAGGACAAATAACTGCCGCTGTAGCATGTCCCTGTGACTGCTTACATTGATATTGACTGGAGGAGAGCTGAATCAAAAGTCTGTGAGCCTGTTTGCAGTCTCTGTCTATCCAGGTCCATTGTCTGCAACTTCTTTCTGATATACCTGTGTCACCTGTCCTCAGCAGCCCTGCTTTCACCTCCTGCCCTGTCTGCCCCCACCAACACGCCCCCTGCCATCCTTTCCTATCCTTTGTTATGTATCCTGTACTGTTTATTGTAAGCCACATTGAACTGAAACTTGTTTGGGATAATGTGGGATATAAATGTCACAAATAAATAAATAACCCCCCTCCACATCTCTCCTTGATCCTGCCCCAACCGAGATGCTCTCTGCCTGTGTCTGCCCTGCTGCCTCACACTCCCTAGACCCATATGCAGTCTGTGCAAGTGAGCTGCTGTCTGTGATTTGAGGCCTGTTCTCTGTCAGTGTCTGTGCTGCTAAACTGTGTGTGATTCTAGGTGTTGGTGGTGGTAGGTATACATGTTGAGATGGCAGAACGTCTGGGTTGCTGAGGCTATCCTGCATGAGGCAGACTGGGAGGAGAGGAGGGTCAACAGGCCACATCTTTAGCACAGGATATATGAGCCCAGGACACAGTTCCTTGACCTCACTGAAGAGCAGTGCATAGGGCACTTCTGCTTCAACAAGACAACCATTCACCACCTTTGCCAACAGCTGGAGCACCTCCTCTATCCCTCCACCCACAGAGGACAACCCATGGCCGTTCATCTGGAAATCACCTCTGCACTAGAGAGCTGCACGGTTTCCGTCCCCGCGGGAATCCCGCGGAACCCGCGGGATTCCCGCGGGGACGGAGGCAGTTCCTGCGGGGTTCCCGCGGGGATGGAACCAGTTCTGTGGGGTTCCCGTGGGGACGGAGGCAGTTCCTGCGGGGTTCCCGCGGGGATAGAACCAGTTCTGTGGGCTTCCCGTGAAAGTGTAAGCTGCACCTGCACCAGCCTCTCATCTACCGAATACCAATTTATTTGAGTGCTGTCTCCTCCTCCTCCTCCTCTTCTTCCTTGCTTTAACAGCATAAATGTGGAAAGTCTTCCATTAAGGAGGTGGTAGAGTCACAAATGATGACGGAATTCAAAAACGCGTGGGATGAACACAGAGGATCTCTAATTAGAAAATGGAAGTTATATAAAAGCTAACCTTAAATGGCTGCATGTGTGTGGATATGTCAAATGACACTTAGATGGTGACTCTGGCTGTGATGAACTAGAGCTGATACCTGGCAGACTTGTATGGTCTGTGTCTCATACATGGCAATCTGGTGTAGGATGGGCTGGAAAGGGCTTAAGCAGCAACTTCAGTGGCTGGAACATGAGGACAGTGCTGGACAGACTTTTACGGTCTGTGTCCCACAAATGAGAACATGAATAGGCTGGAGTGGGCTTCGATGGCAACTCCAGCAGTTGGAACATAAGGATGGGGCCAGATAGACTTCTGTGGTCTTTGTTCCAGAAACACGAAAGAAAAACCATAATCAAGTATATAATATCACACTCGTTGATTTAATGATGAATTGATCATGAGTGTGACTATTGGGCAGAGTGGATGGACCGTTCAGGTCTATTTGCTGTCACTTACTATGTTACTATTAATCCTCTTTGCTCCCAGGCTGGTGCACAGACCTCAGCTCTGACACAGGCACGAGAATCAGATGTCACTTGACCTACTGGTGCGTGCATGTGGCGGCCTCTCAGCACACACTGCCAGTGAATCAGAGACAGATCTTACATGTGCGCACCAGAGTTCCAAGTTCCAACTTCCGTTCCTTCCTTGCCTACAGTGCTGTGGCTCAAATCCAGAAAGAGACTGAGGGAGCTGACTGGAACTGTCTTTTATGTACTATTAAATTCTTACGGGGATGGGTGGGGATGGGTTAAATTCTTGCGGGGATGGGTGGGGACGGGTTGGGATGGTTTAAATTTTTGCGGGGATGGGTGGGGATGGGTAAGATTCCAGTGGGGATGGGTGGGGACGGGTAAGATTCCAGCAGGGACGGGCGGGGATGGGTAAGATTTCTGTCCCCGTGCAACTCTCTACTCTGCACTTACATTTCTTGCCACTGGCAGTTTCCAGATCATCATGGCAGTAATTGCAGCCTCAGCCAGTCAGTCATCAACCAGTGCATCTCACAGCTCCTCATGGCTCTTCTCACACACACCAGTGACTATATTGCATTCCCCCAGACCTGACAGCAGAGACAACAAACTGTGACCTAATTCTATGAGGTTGCCCACTTCCCCTCTGTCCTCGATGTCATTGACTGCACCCCTGTGGCTCCCAGATCCCCTAATGGGAGAGAGGCCACCTATCACAACAGAAAGGCATTCTAAATATGAAAGTTGTGTGCAATGTACAGGGGGAGTTCACTGATGCCGTTCTACAATTCCCCAGATCATGTAATTATTCACTCGCCCTGGCACATTCAAGGATACTTGATTGCTTTGACAGTGAAGCGATCACTGGTGGATGGCTCATAGGAATATACTGAGCACTTCAGTGAAGGTATGTATTTATCTCTCTGCAGGTCTGACACATGTACATACAGATTCAAACATCCAGGGTCGGCCCAACCTGGTAAGCGAGGTAAGCATGGCAGGGGAGCGCCGACCTCTGGAGGGTGCCGCCGCGCCATGCTTACCACCGCCACTTACCTCAGCTCCCAGACCCCGACAGCAGCCCAGCTCTCAGTTTCCTCTGCCAATAGGCGCCCCATATAAGAGGCTTGGGGAGGCTAAGCCTCCCCAGCCCAGCTGTGACCTTCCCCGCCTGCCTCCTCCTCCAAATGTAGCTCCGATTTGAGTCCTGCTGAATTCTGCTGCCGCCGCTTCTGTTGAGCGGCGACAGGAACAAGCACCACACTGAACCACTGCCGCCACTTCTCTCCACAGCCAGCATAAGAACAAAAAGAAGTGCAGGGCCGCAGCAGCCTTCAGGCATGCGCTGCCGGCTCTGCCGTCCTCTGCCCCCGCTGACGTCAATTTCTCGTTCCGGGGGCAGAGGACCGGCAGAGCCGACAGCGCATGCCTGAAGGCTGCTGCGGCCCCGCGCTTCTTTTTGTTCTTGTATCAGCGCTGCTGTAGAGAGGCCCAGAGGGAGAGAACATGGCTGGAAAAGGTAAGGAAATGAGGACGCTGGAGGAGAGAGAGAGAGTGGAAAAGAGGAGGGGAGAGCCAGAGAGAGATGGGGAGAGAAAGAGGGGCCGTGGAAAAGAGAAGGGGAGAGCCAGGGATATGGAAAAGAGCAGGGGAGAGACAGAGAGAGATGGGGAGAGAAAGAGGGGACATGAAAAAGAGCAGGGGAGAGACAGAGAGAAGATGCTGGATGGAAGAACGGGTACAGAGAGAGATGAGTGGAAAGATGGGGACAAAAAGAGGGGACATGGGCAAGAGAGAGAGAGAAGCTGCTGGGGAGAAACTGGGGGAGACCCTAGCTGTCAGATGGAGAAATGCTTGCTGAATGAAAGGAGGGAGAAGAAACAGAAGCCTGCATGGCTGCATTGCTGAGAAGAGGGTGGGCAGGTGGACATGGGAGCGGGAGAGCAGGGGAGAGAGGAGCATTGATCAATGGACATGGATGGGAGGGCAGGGCCCAGGGAGAGAGGAGAAGCTGGACATGGAGGGAAGGGCAGGGGAGAGAGGAGAAGCGCTGGATATGGATGGATGGAGGGGGCAGGGGAGAGAGGAGCATCGAAGGACATGGATGGACATGGATGGGTGGACAGGGCCCAGGGAGAGAGGAGAAATTGCAGGACATGGAGGGGAGGGCAGGAGAGAGAGGAGAATTGCTGGATATGGATGGATGGAGGGGGGCAGTAGGGGAGAGAGGAGAATTGCTGGATATGGATGGATAGATGGATGGAGGGCAGGGGAGTTGCTGGATGGGTGGATGGAGGGGAGGGGAGAAGAGAGTTGCTGGACATGGATGGAGGGGAGGGCAGTGGAGAGAGGAGGGTTGCTGGACATGGGTGGATGGAGGGGAGGGCAGGGAGAGAATTGTTGGACATGGATGGAGGGGAAGGAAGGGAAGACAGGAAGGTGATGTACATGGTTGGAGGGGAGAGAAGAAATTCCGGACATGGATGGAGGGGAGGGAAGACAGAGGAAGGAGATGTACATGGATGGAGGGGAAGGGAGAGAGAATAAATGCTGGACATGGATGGAGGGGAGGGAAGAGAGAGGAAGGAGATGAGATGAGATGAGGGAAAAGGAAAAGAGGAGAAAAACTGCACATGGATGGAGAAAATAGGCAGAAGCTGGATCCACTGGACAGTCAAGTCTGCGGAGGACCCTGCTTTTACTTATGGATATAGAGCACGAAATTAAGAAGAAAGGAGGCGCCCTCCTGCAGCCATTACACTCAAAATGACACAAACCAAATTAGCATACAGACCAGGAATTATGAGAACAGACAGTCTTGCCAACTCTGAAAAACAATGTGTTAGCAGAATCTCAGAATCTAACAAACAGATCCCTATTCAGACACTTGCAACCTTGCAGTCACACATGCAGAACAGAGATAGCCCCTCTTCAAATTCTTAAAAAATTAACCTGAAATCCTAAGAAGTTAGACTCTGCATGCAGCACAATACAAGAAAAATAGAAAGAAACATTTTCCTGTACATTGCAAAATAAGATAGCAGATGTAAATTCTCAAAGTGGACATATTCCAAACACTAAAATAAAAATAAAATGATTTTTTTCTACCTTTGTCGTCTGGTGACTTTGTTTTTCTGACCATGCTGGCCGAGTATCTGATTCTGCTGCTATCTGTCCTCTTAACTCCGTTTCCAGGGTTTCCTCTCCATTTATTTCTTTACTTTCTTTACTCTCCTCCCATATAACAGTTAAAATGGAGAGAATCCTGTCGAAATCTGGGGCACCTCCCAGATTGCAAATAGCATATATGGGAGTAGAGAATCCCAGTTTTTCCTGTCTTTGGTCACAAACGATTTCAGCATCTTTTTTTGAGACTTATTAAAACATGCCACCAGACTGGCTGTCTGTGAATGATAAATGGATGTCCGCAAGGCTTTCACCTATAGCAGGGCACACACTTGCTTCATAACTCTAGGCGTAAAGGTGGTACCTTGGACAGTCAATATTTCCACTGGGATCCCCAGCCGTGAGAAGATTTCCCACAGAGCATTAGCCACTGTGATTTTCATATTAGTCAAGGCAATGGTCTCTGGGTAGCGAATCCAGAATGACCAAGATATACTTGTTACCACAGATGGTGCATTCCAGGGGTCCCACAAAGTCCATCACTATTCTTTCAAACAGGGTGTTGACAAGGGACATGGGCATGAGAGGGGTCGGTGGAACCCTCACAGGACTATTCATCAGGCAGGTTGGACAGGACTGACAAAAGAGCTCAACTTGCTTGAATACACCCGGCCAGAAAAACTGGGACAAAATGCGCTCCCGGATCTTCTCCTTCCCCAACAGGTGACTGTGAGCTAATTGCGTGACCTGCCTACAGTAGGTGTGAGGGACTAACAGTTGCTCTAACTCTTCCCCATACGAACATAATCATAAGCATTGCCATACTGGGACAGACCGAAGGTCCATCAAGCCCCGTATCCTGTTTCCAATCATTTTGATTGTAACCTCAGAAAGGCAGTATATCAAATCCCATCTCCTTTCCCTCATGCTGTGTTTTTCTAATATTTGAGTGGAGTACATTTGTTAGTGGAAAATATTGGTTGAGCCATGGTCACTGTGGCCCACTCCATTCCACTGCCTAAGTCTGCACCTCACTATAAGTTGGCTACCCTCAGGGAACTGAAAGCTGCTAGGTTCAGTGAAGCCTCACAAGCTGCCACCTGCACACCAAGCACAATCACTATAAAGACTTGCTTAAGGAATGATTTGCTTTCCTGTAATGAGCATCCTCAAGGTAAGCCCTGCCTTTGCAAACCACTTTGATACGTATATGAAAGACAGTACATCAAATGATACACATAAATAAATTCAACAGGCATTTTTTGCCATCACAATGACCAAACCATCTAACTTAGTAACACAGAGGAGCTAGTTAAAGCCTTGCCATCAAATCTGAACCCAGTGGGATCATGTCAGGAAACTGACTCCTGTAGGATCATCTGCGACAGTGCCTTGTGAAAAGAAAAAGACTTAGCCAACTTCCTGAGACCCTTGAGAATCGGGTTGTCATACAAAGGTCTCTTCTTGTGAAAAAGTGAGATACAGAGAGCCAAAACCACTTGATCTATCAGTGATGCAAGCTCTTCCTGGAGGAATAGCTTTACAATTGGCAAGTCACCCCCCCCCCCCCTCCTCAAGTGATAGCTCCCCTGAGGTGGGCGAAATATGAAAATTATATTCTACTTTTTCTACACAGTTACCTCCCTTTGGAATGCCCTTCCCTATGAGCTTTGTTCAGAACAGGCCTTCTCTCATTTTAAGTCTTTGCTGAAGGTCCATCTGTTTAACATTCCCCTCTTTCACCTAATCAGGGGGCTGTGGTGCTGAGCTGCAGTCTGCATAATAACATTATATTTAACCTTTATTCTTTCATTAATATTTTGCAGTTCCTTTCCTACTGTTTTAAATTGGTTTATTGTACACCAGTCTGATTTGTTTGTGAAGGGCGGTAGTTTTTATGAAACTTAAACTAAACAGAGAATCTACATCTATAGATGACTCTCCCCCTTCAATCTTGTCTTCAAGACATCATCTCAGTCAGCTGCAGGTGAGACTGGGGCCTGCTCATTCTCCAGATCCTTATTGGGGATTGGCCCTCTTGGCCCCCAAGGGGAGGCCCACAAGTACTTTAGGGTTTCCAAGTCTCAAGGACAGTGTTGAGAAGTCCATTCCTCCCAAGGAAGGGCCCCTACAACCCTTAAATGGCCCTCTGGAGACAACTAGTAAGGGTCTAACAGAACTGTAGCCCAAGATCAATCCTGGGGCTCCCTAGGGTTCCTCCCCAGGTTCTGAATTCAGAGTTGATTCACCTGCAAGTCATGTGGGAAAACAATGACATGCGGGCAAAATGGACGCTGTTCCCACCAAAAGTGCACTGGGAATGGCCGCAATGGAGGAAGACCTACAAGTACATCCACAGTTCAAGGGAAACTCTCAAAGCCCCCCAGAGCCAAATTTGTCAGTCTTCCATCACAGCAGGGGCAGCAACATTGTGGATCTACTGGTTCCCACATACCCCGCAGTGCTTGCCACCCAGCATGTGTAATGACATTGCTACTAAAGAAAGACTTTCCCTGGTGAATTAACCTCTCCAACAGGATCCTCCCCCAAACTTACTGGTGCTGGAGAACCTCTTTAGCTCCAAAACTGCTTCTCTCTTTCTTTTTTTTTTTTTTTTCATAATAAAAACAGCTCTGTAGAGCCCATAGATTCTAAAGAGCAAGATTTGTCTTATCTTACATAAGTACATAAGTAGTGCCATACTGGGAAAGACCAAAGGTCCATCTAGTCCAGCATCCTGTCACCGACAGTGGCCAATCCAGGTCAAGGGCACCTGGCACGCTCCCCAAACGTAAAAACATTCCAGACAAGTTATACCTAAAAATGCGGAATTTTTCCAAGTCCATTTAATAGCGGTCTATGGACTTGTCCTTTAGGAATCTATCTAACCCCTTTTTAAACTCCGTCAAGCTAACCGCCCGTACCACGTTCTCCGGCAACGAATTCCAGAGTCTAATTACACGTTGGGTGAAGAAAAATTTTCTCCGATTCGTTTTAAATTTACCACACTGTAGCTTCAACTCATGCCCTCTAGTCCTAGTATTTTTGGATAGCGTGAACAGTCGCTTCACATCCACCCGATCCATTCCACTCATTATTTTATACACTTCTATCATATCTCCCCTCAGCCGTCTCTTCTCCAAGCTGAAAAGCCCTAGCCTTCTCAGCCTCTCTTCATAGGAAAGTCGTCCCATCCCCACTATCATTTTCGTCGCCCTTCGCTGTACCTTTTCCAATTCTACTATCCTGCTTATAATCGAACGAGAATAACGCCCAAGTTCCGACCTAAATCGGGAGATGGGCGTTTATCTCACAAAACGAATAACGCGGTATAATCAAAAGCCGAATTTGGGTCGCTTTCAACTGCACTCCGTCGCGGATGCGGACAAAGTGGACGGGGGCGTGTCGAAGGCGTGTCGAAGGAGGAACTGGGGCGTGGTTATCGGGCGAACAGAGATGGGCGCCCTTCGCCGATAATGGAACAGTTTTGAGCTAGAATTTAGGACACTTTTCCTGGACCCTGTTTTTTTTACGAATAAGGCCCCCAAAAGTGCCCTAAATTACCAGATGACCCCAGAGGGAGTCGGGGATGACCTCCCCTGACTCCCCCAGTGGTCACTAACCCCCTCCCACCACAACAAATGATGTTTCACAACTTTTTACTTTCACCCTCAAATGTCATACCCTCCTCCCAAGCAGCAGTATGCAGGTCCCTGGAGCAGTTGTTAGGGGGTGCAGTGGACGTCAGGCAGGTGGACCCAGGCCCATCCCCCCCCTACCTGTTACAATTGTGCTGCTTAATGCTACTAGTCGTCCAACCCCCCCAAACCCACTGTACCCACATGTAGGTGCCCCCCTTCACCTCTTAGGGCTATAGTAATGGTGTAGACTTGTGGGCAGTGGGTTTTGAGGGGGATTTGGGGGGCTCAACACCCAAGGGAAGGGTGCTATGCACCTGGGAGCTCTTTTACCTGTTTTTTTGGTTTTGTAAAAGTGCCCCCTAGGGTGCCCGGTTGGTGTCCTGGCATGTGAGGGGGACCAGTGCACTATGAATCCTGGCCCCTCCCACGAATAAATGTCTTGGATTTATTCGTTTTTGAGCTGGGCGATTTCATTTTCCATTATCGCTGAAAAGCAAAAACGCCCAGCTCACACCTTGATGAATAAAACATGGGCGTCTTTTTCTTTTAAAAAATACGATCCGCCCCGCCCCTTCACGGACCCGTTCTCGGAGATAAACGCCCATGGAGATAGGCGTTTCTGTTCGATTATGCCCCTCTATATCTTTTTTGAGATACGGAGACCAGTACTGAACACAATACTCCAGGTGCGGTCGCACCATGGAGCGATACAACGGCATTATAACATCCGCACACCTGGACTCCATACCCTTCCTAATAACACCCAACATTCTATTCGCTTTCCTAGCCACAGCAGCACACTGAGCAGAAGGTTTCAGCGTATCATCGACGACGACACCCAGATCCCTTTCTTGATCCGTAACTCCTAACGTGGAACCTTGCAAGACGTAGCTATAATTCGGGTTCCTCTTACCCACATGCATCACTTTGCACTTGTCAACATTGAACTTCATCTGCCACTTGCACGCCCATTCTCCCAGTCTCGCAAGGTCCTCCTGTAATCGTTCACATTCCTCCTGCGACTTGACGACCCTGAATAATTTTGTGTCATCGGCGAATTTAATTACCTCACTAGTTATTCCCATCTCTAGGTCATTTATAAATACATTAAAAAGCAACGGACCCAGCACAGACCCCTGCGGGACCCCACTAACTACCCTCCTCCACTGAGAATACTGGCCATGCAATCCTACTCTCTGCTTCCTATCTTTCAACCAGTTCTTAATCCATAATAATACCCTACCTCCGATTCCATGACTCTGCAATTTCTTCAGGAGTCTTTCGTGTGGCACTTTGTCAAACGCCTTCTGAAAATCCAGATATACAATATCAACCGGCTCCCCATTGTCCACATGTTTGCTTACCCCCTCAAAAAAATGCATTAGATTGGTGAGGCAAGACTTCCCTTCACTAAATCTTTGTTTTTGTGTTCCCATAGCTGAGGGAGGAAGTCAGGCAATACAAAAAGTATACCCACCTCTGCTTGCAGAGATCCTGTGGGCACCTTTGCCAGCAGCAACACCAGGACTAAGGAACAAAAACTCCTCATGATTTTTTCCCCAGTATATAATCTCCCTCTACCTTTTCCATAGACTTGCTGCTGGCATACTTCCTTAATAGCTATTTTGTTCAATATATATACAATGCAGTTTTTGGTGAGTTTGAGCTATGTGCTGTCCAAAATCCCACTCTACGCAAGACTGATGGGCCAATGATCAGAAGCAAATGCAGGCACTAGAGGCTGTTAGCGCTATATTAGCGCCTGCGTTTGCTACTGCCCCATGATCAGAGCCCCCAAGCACGTGAAACAACGTGCTCGCTGGCTCTGAACACAACTAGCATGCAAATGCATGCAAAACAGGGTTCTTAGTGCAAGTAGCATGCAGATGCATGCTAAACCTATTCCTCCCCAATTATCAGTGGCCAGCTCGCCAAATGTTGGCTCGCTGGCTACGGCAAACTCTATGCCAGCTCGGAACTGGCGTTTTGGTTTGCAGACCATTGAAAGGAATGGTGAGCCCTGTCTAGCATGCACTTGCAAGCTAGCAGGCCCCCCATTCCCCCTGTTGCAGTAGCCTATGCTCCCCTCCCCCCCACAGGAGCAGGAACCCCAACCCGACCCCCCCCCCAGTGACTTGGGGGCTGGAGGTCCGGTAGACCTCCAGTCCCCCTGACCCCCCCTGACACAGGTTCGGGGGGGGGAATGGAGATCCGGTGGGTCTCCAGCCCCCCTAACCCCCCCCCCCCCCCGGCATCCCCTCACATGAATGGAGTCCTGGTAGCCCGGTGGTCCGTGAATCAATCCCTACCCCCCATGACCGGTGGTCTTAGCAGCCCTTCCCCACCCCCTACCTTCGTTGGAGGAGAGAAGTGGCCTCTTCCATCAGCGCCACCTCAAAAATGGCAGCACCCAGCCCTGCCCAGTGTATCCTGGGAACTCCCTTATATGGTGTGAATCCCTGCCCAGCACATCCCAGGATGCACTGGGCAGGGCTAGGCAGGGATTTGAGGCGGCGCCGATGGAAGAGGAGGGAGGCCACCTCCTCCAACAAAGGTAGGGGGTGGGGAAGGACCACTAAGACCACCAGGTTGGGGGGGCCCACTGGGCCACCAGGGCTCCATTCATGTGAGGGGATGCTAGGGGGGTTAGGGGGCAGGAGGGTCACGGGCTGCTACACTGGGGGAAATGGGGGGTCTGCTAGCATGCATGGAGGGTCTGCTAGCATTCCTCCCCAATGGTCTGCAAACCCTAATGCCAGCTCCGAGCTGGCGTAGGGTTTGCCGCAGTCAGCAAGCCAATGTTTGGTGCGCTGGTCGCTGATCGTTGAGGAGGAATAGGTTTAGCATGCATTTGCATGCTACTTGTGCTAAGAGCCCTGTTTTGCATACATTTGCATGCTAGTTGCGTTCAGAGCCCACGAGCACATTGTTTCATGTGCTCGGGAGCTCTGATCATGGGGTGGTAGCAAATGCAGGTGCTAGTATGACGCTAACAGCCTCTAGCGCCTGCATTTGCTTCTGATCATTGGCCCATTAGGGCTCCTTTTACAAAGCTGTGGAAATGATTAGCGGCGCACCCAATGAAACAAAGCCCGTTCGACGTGCAGTAATCACTACCGCGGTATTGTAAAAGGAGCCCTTAGATGTTTCAAATTATATGTTCGCTGTGCTGCTGGATATTGACCTCTTAAATCCAGTATTTTTTGCATGCATAGGTAACCCCCATTTCTCCTTATTAAGTTTCCTTTTAAATCTGAGATCCTATTTTTTTTTTCAGACTCCTTTTTAATGTGCAATAAATATAAATATTGTCAAGACATTTTATAAGCAAATTAGAGTGTGTATATATTAATCATATTGATTACGTGATGCAGCTATTAATGACAGCCAGTCTGTCTCCCAGGATAGGAAACTATTTAGGAGACACATCACCCACTGAAAATTCAAAGAATGTAGATCAGCAGCTCTTGAAGTCAGTGTTTCCCACTAGACATGCCACCAGCAGATCCTCTGACTTTTAAAATAACCAGTGCAAAACTTTTGTTCATGTAGTATTGTCTGTCACTTTCAGAGCCAGTGTTAGGGGGTGCAAACAGGGCAGGGCAATTGCCCTGGGCCACTATATAATTGGGGCTCATTTTCAAAGTACTTAGACTTACAAAGTTCCATAGGTTAAAATGTAACTTTGTAAGTCTAAGTGCTTTGAAAATATGCCTCTAGGTCACAGAGGGTCCTGCACCTGTCTGAAACTGAAGGAGGCACAGCCTGCTGATGGACTGTCAGGTCCCCCTCCCACATTTCTGCCCTGGGCCTCAGTCTGCCTTAATAGCAGCCTTGAGCACTCTGTGATTCCCATATTAAGGGCCTCTTTTACTTAAGCTAGTGATTCCCAACAGGGCAAATGAGGAGAAGTCCATTCAATTCCTTTCATGTGCCACAGTGTTGTAGGAGCTGGCAAATCTGTGCAAACTGCAGATACAGTATTCTTCAGGATTTTTACCTTTATCATTAATCTGTTCATGAAGATAGCAATAATCAAAAAAACATTTCTCTCGCATTTTTCCTATGTAAAGGGCTCTTTAATTATTTTATACTCATGCACCTTGTTCACCTACTCTTACCTGCACTATTTTGAGGCATTCCTGAGGGCAGAATTCAGTTGGGATAGGAAATATGTCATTTCTTTTTATTATGAAAACTGAACGCATTGCTTCTGCTGGAAAAATTACTCACAGAGAAAGTACGCACAAATAAGTGGCAATAACGAAAGCAAAACTGCACAGATAGTTTGCTTTCATTAGTTCTGCAATCCCCATTGGTTAAAATTACCTATGGGGTTTGCATCAAACCATATTGATTGACTATTAGTCTCGTCCTTTTCAATAGTTTTATTTACCACAACAATGTACTAGGTAATGTTTGGGCTACTACTACCTTTTGCTGGGTGACACTTTAATGTATATTACTTCATTGGAAGAACCTTGAAGCCCCTGCATTTGTACCTCAACTTTTTAATGCAGTAACTTAGATGTTCCAACATGCTGGTTCTAATGTTATATTTTGTCTGACTACAATAGAGTAATGGATATAGGCAAAAAAATTTTAAAAAATGATTTTTTCCAAGTCATAAGGTTATCAATAGAAATCAAACAAAATAAAACATGGAAAAGAAAATAAGATGATACCTTTCTTTTTGGACATAACTTAATACATTTCTTGATTAGCTTTCGAAGGTTGCCCTTTTTCGTCAGATCGGAAATAAGCAAATGTGCTAGCTGACAGTGTATATAAGTGAAAACATTCAAGCATTACTATGACAGTAAAATAGATACCATTGGAGATTCTACATGGAATGTTGCTACTATTGGAGATTCTACATGGAATGTTGCTATTCCACTAGCAACATTCCATGTAGAAGGCTGCGCAGGCTTCTGTTTCTGTGAGTCTGACGTCAGACTCACAGAAGCAGAAGCCTGCGCGGCCACATTGGTGATCTGCAAGGGCCGACTTCTACCTGGAATGTTGCTAGTGGAATAGCAACATTCCATGTAGAATCTATAGAAATCAAACAAAATAAAACATGGAAAAGAAAATAAGATGATACCTTTTTTTTTGGACATAACTTAATACATTTTTTGATTAGCTTTCGAAGGTTGCCCTTCTTCCTCAGATCGGAAATAAGCAAATGTGCTAGCTGACAGTGTATATAAGTGAAAACATTCAAGCATTACTATGACAGTAAAATAGATACCATTGGAGATTCTACATGGAATGTTGCTACTATTGGAGATTCTACATGGAATGTTGCTATTCCACTAGCAACATTCCATGTAGAAGGCTGCGCAGGCTTCTGTTTCTGTGAGTCTGACGTCAGACTCACAGAAGCAGAAGCCTGCGCGGCCACATTGGTGATCTGCAAGGGCCGACTTCTACCTGGAATGTTGCTAGTGGAATAGCAACATTCCATGTAGAATCTATAGAAATCAAACAAAATAAAACATGGAAAAGAAAATAAGATGATACCTTTTTTTTTGGACATAACTTAATACATTTTTTGATTAGCTTTCGAAGGTTGCCCTTCTTCCTCAGATCGGAAATAAGCAAATGTGCTAGCTGACAGTGTATATAAGTGAAAACCTTCAAGCATTACTATGACAGTCTGACAGGGTGGGAGGATGGGGGTGGGTCGGAGGTATGCATGGGGACATCAAAGCATATCATTGATATTCTAACAGGATGGGTGTGGATAGGTGAGGGGTGGGGTGATCAACAGAGACATACAGCTTTATGATTTATAATGGGCTAGGAACCCCAGGTCCTTGTTAAGTCCTTTCTGTTGGGTGTTAAAATATTCAATCATTCTGACTTCAAAGGTCTTACGTTCTTGTATGGTTTTAAAGTTACCTTTCAGTATTCTCACTGTGAAATCACTGGTACAGTGTCCTGGTTCTATGAAGTGCTGTCCCACCGGGGTGGGGGCCCTACTGGCTGTATTGTTCATATGGTGTCTATGTAAATTGAATCTTGTCTTAAGCATCTGGCCTGTTTCTCCAATATAACATCCTTCGTTACATTTTTTACACTGAATGATATATACCACATTGGAAGATGAGCAAGTGAAAGATCCCTTTATGTTGAATATCTTTCCTTTGTGGGTAACTGTGGGGTCCTGTGAAATATTTTGGCATAGTTTGCAACTGGATAAATTACAGGGACATGTGCCCTTCTGTTCCTTTTCAGTCTGTGATGGAAGTTTACTTCTGATTAGCTTGTGTTTTAAGTTGGGTGGTTGTCGGAAGGCCAGTACTGGTGGGGATGGGAATATCTCTTTCAGTAATTCATCCTCCTGGAATATAGGTTGTAGATCTCTTATGATTTTCCTCAGTTTTTCCAGCTCTGGATTGTATGTCACTACAAGGGGAATTCTGTCTGTGGATTTTTTCTCCTTGTACTGTAGCAGATTCTCCCTGGGTGTTTTGAGGGAGGAGGCAATATTCTTGGAGATTATTTTGGGGTTGTAGCCTTTCTGTTTGAAGGATGCACTCAGGCTTTTAAGGTGTCTGTCTCTGTCCCCTGGGTCAGAGCAGATACGGTGGTATCTATATTGGAGAAACAGGCCAGATGCTTAAGACAAGATTCAATTTACATAGACATCATATGAACAATACAGCCAGTAGGGCCCCCACCGCGGTGGGACAGCACTTCACAGAACCAGGACACTGTACCAGTGATTTCACAGTGAGAATACTGAAAGGTAACTTTAAAACCATACAAGAACGTAAGACCTTTGAAGTCAGAATAATTGAATATTTTAACACCCAACAGAAAGGACTTAACAAGGACCTGGGGTTCCTAGCCCATTATAAACCATAAAGCTGTATGTCTCTGTTGATCACCCCACCCCTCACCTATCCACACCCATCCTGTTAGAATATCAATGATATGCTTTGATGTCCCCATGCATACCTCCAACCCACCCCCATCCTCCCACCCTGTCAGACTGTCATAGTAATGCTTGAAGGTTTTCACTTATATACACTGTCAGCTAGCACATTTGCTTATTTCCGATCTGACGAAGAAGGGCAACCTTCGAAAGCTAATAAAGAAATGTATTAAGTTATGTCCAATAAAAAAGGTATCATCTTATTTTCTTTTCCATGTTTTATTTTGTTTGATTTCTATTGATAACCTTAAGAGTGGACTAACACGGCTACCACACTCCTCTACTTAAGATGTTCCAAGTCATAAGATATTCATAACTGTAATTTGTGGGACTGTGTCAATATAGGATGACATACTATATCAGTTTCTATAGCATCAGTACAGACAGAACAGTTATGACACCATCAATGCCCAACACTATGTTGCATCAGTTGTGACAATTCTGAAGTAAACCAAGACAATGTAAAATAATCCTTCAATATGTAGCTATGATAATATGAAAAACAAGGAGTTGTGAAGAAGATGGTTTACAAAGCATACCAGTATTTTTTATAAATTAATTTAACTTGAAATGCCTTACCAGAGCAAGATAATACACGTGAAGGATAAATTCTTAGCATGCTGAGCATATAAAGCTGTTTTGTATGCTTTGTAAATGCAGGTCCAACATCTACACATCACGTCTGCTTTCTGTTAAGTCCATTTCAGTCAGTTAAAAGTCAACATACATGAGAAAGATGTTCCTGATGCTGCCACAAACTGTTTGTTAAACACATACGGTAATTTTGTTGTGCATTATATTTACACAGTAGTTTCATTACAGGTTCTATATAAACGTGTTATTTTTGGATTAACATGCATAGTATTCTATGCCTCCCTGAAGAAATGTGGAGCAAAATATGGCCCATGTTAGTGGCCATGATCAAGCATTTCAGATAAGTGCTTATAAACTGGTTGGAAAGGTGTTGGAGACACACACACACATATAAAAACATATAAAAGTGTGATGATTAGATACTGGAAGGAGGTTTATCTATGTGTTTCAAGTTATGAGATAGCCTTATATGGGCACTTCCCTTGGATTCTATACATGGGGACTGAAGTTGCGTGTACAAATCAGCACATATTACTGATTTACACGTGCAGCTTGTTTAACAAGCTAATCAGCACCGATAATTGACTACTAATAAACAATTATCGGTACTAACTGGCACTAATTAGAATTTACGCACACAACTTTCTAAGGGCCCTGTTTACTAAGGCGCATTAGCATTTTTAACACGCCTACAATTAGCGCACACATTATCTGTGTAGGTGCCTATAGGGATGTGTAGGCGCATACATAGTTAACGCGTGTACATGGTTCATGCACATTAAAGATGCTAACGCATCTATAACGCTGCTTAGTAAACAGGGCCCTAAGCGTATTCTGTAAAGTGGTACACGTAAATTGTAATGCGTGGATCACAAAAGGTGGTGTGGCTATGGGATGGGCATAGGTGGGTCAACTAAATAAGATGTGGGCACTTACACTATGTTTTAGTTGGCATAACTACTATCTACTTATCATTTCTATAGCGCTACAAGGCATACGCAGCACTGTACACCATACACAGAAGACAGTCCCTGCTCAAACAGCTTACAATCTAGAAAGACAGGTAAACAGACAGGACAATTAAGGGTAAGGGAATAAAGAGGTGAGGATAAAGGACAGGGTAAGTGAGTTAGGAGTCAAAAGCAGTGGTAAAGAGGTGGGTTTTGAGTTTGGACTTGAAAACGGCTAAAGACGGGGCTAGACGTACAGGCTCGGGAAGTCTATTCCAGGTGTGAGGTGCAGCGAGATAAAAGGAACTGGAGTCTGGAATTAGCAGTAGAGGAGAAAGGGACAGATAAGAGAGTATAAATGGCTGTGCCTAAATTTTAGTTGCGGGAATGGCCGATATGCATATTCTATAAACCGCATCTAATATTAGGCATGGTTTATAGAATAGCGCTAAGCATGGGTTTTTTTTTAACATCATATATAGAATCTATCCCTTTATGTATAACTTATTGTGTTGTATATGGGAAACACAAGTAATAGGCTGCCAGATTCAGGACCACTCAGCTACATGAAGTTTTATTAATTAATTTATTTATTTAAAACACCGTTTATAGACCACTCTATCTAATATTCCAGGTGGTTTACAAAAATAACAATGAATATATACACTGGGTATTCTTAAAGTCAGTTTCTTATATATGAATATAAGTAAAGATCAGAAACTCAAATAACTCAAGATTTAAATATACAAGCAGTAAAAAAAAAATGAAATAACAAATGTTTGTATGATATGTGCTCAGTTTTAGGTATATACACTTAAACTCAGGAACTGAGATGTTATAGCACCTTTCCATACATCATAGCACACCCTGCCTCCTCCTGATAAGTTATGGCTCAATCAAATCTTCAAAGTAAACCAAAAAATTGCTAATGCAAATGGTGCTATTAATTAGCGCTGTTACTTAGCTTAATCAGTAGGGTTGATGCAGTCAGTGGTGTGTATAAGTCATTTCATGCAGATTCCTGGTTAGTGTATAACTTTTTTTTTATATAGTGCAAGATTTCTTCATTCAAAACATCCAATAAAGACAACACAACTTCCCAAGTTCCCTACATGGGCCATGTTTCGACAATCAAACGGTGTCTTCAGGGGAACTCAAGATACAGCAACTTCAGAAGGAAACCTTCTCCAAATTGGTCTTAGCTAACCCTGCATTGCCCCAGATACAAATAACCTTAGATTGTGAGCCCATTTGAGACAGAAAAATGCCTGCAAAAAATGTAAATAATTTTGACTGTAATTACAGAAAGGCAGTATGTCAAGTGCGGAATAAACATTAAGACTAAGTTGCTTACCAGTAACTGATGTTTTACATAGACAACAAGATCAATCCTGCACATATTCTTTCCCAATTACCCATGTATTACAGTCCTCCTAGAACTATGGAAATGAGGGGACTATTGCATGCAGAAAGGGCTTCAGCCATGCTCACCATTTTACACTACTTCTGAGCTCTGAGGCCCCGATGATCAGAAGCGGGCGCTAGAGGACAATAGTGCCATACTGGCACCCACGTTTGCTCCCGCCCGATGATCAGAGCTGGCGAGCGGGTGTAAGAACACGCTCACCAGCTCTGAACGCAATAAGCATGCAAATGCATGCTAAACAGGGCATTACCTATTCCTCCCCAATGCTCAGCAGGCAGTGTGTTAAATATTGGCGCTGCTCCTGCAGCAAACCCTACACCAGCACACAGCTGGCATTAGGGTTTATGGAGCATTGGGGAGCCCAATCCAGCATGCAGGTACCCCAACCTCCCCTTAAAAGCAATCAAGGCCCTGGTGGCTAGTGCTCCCCTAAGCCCCCTCACACCCCCAGGACAGTGATGGGGGGTGGGCAGGAGGTCCAGTGGAGACCCCCAACAAAAGGACTCAGCGGTTGGAGATATGATGGATCTCCAGCCCCCCTACCCCCCCCCCAAAAAAAAAAAAGAAGCCCTGGTGGCTCAAGTAGGCTGCCACCCCAACCCCCATCTTCCTCAGTAGTCGAGTGGAGTCCTCCACCTCCTCCCGTACCTCTCTGACATGCACTGAGGCCCCCTTTTTCTATAGTGGGTAAAAGGCTGTCCATTTTTGGGAAAAAGAAATGGCCATGCGATAAGTGAAGAGATGGTGGTAAGGGCTCCTGTGCTAACCCAGCGGTAACCGGGCAGCGCGCGGCATGCCCACAGTGGGCTTACTGCTGCTTAGTAAAGGACCCCTTAAACCCTCCATTGCCCCAGGTACAAAAACTTAAGACTGTAAACACACTAGGAACAGAGAAAATATCTGCATACAATAAGAATGCAAACTGCCATGGTTGTACCACAGACATATATCAAAACCATGACCCTTTAATAAATTCTTCAGTGAAGTGTGGCTGCTACATTGTATAGTCTTTGTCAGAGTCCTGATCCCCCTCAGTTTTTAACTAAGGTTAATTCTGAATAACTAGTTTTATAATTTTTTTAAAACTTTTAAATCATTTCACATCTCAATAAATGAAACAGGAAATAGCAGAAATATCCTTTACAAATGTGTCATAACAACACATTGACAGAAAAATAAAGAATATATACAGCCCATATTACAGGGAAAAATAGGATCTCTTTACGTAAAAGAAATCACCCCCCCCCCCCCCCCCCCCACACACACACAGAAATCACAATGGGTTCAAAGATCTCCAAACGCAACTGACAGACCACCTTATTCATGCTGCCACCTTCTGGAAGACCACTCCTTCTTTCCAAGACTGGTCTTCACAGGTGGCAAAAATTGCTTCAATTGAAAAATTACCCAAAACATTCAGGGGGGACAACAACTGTTTACAATAAAATGTGGGATAAATACTGACAGTAACATGAACATTGTGCATGTTGAACCCCCAACCGTTTGGAGGGTTGGGGGTTCTGTGGTACCCCTTTTGTAGACAATTGGATAATGTAACTTTTTCTTCCTTTTTTTTGTTTTCTTTTTCTGTTCTGATGGAAATTTTGCTTGCAATGTATATTGTCCGTCAAGTTAAATAAACAGTTAAAAAAGAAAAAAAGACAAAAAGATCCCCAAACACTAACCTACAAATATTAGAAGTGGCCCAATCCCCCCTAGCCGCACTGACATAAATTTATCAGAAATACACTTTTCTAGATGAGTAAGATCCAGAAATGTATATGTAGTACCCTGACAATGCAACACACATTTACAGGGGGACCTGAAGATAAAGGTAGCCCTAATCTCAAAACATTAGACTTCATTTGTAAGAATTGTTTTCTGCACAAATGGGTAATGTGCGATACATCTAGGAATACCTGAACTTGTTGCTCACAAAAAATAAAAACATATTTCAAGATGAAAAATTTTAACACCCACAGCTTGCCATTCTCAGTGGAGACTGAGACTGGGAGGGTGATCTAGTACTGATGGTATCCTGTGAATCCTCCAGGAAGCCAATTAAAATTAATGCTCCCTGACGGCCTTGATCGATCTAGTCCACTCTCCATCTGACTCTCCACCCGAACAAGCTTAGGTGTATAATGACAATTATCCAGTTGAATCAACTTAGGGTTAGCCAATCCCAGAACCTTTGAAATACATTTCTGAAAAATAATTTGAGGAGAAAGCAAATGAGTTATTGGAAAGTTAAGCAACCTAAAGTTCTTTCTACATATATAATTCTGTACAGATTCTAATTTAAAATGCAAATGGAGACTATTCTTGATACTAGATGTCTCAACTGATTGAAGAGACTGAACTGGAGGTTTCAATTGCATATATAATGGAAAAAAAGAAGGGCGTCCCTGGAGGATTTTGGGGTGCTCAGCACACAAGGTAAGGGAGCTATGTTCCTGGGAGCAATTTATGAAGTCCACTGCAGTGCCCCCTAGGGTGCCCAGTTGCTGTCCTGGCATGTCAAGGGGACCAGCGCACTACAAATTCTGGCTCATCCCACAACCAAATGGCTTGCATTTGGCCGTTTTTGATATGCACATCTTTGGTTTCGAAAATCGCCGGAAGTCAGAAACGTCCATGTCTAGGGACGACCAAATCTAGAGACGTCCAAATATAAGGATTTGGACGTCTCTGACGGTATTTTCGAAACGAAAGATGGACGTCCATCCTGTATTTTCGAAACAAATTTTCCCGCCCCTGGATTTCGCCATTTTGCAAGGACATCCAAATCACAACTTGGACGTCCCTTTCGAAAATGCCCCTCTTAGCATTTAACACGTCCTAATTATTAGCGTTTGCTAAAAATGCTAATGCGCCCTTAGCGTTGCTTAGTAAACAGGGCTTTATGTATTTAAATAATAGTTTGTCCTTTTTTTTTTCCATGCTTAATTTTAATGATTTAGTTTAGGTTGTTGTACTAAGTTATTATTGTTTAATTAGTTGTGGAGATCTCCCTTGTGTGAAATTGAAGAAAAGTATAATATTAATCCAACTATAAAAAAAAGCCTTATAGGTTCTTATCCCTTTTAGGAGGGAGCCAGGAGACTATTTTTTTTTTTTTACATCTCAAAGTTGTCCGTTGAGCTCTTGCAGTGTACCACTTTGTTACTCAGCTAAGGGGTGCAGTGCTAGCCTGGCAGAAACTTTATAGAAGAGTGAATACTTAGTTGGTACTGCATTAGATGAAAAAAATACAGTTATCCTTATGAAGGGCAACTCTATAATCTAGGTGCCTGCATTTATGTGTGTGCTCACGCTTGTGTATATAAATTTATAAAATACTCAGCAATAAGTTCAAAGGTATATGCTCTACGCACTAGGGCAGGGCCCTAGTAGTTAAAGCAGATACCTTTGAACTTAATAATGTATAGAATACTAATACTTATGCATGTAAAGTCTACATTTACCCATCAAAGTACCAGCAGTGCACATATATGCTATTCTACAACAGTGTGTGTAAATGTATGCTATTCTACAACAGTGCGTGTAAATAGCACGTAAATGCAAGAGGGTATATACATGGATAGAATTCCCACTTACACGTGTAACTTATAGACTACTTTACGTAACACTGTCTCTGCCACATGTAGGAGACCGCAGTTATGCCAGGGCACGTCAATACCAGGTTACTCTAGTATTCTGTAAAGGAATTTGAGTGCCCAGATGCCATTGCAGAATAGACTTCCATCACACATTCTTGGGGGGCACCCAGTTGTAAAAGTGCTCCCTTGGCGTTCACACAATAGAATACAAGGACTGTATGCCATGTTATCCTGATACAATATGGAAAAAAAGTGAAAATAACATCACAGACCAAGCAGTGGATTCTGTACAAGCATAATCCTGTGTCATCAGGAGGAACCCTAACATCTACCCCAGGCCTGAAATCCAGGCAAGAACAAAGAGTATCCTCAGAGAGTGATCATGGGAGGCACTAGTTTCTAAAGTGAATGTTTAAGTGTTCATTATAGATTTCATACTGAAAAATGTCAACGTCAAGTTATTTAAACTGAAGATGTTTTCCCAGTTAAGATTATAATGAGAAAAGTAAATTGTTGAAGAAAAAAGAGTGGATGTGATGTCCAACAGTCTAGAAGCAGTGCTTCCATCCTGTTGGAATAATGCTGAGGTTTGGTAAGTTTCAGAAGAGTCAGTCAGCCTCTATAGTGAGCACAGTGGAGGGGAGGGGACTAAACTACTGATTAAGATAAAGTAAGAAGCCAGATTAAAAAATAAAAAAAACACAAAAAACACAGCAAACCAGTGAATGTGGTGCAGAGTCAAAAATGGGGTAATTCAATAACTTGGTGCTTCGATATAGGTGCCTCAATAGGGTGTGCATAGTGCATACTAACATAAAGGCTCATTGGCATGCTGAAATATTGGCGCACCCACTTACAGCAGGTCAATAGCTGGTGTATGCAATGCACACAACTTAGAATGCTGTAAGTTACACGAGTTGCATGGCAACAAGTTCATGGCCTGCCCATGCTCCATCCCCTTGCAGGTATGTATTTAGGCACAGATGCACTAAAATCCCCATTAGGAATCCATTCATATTTTCAAATCAGTAAAAATTACCAATTTGGAAATACAGATGGATTCACAAATATTGGGGAATAATACAATCGATCCCTGAATTTAGTGAATCCTCAGTACGGTTCTCATACAGTAGGAATAAGAATTTGAAAGAACATTTGAGTCCAGCAGTTTTGCCTCCGCATCGTATCAATCCTTTCACTGGTGGGGACACTGTGGGGCATAAGAAGTGTGGAAATTGTGGAGTTTGTGATGTCATTCTAGAAACTGATGTTTTTATTAATCCTATTGATCTAAAGAAATAACTTAAAACACAGACTTCGTGTAACACTGATTTTGTGGTTTATAGTTTATGCTGCCCATGCAAAAAGGTGTACATTGGGCAGACTTCTCGTAGACTATCGATCTGACTTGCTGAGCATAAGAGTTTGTTGCTTACAAAAAGGATTGGACTCCCATTGGTGACTCACTGTAAGAAATTTCAACATTCATTTTATGACCTTCGATGTGTGGTTTTACAACATATCCCATCCCCCTACAGGGGCGGAGACCATCAAAGACTATTGCTACAAGAAGAACAAAAGTGTATATTTAAGCTCTGTTCCTTGGAACCCAGTGGATTGGTCATGTATTCTATTAGTCACGCCTGATGGGGGTGCACGTGCAAGGCTAATTACTTATCAGTCACAGAGCAAAAAAATACATAGAATAATACCCTTGTGTCCCCTCACCCCAAAACTGAAACATTCTGGACATCTTAGGCTCACTTTGTCCTCAGTCTTTCACCACGTCCCAAGGTTATATCCACCTTATATGAAAGGCATACTCAGCTGCAGCCAATTGTGCATCTGTGAAGTGTCTGTTCTCAGCTCCTGAGAAAGCACTGATTGTTACAAAAGATGCTGAGTTGGTAGGCTAACATGTAAGAGCCACACAGAGCAATGTACAGGCCTTTGTAGCAGGCCTAGCCCTTAGTAACAGGCCTAGCATAGGAAGGAATATAGAGCTTTCAACTGAGCAATCCCCCACTCATAACTAACATTACCATTGGATGTTACTCCACTGATGATTGTCTTCATATCTAAGAAGGCCCTCAACTGCTAAGGTTAAAAAATACTTATTTTACACCCAAATAATGTATCAAACATTTACAAAAATATGCTAACAAGATGCTCCCAAGGAACGTGCTTCTGATCTCATAGCTAAGAATAATTTTCTTCTATCTTGTGTACTTTTAGACACATCAGGGTATATCCAGACCTTTTGACCATAAAACAAATTCTGAGACTTGTGAAAGAACAATCTAATAACTGCATTTAGGCCCTGTTCAAAAACAAAAGACACCAAAAGTGTAGCTTGATTAGTTACTTCAGAAAGTGAATCCTTGAAATAGCTGATTTATTCTGTATCACATCAATATCCTGTTGAAGAATCTGGTTATCGGCCTCTGATACGTCAGGTGGACTTAATCAAGGAAGGTAAATAATAAACTTTGTTCCTTGGAGGAACAGTAGAAGAATATTTTAGAACTTCAATCAAATATTTATTGAAGAATTCCACCGGAGACATACAAGGTGACCTAGGAAAATTCAGTACACAAAGGTTTAAACTTCTATTGAAATTCTTAATTTATTCCACCTTTTGAGACAACCTAGTATTGTCCTTAATAACAGAGGTAACTGAAGATTGCAAACTTTTAATACCCTTACCAGTCTGTTCTGAAGACACTAAAGATTCCAATTTAGCAGTTAACATATGCATTTTATTCACTATTAGAGATGTTTCTTGGGCTATTTTATGCACCGTTGTAGTTAGCAGCTGAACTGCCTTTTAGATATTATCCAGCAACAACACCATGGGGGAAGCAAGATCTTGCAATGTTCCCAAATTAAACGGCTTGATCTGCAGCTTATTGGTCTGACACCGCCACCGGGGCTCTCTTCCTTAGCAACTTCCGCAAAGGAACAAATTTCATCTTCAACGGAAGAAAGCTCATCCTCGACAGCTGGGCATGGCAGTAGAATGAGGAATTGAGGCAACAAAGTGTGACAAGGCGGTGGCCGTAAGTAGAAGGTTGCTAGGCTGTATAGAGAGGGGAGTGACCAGCAGAAGAAAAGAGGTTTTAATGCCCCTATATACAGGTAAGTAATTGGTGAGGCCCCACCTGGAGTATTGTGTTCAGTTCAGCAGGCCATATCTTGCTAAGGATGTAAAGAGAATTGAAACGGTGCAAAGAAAAGCTACGAGAATTATATGGGATTTGCGTTACAAGATGTATGAAGAGAGAGTTGCTGACCTGAGCATGTATACCCTGGAGGAAAGGAGAAACAGGGGTGATGTGATACAGACGTTCAAATATTTGAAAGGTATTAATCCGCAAACGAACCTTTTCCGGAGATGGGAAGGAGGTAGAACTAGAGGGCATGAAATGAGATTGAAGGGGGGCAGACTCAAGAAAAATGTCAGGAAGTGTTTTTTTTTCACGGAGAGAGTGGTGGATGCTTGGAATGCCCTCCCACGGGAGGTGGTGGAGAGGAAAACGGTAACGGAATTCAAACATGCGTGGGATAAACATAAAGGAATCCTGTTCAAATGGAATGGATCCTCAGAAGCTTAGCAGAGATTGGGTGGCATAGCCGGTGGTGGGAGGCGGGGCTGGTGGTTGGGAGGCGGGGATAGTGCTGGCCAGACTTATACAGTCTGTGCCAGAGCCGATGGTGGGAAGTGGGGCTGGTGGTTGGGAGGTGGGGATAGTGCTGGGCAGACTTATACAGTCTGTGCCCTGAAAATGACAGATACAAATCAAGGTAAGGTATAAACAAAAAGTAGCACATGTGAGTTTATCTTGTTGGGCAGACTGGATGGACCATGCAGGTCTTTTTCTGCCGTCATCTTCTAAAGTCATGAGGGGCAGATACTTCTTCATTTGCCCCTACAGACAGACGTCTACCTCCAGACTAAACTTGCAGGGCTTTCTGGGCGTAGTGCTCCAATGTTTGTTGAGCTGATGAGGTGTGAGCTGGAGGCAACTACTACTACTACTACTACTTAACATTTCTAGAGCGCTACTAGGGTTACGCAGCGCTGTACAATTTAACAAAGAGAGACAGTCCCTGCTCAAAGAGCTTACAATCTAATAGACAAGTGAACGGTCGGTCCGATAGGGGCAGTCAAATTGGGGCATTCTGGATTCACTGAACGGTAAGGGTTAGGTGCCGAACGCAGCATTGAAGAGGTGGGCTTTAAGCAAAGACTTGAAGACGGGCAGGGAGGGGGCTTGGCGTAAGGGTTCAGGAAGGTTGTTCCAAGCATAGGGTGAGGCGAGGCAGAATGAGCGGAGCCTGGAGTTGGCGGTGGTGGAGAAGGGTACTGAGAGGAGGGATTTATCCTGTGAACGGAGGTTACGGGCGGGAACGTAAGGGGAGATGAGGGTAGAGAGGTAGTGAGGGGCAGCAGACTGAGTGCATTTGTAGGTAAGAAGGAGAAGCTTGAATTGAATGCGGTATCTGATCGGAAGCCAGTGAAGTGACCTGAGGAGAGGGGTGATATGAGTATATCGGTTCTGGCGGAATATGAGACGTGCAGCAGAGTTCTGAACAGACTGAAGGGGGGATAGATGGCTAAGTGGGAGGCCGGTGAGGAGTAAGTTGCAGTAGTCCAGGCGAGAGGTAATGAGAGCGTGGACGAGAGTTCGGGTGGTGTGTTCAGAGAGGAAAGGGCGAATTTTGCTGATGTTAAAGAGGAAGAAGCGACAGGTCTTGGCTATCTGCTGGATATGCGCAGAGAAGGAGAGAGAGGAGTCAAAGATGACTCCGAGGTTGCGGGCAGATGAGACGGGGAGGATGAGGGTGTTATCAACTGAGATAGAAAGTGGAGGAAGAGGAGAAGTGGGTTTTGGTGGAAAGACGATAAGCTCGGTCTTGGACATGTTCAGTTTCAGGTGGCGGTTGGACATCCAGGCAGCAATGTCGGATAAGCAGGCCGATACCTTTGCCTGGGTCTCCGCGGTGATGTCTGGTGTGGAGAGATACAGTTGGGTGTCATCAGCATAGAGATGATACTGGAAACCATGAGATGAGATCAGGGAGCCCAGGGAAGAGGTGTAGATTGAGAAGAGAAAGGGTCCAAGGACCGATCCCTGGGGAACACCAACAGATAAGGGGATGGGGGTGGAGGAAGATCCATGAGAGTGAACTTTGAAGGTGCGGTGGGAGAGATAGGAGGAGAACCAGGAGAGGACAGAGCCCTGGAACCCAAATGAGGACAGTGTGGCAAGAAGTAAGTCATGATTGACAGTGTCAAAAGCGGCAGATAGATCCAGGAGGATGAGGATGGAGTAGTGGCCTCTGGATTTGGCAAGGAACAGGTCATTACAGACTTTAGAAAGTGCTGTTTCTGTCGAGTGAAGAGGGCGAAAACCGGATTGAAGCGGATCAAGGATGGCATGAGAGGAGAGAAAATCAAGGCAGCGGCTGTGGACTGCGCGCTCAAGTGTCTTGGAGAGGAAGGGTAGGAGGGAGATGGGGCGGTAGTTGGAGGGACAGGTAGGGTCTAGTGATGGTTTTTTGAGGAGTGGCGTGACTACAGCATGCTTGAAGGTGTCGGGGACAGTTGCAGTGGAGAGAGAGAGGTTGAGGATATGACAGATGGAGGGGGTGATAGTAGGAGAGATGGTGTTAAGTAAGTTGGTGGGGATGGGATCAGAGGAACAAGTGGTGCATTTTGAGGAGGAAAGAAGGTGGGCGGTTTCCTCCTCGGAGATATCAGGAAAGGAGGAGAAGGAGGTCTGGGTTGGTTGGTTGAGGGAGAGGGTTGAAGGGTGAAGAGGAGGAGGTGGCTTGGTAGTGAACTCAAGGTTGATCTTTTGCACCTTGTCGCGGAAGTAGTCAGCCAGTGATTGAGGAGAGAGTGACGGGGGGGTGGGAGCGGAGGGCACTTTGAGGAGGGAGTTAAGGGTGGCGAAGAGACGACGAGGGTTAGAGCTGAGAGAATTAGTCAATTGGGTGTAATAGTCCTGTTTGGCAAGGAATAGTGAGGACTGGAAGGAGGATAGCATGAATTTGAAGTGAAGGAAATCTGAATGGGTGCGAGATTTCCTCCAGAAGCGTTCAGCAGAGTTCAACTGAGTCTTATCCACCCCCATCTGTGCTTTGAATGAGGTATTGAGAATGAGGAAAAGCAAGAACTATTAAGGTAAAGAAGCGCTTTCACCAGACAGTAATCAGAGCAGCCACACACCAAGGTATGCTCAGTCCATCTTGCCACATCCCCCATGTCTCCCCATCTTTCTTCTTAAATATGCATAATTAAACCCTTAAGCCTCAGCTAATAAGTATTAGGACCTACCACCATTGTCTAACTCCTTCCAGAGGCATGACCTCCAAAACTGGACACTACTCCCTTTCATTCCAGGCAAGATCTGATAAAGAACCTTAACATCGTATTGCAATGTTATGCCTTTCCCTCTGTAAAATAAGTTCTTCTGGTTCTCCATGGACAGTGTAATCATCTAGCCACACAGCTGAAGTGATGTCTGGGTGATGTTACTGACCTGGCCTTCCAGTGCACAGAACTTTAAAGAGCTCCATGTGCATGTGTGTACTTTCCCACCACTGTACAACAGTATAAATACAGTAAAGCAGACCTGTCAAATCAGTTTTATTAAGTCTGCGGTACAATTATGACCCACTGCACTTCTATATTTTAGTTCCTTCATCATTTATAGTTCGTATTTGTATATCCCTTTTTTTAATATGTCTCAAAAACCAGGCTTCAAAGACTGTGAGGAATGTAACAGAAAAATGTCTCTCACAGATCCCCATGTCAAATGTCTTCGCTGTCTAGGACAGAAGTCAGCAAAAACTTTAGAACATTTGCTTAAGTTAAAGGATCTCTGCTGCTCTAAAGCAGTTACAGACGCTTCTTCCTCATTAAAGAAGAAAGCAAAGTCAAAACATTATGTGAAACAAATGGAGATTAATATGTCTGCAGATTCTGTTTTCCCCCCTACTGCTATGCCTGGGGGACAGGATCAGGGCATGACTGAACAGCAGTCAATATTGGTTGCTTCTCAGGGCACAGATGATAGCACTGTGGTAACCCTGCAGACTGCTTCTCAGATCCAAAATGACCTCTCAGTTGATTCACTTAAGTCAGTGGAGACACCGGCGTCAACAGCTATTCGCTCTCCTCCCTCAGCCTAATGTCGGAGAACTATTTCCTCGACATCATCCACGTCTTCCATTTCTCATAGCAGTTCTTTTTCAATTAAAAACAGAAGGCATCACTATTCGTCTCATTCTAAGAGTAGTGTTTCCCCTTCGCACTCAAACTGCTGGCATTCTAGACACTGCAGATGTGATCGATGCTGTCGATGCTGACGGAGTTGCCCACCTCACTTAAAGCATGCCACATCGTGACAGTCGGCATCTGTATCTCTTAATTAAACTCCACATGTATCATCTGGTCCAAGCCTAGAAGATGTCTCATCCAATTTTTTCCAGCTTATGTCTCAGTTTTTTAAGCAGTACCTACCATCATAAAGTGCTACTCATTTGGACCTTGCTCCTCAACAACAATCTTTTGCTTAATCCACATTACCCAGAAAAAGACCATGGTTTATTGCCATTATCTTCTCAACCAGAAGCTTCACACTCACCAGTGCAGCTTGAATCTTTCTCTACAAAATCTTCCCCTGAATCACACCAATCTCCAAGCAAAAGATCTTATATTACAGATATCACTCATGATATTCCTGGAAATACTTCTATGTCACGTACTAAAGAAGATTCCACATACCCTCAATTCTTGCAGAAAATTGCCACAGCCCTGCGATTACCAAATTCTTCTCAAACTGCATCTGTGGAACCTGAAAAAATGTTCAGTCTTGAGGTACTTAAATACTACCAAGGAATCAATACTTCTTCCTAATGATACCATTTTACAGGACCATCATAAGCAAATTTGGTCCACTCCTTTTACCATTCTTGCTACTAATCACAATTTGGATAATAAACACAAGGTACAGAGTGCTTTGGGGCATGGTTCTCAACAGTTACCCCATCAATTTGTAGTAGTTAAGTCAGCAATTAGAAAACATAGGACAGGGAAAGAGAACACTTCTCATCCACCGCCCAGAGACCTCAAATGTATGGATTTATTAAGCAAAAACTCTTACCAAAATGCTATGATGAAAGCAAGAATAGCAGTAATTCTTTCCACTATGTCCAGAATTTATATAACATAATGGATTCTATTTCAAAACTACAAAATAGTACAGATCCAAACACCCATTTAAGACTTGGAACTCTGTTCACAATATATGATCAGAGCAGCATTTGATAGTTATGAAACAGCAGATTGTGGTTCTGCTATTGCTATCTTCATGAGGCGTATGGCTTGGCTACATTTCTCCTCATTGGCTGGAGACCTTGTTGATAAAGTAGCAGACCTTCCTTGTTTAGGGGACAGCCTTTTGGACCCAAGCTAGCAGAAATGATCACAAGTGTTAAAGATGAATGCACAACACTAGACACCTTGGAGGAAGATCAATCAAAGACTTCAAAATTCAGTCTTAAACGTCTTCCATCCTATCAATCAAAATCCAAATTTTAAAGTAAAAAAATCTAATCCTTATCAAAGACCACCTTATCAAGGTAAACAATCTAGACAAAAACAATATCCCTCGACTAAGCTAGGCCGAGACACAAAGCAGTCTTGATCTGCCATTTCTCAACAGCAGAAGCCTAACCCTAGCTTTTGACATACTGTTGCACAAAGACATTCCTGTAGGAGCTTATCACTTTTTCAAATGTTTGGAGGACTATAACAGATTCTTGGATGATACAAATAATAGAACAGGGATATCATCTTAACTTCCATCACATTCCATCACCCAATCCACCGATTCCTGGCACCCCTCTGGAACAACAATCCCACATTTTACAAATAGAAATAAAAAGATTGTTGCATGCTCAAGTGATAGTATTGGTACTTTGGGATCAAATCAAAAGAGGGCTTTTCTCACGGTATTTCCTCATACCAAAAAAATTTGAGGGATTCTATACATCTAAGAAGTCTCAAAGCATTCCTCAAAAAAAGAGAATTTTCGAATGTGTTCTCTGACGAACATACTACCCTTTCTACAGCAAGGGACATGGCTAGAGTCTCTAGACCTCAAGAACACCTATCTCCAATACATCCTGATTCCTACCAGTATCTTTGCACGGTACATGTCCTCCCACAAGCACGATTGAAGATGTGTCCTCTTCAATAGTATCTGAGAGATCATTGGTCCCAATCTCATCAGCCCCTTTCTACAAACAACTCCTTACCTCAGAACACTCTTACTTTGGTGAACTAATTTACCTCACCTTACAGTAGGTGCTCCATTCCAGCTCCCAAAACCAATGATCTCATCACGACAGATGCATCCTAAATGGGATGGGGTGTTCATTGTCAACAACACTCAACTCAAGGAGTATGGACTTATGCAGAGAAGTTCCACAGTATCAATCTTCTAGAGCTCAAAGCCATCCAGCTGGCTATCACAGCTTTCCGTCACTTTCTTGGCAACCAAATTATTCAGGTCAAAACGGACAATCAGGTCATTATGTACTATGTCAACAAGCAGGGAGGATCAGGATCTCGTCTCTTCTGTCATGAAGAAATTAAAATTTGGCAAATAGTTCTCAACATGAACTCATCCATCACTGTGACTTACCTACCAGGAAGGTTAAATTGCATTGCAGATTCTCTCAGTCAAAAATTGCAACCCCACGAATGGTTTCAAGACCTATTTAAACATTGGGGTATACCCACAATAGACCTATTCGCATCCCCTCAAAACAGGAAATGTCTACAATATTGCTCAAAGTGGTCCAGTCGCAAAGAACTGGCATCGAATGCATTCCTCATCAGTTGGACCCACGATCTCCTTTATGTGTATCCTCCGATTCCTCTGATACCAAGGACCCTGCAAAAAGTAATAACAGATTCCACTCGTCTAATTCTGATTGCCCCATGTTGGCCGAGGCAACCGTGGTTCCCGATACTTATATATCTTCTTCAGAGTACACCAATACCTCTCCCACTTGTACCAGATCTAATAACTCAAAACAATGGCAACATTTTTCATCCAAATCTACCTTCTTTGCATCTGATGGCATGGTTAATTCAGAGAAAATAGACACCTCTAATCTTTTCTCTCCAGCTGTGCTGCAGATACATTTAGCTGCTCGCAAATAGTCTACAAGAAAGACATATGCTGCAAAATGGAACCAATATGTCCAATGATGCAACAATCAAAATCAACCATATACATGCTCTATACCTCGAATTCTTGACTATCTCTTACACCTTTCAGATACGGGCCTACCTTTTTCATCCATCAAGGTGCACCTGGCAGCATTATCTCTTTTGCATGATCCCATGGATGACTTTCCACTTATTGGTCGTCCAATCACAAAAAGATTTATGAGGGGTTTGCTCCTTTCTAGTCCACTGATGTGTCTGTCAATTACAGCTTGGGATCTGAGCCTTGTTCTGAATGCACTGATTCATCCATTTGAACCTGTGGAATCAGCTCCACTGAAATGTCTTTTGTGGAAAACACTATTTTTAATGATTATTACCTCTGCAAGGTGAATAGGTGAGATAAAAGCCCTACCTACAAATTCTTCACAATGAATTCCTCCTTAGACCACATCCTAGGTTCTTACCAAAAGTAGTTTCACCTTTTCATATAAATCTATTATGCATCCTGTTTTTTTTTTGTCCTCCACCTCATTTTCTGATCAAGACAGAGCTTTTCATTCACTGGACTGTGCTTGAGCCTTGACTATATACTTACGCAGGACGACCTCTCCTAATCACCCTTCACAACTTTTAATTTCTTTGTAATCAACTTAGCAACCAACTTCAGTAAATAAATCCACATTATCTAGGTGGACAGCAAACTACATTTAATTTTGCTTCATACAATCATCCCAATCACAGGAAGTTTCCACCCCATGTTACAGCACACAACCTCCACTCGGTGGCAACCTCTTCAGCACTTCTTCAACGAGCTATTCCTTTAGAGATTTTATTTTATTTATTTATTTATTGCATTTGTATCCCACATTTTCCCACCTATTTGCAGGCTCAATGTGGCTTACATGATGCCGCAATAGCAATCGCATTTCCGGAATGAGAAATACAGAGTAGTATTGCATTAAAGTTCATAAGTGACAGAGTAAATTAAGCAGTCAAGTATAAAGAGTTCAGTTTTGGTCAGTCCTGGTATATGTTTCGTTGTCTGGTGTTTAGGATGGATCATTGTGGTATGCTTTTTTGAACAGATTGGTTTTTAGTGATTTCCGGAAGTTTGCTAGTTCATGCGTTGCTTTCATGACGTTTGGTAGTGCATTCCATAGTTGTGTGCTAATGTAGGAGAAGCTGGATGCATATGTTGATTTGTATTTTAGACCTTTACAACTGGGGTAATGGAGATTCAGGTATGTGCGTGCTGACCTTTTTGTGTTCCTGGTTGGTAAATCTATAAGGTCTGCCATGTAGACTGGGGCCTTGCCGTGAATGATTTTGAGAACCAGGGTGCAGATTTTGAACGCAATACGTTCTTTAAGTGGGAGCCAATGTAGTTTTTCTCGTAGGGGCCTGGCGCTTTCGTATTTTGTTTTTCCGAATATGAGTCTGGCTGCAGTGTTTTGGGCAGTTTGGAGTTTCTTAATGATTTGTTCTTTGCATCCGGCATAAATTGCGTTGCAGTAATCTAGGTGTACCAGGCTGCAGAATATTTCCCTTGGGAAGAAAGGTTTTACTCTGTTGAGTTTCCACATTGAGTGGAACATTTTCTTTGTTGTATTTTTCGCTTGGTTTTCTAGTGTGAGATTTCAGTCAATTGTAACTCTGAGAATTTTCAGGTTATCTGAAACGGGAAGGGTGTAGTCTGGGATGTTTATAGTTGTGGGTTTATTTGTGTTGTATTGTGATGCGAAGATGAGACACTGTGTTTTTTCTGCGTTGAGCTTTAATTGAAATGCATCCGCCCATGAATTCATAATTTGGAGGCTGTGTTTGATTTCGTTTGTGATTTCTGTTAGATCATGTTTGAACGGGATGTGGATCGTAACATTGTCTGGGTAGATGTAAGGGTTGAGGCCTTGGTTGGATAGGGATTTGGCTAATGGTGTCATCATTAGGTTAAAAAGGGTCGGTGATAGCGGTGATCCTTGGGGTACTCCACATTCTGGTTTCCATGGTGTTGATGTGATCGAGTTTGATATCACTTGGTATGTTCTTGCGGTTAGGAAGCCCTTAATCCAACTGAGTACGCTTCCCCAGATCCCGAAGTATTCTAGGATGTTTAGTAGTATTTTATGGTCTACCATGTCGAACGCACTAGACATGTCGAATTGTAGGAGAAGTACACTATTGCCAGTTGTAATTTCTTGTTTGAATTTGGTTAGGAGAGTGATTAGTACTGTTTCGGTGCTGTGGTTGGATCGAAATCCTGATTAAGATTTGTGTAGTATTGAGAATTTGTTTAAGTAGTCGGTGAGTTGGTTGGTTACCATGCTTTCCAGTAATTTGACTGCTAGGGGGATGGATGCTACCGGTTGGTAATTGGTTATGTCATTTGCTTTTTTCTTTGAGTCTTTAGGTATTCGGGTGAGTATATTTCCTTTATCCTTAGGAAAGAGTCCATGTTGTAACATGCAGTTTAGGTGTGTGACGTGAGGTCTGCTATGAAGCGTTGAGGGGTGGATTTTATTAAGTTGTTGGGACATATATCCAGTCTGCAGTGGGATTTGGCAAACTTGTTGATCGCTTGGATGATGATATCATCGGTAAGTAGATCGAAGTTTATCCAGGTTCGGTCTGCTGGGTATTCGCCGAGGATTGGGTCCAGACAGTCAATGAATTTTTCATTGATCTGGACAGCTGCTACGTGGACATCAGTAAATACTTTTATGAAGCACTACTGCATAGATAATACATCAGCAACCAATTAGTTATTTGGAAAATTGGTCCTATCATTGTCATTGTGAGGCAACTGTCCGCTTCCACCATCTCAAGTAACAATTCTTTTATGATGCATATATATATGTCTACTTGTCACTATTACTTCATGCTTTTTAGCTTGGGAGTCTTCAGCTGTGTGTCTAGACTACACTGGCCATGGAAAAACAGAAGTTGCTTACCTGTAGGTAGCTCTCCTCAACAGTTCATCATCTAGCTACACAGACCCACCCACCCTCTTGCAAGCTTGAATATTAACTGATTTGACAGATCTGCTCCTTTACTGTATTTATACTATTGTACAGTGGCAGGAAGGTACACCCATGTGCATAGAGCTCTTTAAAGTTCTGTGCTAATGGAAGGCCGGGTCAGTAACATCACCCAGAGGTCACTTCAGCTGTGTGGCTAGATAATGAACTATCCAAAGAGAACTACCATTACAAGTAAACAACTTCCATTCCTGTCCACCACCTTCAGACAACTATTTTATTATAGCAATATAATCAGAAAATTATATCTCCAAGGACTCTTTCATGCCTAGTGCACTGTATAATAATGAATCAATCCTACTCATCACATACTCCCCCCCCCCCCAAACAAAAACGAAACCTCAGACAAAAAGAAGACATCTCATAAAACTTCGTTTCCTTTACTTAAAGCACACATACGAGAGCCGTTCTCAGAAATCTGTATTTTCAGCCAAAACTCCCGGGCTAAAATTTTGCTGCCCTTTCCCTCCTCCTTTTTATGCAACGTCATAACCTATTAGTGCCATTACTGCACAAGCGTCACGAAGAAGCCCACCTCTAAATTTACAAATTCACCAGTGACCATGACGACCAACCCCTCCACCTTTATTTTGAAACGTCAGCGCGTCATCCGGGCTCTTCCTCTGCCTTCCTTTGATTGACAGTTGCCATAACAACAAGCTTCTTCAGTCGCCATTTTATTTTAGCCGACGCCGTCGCTTTTCAGTTAAATATTTTTTACATATATATGTCTTTTTACTTACTGGGAAAATCATTTCTTTCCTGCTGCAGTAATTAAAAAAAGCAAAATCAGAATAAATAAAATATTAAATACATTTTTTTTGTAAAATATATCTTTAAAAACTAGTGCCGGTTGGGCAAGAGGAGGAGGAGGGGGGAGAAAGCGCGCGAGGTTCCGATTTCGGGTTGAGTTTTTGTGCGTGTGTTAAAAAAAAAAAAAAAAAAAAAAAGGCGCGGCTGAGTGAATCCTGGTTCGCTGCCGGGGCTTCCCTCTCTCTCCGTGTCTCAGTCGCTCCCCTCCCTCCCGCCCGCCTACCTTGGCCGCTGGCTCTCCTCCCTCCCTCCCTCTCTCTCTCTCTCTCTGTAACCTCCGCGCCGGGCCCGCTTCGCTGCGCAGGTTTGGAGCGCGCGCCATTTTGTGAAATTTATTAATTTTTTTTTCTTCTTTTCTCCAAGGGGGGGGAAAAATCCAACCCCCCCCAACTCGAAACCGTAGAGACGCTGATGATAATCTGAGAAGAGGCGGGAGGGGGAGTGAGCTGCTGAATCCTCCTGTCCCAGGCGGACCCTGCCGCTGCCGCAGCCCCCCTCCCCCGCCCGACTTTCGCCTCTAGTTTTGAATTCAACTCGGCTTTTTTTTGTTGTTGTGGGAGGGGGAGAAGAAGAAGAAGGAAAAAGATTATTAATATTCTTGTCATTTCCACCCCCCCCCACCCCTTCGGTGAGTTTGTGCCTAGTTTTTTTTTTCCCCCTTCCTTTCTTTTGGATTGGACCGGCGCTGTTGATTTTGGCTGTTGGGATTTCCAGAAGAAGTGAGATTTGTGAAAACCGGATTTGCTCTCTGAATACATTGTTTGAAATTGTTGTTTTTTTTTTTTTTTATGGGAATGTGACTCAGACACTAAGCCTTTTATTTTTTTTTTCCTCCTTGAAACGGAATATAACACTTACTAATATAAGAACAGCGGCAAAGCTAGGCGAAGGAGTCACCAGCTGGAGAAGGAGGCCGGTAAGTGTTGCCTGGGTTTTAGCTGCTTCTCTTTCTGAACACATTCAAGGGAGAAACTTGATTGGAACAAATGTATTTGCTGCTGTTGCTGCTGCTTGACATTTCCAGCCTGTCACTTTATTAATGGACAATATTATATTCACGGTGGGAAGCTTTTTGCTGGTTCCAAAAAATGTGGTGTGGTTTGCTTCCTCCTGAAAGAAAACGAGTGGACCCGTAGTACCAGGTTTTGTTAGGGGGAAACACCAGCCATTCGCCGTTGAAGGAGCGTCAACCGAGGGTCCTCTGTGGTCGTGACACCGCCAAAGGTTTGTTGGCGATTAGGAAAAGGAATGAACCTCTGGGTACCTCGGAGACCCAGGAACACCCATTGTCAGTAGGTTTTGGGAGGGTGACGTAAAGTTTAGATGAGGATAATAAACAACTACTCGTGCTCCTTCCTTCTACGCAACCCTAACCTCCTTCCTGCGCTGTCATGGGTTCATCCCGCTCGGTTTGTGTATTTTTTTTCCATCAAAGAATGAATGGCCTTTGCTTCAATAATAATAACAACGTGAGGGACTTGGCAGATCGCGATGGCACCCTTTGCAAATGCTTCTCCTGTACGTTTTTGGTTCTCGGGTCACTTGCCCAAGCCTAACATAAAACTAAACTTTTGATCGTGGTTGAAGTGTGGCCAAGCTTGGCTTCTGGTAATGTTTTCATTTGTATCCTAACCCTTTCAGTTTCGTAAGAAGGAGGCCAGACCGCTCAGATCATATATTTGTAATATTATTAAGGGGGGGGGGGGGGAAAGTTTGTTTACATTAACTCCCCAGTGGTGGACAAAAACTTTTTGTAGCACTTGACACATTTTGGGTTTATGCGAATTGGGTATAGCTTAACAGATTGCTAAGGAAACTGATTGTCTGATTGTAAACTGTTGGGTGATTTAAAGATAGACGACCTATTCCAGAAGTTAAAGTACTTTTTTTAAAACAGTAGTTGACGTAAAAGTATTTACCATGTATTGTTTTCAACAATTCCTATTCAAGCAGTTTTTTTTATTTTAATGTTGGGACCACTTCTAAAGAGATTTGACAGCTGAACTGCTTATTGGAATCCTAGTTTGTGAAGAAGTCTTTTAAAGTAGAAACTTGAACTTGCTTGTTTTTCGAGGACGCTCTTCTTACATCATCATTTGCACGTATACATTTTATCAGGTTCTTAGGCTAACGTTAGTAATTAATGCAAGCTTTCATTTAATTGTTTCTCTTCTCTACAGTCACTAAAGGAAAGCTAATATGGGCTTCATGTTCTAATTTAAAGGATTTTTTTCCATTTTGTTTCTGTGGGTAAAGTGGTTCATGAATCTAGCTTGGCACAGGTTATCTAAATCTAATACAAACTCTGACTCAGTTCAGTAGATAACTGAAAAGATGACACTTTTTAAGTAAACTCTTTTATGCTTGATGTTGTTAGTTCGATTAAAATAACAGGAGTTGATAACTTACCAGTTTTAAAACGCTGAAAGTATGTGTTTTTATCGGGTAGTTGTATATTAAAATAATGTTTGAAACACTTTAAGCAGGTATGAATATGTTAAATAGTACAGAATGCCCAGTAATTGATTTATATCTGTTTATAAACTAGCTAGGCATCAGTTCATATTTTTGCTTGTATTTCAGTAGCTCTCTAAGCATGAGTGTACTGCTAATGTATAAATTTAAGTGATGAAACCATGATTGAAAACAGTTTCTTTCCCCACACTTAAAATAAATCTGGGTGTTGTAGCTTAGGGAAAAAACTTTTTTTTTTTTTTTTTGTTATCCTGAATGGATAACATTCTGAGGGCCTTTTTCCAAGAAGGAAGGCTAAAATACGGAATGGGCCTAGGAGCTAGGTTAAGGAAGATCTACTTAAGCATCAGAGTTGAAGATAAGGTTTGCAATGGTATGTCAGTGGGATTTATAGAGGACAATATTTTTATCACATTTTAGGTATGTTTTGGACAAGTTTGGAGGGAGGTAATAGAAAAAGGGTTGAGAGGTTAAGTGAAAGAGAAGATGGGGATTAGGAGTTGAAGTTCATTTTGGGTTATATGGGAATGTGTTGGGCCATTTTTGAAAGGGTCTGCTATGTTTAGTAGCAGCATCGAACCCCTGGATTCTATATATGGAGTTCAGATTTGTGTGCCCAAATTTATGTGCAGTCAAAGAAGCACGTGCAAATTAAGCCAATTGACATCAATAATTGGGTGCTAACCAGTTATTGATGTTAATTGTCACGTATTAAAATTTGTACACACATCTGTCTGTGCACTATTCTATAAGGCATGGCGCCTTACTCAGCACCTAAATTAAAAGGGGGCGTAGCCATGGGTGTATCAGGGGTGTTCTGAAAAGTTGCACGCAGAATTATAGAGTACAGACTCAGCATGCCTAATTTGGGTGCCAACATTTACACCAGGGTTTAGCACATGTAAATCTGGTGTCTAAAGTTTGGTGTGAGAATCAGCATACACCTTTATAGAATTGCGCTTGGCGCTTATTTTGAACCCAGCCCTATATGTGTAAATCTCCTATTCAGGAATTTTCAGCATCACTATCTGGATAGTGCTGCTGAAAATTTGCTCCAGGACGATTTGGGGTGTTCCAGAGTGGAAGAAAGTGTGTTCTGCCTAGCTGTATGCGTAGCGGCATTATTCAGTCACTATATATCTAAGTGTTTTTTTTTTTGTTTAGTTTTGGACAGCACAAAGCCCTGAATTGATACTGCTTTGCTATATTGATAGCTGATTGCGGATATTCACATATGTTCTAAATTATTGCCTATCTGTGTAGTGTTGTTTGAATATATGTTAAGTGTTTTAATGAGCTGCTTGCTACTGGAGTTTGGAGTTGGATATTGATCTGTATACGTTCATTGACCTAAGGTGGAAGAATCACAGGTAGATTGGATGGCTGATTTGGTCTTTATAGGCTGCCATATGTTGCATTACTTTGAGGCTGGTGTGCTAACCTGTGAAGTTTCAAGTGAGTTAATAGCCAGTTTACAAGTATCGCACAACATTTAGCTATGGGACTTGGCCAGAAAAAGATAAATACACTTCACTGAGAGAACTTTTTTTTTTTTGTGAAAATGGGCCTGTGGAGATTTTTTTGAAGGTAAGAAATGCAAGTAATCATCAAACATACTGGTTTTTACAGAATACAAATAGTTGAGCTGTTATAAAAAGTATATGCAGTTCAGCTCAATTATTTAGAGTCTGAATAAAATTTCCCTAGAGCGGAGGATTATTAATTTAAAAAGTTTTTGTAAATGGACTTGATATGCCAGAATGCAAGAAAACCGTATCTCTACCATGAGAGAAGGGGACAAAATGTGAACATCTCTGGGGGAAGGTAATTAAAGTCCTGGATCCAAAATGTTGAGAGTGGCCAGTTTTTTTATGTTGTGAGTCCATAAGCAGTCTTAGAAAGTTTGAACTTCTGTAACTTTATTCACGTAAAAGGATGGGGTTTGTGTTGTATTACAAACTGTTCTAACAGAATTCACCAAAACATCATTTTTTTAAATGTCTGGTGTCAAAATATGCAAATGTGCAGAACAGTGGAGCTGATGCAAAGGACAAGTGGGCGTTATCCCCTCCCACCAACAGATGGAGGTAGAGAGAAAATTCTACCAGTGACCTCACCAGTATCAGTGGTGGTGCTCCCTGGAAAGATCCAGTAGTTTTTCTACCTCAGCAGATGGTAGGTTGTGCTGTGTGGTGCTCTTGTTCCCGTGGTCTTGATGTCTTCGGCGGGAACAGTGTTCATTTTGCCTCAGGCTGTTTTTTATTTTACTGTGGGTTTACAGTAGCAGGATATAAGATTCCTTAGCCTCAGCAGCAGATGAATCCAGGAATTGGTGGGTTATATTCACCTACCAGCAGGTGGAGATAGAGAACACTGAAAGAAGGTAGTGACCCTGGACGTCTAGCTCCTTCTCTCTTCAGTATATGTCTATCTCCAGCAGGTGGTGGATGGATTTCCCCCAGCTCCTGGATTATTCCTTGGAGAGGCTCCTGGGCTTGGCCAGTTGAGCAGTGGGTGTGTGGCTGGTGTTGCCCACTTTGGGGGCATACTTGTTCAAGTCCCTCCCAACCCCATCTCTTCCTGCCTCCCAGCCCTTCTGTAGTGTACTGTGCTGTCTGCCTGAACTTGCCTTCCTCACAGCAAACAAAAAACTTTGAGTGGCGATTCAGTTGCTGGGATTTGCAGGCAGAACCCAAGCTCATCCGGACTGGGTTTTTTGAGCTTTGAAGCACCTGTCTGGGCTCCTCCTGGGAGTGATCGCAGCAGCGGAGTTGCTGATGGGTGAGTGTTTCTCTAAGTGCAGCAGCGTTTCCCGGGCTTTTGCTCTTGTTTTCTCATGGTGGGCCGAGACTGTTAAAAGGTGCTCCCGCTGTGGCAAGAAGCGGACTGCAGCGGGCTTATGCAGCGCTAACTGCCTGGAGTCATTGGGGTCGGTGAGTGCAGCGGTATTGGCCGATTCGGACCTTTCTCGCGCTTGGGGCTCGACGGCAGTGCTATCTTTGAAGTGCCAGGGGACGCGGAGGTATTGGCTGCTCAGGGAGGGGAGCTGGTTTGGTAACCTGCCTTACTTTCTGATAGTGTGGTGCAGGCGAGGGACTCTAGGGGAGGAGCCCCTATTAGGGATCTGATGACAGAACCGCAGAGAGAATTTTTCTCACCGGAATTCATATTGCTGATGCATAGGGCCTTTTTAAAAAAAAAAATGAAAATAGCTCTCCCTGATGTCCACTCTCTGCACACGCAGCCCCCTCCTCCCGCGGCCCAGGAGGGTGCAGTATCTGTGGCGGAGGCTATTCCGGCAGTCTCTTTGAACACTCCTGCCCTTAAACGCAGAAGGGTTTCTTCTGTCTCCGAAGCTGGTTCCATTGCGCCTCATTCCCCTCCCCAGTCCCTCTTTGGGGATTGGGAGAGTGGAAGATTTGGATGATGGGCAGGTGCTGCAGGAGGAGCTAGATGACCCTAAGGCTGTCTGTATTTTTCATTGGGATGAACTTCCCTCCCTCATTACTGATCCTTTGGAGGCTTTAAATATTGAGGATCCGGAGGTGGCTGCTTCCTCTTCTGGTAATCCCAAAATGACCGTCACCAGGAAGCCTTCTCGAGCTTTCCCTGTACACGAGGCTATAGAGGAACTTATTTCTGCTCAGTGATCAGATCCATTTCTGCGCAGTGGTCAGATCCAGATGGGAGCCTGAAAGTGGCTAGAGCTATGGCTCGCCTTTACCCTGTGGGCGAAGCTCATCCGGGTCTTTTTGCGCTCCCTGAAGTGGATGATCTGGTTACGGCAGTGACTAAAAAGACCACCCTGCCTGTTGAAGGCGGGGTGGCATTGAAAGACATTCAGGATCGTTGTTTGGAGACTTCTTTAAAGCGTTCCTTCGAGGTCTCAGCTCTTGCTTTACAAGCCGCCATATGCAGCTCTTATGCTGCCAGAGCATGTCTCTTGTGGCTGCAACAGTCAGTCAAGCAGCTCCCGGAAGAGTCCCCTTCTTTACCTGATGTAGCCCCTTGTATGGAGTTGGCTTTAGCCTTTCTGGCTGATGCCCTTTATGATTTGGTGAGAGTGTCTGCCAAGCAGATGTCGTTGGCTTTACAGCTAGGCACTTGTTGTGACTCCGCCATTAGTCGGCGGATATGGCCTCTAAACTACACTTGGCGAAATTGCCTTACAGGGGTTAACTCTTGTTTGGGGGAGACTTGGAGAAGATTGTTAAGGAAATCCCAGCATCTTACAGAAGATAAGCCCAAGGCTGCAGCTCGGAATTCCACCTCGGTTTCGGGACGCCTGCCGTTACCATCCCGGGTGAGCCTCAGGTGCTTCTTAGCGTTCTCACTTTCAGCAGCAGTCTTCCTTTCGGGCTGACAAATGGCCCAAAATTCAGTCAGCTGCAAGGAGCCCAAGGTTATTCAGCACAATGATGGGCGCTGGTCCACTCTTTCCAACATAAGGGGATGATTGTCTCTGTTCCTCGAGGAGTGGACCAAGATTACTTCAGACCAGTGGGTTCTGGATTTGGTCGAACATAGCTACAAGTTAGAATTTGCAGCACCCGTATCAACGTCTTTTTGGAATCTCATTGTGCCACCACGGTCAAGCGGGTGGCGGTGAACGACACGTTGCAGTCTCTGCTAGAATTGGGGGCTGTGGTGCCCGTTCTGCAGTCTGAGCTTCGTGTGGGTCAGTATTTGATGTATTTCGTAGTCTCTCGGAAGAGAGGGTCTTTCAGACCGGTGCTGGACTTGCTGGCAAATGAATCCTTAAAGGTATGCCATTTCCGCATGGAAACCTTGCGTTCGGTCATCATGGTAATTCAGCCGGGGGAGTTCCTCACGCCGCTGTATCTCAGAGGCATATTTGCATATTCCAGTTTGGCCTTCTCATCAGAGATATTTGCGCTTCGCAATTCTAGTCCGGCACTTTCAGTTCCGTGCATTACCGTTTGGTCTGGCCACATTATCTCGCACATTCTTCAAAATGACGGTGGTGGTGGCTTTTTTTCTGCGGAGGGAGGGAATCAGGGTGCACCCTTATCTAGAGGATTGGCTCATTCAGGCAGAGTTGGAACTCGAGAGTCGAGAAGTGACTGCCTGAGTAGTAGAGATCCTGCAATTTCTTGGTTGGAGCGTAAACTTTCTCAAAAGTCAACTGACCACCTTGCAGTCTCTCGACTATTTGGGTGTGCGCTTCGACATGGTGTTAGGCTATGTCTTCCTTTCAAGTTACAGACTCAGGTGTGCCAGTTGTTGCTGGTTCCTCGACCCCGGGCGTGGGGTTATGTTCAGGTGCTCGGGTTAATAGCGGCTACCCTCAAGGTTGTGCCTTGGGCAAGAGTGCACATGAGACCTCTACAACATGCTCTGGTCTCCGATGTTGCTGGAATATCACGGCGTCTACCTTGGATTCTTGTGGCGAGACGCAGCATGAGCTGGTGGGGGATGCCGCTAGTGCCTCCTCTTTGGTGGTTGGTGATCACGGATTACTCTGGCGTTTGATGTAAGCCACCGCCTTTGTTGTCAGAGAGAACACGAACCGCCTGTCCCTCCAGGGTCGCCTGGAACGCCGGAAAGGTTTGGAGCAAGGCCCTCAATTCCAGTCGATTGATGGACCACCCCGCCTCCAAAGCCGTCCACCGACCCTGCACATAGTGGTTAAAGGCAGTGAGCTCCCCAGCCCAAGAGGCTGGCATCCGTGATCACCAGAGGAAAGGGGGAGTAGGAGGAGTAGGCTCTTGAGCAACACCAGTAGGCGACGTAGATAGGAACAATCTCTTTATTTAAATATACACTCGACTCAACACAGCCGTGTTTCGGCGCTACAGACTTCAGGAGTCTTGTGATATATAGATATACGAATATTAAGCTCAAAGAGAATGAAAGCAAGGCTTTTGCTACAATTGTAATCTACTGTCGATGCTGGAATCTGTTTTTACAATTTTCAGAATCTGGGGTTACTATACAGATGGTGCCTTCGTTCCTGCTCAAGGTAGTCTCTTCTTTTCATCTGAATCGGTCTCTATTTCTGCCGACCTCTTGGAAGGAGGATTTTCCGGACTCTTTGGCAGCTGCGTTTGTTGGATGTTCGTAGGGACTTCCTGCAGTATTTGCAAATGTCGAATGAGTTTCAGCGTTCTGACCATCTTTTCGTGCTGTTGGCGGGGCTGATTCGGGGTTTTCCGGCATCTAAAGCCACGACAGCGCATTGGATTAAGGAATCCATTTCTTTGGCTTACATTGGGTCTGGGAGGTCACTGCTGGAGGCATTGAAAGTGCATTCCACGAGGTCGCTGGCTTCTTCATGGGCAGAGACGAGTTGCTTTTCGATTCAAGAAATCAGTCTGGTGGCTACTTGGCGCCCCATCTCCCTTTTGTGTGTCATTATAGTCTGGATGTAGCGGCTCGTACTGATGCACGGTTTGGTTTGGGGCGGCAGTTATCTCTCTCAGGGGGTGTCGTCTTCTTGCCCGGTTTAGGGAGTGCTTGGATACATCCCACCAGTTCCTGGATTCATCTGCTGCTGAGGCTAAGGAAAGGAAAATTAGGACTTCCATATCGTCTCACAGATAAATCCAGAGATGAGTGGGTTATGTCCCCCTACCAGCAGGTGGAGATAGAGAGAACTTCAGAGTCTTGGTATATGTAGACCAGTGCAGCCAGCTTAGTCTCGGTATTCTCTCTATCTCAGCAGGTGGATAGAGACATATCTTGTGCAGCTCTCTGGATTGAGATGTGCTCCTAGCCTGTTCCCTCAGGACTAGTTGAGCTCAGGGTTTGTGGCCACGTGGAGCCAGTAAGGGGTACACCTGGTGGTCCCTCCCCTACCCCTTCCTTCCCTGTTGCCAGAGTTGGTAACAGGATGGCTTGTGCCTGGGCACTCAACTTCTGGTTCTCTCTGCAACTGCCTTAAAAAAAAAAAAAAAAGAAACAGAGAGAAGAGGAAATAAAGCAGAGCAGAAGGGGATAAGGGCTTTTCAGCTCTTAACACCACGGTGATTGGTAATTTCTTTCCTTTGGGACTCCTGTGTTTTCCTTACTATTGAGGTGAGTGTCAATTTCTTCATTGCAGTTGGAGCGGTTCGTCAGTTTTGTGGAGAGGAAGCTTGGCTTCGCGTGGCCTCGGTACGGAGGTGTTTTATTTTACTGTTTGGGGCTTTCAGGAGCATGTTTTAGGGCTCCGATGAAGGCCATACCGGGCTGTATTTTTGGCGCGATTTTGCTGTCGCGGGTGCGATTTTGGGCTGGGGCTTACTATTAAGCGCGACGCTCTTGGCTCCTCTGTTTTGCGGTGCCCTTTTTTAGTTGGCTTGCTTAGAGTTATAGCAGAGGGGCACGGGTTTGGGGCGGTAGTGTTTTACCGGCCCGACTTTGCTCCACGGCTGTTCCTGTCTAAGGGAGGGGAACTGAGGGCTTTTTGTCACTGTGTACTTGCGGTGAGAGATGCTACCGGGCTGACTCTCGTTTCCCTCTCGGGATGGCTGGTGGCACTAGTGCCTGTCCTGAGGCTGTTGAGCACGGTGTAGCAAGGAATGTGATTCACACTATTTGCGGCTGGGCGGGCAGGTTACCGGCCTTTCTTTCAGGGTGGTACACGGTGCTTTTTTGGCTGCTTGCGTCAGCATGTTTTTTGGAATCTCTGGCTAGCATTGCTAGCGTTCCTGGCATGTTTAGCTGTTTGGTACATAATTTGTGCTTTTCTGGGACATTACATGGTTCCTCTAGGCCAGACTATTGTTTTCAGATTGTCTGGTGGGTAATTTAGTTTTTGCCCACGGGGGAAGGACAGGCGTCTTGGCTGTAGCTAGCCTGTTTTCTTGGTGTTCTCCTGCTGGCTACGGTGTTCATGGCCTCCATGAGCACATTTCGTTTTCAGCTCTGACTGCTGATTCTGTTTCAGACCAGTGTGGGTTGGTATCCTTTCTGGATGTTATGGACTCTGGTTCCTTCTCCAGGCACCGAGCCCTGCTAGGTTTCTTCGGATTTCAGGGGGCTTTGGTGTGGGCTTGTTTAGACTACGGATCTGTTGCTTCAGGCTTCTCGCTTTGGTAGTGTGCAGTCACTCCAGACGATGCTGGTCGCTAGCTGGTAGTAGTTATCATTGTTTCAGGCATCAGATCTTTATTTACATGGACCTTCCTGCCTTTTGAAGATCTTGGCACTGGAGAAGATCTAGGGCAGTTGGTTCAAGGGGGCCAGTAAATCAACTTTTCGGGTTTCTACTGCCTTAGGCAAGCCTCCTGACTGCTGGTTAATGAGCTCTGTTTCTACTTCAGCTCAACCTAGGCCTGCTGCTTCGTGACCCCTGTATGGTATTGGGGGCAGTGAACAAATGTGGCTTAGTTTTGTCTATTCGCCTAGTTTGCCTGCAGTTTTTTTTCTTGGTATCTCCATGCACGCTCTGTCACGATCAGATGATCTAGATGAACTTCTTTTCTTTGCATGGTAGTTACCTGGCAGCTTCCTCCCAGTTGGGGATGGACATCAGAGGAGCTCAGGTGTTTACGGTTTGACCTTTCGCAAGGGGAACCTGGTAAGGGAGAGTTTATAGCCTCCCTGGACCTCTAGGTTTTGGGCTATCATTCTTGCGTAGTCACGGGGCTCCTTTCAGACAAGGTTCATAGTATATTTTCTCCAGGTCTTTCAGCCTTTCTGGGGTTCTGAGGACATGTTTGCACGGTCATGGTGATAGGGTCAGCTTGCATTCGTGAGGTGAATTGCAGGTTCCTTCACACCTCGGGGCTGGTTGGTTTCTTGTTCTTTCTATTTTATTTTATTTTTTTAATTTATTAGTTTTAAATTTTAACAAGAACATCCTTGTTAAATGAAATACAGCCATAATAACAAATATCAATATTATCATTATTCAAATATAACTATAAAGTTCTGCTTCCTTAGACCACATATACAGAAAACGATGGGAGGGGGGGCATGAATTTGGGAAGATTTAACTTATCAATTTTACTATGCGGTGTAGGTTTAGTCACATCGGGGAAGATTTGTACTTTAACCCCTCCAAAACAGGTTTTCAAATTTTTAAAATACAGTCTCATAATATTATTTAAGTCCTGTTCAAATATTAAAGAAACTATCAAAGTAAATCGAGCTGTGGTTTCATCCAAAGTTTGTTCGAGAACAGCTGAGATGTTACTTAAATCCAAATTAGTATTCTCCACTTCTTGCTTTTTTCCTTCTTACTCTTTAGGATTCAAAACATAGTACACTTTATAGGCGGAATTGCTTCAATGGGTATTTTAAGTACCTCATTCATATATCTTTTAAACATCTCATATGGTTTTATCCCAGGAAGTTTAGGAAAATGTAATAGCCATAAATTCAGTCTTCTATGGAAATTTTCAATCAATTCTGCTCTTCTACGGATTTCCAAATTATCTTTGCATAGTAACATAGTAAATGACGGCAGAAAAAGACCTGCATGGTCCATCCAGTCTGCCCAACAAGATAAACTCATATGTGCTACTTTTTGTGTATACCTTACCTTGATTTGTCCTTTTCAGGGCACAGACCGTGTAAGTCTGCCCAGCACTATCCCCGCCTCCCCCCACCGGCTCTGCCACCCAATCTCGGCTAAGCTCCTTAGGATCCATTCCTTCTGAACAGGATTCCTTTATGTTTATCCCACGCGTGTTTGAATTCTGTTACCGTTTTCATTTCTACCACCTCTCGCGGGAGGGCATTCCAAGCATCCAACTCTCTCCGTGAAAAAATACTTCCTGACATTTTTCTTGTCTGCCCCTCTTCAATCTCATTTCATGTCCTCTCGTTCTACCACCTTTGCACCTCCGGAAAAGGTTCGTTTGTGGATTAATACTTTTCAAATATTTGAACGTCTGTATCATATCACCCCTGTTTTTCCTTTCTTTTAGAGTATACATGTTCAGGTCATCAAGTCTCTCTTCATACGTCTTGTACCGCAAATCCCTTACCATTCTCGTAGCTTTTCTTTGCACCGTTTTAATTCTTTTTACATCCTTCACAAGGTATGGCCTCCAAAACTGAACACAATACTCTAGGTGGGGCCTCACCAACGACTTATACAGGGGCATCAACACCTCCTTTCTTCTGCTGGTCACACCTCTCTCTATACAGCCTAACAACCTTCTAGCTATGGCCACCGCCTTGTCACACTGTTTCGTCGCCTTCAGATCCTCAGATGCTATTACCCCAAGATCCCTCTCCCCGTCCGTACCTATCAGATTCTCCCCGCCTAACACATACGTCTCCCAAGGATTTCTATTCCCCAAGCGCATCACTTTGCATTTCTTTGCATTGAATTTAATTGCCAAACCTTAGACCATTCTTCTAGCATCCTCAGATCCTTTTTCATGTTTTCCACTCCCTCCCGGGTGTCCACAATGTTACAGATCTTAGTATCATCCGCAAATAGGCAAACTTTACCTTCTAACCCTTCGGCAGTGTCACCCACAAATATATTGAACAGAATCGGTCCCAGCACCGATCCTTGAGGGACACCACTACTCACCTTTCCCTCTGAGCGAATTCCATTCACCACCACCCTCTGGCTTCTGTCCGTCAACCAGTTCCTAATCCAGTTCACCACTTCGGGTCCTATCTTCAGCCCATCCAGTTTATTTAAGAGCCTCCTGTGGGGAACCGTGTCAAAAGCTTTGCTGAAATCTAAGTAGATTACGTCCATAGCTTGTCCCTGATTAAATTCTCCTGCTACCCAATCAAAGAACTCAATGAGATTCGTTTGGCACGATTTCCCTTTGGTAAAACCATGTTGTCTCGGATCTTGCAACTTATTGGCTTCCAGGAAATTCACTATCCTTTCCTTCAGCATCACTTCCATTACTTTTCCAATAACCGAAGTGAGGCTTACCGGCCTGTAGTTTCCAGCTTCTTCCCTATCACCACTCTTGTGAAGAGGGACCACCTCCTCCATTCTCCAGTCCCTCGGAACCTCTCCCGTCTGCAAGGATATATTAAACAAATCTTTAAGAGGACCCGCCGGAACCTCTCTGAGCTCCCTCAATATCCTGGGGTGGATCCCATCCGGTCCCAAGGTTTTGTCCACCTTTAGCTTTTCAAGCTGTTCATACACACTCTCTTCCGTGAATGGTGCTCTATCCACTTCAATCTCATTTGTACCTTTTGCAGTCCATCGCGGTCCTTCTCCAGGATTTTCTTCTGTGAAAACAGAACAAAAGTATCTATTTAGCAAATTTGCTTTTTCCTTGTCATCAAGCAGATGAAGCCATTACGTATGGGTTGTGTCCATCAACCAGCAGGGGGAGAGAGAGAGCACTCAGTTTTTCACAGTGCCTCATGGCCAGCTAGCTCCACTGCCTCTTCAGTATTCTCTATCTCCCCAAGCAGGGTGGTTGCAGCTTCTTCGAGCTCCATGAAAATTCTGCCTGGGGATGGCTCCTGGCTTGCCAGTTGTTAGCCGGGATATTAGAGACTATAGCAGCTTCACTTTGAAGGCACATAGGTCAGCCCTTTCCCTGCCTTTCCCACTTATCTGAGCCTCCGGAGTGTTTTTATTTACCTCTTTTGCCTCTGCTTTCCTCACAGCGTAAAAAAAAAAAAAATTAAAGTTGCGTCGCGCTTTAGCGCAGCGATCTTAGAAAAGAGGTTTTTTTCTTGAGATTCTTCTGCAGGACCGGAGCTGTGATACTCGGTCTAGTGAGGTAAGAGTGTTTTTTTGACTCCTCCGGGGTGGGCCCGCGATCGGGACGTTTTTGGTGCGAACCGCCATTTTTTAATTTTACCACCGTTTTTGGCGATGGCTGCGGAGACTGTAAAGCGCTGTTCTAAATGTGGCAAGCGCAAATCAGCAGCGGGGCTCTGTAATTCGTGCTGTACAGACGGTAGAGCCGGGCCGAGCATGGCGAGCGGCGATCTTTTGCGATCTGAGCTGGCAGCGGACGCCATTTTGGATTTTCCACATGGCGCGGCCTCCGTTGCGACGGAGAGCCCTGAATCCGGGGGAGGGGGGGTGTCCTCTGAGTGAGGCTAATAATAGAGCTGATAGCCCTGGGCAGGATCCGGACGGTCAGTGAGTGGTTGTCTCCCCTGATTTTGTCTTAATTCTGCATAGGGCATACATGCTTAAAAGAACTCTTCCACAGGGTTCTTCGGACCCTCTGCCTGCCCCCCACCCGGTGGATCCTGGCCTTTTGGAGTTGGCTTTGCCTGTTTCTTATCCTCCTGATAAACGCAGAAGGGCTAATTCCCGTTCTGAGTGTGGCGCACCCTCCTTCCCCCCCCCCCCCCCCCCCCCCCCCCCCGTGGTCGGGGTATGAGGATTCTGAGGGGTCTGGCAGAACTTCTTGGGCTGAGGAGCCAGAGTCGGGTGCAGAAATGCCACAGGAGCTTGAGGATCCGTCTGCGGTGAGGATTTTCCTCCACGAGGAGCTGCCGACGCTTATTTCAGATGCCTTACAAGCCCTCTCGATTGAAGAACCTGGGAGTGGCACAGCCTCCTCTGTCAATCCAAGGATGGCTAGTACCAGAAAGCCTGCTCGAGCCTTTCCTTTGCATGACTCCATCCAAGAGCTTATTTCGGCTCAACGGGCTGACCCCGAGGGACCTTTGAAGGTTGCCAGGGCTATGGGGCAATTATACCCTCTGAGTGAGGAACATTTGGCTCGGTTTGGAATGCCTAAAGTGGATGTCCTGGTCATGGCTGTGACAAAGAGAACTACCTTCCCTGTTGGAGGTGTTGCCCTGAAGGATATTCAAGACCGCAGGCTTGATTCAGCTCTGAAGCGGTCCTTTGATTTGGCTGGTCTCACTGTTTGGGCGTCTGCATGCAGTTGTTATGCTGCTAGAGCCTGCCTGGCTTGGTTACAACAGGCAGTGGAACAGCCCGGTGATGGAGCGGAGACCTTATCTGAAGTGGCTCCGCGGATGGAGTCGGCCTTGTCCTTTTTGGCTGACACCCTTTATGATATTGTCAGAGCTTCGGCTAAACAAATGGCTGTAGCAGTGGCGGCTCGCCGCACTCTTTGGCTACGACATTGGGCGGCGGACATGGCCTCTAAGCAAAGGTTGGTGAAGTTGCCCTTTCAAGGCATTCTCCTGTTTGGTGAGGAGCTGGAAAACATTGTTAAAGGCCTGGGGGATTCCAAACCTCAGCGCTTGGCTGAAGATAGGCCGAAGCCTTCCTCTAAGGGTCAGGCAGTCCGCTCCTCTTACAGACCTCGCTTCTGTGAAGCTAGAAGGTACCGCCCGGCGCGTGCTGCTGGCTTCACTTCGCGTGCCCGCTTTCAGCAGAGAAACTCCTTTTGCTCGGACAAACGTTCCGCAGCTGCCGGTTCAGGGGCGACCCTCTCAATGATGGTGCGCTGGCCCCCTCCTCGTTTCCTGTCATCGGAGGAAGACTTTCCCTCTTTTTTGAGGAGTGGACCAAAATCTCCGCAGATCAGTGGGTCTTGGACCTGATGAGAGACGGATACCGAATAGAATTCGATGCCCAGGTGAGAGACGTGTTTGTGGAGTCCCGATGCGGTTCTGCTGCCAAACGGGCAGCGATAGAGGAGACTTTACAAGGTCTGATTCAGATAGGGGCCGTGTCCCCGGTACCTCCCGCCGAACACGGCTGCGGCCGCTACTCCATCTACTTTGTGGTGCGGCGAAAAGGAGGGTCTTTTCGCCCTATTCTGGACTTAAAAGAATTAAACAAGTCCCTGAGAGTGCGGCATTTTCACATGGAAACCCTGCACTCCGTCATTGCGGCGGTACAGCCAGGAGAGTTTCTCACGTCTCTGGACCTGAAAGAAGCTTACTTGCACATTCCAATTTGGCCCCCGCACCAGACGTTTCTGAGGTTTGCGGTGATGGGAAAGCGTTTCCAGTTCCGGGCCTTGCCTTTTGGCCTCGCCACAGCTCCCCGCACCTTTTCGAAGGTTATGGTGGTGGTAGCTGCCTTTCTAAGGCGAGAGGGTATTCGGGTTCATCTGTACCTGGATGACTGGCTCATTCGAGCAAACTCTGCTGCAGAGAGTCAGCATGTAACAGCCAGAGTGGTCTCAATACTTCAATCTTTGGGCTGGGTCGTCAATTTGGCCAAACGTCACCTGACCCCCTCGCAGTCTCTAGAATATTTGGGGGCCAGGTTCGACACAGCCTCGGGGTATGTGTACCTACCCGAGCAAAGGCAGTGGAAGCTTCAGAATCAGGTCCGTCTGCTCCTGAGGATGCCCTGCCCGCGAGCTTGGGACATTGTCCAGCTGCTTGGATTGATGACGGCCACCATTGAACTGGTGCCCTGGGCGAGAGCGCACCTGAGACCTCTACAGTATGCTCTATTCCAAAGATGGTCTTCAGTATCTCAGGATTACCAATGCAGACTCTCTTGGCTCCCTGCGGCCCGACTCGGCATGGAGTGGTGGCTCTCAGACAGCATGCTGCGGCGAGGAATGCTGCTGGCGCTCTCCGATTGGTGCCTAGTGGTGACAGATGCCAGTCTGAAAGGCTGGGGCGCACATTGCAAGGGGAAGCATGCCCAGGGTCTATGGACACCCGAGGAGTCGGAGTGGTCCATCAACCGCCTAGAGTTGAAAACGGTGTTTCAGGCGCTTCTGGCCTTTCAAGTGACCCTGGAAGGATTGGCTGTCAGTGATGTCGGACAACACGACAGCAGTGGTCTACATAAATCGACAAGGCGGCACTCAGTGCAGAGCTCTAGCCACGCAGGCCGAACAAATTTGCCACTGGGCTGAGCTGCATCTACAGTTTCTGTCGGCAGCTCACATTGCAGGTCAGAGCAACGTGCAAGCCGATTATCTAAGCAGGCATCAGATCAATCCAGCGGAGTGGGAACTTGCAGACGAAGTGTTCCTGCATATATGTGCCAAGTGGGGCAAGCCTGTGATGGATCTAATGGCGACAAGCTCCAATGCCAAAGTCCCGTGCTTCTTCAGCAGACGGAGAGATCCTCGCGCGGCGGGGTTGGATGCCTTGGCTCAATTCTGGCTTCCGGGCCTACTGTATGTGTTCCCTCCGTGGCCCTTGATAGGGTGAGTGCTCCTGCGGATTCGGCTGCATCCAGGAGAAGTGGTTCTCGTCGCCCCGGATTGGCCCAGGAGGCCTTGTTATGCGGACCTCCGACAGATGCTCGTAGAGGATCCCCTTCAGTTACCTCTGGTTCCGCATCTGTTGTCACAGGGTCTGGTGGCCAAGGAGGGCGCCGGCCGATTTGGTCTTATGTCATGGCGATTGAGAGGGCGCAATTGAGAGAGAAAGGCTACTCAAAGTTAATTTCTCGTAAGCGCTCCACTTCCCTGGCTTATGCCAGGATTTGGCGCCAGTTTGAAGTCTGGTGTGTTTCAAGAGCGCTTTCTCCGTTGCGGGCTCCTGTCTCGCCGATTCTGGACTTTTTGCAGGATGGTGTACACAAAGGCTTGGCCTATAATTCCCTGCGGGTGCAAGTGGCAGCATTGGCCTTCCTGCGTGGCAAGGTTGAAGGCGTGTTCTTAGCTGCTCATTCAGATGTGGCACGGTTTCTTAGAGGGGTGCTTCGGCTCCGTTCTCCTGTGCGGGCACCTTGTCCAGCTTGGATCCTGAGGTTAGTATTGAAGGCCCTTCAGGGGGCTCTCTTTGAATCGCTTCGGCGTGCTTCAGAGAAAGATTTGACACTGAAGGCCGTCTTTTTAGTGGCCATTACCTCGACGAGACGGGTGTCAGAGCTCCAGGCGTTGTCCTGCAGAGACCCTTTTCTGCAATTCTCAGAGTCAGGGGTCACGGTTCGGACCGTGCCTTCCTTCATGCCTAAGGTGGTTTCAGCGTTTCACCTAAACCAGCCTGTTTTTCTTCCCTCCTTTGTTGAGGAGGAGTTTCCAGATTTATTTGGGCAGTTGCACCTTTTGGATGTGCGCAGGACTCTGTTGCAGTATCTGCGAATTACAAATTCTTTCAGGACCTCTGATCATCTTTTTGTGCTGTTTGCAGGTCCTCGCAGAGGGTCTTCAGCGTCTAAAGCCACTATTGCCTGTTGGCTCAAAGAAGCTATCTTTTCAGCATATCTGCTGTGTGGCCGGGCTCGGCCTGAAGCCTTTAAGGCACATTCCACAAGAGCGATTTCCTCTTCCTGGGCAGAAACTGGAGCACTATCTCTTCATGAGATTTGCAGTGCTGCAACATGGGCTTCTAAGCTCTCTTTCGCCCGACATTACAGGCTGAATGTGGCTGCCAGGAGGGATGCGCGTTTTGGAGCACAGGTGCTAGCACGTGGTGTGGCTTGTTCCCACCCTATATAGGGATTGCTTTGTTACATCCCATACGTAATAGCTTCATCTGCTTGATGACAAGGAAGGGAAAATTAGGTTCTCACCATGATAATTTTCTTTCCTTTAGTCATAGCAAATGAAGCCATGAGCCCTCCCTGTATGATTGTCTGTATTGCAGTGATTCTGATTTTAGGTGCTGTTTTTGTTTCCTGAAGTTATATTCCTTGGGGAGTCGGAAAACAGTCTTCAGGATTCTTGTTATAGTTATAGGAGGATGAGTTCATTCCCTCCTTTTTTGGAGTTTATGCCCTTGTTAAGGGGCCATCGTTCGCTGTGAGGAAAGTTCATGTTATTCCCATTGCGGTTTGCCATACTGCTTTGGAAGCTTCAAATACTGAAGAGGCAGTGGAGCTAGCTGGCCATGAGGCACTTTGAAAGATTGAGTACTCTCTATCTCCCCTGCTGGTTGATGGACACAACCCATACGTAATGGCTTCATCTGCTATGACTAAAGGAAAGAAAATTATCATGGTAAGAACCTAATTTTCCCATTCTTCATGTACAGCCACAAAACGACCTTTTTGGGTGGATAGTGTTCACAATGAGCTCCTTTTATTACTGACCGGACAGAGATAATAGTTTTCAGTTTTGGCACAGTATAAGTTATCACAAGATGAATGATAGAAGGGAGTGGGGACAACAAATCGCTAGAAAAAAGTAATGAAATCTGGAGTGTCCCCAGGTAGTGTACATAAACCAAAAGCTGCCTGAACTGACTGACTGTTAGAAGGAAAAGAGCTCACTGATTTGGTATATATCTACGGTGAGATGATTTAAACTGCCGCAGCAGCAGACAGTGCGATTGTTGCACACGGACTCGTTCAGCAGACACAGGCACAGGACAAGCCTGGTGGTACTAATTATCTAAGATAAGTGCCGGTTTTGTATTTAAGCACATTCTACCAATTGCTTAGCCTGAAGTTTATAGCTCAGCCAATCCTGGAGTTCATCTGATGTTGCATAATGGGAAAATTAGGTTCTTACCATGATAATTTTCTTTCCTTTAGTCATAGCAGATGAAGCCATTACGTATGAGTTGTGTCCATCAACCAGCAGGGGAGATAGAGATTTGTTGTCCCCACTCCCTTCTATCATTCATCTTGTGATAACTTATACTGTGCCAAAACTGAAAACTATTATCTCTGTCCGGTCAGTAATAAAAGGAGCTCATTGTGAACACTATCCACCCAAAAAGGTTGTTTTGTGGCTGTACATGAAGAATTATTGTATGTTTTGCCACATGTGTGATACAAATGAAAGGAGAGTTTAATTCTACTTCCATTTAATTTCAATATATTCCATGAGCTCTATAACACCAGGCTTCCCATGGTAAATTACAACAACAGCAGATGAACCCATCAGGAAACAGGATATCCCCGCTGAAATTTGGCCATCTGTATTGTATACAGTGTATTTATTTATTTTTATAGTGTAGAAAAACGAGCACAAAATACAGAGTTTAAAATTGCTGTTTCTACCAGCTATAATAATTTTTAAAGATGTGTTACTGATATTCGATTGTCATTTCATGAAATTTATATATGGAAAGCTTTCAAATAAATTAAAAAGCTGTTCAATAAGGTATAAAAAAAAAACAAACCCAAAACTTTGACCTCTACTTTTTAAGGCACTACCTATCCAATTGAAACAGCTTTAGAGTTGTTACAGAAGATGGGCTATAAAGAACAACAGCTCATAGGTTTGCTTCCTTTGGTGCAGCAGCACGACTGTCTAGAGGAGATGACAGCTGTGTGGGGCAGTGAAAACAGAGATTTACCAAATTGGCTTCCTTACCGTGTCGTAGATAGGCAGCGCGGCAGGCTCAATTTCACCTCCTTGGTCCCGACTCCCGACAGTGTCCGCTTTGACTGCCGCGTCCTGCCTACTTGGAAACAGCAAGTAAGTTGATTCAGAGTAGGCCGTAGGCTGGATGTGGCAGCAGAAGGACCCCGATGCTGGCATCCTGTTCTAACCACCGCGGTAGGATGACGACAACAGGCGGGGGCGGGAGGGAGGACGGGAGCAGATGCAAAATGGAAAAGAGAAACGCGAAGGGGAAAAAAGTTTCAACGCATGGCAGCGCCGTGGGAAGGGCAGGGGCGAGAGAGAATCAGAACACAACGGTGCAAGTGTTTTGAGGGGGGGGGGGGTGCGCGGGGGACAATGCTCCCCCAACCACTTGACAGCGACTGTAGTTGTCCTCCTCCCTCTCCCCCAACAAATGGGCCCAGCAACAAGTGTGTTTAAATTTCTTACCAGACAGGAAGCTACATGACCAGCTGAGCTGCAGGAGCGCTGCTGAGGTGAACCAGGCAGCCCACACGAGCACCTCTTGCCTTACCAGTGCAGCACGAGGAGGCAGGGGCTGCCACACACCACGCATGCACCAATATCAGGTGACAGCTGGTGTGTTTGGGCATGCGTGATGCGTTCCTCCAGCCTTCCGCTGCAATTTGTAGGGGGGGGGGGGGGGAAAGGTCCCTGCTGCAGCTGAACAATTGGTTCGCAAAATTCTTCAAAAATTAACAACCGGCTCTAGCACACCACTGGATGTAACACATATAATACATGATTTTGCTGAACTTGCAAGTTGGGAGGGGGATTGCTGCTCAGTCCAGTGTATATAAAGCCACTGTGATACTGTATTAGTCTGGAGGGGTCAGATGATCAACAGAGCGTAAGATTTGTAGCTATCTGTAATTACCTAATTGTCTAATTGCTCTGTTGTCTAATTGCTTCATTGGGTAATTATTTTACTCTAATTACTTTGCCTAACTGCTATATTGCCGTATTGCTTTATCATCCAAAGATTGGTAAGTAATAAAGACCTTTCCTCCTCTAAGAAACCTGGCCTTTGTTTTCTCTGTCACCCCAGATCCTGGGGGTGGCTTATACACTGTGACTCGGGGTGGGCGTAAGGATGTAGAAATCCTATTGCCTCACCTGTCCAAACTATTATATTTCTTATAGCAGTGGAAGGATCAGAGGGAAGAATATTACGGCCTTCTCTGGGGACTGTGTCATAGCCTAATTACGACTTCACTATAAACATTATCTTCCTTGTCATCAAGCAGATGAATCCATTACGGGTGGGTTGTGTCCATCAATCAGCAGGGGGAGATACTGAAAAATCATAGTGCCTCTTGGCCAGCTAGCTCCATCTGCCTCTTCAGTATTCTCTATCTCCCCAGCAGGGTGGTTGCAGCTTGTTCAAGCTCCTTCAGAAAATCTGCCTGGGGTGGCTCCTGTGCTTTTGCCAGTTGTAGCAGGGGTGTTGTGGCTGATGGTGCCCACTTTAAAGGCAAATAGGTTAGCCCTTTCCCTGCCTTACCCGTCCCCCGATGTGGAAGTAGACAAATAGGCAAGCTCTGTCCCTGTCTTTGCCCACGCTGTGGATGCAGGCACATAGGTTCACCCTTTCCCTGCCTTTCCCACGCTACTGATCCTCCGGAGTTGGAAATTTGCCTCTTTTGCTGTTGCCTCAAACTTTCCTCACAGCGTTAATAAAAAAAAAAAAAAAAAAAAAAAAAAAATTGCGTTGCGCTTCGGTGCTGCGATCCCAGAAAAGAGGTTTTCTTCCGATTGTGCAGCATGACAGGAGCTCGGAGACTCAGTCTGGTGAGGTAAGAGCATTTTGTAGCTCCTCCGGAGAGGGCCCGTGTTGTGGATGATTTTTGTGCGAATCCGCCATTTTGAATTTCCACCGCTTTCGGCGATGGCTGCTGAGAAAGTTAAGCGCTGTTCCGTTTGTGGCAAGCGCGGGGCTCTGTAAGGGGCTTTCTTCTCAGACGGTAGAGCCGGCCGGAGCATGGCGAGCGATGTTCCTTCCCACTCCGTTGAGCTGGCGGGCACCATTTTGGTACAGCATGGCGCGACCCCCGCTGAGGCGGAGGGGTTTGAGCCTGGTGGGGCGCCTTGTGTGGAGGCTGATAAAAGAGCTGTTTCCCCCGGACTGGAACCGGGAGGCCAGGGTGAGCCATTTTCCCCTGAATTTGTTTATTGCTGCATAATGCATACCTATTAAAAAGAGCTCTTTCGCAGTGGTCCCCTGCGGCCCTGTTTTCTGTATCCCCCTCCAGTGGAGTCTGGCCTTGGATTACTGTCAGACGCGTTTTCCCCTGACAGATGGCCGCAAGTCAAGCGCAGAAGGGTGGATTCCCCTTCGGAGAATGGCGCACCCCCTTTTTCCCCTCCGTGGTCGGGATGTGAGGACTCTGAGGGGTCTGGCATGCCTTCGTGGTCTGGAGAGCCAGAAGAAGGTGCATGATTGCCACCGGATCCAAATGATCCTTCCACAGTGAGGATTTTCCACCGCGATGAGCTGCCAGCGCTTATTACTGATGCCTTGCAGGTCCTCTCTATAGAAGACCCTGGGAGCACTGAGACCTCCTCCGATAATCCAAGGATGGCAAGTACTAAGAAGCCTGCTCGAGCCTTTCCTTTGCATGACTCCATCCAAGAGCTTATCACGGCTCAATGGGCTGACCCCGAGGGGCCTTTGAAAGTCACCAGGGCTATGAGGCAATTATACCCTCTAAGTGAGGAGCATTTGGCGCGCCTAGCAGTGCCTAAAGTGGATGCCCTGGTCACGGCTGTGACAAAGAAAACTACTCTCCCAGTGGAAGGAGGAGTTGCCCTGAAGGACATGCAGGACTGTCGCCTGGAGGCAGCTATGAAACGATCCTTTGAAATTTCAGGCCTATCCTTACGGGTGTCTGCATGCAGCTGCTACGCTGCCCGAGCCTGCTTCGCTTGGTTACAGCATCGCACCTCTCTGAATACCAGGGAGTGGACTTTTAGCGATGACGCGTTCCAGAGTCTCGTGCTTCGCTGGGGACTCCCGTCAGTTGTTCTGTTTGTCTCAGCGGCCAACGCGGAAGTGCTGGCATACTTCAGTCGCCGAGGGGACCCCCTGGGTCCAGGGATTCGAGGCGCTGCTTCAACCGTGGCCAGAGGGTCTCCTCTATGCGTTCTCGCCATGGTCTCTTTTAGGTCGTCTGATCTAGAATATAATAGCTCAGGGGTACATTGATTTTGGCCTCTCAGTCCCTGGTACACTTATCTTCGGAATCTGTTGGCTGGTTCCCCTCTCAGGTTTGCAGTCCTTCCAGGTTTATTAGTGCAGGAACCGGTTCTTCATCCAGACCCTGGTCTATTTTGTCTTACAGCTTGGCTCTTGAGCGGGCGAGGTTAGTTAAGAGACGTTTCTCGGCGGAAGTCATTTCTGCTATGCTGAGGTGTAGGTGTTGTTCCACTTCTCTTTCTTGTAGATCATCATTCTTGGAGTTCAGCTCAGATCGGGTGTTTCTGTGTCCGGTCCCCTCTTTTCCGCCTAAGGTGTTGTCTCGTTTTCATGTTTCTCAGCTGTTGGTACTGCCTGTGCTAAGTTCTTCTTCTGGAACGGAGGAGCAGCATCGCCTGAAATGTTTGGATGTCAAGAGGGTTTTGAAGCATTACGTTAAGTCTACCGATGGTTTGTTTTGTTCCGATCGGTTGTTTATTTTGCTGGGCGGTTCACGTTACGTCCTTATAGCTTCTATGTCCACTATTTCCTGATGGCTTAAGGAAATGGTTGCTTCAGCTTACCTTCTTTCTGGAGGGCGTTGAGGCGCATTCTACCAGAGGACGAGCGACCTCATGGGCGGAACGGTGTCTCGTACCTCCTGAGGAAATTTGTATGGTGGCAACTTGGTCTTCTTTGCATTCCTTTTCGAAGCATTATCATTTGTATCTATTCAGACATCAGCAAGCTAGTTTCGGGGCACAGGTTTTGATGGTGGGGCTGCTAGGGTCCTTCCCGTGATTGTACTGCTTTGTTACTTCCCATCAGTCACATTCTGGGCCGGTCCGGAGGGACGCTAAGGAAGGAGAAATGAGGCTTTACCTGCTAATTTGCTTTCCTTTAGTCCCTTCGGACTGGCCCAGGTCCCTCACCTCAGATATTCAGTTTTATTCGGTGATAGTTCGTGGTTATTTCGTGGGAGCTGTGTTGCTTGTTTACGATTTCTTACAAAAAAAAAAAAATATATATATATATATATAAATGAATTACAGAGTTGGAAGAAATTTCTAGTCTCTCAGTTCAAGCCATATTTCTGTGGTTATGGGGTGGGGACACTATTTTCTTCTGCAGCACGTACCCTGTGTGGGCAGGGTGCCGGTGGCTGCTCAGGCTTTCGGGTGCACAGACGGTTCTTTGGCTACTTTCTGCTTTGGTACTTAGTTACTGGCTCTTTCTCTGGTTGGCAAGGGCTCTTATTGGCTCTCTCTAGAGTCACAGATTTTTTCTCAGTCTCCACCTGCTGGAAGGCGTGCACAACCCATTAGTCACATTCTGGGTCGGTCCAGAGGGATTAAAGGAAAGCAAATTAGAGATAAGGCCTAATTTCTCCTTAATGCTTCACAGGTAACAGAAATAAATGGAATTTCATATCTAGTGGGTTCTCAAAACTATCATGAGGAATCACCAGTCAGAAAGGATTCAGGATATCCACCATGAATATAGATGCAAAGGAGAAATTGTCTTATTTGATAATGTTCTGTAGTGAACATGACGTGACGTAAATGCTTGTGTCAGAAATATGGTTGCTCTGAAGCATTTGATCGTTATGGGTATGCTTTTAGAATGCCTTCTGAAACTGAGAGGTGCAGTGGCAAAACAGGCACTACTAGTTAAGGAAGTGGTGTGTTTTTTTTTTCCATTGACAGTGACACAGATTTGATGTCATCTTAAGTAAACTGTTCTTCAGTTGGGTTGGTTTAATGTTTTGTTTAGCATTTCATGTTTTGATTTTTGTTTCAGTAAATATTCTATGAAGTCCTGGAAAATAAATTTTCATGGTTTACGTGTCCATTCTTAAATATTCACCTGTAAAAATTTTAAAAAGTTCTATTGAAGTGTTTTATAGATGAGAAAAAAATCATCTGAAACCCAGTGTATTTTTTTTTTGTTATAGGCTAAGACAGTGGTTCCCAAACCTGGTCCTGGAGGCACCCCAGCCATTCAGGTTTTTGGGATACCTACAATGAATATTCATGAGAGAGATTTGCGTGCACTGCCTCCACTGAATGCAAATCTCTCTCATGAATATTTATTTATTTATTTATTATACACTGTGGATATACTAAAAACCTGACTGGCTGTGGTGCCTCCAGGACCAGGTTTGGGAACCACTGGGCTAAGAGCATAAAAATATTTTATTTTAACTTCAAATGGATACTTTAAAGTCTGAGGAAAAATTTACAGAAAATGAAGAGGATACCTAATAACGGGGTCCTTTTACTAAACTGTGCCAAAAAAATGGCATTCCTTAGCATCCCTCCGGATGAGCCCAGAATATGACTGATAGGTTGTGTACGCCTTCCAGCAGGTGGAGACTGAGAAAAAAAATGTGACTCTAGCGAGCCAATAAGAACCCTTGCCAGCTAGAGAAAGATCCAGTAATCTCAGTCTCCAGCAGGTGGAAGGTGGTGAGCCCTTCAGTCTGTCTTTTCTATACTTTTCTCTCTTTAAGTGTTGGTATACTTTTTCTTCTGTGTCCCTGTGCGTTTGTTTAATGAAAAATAAGAAAAAAAAACCTGCTCTTTGACGCCTGAAACCCCTGGGGGAGTCCCTCAGAGCCTTGGGGGTGCCACACTCGGAAGGCCAAGTCCCTCCCCCCCATCCTCCCTGGCGCTGGCTCATTTGTTTTCGGCTAGCCTGTTTGCTTTCTCAAGCAATTTAAGAGTTTCCTAACGCCCCTGGAGGAGGGAAGCTTTAGAAAAAGGAGAGGCAGCTGCTGTTAAAAAAAAAAAAAAAAAAAAAAAAAAGTGAGAGCCCCCCCCCCGATCTGATCTCTTGGCTGTGCAGCTCCAGAGCGGTTTGCTTTGGTCCGATCAGCTGTTTTGTGTTTATTTTGCCCATAGCGATGTTGGGGAAACTCCGCCGCTGTGCCGTCTGTCAGCGGCGGGCTTTAGGAGCGAGTGGAGTATGCCGTTTTTGTATTGCTTCTGAGAACCAGGGTACTGAGCTTTGGCAGTTGTCAGTACCGTCAGTCCGTTCCTTCACTCCCGTTTTTGGCGGGTCTGTACCGCGGTTGAGGTTCACAGGGCAGCGATCGATAAATCGACGGTGCCGTCGGGGGGGGGGGGGGGATGGCTCGAGTCCGATGTTGTGGTGCCGGTCGCTTCTTCCTCGTCTTGGGTGCCGATTTCGGGGGGAAATCCTGCCATTTTGATTTTAATAAGGTTTTACAATCCTGATGCAGAGAGCCTGGTGCTTTGTATATGAGTCGCGAGCTAGCGGCTGGGGGGGGCTTTAGCCTTCTTCACCCTCTTAGATTGGGCGTCTCTGAGGTATATCATCAGTTGAGTAAACGTTGTCAGGATCCTACCGTGTCGTTCAGCTCTGCCTAGCACTCTCTGCAACACTTTGTGATTCACAGCAAGAGGAATGGATCAGCTCAAAGGCAAAGCTATTGTGTTAGCTTCCTAGCCAAAACAATTTCAGATACCCGTTTGATTTATGTTATATCAAACAGGGGTTCCTCTGTAGCCTGCTCAGTATGTTAGCCTCAGTTGAAAAAAAGAAAAGGGGGGGGGGGGGTTCTCTCAGTTGACAACCATTTCCTTGTCATCAAGCAGATGAAGCCATTACGTATGGGTTGTGTTTCATCAACCAGGGGGAGATAGCACTCAACTTTTCAACAGTGCCTCATGGCCAGCCACCTCCACTGCCTCTTCAGTATTCTCTATCTCCCCAAGCAGGGTGGCTGCAGCTTCTTCGAGCTCCATCAAAAATCTGCCTTGGGATGGCTCCTGGCTTGCCAGTGTTAGCCGGGGTGTTAGAGGCTATAGCAGCTTCACTTTGAAGACACATGGGTTAGCCCTTTCCCTGCCTTACCCATGCTACTACTACTACTATTTAGCATTTCTATAGCGCTACAAGGCATACGCAGCGCTGCACAAACATAGAAGAAAGACAGTCCCTGCTCAAAAGAGCTTACAATCTAATAGACAAAAAATAAAATAAAGTAAGCAAATCAAATTAATGTGAACGGGAAGGAAGAGAGGAGGGTAGGTGGAGGCGAGTGGTTACAAGTGGTTACGAGTCAAAAGCAATGTTAAAGAGGTGGGCTTTCAGTCTAGATTTAAAGGTGGCCAAGGATGGGGCAAGACGTAGGGGCTCAGGAAGTTTATTCCAGGCGTAGGGTGCAGCGAGACAGAAGGCGTGAAGTCTGGAGTTGGCAGTAGTGGGAGAAGGGAACAGATAAGAAGGATTTATCCATGGAGCGGAGTGCACGGGAAGGGGTGTAGGGAAGGACGAGTGTGGAGAGATACTGGGGAGCAGCAGAGTGAGTACATTTATAGGTTAGTAGAAGAAGTTTGAACAGGATGCGAAAACGGATAGGGGAGCCAGTGAAGGTTCTTGAGGAGAGGGGTAGTATGAGTAAAGCGACCCTGGCGGAAGATGAGACGGGCAGCAGAGTTTTGAACCGACTGGAGAGGGGAGAGGTGACTAAGTGGTAGGGCCAGCAAAAAGCAGATTGCAGTAGTCTAAACGAGAGGTGACAAGGGTGTGGATGAGGGTTTTGGTAGAGTGCTCGGAAAGAAAGGGGCGGATTTTAACGGATGTTGTAAAGAAAAAAACGACAGGTCTTGGCAATCTGCTGGATATGAGCAGAGAAGGAGAGAGAAGAGGTCAAAGATGACCCCAAGGTTTCGAGCTGAGGAGACAGGGAGAATGAGAGAGCCATCAACAGAAATAGAAAACGGGGGGAAGCAGGGAGGTGGGTTTGGGGGGGGGGGAAATGAGAAGCTCGGTTTTGGTCATATTTAATTTCAGGTGGCGTTGAGACATCCAGACAGCAATGTCAGACAAGCACGCTGAAACTTTGGTTGGATGCAAGGTGAGATATCAGGGGTAGAAAGGTAGATTTGGGAGTCATCAGCATAGAGATGGTATGGAAAAGCCATGGGATGAGATTAATGAACAAGGGAGAAGTGTAGATAGAAAAGAGGAGGGGACCAAGAACAGAACCCTGAGGTACGCCGACAGGCAGAGGGATAGAAGTAGAAGAGGAGTCCACCAGAGTGAACACTAAAGGTGCGAAGGGGAGAGGTAGGAAAGAACAGGAAAGGACAGAGCCCTGGAATCCAGTGAGGGACAGGGTATCGAGAAGTATGCTGTGATCGACAGTGGTCAAAAGCAGCGGAAAGATCAAGAAGAATGAGGATGGAATATTGACCTCTGGATTTAGCCAGTAATAGGTCATTGGAGACTTTAGTAAGCGCAGTTTCGGGTTGAGTGGAGATGGGCGAAACCAGATTGTAGTAGGTCAAGAATAGCATGTGAGGAGAGAAAATCAAGTCAGCGGCGGTGAACAGCACGCTCAAGTAATTTGGAGAGAAAAGGAAAGGAGGGAGATGGGTCGGTAGGGTCGAGTGAAGGTTTCTTAAGGAGAGGTGTGACCACAGCATGTTTAAAGCAGCATGGACAGTCGCAGTGGAAAGTGAGAGGTTGAGAATGTGACAGATAAAAGGAATAAGAGCAGGAGAGATGGCATTAAGAAGGTGTGGGTTGAATGGGATCAGAGGAACAGGTGGTACATTTTGAGAAGAAAGGAGAAGTGTAGTTTTCCTCAATAGTAACTTCAGGAAAGGAGGAAAGGGAATGAGGGGAAGGAGAGAGAGGGGAACGGACTAGTGGAGGGATGTGTGGTGAGGTAGAGAAAGCAAGTTTATCTTTTGAACCTTGTTGTGAAAGAATTCAGCAAGGGTCTGAGGAGATAATGAAGCTACATCCATGCCCCCGTGGATGTGGATATATTAGCTTGCTTTTCCCGGTCCTTCCCACTCATTGGATGCAGGCACATTGGCTCGCCCGTTCCATGCCTTTCCCACTCAGCTGAGCCCTCCGGAGTTCTTTTTACCTCTGCTTTCCTCACAGCGTTTAAAAAAAAAAATGACAAAGGTTTTCCTTTGATTCTTCTATGGGACCAGAGGCTGTGATACTCGTCCGGTGAGGTAAGAGTGTTTTCTAACTTCTCCGGGGTGGGACCGCGATCGGGGCGTTTTGGCGCAAAACTGCCATTTTGAATTTCCTGCCGTTTTCGGTGATGGTTGCAGAGAATGTAAAGCGCTGTTCCTGGTGTGGCAAGCGCAAATCAGCAGCGGGGCTCTGTAAATCGTGCTGTACAGGTGTAAAGCCGGCCCGAGCATGGCAAACGATGATGTCTTCCCGCTCAGAGCTGGCAGAATTTTGAATTCTCCGCATGGCGCGGCCTCCATAGAGATGGAGAGCCCTGAGCCCGGGGGGGGGGGGGGGGGGGGGGGGGGGGGGGGGGGTTGGGGGGGGTTGGGGGGTGGGGACACCTCGAATTGAGGCTATTCAGGGAGCGGGTAGCCCTGGACGGGATCTGGGTGCCCAGGGCGAGTTTTTTCTCCCCTGATTTTGTGTTGTTATTGCCTAAAGCATACATGCTGAAAAGAGCTCTCCCTCAAGGGTCATCTGAGCCCCTTCTATTGTCCCCCCCCCTCCCCCCCGGTGGATTGTGGCCTGGGACTGCTTGCTGAGGCTGTTTTCCCTGATAATTGGCATAAAGAAAAGAGTAGAAGGGCTAATTCCTCTTCAGATTGTGGTGCAGCCTCTTCCCCCCCCCCCCCCCCCCCCCCCCCCGTGGTTGGGCTGTGAGGATTCGGAGAGTTCTGGCAGGCCTTCGTGGTCTGAGGAGCCAGAGTCAGGTGCAGAATTACCACAGGATCTGGATGATCCCTCCGCGGTGAGGATTTTCCACCATGATGAGCTGTCAGCGCTTATTTCAGATGCCCTACAGGTCCTTTCTATTGAGAGCCTGACAGTGGCACGGCCTCCTCAGTGAATCCTAGGATGGCTAGTACCAAAAAGCCTGCTCGAGCCTTTCCTTTGCATGACTCCATCCAGGAGCTTATTTCCGCTCAGTGGGCTGAATCCGAGGGACCTTTGAAAGTTTCCAGGGCTATAGGGCAATTATACCCTCTGCGTGAGGAGCATTTGGCTCACTTTGCAATGCCTAAAGTAGATGCCCTAGTCACTGCGGTGACAGAGAACTACCCTCCCTGTGGAAGGAGGAGGTCCCCTGAAGGATATACAAGACCGTAGGCTGCAAGCAGCACTTAAACGGTCCTTTGAAGTTGCAGGTCTTACTGTTCGGGCGTCTGCTTGCAGTTGTTATGCTGCTAGAGCCTGCCTTGCGTGGTTTGCAACAGGCAGTGGAACAGCCCGGAGATGGAGCGGAGCCCTTCTCGGATGTGGCTCCGTGGCTGGAGTCGGCCTTGTCCTTTTTGACTTATGTCCTTTATGATATTGTCAGAGCTTGGCTAAACAAGTAGCAGTGGCGGCTCGCCGTCTTATTTGGCTACGACATTGGGCAGCGGACATGGCCTCTAAGCAAAGGTTGGTGAAGTTGCCCCTTTCAAGGCCTTCTCCTATTTGGTGAGGAGTTGAAAAAAAAATTTGTTAAAGGCCTGGGAGATCCTAAACCCCAGCGCTTGCCCGAAGATAGGCCGAGGCCTTCCTCCAAGGGCCAGGCAGTCCACTCCTCTTATAGACCTCGCTTCCGTGAAGCTAGAAGGTACCGCCCGGGTGTTCTGCCCGTTTTCAGCAGAAGAACGCCTTTCGCTCGGACAAGCGTTCCGCAGCCACCGGCTCTAGGCCTGGAGTTTAGGGGCGATCCTCTCAATGATTCTGCACCGGCCCTCTCCTTGATGGCAGTCATCGGAGGACGGCTTTCCCTCTTTGCCGAGGAGTGTGCCAAGATTTCCTCAGATCAGTGGGTTCTGGACCTGATCAGAGATGGCTACAGAACGGAATTCAACGCCCCAGTAGGAGACGCGTTTGTGGAGTCCCGATGCGATTCTGCCGTCAAACGGGCGGTGGTGGAGGAGACTTTACAAGGTCTGATTCAGTTAGGGGCAGTGACCCCGGTGCCTCCCGCCGAGCAAGGCTGCGGCCGATCCTCCATCTACTTTGTGGTGCCGCGAAAAGGTGGGTCCTTTCGCTCTATTCTGGACTTAAAAGAAGTGAACAAGTCCCTGAGAGTGCGGCATTTCCACATGGAATCCCTGCGCTCCGAAATTGCGGCGGTACAGCCAGGAGAGTTTCTCACATCTAGACCTGAAAGAAGCTTACTTGCACATACCGATTTGGCCCCCGCACCAGAAGTTTCTGAGGTTTGCGGTGTTGGGAAAACATTTCCAGTTCAGGGCCTTGCCTTTTGGCCTCGCCACAGCTCCCCGCACCTTTTCGAAGGTAATGGTGGTAGTAGCTGCTTTTCTCAGGCGAGAAGGTATCAGGGTTCACCCATACCTAGACGACTGGCTCATCAGAGCAGACTCTGCAACAGAGAGCTTACAAGCTACAGCCAGAGTGGTCTCAGTACTGCAATCTCTAGGCTGGGTCGTCAATATGGCCAAAAGTCACCTGACCCCTTCACAATCTCTAGAGTTTTTGGGGGCCAGGTTCGACACAATCTCGGGCTATGTGTTCCTACCCGAGCTAAGGCGGTGCAAGCTTCAGAATCAGGTCCGTCTGCTCCTGAGGATGCCCCGCCCGCGAGCTTGGGACATTATCCAGCTGCTGGGATCGATGACAGCCACGATGGAAGTGGTACCCTGGGCGAGAGCGCACCTGAGACCTCTACAGTATTCCCTACTCCGGAGATGGTCTCCTATTTCTCAGGATTACCAATGCAGACTTACTTGGCTCCCTGCGGCCCGACTCAGCATGGAGTGGTGGCTCTCGGACAGCATGCTGCGGCGTGGAATGCCGCAGACGCTCCCCGTTTGGTGCCTAGTGGTAACAGATGCCAGCCTGAAGGGCTGGGGCGCACATTGTAAGGGGAAGCATGCCCAGGGTCTATGGACACCCGAGGAGTCGGAGTGGTCCATCAACCGCCTAGAGTTGAAAGCGGTTTTTCAGGCGCTTCTGGCCTTTCAAGTGACCCTGGAAGGATTGGCTGTCAGAGTGATGTCGGACAACACGACAACGGTGGCCTATATAAATCGACAAGGCGGAACAAGGTGCAGAGCACTAGCCACGCAGGCCGAACTGATTTGCCACTGGGCCGAGCTGCATCTTCAGTGTCTGTCGGCAGCTCATATTGCAGGTCAGAGCAATGTGCAGGCCGATTATCTGAGTAGGCATCAGATCGATCCAGCAGAATGGAATCTGGCAGACGAAGTATTCCTGCAGATCTGTGCCAAATGGGGCAAGCCCGTGATGGATCTAATGGCGACAAGTGCCAATACCAAAGTCCCGTGCTTCTTCAGCAGACGGAGAGATCCTCGCTCGGCGGGGTTGGATGCCTTGGCTCAACCCTGGCCTCCGGGTCTACTTTATGTGTTTCCCCCATGGCCCTTGATAGGGCGCCTGCTCTTGCGGATTCGGCTGCACTCAGGAGAAGTGGTCCTCATTGCCCCGGATTGGCCAAGGAGACCTTGGTATGCAGACCTCCGACTGATGCTCCTGGAGGCTCCTCTGCCGTTACCTCTGGTACCGAACCTGTTGACTCAGGTACCGGTAGCCATGGAGGACGCCGGCCGCTTTGGTCTTACGGCATGGCTATTGAGAGGGCGCAATTGAGGGATAAAGGTTATTCCAATAAAGTTATTTCCACTCTCCTGCAAGCCCGCAAGCGGTCCCACTTCCGTGGCTTATGCCAGGATTTGGTGCCTGTTTGAGTCTTGGTGTGCTTCCAGAGCCATTGCTCCAATGCGGGCTCCTGTCTCGCCGATTCTGGACTTTTTGCAGGAAGGTGTACAAAAAGGCTTGGCCTATAATTCCCTGCGGGTGCAGGTGGCAGCGTTGGCCTCCCTTCGTGGTAAGGTGGAAGGCGTGTCTTTGGCTGCTCACCCAGATGTGGCACGGTTTCTTACAGGGGTGCTTCGGCTCCGACCTCCAGTGCGAGCACCCTGTCCAGCTTGGAACCTGGGGCTAGTTTTGAAAACCCTGCAGGCATCTCCTTTTGAGCCGCTTCGGTGAGCATCGAGAAAGATTTGGACACTGAAGGCCGTTTTTCTGGTGGCCATTACATCGGCGAGACGGGTGTCAGAGCTCCAGGCGCTGTCCTGTAGAGACCCATTTCTGCAATTTTCAGAGTCCGGAGTCACGGTTCGGACCGTGCCTTCCTTTATGCCTAAGGTGGTTTCAGCCTTTCACCTAAACCAGCCTATTTTCTTGCCCACTTTTTGAGAGGAAGAGTTTCCAGAATCTTTTGGGCAGCTGCACCTTTTGGATGTGCGCAGGACTCTGCTGCAGTATCTGAGTTACTAACTCTTTCAGGACTCCTGATCATCTGTTTGTTTTGCTATCCTGTTCTCGCAGAGGGTCTCCAGCGTCTAAAGCCACTATTGCCCGCTGGCTCAAGAAACTATCTTTTCAGCTTATCTGCTGGCCGGCAGGGTTCCGCCTGTAGCCTTTAAGGCACATTCTACTAGAGCGATTTCTTCCTCTTGGGCTGAAACTGGAGCACTCTCTCTTCAAGAGATATGCAGTGCAGCAACATGGGCTTCTAAGCTCTCCTTTGCCCGACATTACAGGCTGGATGTGGCTGCCAGGAGGGATGCGCGTTTTGGTGCACAAGTGCTAGCGCGTGGTGTGGCTTGTTCCCATCCTATCTAGGGATTGCTTTGTTACATCCCATACGTAATGGCTTCATCTGCTTGATGACAAGGAAGGGAAAATTAGGTTCTTACCTTGGTAATTTTCTTTCCTTTAGTCATAGCAGATGAAGCCATGAGCCCTCCCTGTATGATTGTCTGTATGCTGTGAATCTGTTTTTCAGGTTCTGTTCTAATTTCCTGAAGTTCCTTCCTTGGGAGAAAGTTGGAAAACAATCTTCAGGATTCATGTTCAGTTTAAATTTAGGAGGATGTGTTCATTCCCTCCAGCATGTTTTTTTGGAGGATGTGTTGATTCTCTCCAGGAGGCGCGTGTGTTCCCCTCCAGTTCTATAAATAGGAGGATGAGTTCATTCCCTCCAGTGTGTTGGGAGGATGTGTGATTCCCTCCAGGAGGCGCGTGTGTTCCCCTCCACTTATACAATAAGGAGGATGAGTTTATTCCCTCCAGGAGGATGTGCATTCCCTCCTTTATGAGTTCATGCCCTTGTGCTGGGCCATCGTTCGCTGTGAGGAAAGCTCTTGTGATTCCCATTGCGGTTTGCCATACTGCTTTGGAAGCTTCAAATACTGAAGAGGCAGTGGAGCTAGCTGGCCAAGAGGGCACTGTGAAAGTTTGAGTGCTCTCTATCTCCCCTGCTGGTTGATGGACATAACCCATACGTAATGGCTTCATCTGCTATGACTAAAGGAAAGAAAATTACCAAGGTAAGAACCTAATTTTCCCTTACCTGCTTCGGTCCCGAATTCGTGTTGTTGCTTGAGGGGGGGAGGAGTGCGGGCTTGTTGTGCATTTTGTGAATTCACTTCAGCAGTGGTAGCAGGGCCTGGGATATTTCGTTTTCAGGGATGTGCGCCTTCCTTTTTGCTTCCCGGGTTGCCGACGCTTCCCTTCATCTTGTGCTGTATGCAGGGACGCTATAGTAGCTCTGGTTTCCCAGGGCTCCGGCGGTTTTGCTTTACCACGTTCTTTCTGTTTTCCACAGCATCGCTGCACAGGACGGCATGATGATGGAGGTGACCTTGATTTTTTTTTTAAAGCCCACTTCGTGAGTGCTTTCTTTTCCGGTGCTGCTGCCCTGTTAGTGGAGCCTTTTCTTCTGTTCGGGCAGCCTTTCTTCTCTGGTCCCTCTTCTCTTCAGTTCTGCATTGGGTCGCCGGTTAAGCAGTTGTCGCGACCGCTTCATCCAGTGCTGGACGTTTAGCCTCGCCGGCTCAAACCTGTTTGTTTTGGCTCTTGGCCTGAGGGGACTCAGTTTCCCTCATTCCCTAGTCCTGTGGGGGGGGGGGGGGGGGGGGTGGTGACCGTTTTTCGGGATCTTCTTGGGGGGTGTATTATTTCAGAGTTACTTGGTGGATGACGGCAGATGAGACCCGTCTGCCCTACAGGTTAAGATCCTTTTTTGAGCTACCATCTAGGGACGTCGGACCTTGTTTTGCCTTGCCTTTGGTAGGGCACAGACTGTAAGTCTGTTCAGCACTAGCTTTGTTTCCCATTTTCTGGGCCACTCAATTTAGAGCAATCCTTTTGGGATGCCTAACTTGTCTCGGGTACATCTCCAGGTGCTGGTTCTGCCCGTTCTTTTCCTTGGGAATGGACGGTTGGTAGTCCTTCATGCAAGACAGTCGAGGTCTGCTCCTGGGCTTTCGAGTGGATTGGCAGGTCTTGGGTGCCCCATCGTCTCTCCTTTGGGGATAGTTAGATCCAGCTCTTTCAGTTGGGGATTCTGGTTTGGTGCAGCATGCATTGTTCCGTTCTCTGAATCTTGTTGGGTACTGGTTCCCTGGATTGACTTCTGTTGGGACGTTACTGGAATTGATGGACCTTCTGTCCTAGTAGGGTTATGCTTAGGTTCTTGTGGACTTCTGGTTGCAAAAGCAAGATGGCCGCTACCTGTTAGGTCACGGAGCTAGCTCCGTGGACACCGACGACCCCAACAGCCAGGAGTTGGCTGTTGTTGCGTCGCGTGAGGCGAGCCGTCCCACTGGAAGATTCGGAGGACCGGCGGTGGTCCGCGGCCGAGCTCAGCTGACTCTCGGCGGTGCCGGTGGCCAGACTGAGCGCCTCGTGGCTGTGCCGCGGTCGGTCGACCAGCCAGGTCGCGGCGGGAGTCCTGGGCCGGGCGGCTGCACCGGATGCTCGGGCGGGGCTCCCCACCGATCCTCCTCGCTGACCCTTCCCCATACCTGCCAATCTGGCGCAGATGAGCGGGCGGGTGGCTCGGGGCTGATCCTGGCTGTCTGCTGCCGCGTGGCTGCGGCCTATCCCCTTCGCCGTCGTCCATCCGGCGGCCCGTGTCTGCTGCACTGGTCGTGCCCCGAGGTCCTGTGCGCTGCAGCCGTGCTCCCTGCCGGAACTGCCTGATCGTGGACCACGGGACCGGGATTCATCCTGCAGTGGTGTCGGGGTGAGACTTGTGCGACCGGGCCGACAGGAGCGGGACAGGAGCTAAGAGGAGGCTGAGAGGAGGCAGATTCCATAAGCCCCAGCTTGTTCCAGCCCGCCCATCCAGCGACCTGTGCGACCGGGCCGACGGGGTCAGGGACAGAGGCCGAGGTGAGGCAGAGTTACACTGGCACTGGCCTGTTCCAGTCTGCCAGCCCGGCTTTTCCCTGCCTGTCCAGTCCATCTCTTCCAGCCACCCAATCCAGCTTCTCCCTGTTGCTCCAGTCTGCCTGATCCGGCTCTCCCTGCTTGTTCCAGTCCGCCTGATCCGGTTCTCCCTGCTTGCTGCAGTCCGCCTGATCCGGCTTCTTCCTGTTTGCTCCAGTCCGCCTGATCCGGCTTCTCCCTGCTTGCTCCAGTCCGCCTGATCCGGCTTCTTCCTGCTTGCTCCAGTCCGCCTGATCCGGCTTCTCCCTGCTTGCTCCAGTCCGCCTGATCCGGCTTCTTCCTGCTTGCTGCAGTCCGCCTGATCCGGCTTGTTCCAGTCCGCCCGATCCTGCTCTCCCTGTTTGCTCCAGTTCATCCTGCTTGCTCCAGTCTGCCTGATCCAGCTTCTTCCTCCTTGCTCCAGTCCGCCTGTTCCAGCTTCTTCCTGCTTGTTTCAGCCCGCCCGATCCTGCTCTCCCTGCTTGCTCAGTCCATCTGCTCCAGCCTGTTCCAGTCCGCTTGATCCAGTTTCTCCCGCTTGCTCCAGTCATTCTGCTCCAGCTTGTTCCAGTCCGCCTGATCCAGCTTCTCCCTGCTTACTCCAGGCCTTCAGCCTGCCTGATTCAGACTGTTCCAGTCCGTCTGCTTCAGCTTGTTCCAGCCTGTTCCAGTCTGCTTCAGCTTGTTCTAGTCCGCCAGCTCCTGCTTCAAACCATCCCAGCTTGTTACAGTACTGCTGTTATGCTCTCCACCGCACTCACCTGCTCCTGCCTGCCTGCTGCCCAATCCACCTGCTCCTGCCACTCAACCTGCCTACTAGCCAATCACCTGACTGACTGACCACCACCCACTCTGAAACCTGCCTGCCTCCCAGCCCATCTTCCTACCAACTCATCACTCCCCTGCCCAACTGCTCACCCTCACCTGCCTGTCTCCCAGTCCACCTACCTGCCCTGTGAACACCTCAGTCACTACTCATGGCTCCCATTCACATCCTATTCCTTGCCCTGTCCCTCCCTAATCTTTTCCCCCTCCCACTGCTGTATACCACACGATCTCACTACCCATCCCTGTCCCCTTCCGTCCTGCTCACTACTGCAATACCCTACCTACCCCTGTCCCCCACCACCTCACCATCCCTACTGTCGTCCTCCTCCTTCCTAGCTCTCAACCTTTAACACCTCCTTCCTGCCATGAACCCTTCCCCTTTCCTCCTAAGCGCATCCCGTCTTCGTCGCCTTTGTCGCCTTTCTTCACCCACCCTTCTCCGCACTCTCTTGCTCCTTCTCCTGCTATCCGTGGGTGACATCAATCCCAACCCAGGTCCCCCACACCTGTCCTCGCCCTCATCTCATCTATGCAAACGTTCCCGCGATATCTCCAATCTCATCTCTATTCCCCTCCTCCCCCCTCCCTCCCCTTCTCATTCGCCCTGTGGAACGCCCACTTGATCTGCAACAAACTTCCCTTCACCCACGATCTCTTCATCTCCCATTCCCTTCAACTGCTCGCCCTAACTGAAACCTGGCTCAGATGACTCTGCCTCAATCACAGCCCTATTCCACGGAGGTTATCTTTTCTCCCATTCGCCCCGCCCAATTGGCCGCGGTGGCGGCGTCGGGCTACTACTTTCGCCCTCCTGCAGTTTTCAACCTCTCCACCTACCCTAGTCTCACTGCTTCTCATCCTTTGAAGTTCACTCCATCCGTCTATTCCACCCACTGCCACTCAGAGTTGCAGTCATTTACCGCCTCCCTGATAAATCCCTCCCTTCCTTACTTACCGACTTCGATGCCTGGCTCTCCGTTTTTCTTGAGCCCTCATCCCCATCCCTCATTCTTGGTGTCTTCAACATTCACACCGATAACCCATCCGACTCATGTGTTTCTCAGTTCCTCACTCTTACCTCTTCCTTCAACCTCCAACTGAGCCTCACCACCCCTACTCACAAATCTGGCCACTGTCTTGATCTCGTCCTCTCTTCTACTTGCTCACCCTCCAATTTCTGCGTTTCAGCTCTTCCTATCTCTGACCATCACCTAATCACATTCACACTTCAGCACCCTCCCCCTCAATCTCGCCCAACACTAACTACTACGTCCAGAAATCTCCATGCTGTTGACCCCCCCCCCCCCCTTATCCTCTAGTATCTCTGATCTCCTCCCTTCCATCATGTCCTCCAAATCTGTTGACAAAGCTGTCTCCACTTACAATGCCACTCTCTCCTCTGCTCTAGACACCTTTGCACCGTCCATCTCCCGTCCCACAAGGCGTACCAATCCCCAGCCCTGGCTGACCCCTTGCGCCCGTTCGGCTGAACGCCTCTGGAGGAAATATCGCGCCCATACTGACTTCATTCACTTCAAATTCATGCTATCCTCCTTCCAATCCTCCCTATTCCTCGCTAAACAGGACTATTACACCCAACTGACTAATTCCCTCAGCTGTAACCCACGTCGTCTCTTCGCCACCCTCAACTCCCTCCTCAAAGTGCCCTCCGCTCCCACCCCCCCCCCCTCTCTCCCCAATCTCTGGCCGACTACTTCCGTGACAAGGTGCAGAAGATCAACCTCGAATTCACCACCAAACCTTCTCCTCCTCTTCATCCTATAACCCACTCTCTCAACCAACCTACCCAGGCCTACTTCTCCTCTTTTCCTGCTATCACCGAAGTGGAAACCGCCCATCTCCTCTCCTCCTCGAAATCCACCACCTGTTCCTCAGACCCCATCCCCACCAACTTACTTAACACCATCACTCCTACTATCACCCCCCACCATCTGTCATATCCTCAACCTCTCTCTCTCCACTGCAACAGTCCCGGACCTTCAAGCATGCTGTGGTCACACCACTCCTCAAAAAACCATCACTTGACCCTACCTGTCCCTCCAACTACCGCCCCATTTCCCTCCTACCCTTCCTCTCCAAAATACTTGAACGCGCCATTCACAGCTGCTGCATTGATTTCCTCTCCACTCATGCCATCCTCGATCCGCTTCAATCCGGCTTTTGCCCCCTACACTCGACAGAAACGGCACTATCTAAGGTCTGCAATGACCTGTTCCTCGCCAAATCCAAAGGTCACTACTCCATCCTCATCCTCCTTGGCCTATCCGCCGCTTTTGACACTGTCAATCACAACCTACTTCTTGACACACTGTCCTCCTTTGGGTTCCAGGGCTCTGTCCTCTCCTGGTTCTCCTCTTATTTCTCCCATCGTACCTTCAGAGTACACTCTCATGGTTCGTCCTCCTCCCCTATTTCTCTCTCTGTTGGAGTTCCTCAGGGATCTGTCCTTGGGCCCCTTCTTTTTTCAATCTACACCTCTTCCTTAGGCTCCCTGATCTCTTCTCATGGTTTCCACTATCATCTTTATGCTGACGACACCCAGCTTTATCTCTCCACACCAGAAATCACTGTGGAAACCCAGGCCAAGGTATCGGCCTGCTTATCCGACATTGCTGCCTGGATGTCCAACCGCCACCTGAAACTGAACATGGCCAAGACTGAACTTATTGTTTTCCCACCCAAACCCACTTCTCCTCTCCCTTCACTCTATCTCAGTTGATAACACCCTCATCGTCCCCGTCTCATCTGCCCGCAACCTCGGTGTCATCTTCGACGACTCCTTCTCCTTCTCTGCGCATATACTATTTAGCATTTCTATAGCGCTACAAGGCGTACGCAGCGCTGCACAAACATAGAAGAAAGTCCCTGCTCAAAGAACTTACAATCTAATAGACAAAAAATAAATAAAGTAAGCAAATCAAATCAATTAATGTGAACGGGAAGGAAGAGAGGAGGGTAAGTGGAGGCAAGTGGTTACAAGTAGTTACGAGTCAAAAGCAATGTTAAAGAGGTGGGCTTTCAGTCTAGATTTAAAGGTGGCCAAGGATGGGGCAAGACGTAGGAGCTCAGGAAGTTTATTCCAGGCGTAGGGTGCAGCGAGACAGAAGGCGTGAAGTCTGGAGTTGGCAGTAGTGGAGAAGGGAACAGATAAGGATTTATCCATGGAGCGGAGTGCACGGGAAGGGGTGTAGGGAAGGACGAGTGTGGAGAGATACTGGGGAGCAGCAGAGTGAGTACATTTATAGGTTAGTAGAAGAAGTTTGAACAGGATGCGAAAACGGATAGGGAGCCAGTGAAGGGTCTTGAGGAGAGGGGTAGTATGAGTAAAGCGACCCTGGCGGAAGATGAGACGGGCAGCAGAGTTTTGAACCGACTGGAGAGGGGAGAGGTGACTAAGTGGGAGGCCAGCAAGAAGCAGATTGCAGTAGTCTAAACGAGAGGTGACAAGGGTGTGGATGAGGGTTTTGGTAGAGTGCTCGGAAAGAAAGGGGCGGATTTTACGGATGTTGTAAAGAAAGAAATGACAGGTCTTGGCAATCTGCTGGATATGAGCAGAGAAGGAGAGAGAAGAGTCAAAGATGACCCCAAGGTTTCGAGCTGAGGGGACAGGGAGAATGAGAGAGCCATCAACAGAAATAGAAAACGGGGGGAGCGGGGAGGTGGGTTTGGGGGGGAAAAGGAGAAGCTCGGTTTTGGTCATATTTAATTTCAGGTGGCGTTGAAACATCCAGACAGCAATGTCAGACAAGCACGCTGAAACTTTGGTTTGAATGCAAGGTGAGATATCATGGGTAGAAAGGTAGATTTGGGAGTCATCAGCATAGAGATGGTAGGAAAAGCCATGGGTATGAGATTAATGAACCAAGGGAAGAAGTGTAGATAGAAAAGAGGAGGGGACCAAGAACAGAACCCTGAGGTATGCCAACAGGCAGAGGGATAGAAGTAGAAGAGGATCCACCAGAGTGAACACTAAAGGTGCGAAGGGAGAGGTAGGAAGAGAACCAGGAAAGGACAGAGCCCTGGAATCCAAGTGAGGACAGGGCTATCCAGCAGATAGCCAAGACCTGTCGCTTCTTCCTCTATAACATTAGCAAAATTCGCCCCTTCCTCCGAGCACACCACCCGAACTCTCATCCACTCTCTCATTACCTCTCGCCTTGACTGCTGCAACCTACTCCTCACCGGCCTCCCACTTAGCCATCTATCCCCCCTTCAGTCCATTCAGAACTCTGCCGCATGTCTTATCTTCCGCCTTAACCGATATACTCATATCACCCCTCTCCTCAAGTCACTTCACTGGCTTCCGATCAGATACTGCATACAGTTCAAGCTTCTCCTACTCACCTACAAATGCACTCGATCTGCAGCCCTTCCTTACCTCTCTACCCTCATCTCCCCTTACGTCCCTACCCGTAACCTCCGCTCTCAAGACAAATCCCTCCTTTCAGTACTCTTCTCCACCACCGCCAACTCTAGGCTTCGCCCTTTCTGCCTCGCCTCACCCCATGCTTGGAACAAACTCCCTGAGCCCATATGTCGGGCCCCCTCCCTACCCATCTTCAAATCATTGCTCAAAGCCCACCTCTTCAATGTTGCCTTCGGCACCTAATCACTCCACCTCTTCTCATGAAATCTCAACTACCCCAACTTGACATTTCGTCCTTTAGATTGTAAGCTCTTCTGAGCAGGGACCGTCCTTATTTGTTAATTTGTACAGCGCTGCGTAACCCTAGTAGCGCTGTAGAAATGTTAAGTAGTAGTAGTAAGTAGTGGTGAGGGCCAATCTACCGTCTATCCCCGCCCCCGGGGGGTTGAGCTGGTACCTTTCCCTTCCTGTCTCCTGGGTTGGGTGCTTCTATTTCCTGTTTCCCATCGAGCCAGTGATCTACCTTCCTTCACCTTCCAGTCCTGTTTTTGGGCTGGTCCTTTGCTATGGAGTGGTTGCCCTGGTGGGTGAACACCGTCTCAGGAGGTGTGCCTTGCTCTGTTCGAGGCCGCCACCTCTTTCTCAGGGCTAGACGTTGAGGCTTGCCAGTCAGATATCCGGCCTTCCTCCTTCCCCAGGCATTGAGCCTTTCTACAGCTCCGGAAGTCTAGTCTTTTCTTGTCTGGTCTTTGCACTTTGAGCTGTTTTTCTGGATGTCGAGCCCAGCTCCGCCTACGGGCACCGGGCCCCTGCTCCGCCTCCGGGGGCCGAGTTTGTACCTTTCAGAGGCTGAGCCCTGGTACGTCTAAGAACGATGAGCTCGGTGTCATCTACAGGAGGCGAGGTCTGCTCTGCCTTCGGGTGCTGAGCTTTGCTCTGTTTTCAAGCATGGAGCTTTGCTCCTTCTCCCGGTGCCGAGCCTTGCTCCAGGCACCGATCTTTACTTTGTCTCCGGGTGCCGAGCCTTGCTCTGTCTCCGGGCTCAGGGCTTCACTCCACCTCCGGACGTGCCTCCTCGCTGGGCCTCGTCTTGGTTGTTTTGGTCTTGCCTGGCTTTGACACCGAGGGTGGGTGCTGGCCCAACTTCCCTGCCGGCTGTAAAGGCTTCAGTACTCTGCTTTTAGTGTACGGGTTTGAATGGTTCCGCCTCTAGTCTTGGAACTTTTTGTCTAGACTCAGCTGTATGTTATTCCCGTGGGTTCTTGCCTGGTTACGTCCGTTTTCAGGGGGGCCGTCTTACCTATGCTGGCCTGCAGCAGGCTTGTCTAACCAGGCTTTGGTGGGCTTTTGCCAGGCTCTGACTGTCTTTGTACAGCCTATCTTTCTCAGGTGCTTGGGCTGGGCAGTCTTGCCTAGCTCCACCGTGGTCCACGCAACCTTGCCTAGTCTCAGTTTCGTCTGGACAGTTTTAGTTACCTTGGTTCCATCCGTTCCTCTTGGGCTAGCTACGGATTTCAGCAGGGCAGTTGTAGCTCTTTTTCTTCCGTGGAGCCGTACTTAGCTACGACTTGTACCTGATCTCGGCTAGTTTGGTCTGTGTCTTTGCAGTCCTACAGACTACAGCTAAGGTGGGGAAACTTGCCCATTCCATAGCATCCCACAGATCAATCAAGAGACTGGTGGGTTATGTCCCTCTGAGGCTCATTATAAGTGGTCATGTATAGCCACCCAAACCTCAGTATTCTTGCTGTCTAGCAGGTTGAAGGTCCCTAGCTTTGCAGCTCTGGATTTTGGGCTCCTCACTCGTTCCCTCGGACTGAGTTGACATACCCTAAGGGGTTGAGCACTCGCTACGGTACTGAGCCGAGTCAGCAGGTGGTGCCAGGTCCCTCCCTTCCTCCCCCCCTCTCGCTGGTTCCCCTTTTGGCCGCACGTGAGTCTGTTAATCTCCTGTTTTGAAAAAGAAAAAAAACCCAACCACCTTTGTTGTTAGTAGAACTCACAGTAAACAGGGCTTTGTTTTGCAGCGAGTCCGTGGGGTTCCTTTTCTGTTGCGGGCAGAGGGCCCCTAAAGTCATCTTTCAACTGGGCACATGGCAGTTCTCTCAGAATTGGTTAAGCGCTGCTCCCGGTGTGGGAACCAGAGAGCAGCGTTGGGAGTGTGCTCAGTCTGCCCTCGAGGGCTCTCCTTTGCAAGGGAGTTTGTCAGAGGGGCGAGACCGGTCAGGACAGGTCACGGGCCTGTCAGCTCCCTTGCTGGGTTCCTCTGGGCGAACTTCTTCCTGCCCTATAGTGGATGGCTTTGGTGCCATTCCTTCACAAGTGGTGTGAGTGGCGACTCACTCTGGTTCCGGATCGCGTGTGCGCCTGCCCGGCAGCAGATTCTGTTTTTCTTGGAGTTGGGGCGCAAACGGCAGGAGACACTGGGGGAACGTTGGGGTTTGCAGAGGCGGCCCACCTTTTTCCCTGCGTCGATCCTCAGCAGCTGGGTTCCTCTGGCACCATCTTGGATCCTGAGTGGGGGAGGGGGGGAGGGGTTGCTTCAGTTGCAGCGGCACAGCACCAGGTGCCTTTGTCTTCTGATGATACTCAGATGGGGAATAGTGAATTGGAGGGGGCTGGAACACCATTTTCTCCAGATTTTGTGCTTTTAATGCACAAAGCTTTTCTCCTCAAGAGATCTAGGGAGGTTCCATCTGTGACCACTCTGGAAGACATTACTGCTTCCCCTCCTTTAATGGCTAAACGTCCATGCGTTGATACGCGGGGCTTGGATTCTGATTCGGTTTCGGTGTATTCAGAGGTAGATGACGGTCAGTTGTCAGAAGTTTCCCACCTAGCCCGGTCAGAGTCCCTAGAAGAGGGAGAGTTGCCCTCTTAGGGGGGAGGTGATCCCACGGTGGCATGTCTGTTCCGCCAGGAGGAATTACCTAACTTTATAGTCAGAGCTATGGAGGTTTTGAATATCTGAGCTCCGGACAGCGGTCTCCCCTCTTCGGCAGCTCCGTCGATTGTCTGGGACAAAACGTCCTTCTAGGACCTTCCACATTCATGAGACAATGAAGGTGCTCATCGCAGCACAGTGGGATACGCCAGAGGCAGGGTTGCGTGTGGCGAGGGCCATGGTGCGTCTCTATCTGCTGCCAGAAGGAGAGCGATAACTTTGCGTCTTCACACAATGGATTCGTTGATTACAGCGGTCACTAAGAAGACTGTTGCCTGTGGAAGGCGGCACGGCGCTTAAGGATCCTCAGGACTGGAAATTAGAATCTTCCTTGAAGATGTCGTTTGAAGTAGTGGCGTTATGCATGCAGATGTTGGTCTGCTTTTCCTATGCAGCCAGGGTGTGCCTTTTCTGGGTTCAGAAGGCAGTCTCTTCCTCAGAGCTGGTTGCAGCCTTGCCTTCTCTCGAAGCAAGCCTTGCTTATTTGGCAGATTTGTTGTATGACATTCTTCGGGCATCAGCAAAAGAGGTCTCCCTCTCAGTGATGACTCGCCGCTGGTGTTGGCTTCACAGGTCTGCAGATACGGCTCGTTTGCCATTCGGAGGCAAGCTTCTTTTTGGTGAGGATTTGGACAAGATTTTAAAGGACTTAAGAGTTTCTAAGGGCCGTCGTTTACCTGAGGATAAACCAAAATCGTTTCCTCGCGCGGGTTCCTCTCGGGCCCGTTTTAGGGATGCCCGGCGTTATCGCCCAGGCCAATCTGTTTCCTTCGCGAAACCACGTTTTTCTCAGAAGCAGCAGCTGTTTCATGGGGAATGCCGCTCAGCGGGCCTTCCTCAAGACCAGCCACTGAGGCTTGCTTCCAGTGATGGGACCTTGGTCCATCTCCTGGCTTCGATAGGTTGATGGCTGTCGCTTTTTCTGGGAAAGTGGGCCAGGGTGACGAGTGGGTTTTGGAGGTAATCCGGGACGATTACAAGCTGGAATTTTTTCATCCTTAAGATCTTTTCGTGGCGTCTCCTTGTAAATCTCCACAAAAGGTAGCGGCAGTCAGAGAGGCTTTAGGGAACTTAATTCTCTTAGGTGTGGTGGTTCCCGTGCTAGTGGCACAGTGGTTTCTAGGCTGCTATTTCATCTATTTCATGGTACCCAAGAAAGGAAGTTCTTTTCGTCAGGTTCTCGATCTCAAAGGGGTAAACAGAGCTCTCCGAGTTCGTCACTTTCGGATTGAGACTCTTCGCACCTTGATAGCCGTGGTTCAGCCAGGGGAGTTCCTTACCTCCCTCAATCTCAAGAGACTTGCTTCACATTCCCATTTGGCCGCCTCATCATCGGTTTCTGCAGTTTGCGGTCCTAGGCCAACACTTTAAATTTCGGGCTCTTCCCTTTGGGTTAGCAACGACACCCAGGACCTTCTCCAAAATTATGGTGATAGTCGCGGCATTTCTGCGACAGGAAGGTGTGCAAGTGCATCCTTACCTTGACCTTGACGATTGGCTGATAGGGGCACCCTCCTGCCAGGGGAGCATACAGGCGACGGACAAGGTCGTCAGTCTGCTGCGATCGCTGGGTTGGATCATCAACCTGGACAAGTCATTTGGTTCCTTCTCAATCCCTGGAATACCTTGGGGTTCTCTTCAACACTTGGTCTGGCAGGGTATTCTTGCCGGAGAATCGGAGGCTGAAGCTCCAGGCGCCAGTTCAGAGTATTGCGCCTTCAAGTGCCCAAGACCTGGGATGATGATCAGGTTTTGGGCTCCATGGTGGCCACGCTGGAAGGGGTGCTGTGGGCCAGGAGTCACATTAGGTCTCTCCAGAAGTCCCTGCTGAGCCAGTAGTCCACCGTATCGGAGGATTACACAGTTCGTCTCCCCTGGGAACCGTTTGTCAGACTGGACATGCGTTGGTTGCTGTGAACCGACAAGCTGGGGCTGGGGATGCCCTTAGCTAGCAGTACCAGACTGGGTAGTGGTGACTATGGATTCCAGTCTTATGGGATGGGGAGCCCATTGTCTGGGCTGCACAGTGCAGGGTTCTTGAACTTTGGCGGAAGCTTCTTGGTCATCAACTGATTGGAACTGAGAGCGCTTAGGCTGGCATTTCAGGCCTTTTATTTGGAGCTGACAGGGATGCCTGTTCGGGTTCTCTCCGATAATGCGAAAGCGGTAGCGTATGTCAACTGCCAGGGGGGCACAAAGAGTGCCCCTCTGATCAAGGAGGTGTCGTTCCTTTGCCATTGGGTGGAGGAGCGATTACCCTACCTGCTCAGTGGCTTACATAGCGGGGTCGCTAAACGTCCAAGCGGATTTTCTGAGTCGGCATGTGCTGGATCTGGGGGAGTAGGGCATTTTTGTTGATCATGATCCAGTGGGGAGTTCCTGCTATGGACCTGATGGCGTGAGCAGCCAATGCCAAAGTGACAGTTTTTCAGCATAGGCGGGGATCTCCAATCTCAGGGGTTCGATTCAGTTCTTCAACCGTGGCCTCTGACAGACCTGTATGTATTTCCGCCGTGGCCCATGATATGCAGGATAATAGGTCGGGTGGCTTGCCACCCAGGCTGCGTGATTCTAGTGGGTCCGGATTGGCCCAGGCATCCGTGGTATGCACACCTTATTCGCCTTCAAGTTGACAACCCATTACGGCTGCCAGCTCGGTGAGGATTGTTAAGTCAGGGTCCCATCGTTATGGAGGATCCCTCCCCATTTGGTCTAACGGCCTGGCTATTGAGAGGGTGAGTTTGAGGAAAAAGGGCTATCCGGACAAAGTGATTGCCACTATGCTGTGAGCTAGGAAGCGTTACACCTCTACAATGAACACGAGAGTGTGGTGGACCTTTGAGTGTTGGTGTACGGCAGCAGGGCTATCAGCTTTTTGGTTTCAGTGGCTTTGATCCTGGCTTTTGTTTGCAGGATGGCCTTGATAAATGCCTGTCTGAGCTCCCTGAAGGTTCAGGTGGCTGCTTTGGTGTGTTTTAGGGGCCGTTTACGGGGGTGGGGGGTCTTTTCTAGCCTCTCACCCGGACATTGTTCGTTTTCTATGAGGTGTCAATCATCTGCGCTCGCCGCAGACCTCGGTATTCCCTACCTGGAATCTGAATTTGGTGCTGCGAGCTTTGCAGCGGCCTCCCTTTGAACGTCTGTCTCTTTTGTCAGTGAAAGATTTGAGATTGAAGACTTTTTTTTTTTTTTTTACCTGATTGAAATAATTCTTGTGTATTACTTTCTCTGTATTTCTTGCAAGTTATTTTGTTTGTAAATTTGAATTCTTATAAATAAAAATTTTAAAAAAAGAAGACTGTGTTTTTGGTCGCTATTTCTTGAGTGAGGAGATTTTTGGAGCTGCAGGCTTTGTCCTGTAGGGATCTGTTTGTTCGTTTTACTGAGGCAGGGAAAGAAAATTCAGGTAAGGACTAGTTTTACCTTTGTAGCTTCATTACGTACCACCTAGTCCTAGTATTTTTGGAAAGGGTAATCAAGCGATTCATGTCTACCCGTTTCACTCCACTCATTATTTTATAGACCTCTCTCATATTGCCCTGCAGCCATCTTTTCTCCAAGCTGAAGAGCGTCTCATTGTATTGCTGTGTTAATCCAGCCATAGTTGCAGGTGGAACTTATGTACTTGTTTCCCCTGTGGCCACTCATTGACCACATTGTGTGCAGGATTGCAAGGCATCTTTTCTGATTCTGTAGGTCCCTGATTGCACATTGTGTGCAGGATTGCAAGGCATCTTTTCTGATTCTGTAGGTCCCTGATTGGTCCTGGTGTCTGTGGTGTGCTGATCTGGTGAAGCTTTTGGTGGATCCCTTCTGGCTTTTGACTTGGTTCTTGAGTCATAGACTGATGCAAAAGAGTTTTTCAATGTCTGTTGTTTCTGCACTTTTAAGGTGCGCTGGGCTTTTGCTCCATGGCTTGTATTTGAAGTGTGATATAAATGACAGTACTATGTGGTGGTGGAGGTTCCCTCAATTTTGGTTTTCTTTCGGGGGGGGGGGGGGTGGGGGGGGGGGTTGAGGTAGGCTTGTCCCTCAGTTCCCTTTTTTTTTTTTTTTTAAATTTAAATGAGAAGTCTTTATTGATACAGAGCACAGTGTATAGTAAACAGATACCTTTCATTATAAAACAGACCAAAGTTATTTCAAGACAGAAAAGGATAAAAAATATATATCATATGGAATTTCATAGTTTTTTTTTTACGTATCCATTTTTAAGGATATTAATTTTCCTCTCCCTCCACTTAACCTTTACAAAAGGGGGGGGGGCATCAAAAAAGGAGGGCGGAATAGAAGGGTGATCACAAGAAACTGACATTTATTACTGAAATAAAAAAAGTGTTTTGTTCACCCACAGTTCATATTTTGAACAGAACCCCAGATCTTCTGCCAACCAGCTAAATTGTTATGCCTGATGACAATAAGTTTTTCAATATTATGCTCATAATGTAATCTTAGTGTTCATTTTAGCAATGTAGGAACACCTGGGTCCTTCCATGCTGATGCCAAAGTAAGTTTATTAGTATGCAGCAGAGGACGGACCAAATAAGTCTGATGTTGGTAAGTCCAGGTATGTATCCCTCAGTTCCCTTAAGGTGTAGATCACAGCTTTGGAAGGATTTTTTATGGCAGTGCATCCAAGTATTTGGTTGTGGGGGGTGTGTGTAAAACAGTTTAGTCCATCATGCCATGTAGTGGGTCCTGTTGTTGGTTTTAAAGGCCTTTTCAGCTCCATTGAAGGGAGTACTTGTGAAAGATTCATCTTTGAAGGCAGTGTTCCTAGTGGTCATCTCTTCAGCCAGGCTTGTGTGGGAGTTGCAAGCTCTGTTTTAGTTATTTATTTATATTTCTAACCTTAGAACTAAGTGGGTTACAAAAGCACATGCATAATAATAAAAACACAAAATAAACACAAAATAAACATTACAAAGCATACTGCCTCAACCAAGTTCCACTGCTGCTAAACACTGTGAGTATATGCAGGCCAAGAATGCCTGTACAAACAAATAAGCCTTCAGTTGCCTTTTAAACTTGGAGAAATCAGCAAGCAGTCTGATACCCTGGCAACAAATTCCACAACAAAAGGCCTGCTTACACAGTGCAGTCTCCTTAGTTTCCACATAATGCATCTTTATTTATTTATTGCTTTTGATGTACTGCATTGGGGCTATATAGGTATCTAAGCGGTTAACAATTTAAAAATAAAGGTGAAGGAAAAAGTGGGTGGAAGGGATGGGGGAAACAAGGGAGGGCAGGAAGTGGGAGAGAGCTTAAGGTGTGGAGGAGTCTAAGGCTCCTATGAAGAGCTCATGTAGTGGCTGAACCAAAGGATTCTTGAATACAGGGTAGAGTAGGTTGGTTGATGTGGCAAATGAGGTCATTCTGCGGTTTGGGACCAAGGAATCTGAAGACAGAGTCACGTGAGCTGGTAAGATGAAGGACAGAAAAAAGTGGAATAGGGTTTTTCCTTGTCATTAAGCAGATGAAGCCATTACGTATGGGTTGTGTCCATCAACCAGCAGGAGGAGATAGAGAGCACTCAACGTTTCACAGTGCCTCATGGCCAGCCAGTTCCACTGCTTCTTCAGTATTCTCTATCTCCCCAAGCAGGGTGGCTGCAGCTTCTTCGAGCTCCATCAAAAATCTGCCTGGGGGTGGCTCCTGGCTTGCCAGTTGTTAGCCGGGGTGTTAGAGGCTATAGCAGCTTCACTTTGAAGGCACATAGGTCAGCCCTTTCCCTTCCTTACCCATGCCCCCGTGGATGTGGACATATTAGCTTGCTTTTCCCTGTCCTTTCACACTCAATGGATGCAGGCACATTGGTTCGCCTTTCCCTGCCTTTCCCACTCATCTGAGCCTCCGGAGTTCTTATTACCTCTGCTTTCCTCACAGCGTTTAAAAAAAAAAAAAGAAATAGAGGTTTTCCTTTGATTCTTCTATGGGACCGGAGCTGTGATACTCGATCCGGTGACGTAAGAGTGTTTTCTAACTCCTCCGGGGTGGGCCCGCGGTCGGGGCGTTTTTGGCGCGAAACCGCCATTTTGAATATTCCCGCCGTTTTCGAATTGAGGCTATTCAGGGAGCGGCTAGCCCCGGACGGGATCTGAGTGCCCAGGACGAGTTTTTCTCCCCTGATTTTGTGTTGTTATTGCATAAAGCATACATGCTGAAAAGAGCTCTCCCTCAAGGGTCGTCTGAGGCCCTAGTCACTGCGGTGACAAAGAGAACTTCCCTCCCTGTGGAAGGAGGAGTTGCCCTGAAGGATATACAAGACCATAGGCTGGAATCAGCACTTAAAACGGTCCTTTGAAATTGCAGGTCTTACTGTTCGGGCGTCTGCATGCAGTTGTTATGCTGCTAGAGCCTGCCTGGCGTGGTTGCAACAGGCAGTGGAACAGCCCGGAGATGGAGCGGAGCCCTTCTCGGATGTGGCTCCGTGGCTGGAGTCGGCCTTGTCCTTTTTGGCTGATGCCCTTTATGATATTGTCAGAGCTTCGGCTAAACAAATGGTAGTAGCAGTGGCGGCTCGCCATCTTATTTGGCTACGACATTGGGCAGCGGACATGGCCTCTAAGCAGAGGTTGGTGAAGTTGCCCTTTCAAGGCCTTCTCCTATTTGGTGAGGAGTTGAAAAAAAATTTGTTAAAGGCCTGGGAGATCCTAAACCCCAGCGCTTGCCCGAAGATAGGCCGAGGCCTTCCTCCAAGGGCCAGGCAGTCCACTCCTCTTATAGACCCCGCTTCCGTGAAGCTAGAAGGTACCGCCCGGGGCGTTCTGCTGGGTTCACTTCTCGTGCCCGTTTTTCAGCAGAGGAACTCCTTTCGCTCGGACAAGCGTTCCGCAGCCACCGGCTCTAGGCCTGGAGTTCAGGGGCGACCCTCTCAATGATGGTGCGCCTGCCCCCTCCTCGCTTCCTGTCATCGGAGGACGTCTTTCCCTCTTTGCCGAGAAGTGGGCCAACATTTCCTCAGATCAGTGGGTCTTGGACCTGATCAGAGATAGTTACAGAATAGAATTCGACGCCCCTGTAAGAGACGTGTTTGTGGAGTCCCGATGTGGTTCTGCCGCCAAACGGGCGGCGGTAGAGGAGACTTTACAAGGTCTGATTCAGATAGGGGCCGTGTCCCCGGTACCTCCCGCTGAACATGGCTGCGGCCGCTACTCCATCTACTTTGTGGTGCCGCGAAAAGGAGGGTCTTTTCGCCCTATTCTGGACTTAAAGGAATTAAACAAGTCCCTGAGAGTGCTGCATTTTCACATGGAAACCCTGCGCTCTGTACCCTGCGGTACAGCCAGGAGAGTTTCTCACGTCTCTGGACATGAAAGAAGCTTACTTGCACATTCCAATTTGGCCCCCGCACCAGAAGTTTCTGAGGTTTGCCTTGATGGGAAAGCATTTCCAGTTCCGGGCCTTGCCTTTTGGCCTTGCCACAGCTCCCCGCACCTTTTCGAAGGTTATGGTGGTAGTAGCTGCCTTTCTAAGGCGAGAGGGTATTCGGGTTCTCCCGTACTTTGACGACTGGCTCATTCGAGCAAACTCTGCTGCAGAGAGTCAGCATGTAACAGCCAGAGTGGTCTCAGTACTTCAATCTCTAGGCTGGGTCGTCAATTTGGCCAAAAGTCACCTGACCCCCTTGCAGTCTCTAGAATATTTGGGGGCCAGGTTCGACACAGCCTCGGGCGGTGCAAGCTTGAGAATCATGTCCGTCTGCTCCTGAGGATGCACTGCCCGCGAGCTTGGGACATTGTCCAGCTGCTTGGATCGATGACTGCCACCATGGAACTGGTGCCCTGGGCGAGAGTGCTCCTGATACCTCTACAGTATGCTCTATTCCAAAGATGGTCTCCAGTATCTCAGGATTACCAATGCAGACTCTTTTGGCTCCCTGCGGCCTGACTCAGCATGGAGTGGTGGCTCTCAGACAGCATGCTGCGGCGAGGAATGCCGCTGGCACTCCCCGGTTGGTGCCTAGTGGTGACAGATGCCAGTCTGAAAGGCTGGGGCGTACATTGCAAGGGGAAGCATGCCCAGGGTCTATGGACACCCGAGGAGTCGGAGTGGTCCATCAACCGCCTGGAGTTGAAAGCGGTGTTTCAGGCGCTTCTGGCCTTTCAAGTGACCCTGGAAGGATTGGCTGTCAGAGTGATGTCGGACAACACGACAGCAGTGGCCTACATAAATCGACAAGGCGGCACTCAGTGCAGAGCTCTAGTCGCGCAGGTCGAACAAATTTGCCACTGGGCCGAGCTGCATCTTCAGTTTCTGTCGGTAGCTCACATTGCAGGTTAGAGCAATGTGCAAGCCGATTATCTAAGCAGGCATCAGATCGATCCAGCGGAGTGAGAACTTGCAGACGAAGTGTTCCTGCAGATATGTGCTAAGTGGGGCAAGCCCGTGATGGATCTAATGGCGACAAGCTCCAGTGCCAAAGTCCTGTGCTTCTTCAGCATACGGAGAGATCCTCGCGCGGCGGGGTTGGATGCCTTGGCTCAACCCTTGCCTCTGGGCCTACTGTATGTGTTCCCTCCGTGGCCCTTGATAATGCGAGTGCTCCTGCGGATTTGGCTGCATCCAGGAGATGTGGTTCTCGTCGCCCTGGATTGGCCCAGGAGGCCTCGGTATGCGGACCTCCGACAGATGCTCGTAGAGGATCCCCTTCAGTTACCTCTGGTTCCCAACCTGTTGTCACAGGGTCCGTTGACTATGGAGGACGCCAGCCGATTTGGTCTTATGGCATGGCGATTGAGAGGGTGCAATTGAGAGGCAGAGGCTATTCCAATAAAGTAATTACCACTCTCCTGCAAGCCCGCAAGCGTTCTACTTCTGTGGCTTATGCCAAACCCAGTTTGAAGTCTGGTGTGCTTCCAGAGAGATCACACCCCTGCGGGCTCCTGTCTCGCCGATTCTGGACTTTTTGCTGGATGGTGTACAAAAAGGCTTGGCCTATAATTCCCTGCGGGTGCAAGTGTGGCAGCATTGGCCTTCCTGCGTGGCAAGGTTGAAGGCGTGTCTTTAGCTGCTCATCCGGATGTGGCACGGTTTCTTAGAGGGGTGCTTCGGCTCCGTCCTCCCGTGCGTGCACCTTCTCCAGCTTGGAACCTGGGGCTAGTACTGAAGGCCCTTCAGGGTGCTCCCTTTGAACCGCTTTGGCGTGCTTCAGAGAAAGATTTGACACTGAAGGCCGTCTTGTTAGTGGCCAGTACTTCGGCGAGACAGGTGTCAGAGCTCCAGGCGCTGTCCTGTAGAGACCCTTTTCTGCAGTTTTCAGAGTCCGGGGTCACGGTTCGGACCGTGCCTTCCTTCTTGCCTAAGGTGGTTTCAGCGTTTCACCTAAACCAACCTATTTTATTGCCCTCCTTTGTCGAGGAGGAGTTTCCAGAATCTTTTGGGCAATTGCACCTGTTGGACGTGCGCAGGACTCTGCTGCAGTATCTGCGAGTTACTAACTCTTTGTTTTGGTATCAGGTCCTCGCAGAGGGTCTCCAGCTTCTAAAGCCACTATTGCCCGCTGACTTAAAGAATCTACCTTTTCAGCTTATTTGCTTGCCGGCCATCGTTCGCTGTGAGGAAAGCTCATGTTATTCCCATTGCGGTTTGCCATACTGCTTTGGAAGCTTCAAATACTGAAGAGATGCAGTGGAGCAAGCTGGTATGAGGCACTGAAAAAGTGTGCTCTCTATCTCCCTCTGCTGGTTGATGGACACAACCCATCTGTAATGGCTGCATCTGCTATGACTAAAGGAAAGAAAATTATCTCGGTAAGAACCTAATTTTCCCTTCTCTCCAATCTTGGACTCCAAGAGAAGCATTGACCTCTTTAAGTTCCAACACTTTCGAATGAAGTTGTTTCACTCAGTTATAGCCTATGCTTCTGTGTGTTGGGAAGTATTTTCAGTTTCAGGTCTTGCTTTTTGGCTTGGCTGTGGCAGCACACACATTTTCCAAGGTAGTGCTAGTGGTAGCACATCTTCAACGCCAGGGAGTTCGGGTTCACTCAGCAGACACCTGTCAGGCCACTGATTGGATCATCCTCCTTCCGGAGTTCCTTGGGTTGTCTCAAGAACCATCTGTGTCTGTCTCAGGTTCTAGAGTTCCTGGGAATTCGCTCCAGTACAGAAGATGGTATTTCTTTCATAGGAGCAGTTGCATAAGTACCAGTTGTGTGAGCTTCTGCAGCCTATGGTCTGGAACTACTTGTAGCTCCTGGGCTTTATGGTGTTGATTCTGGAGGTGGTGTCATAGAAAAGAGCTCATATGCGCCCTGTTACTGCTGTGGGCTTCAGCATCTCAGGACTTACGCTTATGCTTACACCCAGGGCTAGGCTCAGCCTGATTTTGTGGGACAGCCTGGTGAACCTATCGGGGGGGGGGGGGGTGTGTCCCTCTGTATCCTTCTCAGTTGATGCTGATCACCACAGAAGTGAGTCTCCTCAGCTGGGGAGCTCACTGTTTGGGGTGAATAGCGCAGAGCTTCTGGTCTATCAACTGCCTAGTCCCTAGCAGTCCGGTTGATTTTCTTGGAGTTTAGCCGTTTCTGGAAGGAAAAGTGGTCAGAGTGATGTGTTCTACTGCCATCACGTTTGTCATCAACTGGCAGGGCAGAACCTGGTGTCAGGCGGTAGATGTGGAAGTGATGAGTCTCTGCTGCTGGGCGGAAATGCATCTGCAGGCTCTTTCAGCGGTCCATATTGTGGGCAAGGATCTGAGAGAGTGTAAGCTGGAATGGCAGGCCTTTCAGCTCATAGTGGACGCCTGGGGGCCTTGTGAGTCAGTGCAAAGGTGGAGGGCTTCAGGCAGTGGAGGGAACCAGCTTCTCAGGGGATAGATGCTCTTGTTCAGGGGTGCTGCATGTATTTTTTACTTGGCCTCTGGTAGGATCGATGTTGTGCTGGATTGCATGTCATCCTCATTTGGTCTTGCTGGTGGCGCTGGATTGGCCCTACAGACCTTGAGACGTGGATCTCCAGTACCCGCCGGTAGGTGATCTTCTTCTGCCCAGGGGTTGGGGGTTCATTTGGCATAGACCAGTAGACATGGAGGATCAGGATCCCTCTTGGCTTATGTGTCTATTGTAAGGCTGTACCTAGAGTAGCATTTTTCTCCCACTGTGATTCCCTACCTTTCGGTGGTACAGGAACATCTCCACATCCCTGGCTTCTCCGAGGACAAGCAGGCTGCTTGTTCTCACTGATGGGTGACGTCCACGGCAGCCCCTCCAATCAGAATCTTCACTAGCAAAATCCTTTGCTAGCCCTCGCGCGCCGATGCGCACCGCGCATGCGCGGCCGTCTTTCTGCCCGAAACCGGCTCGTGCCGGCCAGTCTTCTTTTGTCCGCGCTCGGTACGGTTGTGTTTACGCCGTTCGCACCCCGAAAGTCGACCTCGCGCGTCTTTTTTGGACTTCGCTAAGAAAAAAAAAAAAAAAAAAAATCCTTTCGGAAGGAGACCTTTTCGGTCTGTTCCCCTTCCTATATTTCTAGTTTTTGCTATGTGAAGTTTTCTTTCGTCGTCGGGGTAGGCCCCTTTGAGGCCTCGGTTCGAAGTTTTTTCTTCCCCTTTTTGTGGTGTCCTCTTCGCCATTATGAGTTTTGATCTCGCCGGCGCGATTTTTCCGCCCATGACATCGAAGTCTCCCAGCGGCTTCAAGAAGTGCACCCAGTGCGCCCGGGTAATCTCGCTCACTGATAGACACGCGTCGTGTCTTCAGTGTCTGGGGGCTGGGCACCGCCCGCAGGCCTGTAGTCTGTGCTCTCTTTTACAAAAGCGGAATCAGGTAGTGAGATTGGCCCAGTGGAACGTTTTGTTCTCGGGCTCTTCGTCGGCATCGGCACCGGGAGTATCGAGTGCATCGACATCGCCAGCGTCCAGACCTTCATCCTCGGCCGCGATTGCATCGAGTGTATTGAGGCATCGACCCTCTGCATTGGGGCTGAGACATCGGAAGGCTGCGTCGGCGTTGGTGGTACCGGGACCTCCTCGTCTGCTGATGTCGTCGGACGGTGGTGCTTCGTCTGGAGTGTAGGTGAGGGCTGTCCATTCACCTGCTGGTGGCGGTGAGCCTTCGGGTGGGTCTCCCCCTACCCTGAGGGCTCCTGCAGTACAGCCCCCCCCGAGACAGACCTTCTTCTGCCTCGGCCCCAAGGAAGCGACGGCTGGATTCTACGTCCTCCTCGTCGGTGCCGGGAAGCTCCGGTGACATGCTTCGTCCCAAGAAGTCGAAGAAGCATTGACACCGGTCCCCTTCCCGCATCGGCACCGAGAGCTCTGGGTCGCCGAGGGAGTCGGCACCCAGCAGGCATCGGCACCGAGAGGACCGCTCACCCTCTGTTCAAGAGGTGTCGATGCGCTCCACTATGGACAGCCTGGAACAGCCTCCACGCCCGGAACAGACTCTGACATCGACACCTGCATCGGCTTCCACGTCTTTCTCCACAGCTGCTCTGCACGAGAGTCTCCGGGCTGTTCTCCCAGAGATCCTGGGAGAGCTGTTGCGCCCTTCCCCTCCGTTACCGGGGGTGCTTGCGCCACCGGTACCGTCGAGTGAGGCGCCGGCTGGCCCCTTGCTCGGGGTGAGGTCTCCGACAGGTACCGACTGCGGTAGCCTCCCAGGAAGGCTCTCCGACGACGTCGGTGGAGGGAGCTTCGCCGGTGCGGGCGAGGGAGTCTACCTCTCGACGCTCCCACCGTGGCCGTGGTTCCACGGAGTCGAGCCGGGCACGGCTTCAGACACAGGTTCGTGAACTTGTCTGATATCGATGGTGAGGCCTCGTGGGAGGAGGAGGAGGACATCAGATATTTCTCTGACGAGGAGTCTGATGGCCTTCCTTCTGATCCCACTCCCTCTCCTGAAAGGCAGCTTTCTCCTCCCGAGAGTCTGTCTTTCGCTTCCTTTGTCCGGGAGATGTCTATGGCCATCCCCTTCCCGGTGGTTGTGGAGGACGTGCCCAGGGCTGAAATGTTTGAGCTCCTGGACTATCCTTCTCCACCTGAGGAAGCGTCCACAGTACCCATGCATCATGTCCTCAAAAAGACATTGCTGGCGAACTGGACCAAGCCATTAAGTAATCCCCACATTCCCAAGAAGATCGAGTCCCAGTACCGGATCCATGGGGACCCAGAGCTGATGCGCACTCAGTTGCCTCACGACTCTGGAGTTATGGATTTGGCCCTAAAGAAGGCTAAGAGTTCTAGGGAGCATGCTTCAGCGCCCCCGGGCAAGGACTCTAGAACCTTAGACTCCTTTGGGAGGAAGGCCTACCATTCCTCTATGCTCGTGGCCAAAATTCAGTCTTACCAGCTCTACACGAGCATACACATGCGGAATAATGTGCGGCAGTTGGCGGGCTTGGTGGATAAGCTCCCCCCTGAGCAAGCCAAGCCTTTTCAGGAGGTGGTCAGGCAGCTGAAGGCGTGCAGAAAATTCCTGGCCAGAGGGGTGTATGACACCTTTGATGTTGCGTCCAGGGCCGCTGCTCAAGGTGTGGTGATGCGCAGACTCTCATGGCTGCGTGCCTCCGACCTAGAGAATAGACTCCAGCAGCGGACTTGCCTTGCCGTGCGGATAACATTTTTGGAGAAAAAGTCGAGCAGGTGGTAGAGCAGCTCCACCAGCGGGATACCGCTTTTGACAAGTTCTCCCGCCGGCAGCCTTCAGCTTCTACTTCTACAGGTAGACGGTTTTTGGGGGGAAGGAGGACTGTTCTCTACTCTTCTGGTAAGCGTAGGTACAATCCTCCTCCTCGACAGCCTGCAGCCCAGGCTAAGCCCCAGCGCGCTCGCTCTCGTCAGCAGCGTGTGCCTCAGCAAGGCCCCTCGGCTCCCCAGCAAAAGCAAGGGACGAGCTTTTGACTGGCTCCAGCAGAGCATAGCCGACACCCAAGTGTCAGTGCCGGGCGACCTGCCAGTCGGAGGGAGGTTGAAAGATTTTCACCAAAGGTGGCCTCTCATAACCTCCGATCAGTGGGTTCTCCAAATAGTCCGGCAAGGATACACCCTCAATTTGGCCTCAAAACCTCCAAATTGTCCACCGGGAGCTCAGTCTTACAGCTTCCAGCACAAGCAGGTACTTGCAGAGGAACTCTCCGCCCTTCTCAACGCCAATGCGGTCGAGCCTGTGCCATCCGGGCAAGAAGGGCTGGGATTCTATTCCAGGTACTTCCTTGTGGAAAAGAAAACAGGGGGGATGCGTCTCATCCTAGACCTAAGGGCCCTGAACAAATATCTGGTCAAAGAAAAGTTCAGGATGCTTTCCCTGGGCACCCTTCTCCCCATGATTCAGGAAAACGATTGGCTATGCTCTCTGGACTTGAAGGACGCCTACACACACATCCCGATACTGCCAGCTCACAGACAGTATCTGCGATTTCAGCTGGGCACATGTCACTTCCAGTACTGTGTGCTACCCTTTGGGCTCGCCTCTGCGCCCAGAGTGTTCACGAAGTGCTTGGCTGTAGTAGCAGCGGCACTTCGCAGACTGGGGGTACACGTGTTCCCATATCTCGACGATTGGCTGGTGAAGAACACATCCGAGGCAGGAGCTCTACAGTCCATGCAGATGACTATTCGCCTCCTGGAGCTACTGGGGTTTGTGATAAATTATCCAAAGTCCCACCTTCTCCCAGTGCAGAAACTCGAATTCATAGGAGCTCTGCTTGATTCTCGGACGGCTCGCGCCCGTCCCTCGTCTCGCGGGTGCGAGCGTCCCAGCAGATCACAGCTCGGCAGATGTTGAGATTGCTGGGCCACATGGCCTCCACAGTTCATGTGACTCCCATGGCCCGCCTTCACATGAGATCTGCCCAATGGACCCTAGCTTCCCAGTGGTTTCAGGCTGCTGGGGATCTAGAAGACGTGATCCACCTGTCCACGAGTTTTCTCAAATCCCTGTATTGGTGGACGATTTGGTCCAATTTGGGACGTCCTTTCCAAATTCCTCAGCCACAAAAAGTGCTGACCACGGATGCGTCTCTCCTGGGGTGGGGAGCTCATGTTGATGGGCTTCACACCCAAGGAAGCTGGTCCCTCCAGGAACGCGATCTGCAGATCAATCTTCTGGAGTTACGAGCGGTCTGGAACGCTCTGAAGGCTTTCAGAGATCGGCTGTCCCACCAAATTATCCAAATTCAGACAGACAACCAGGTTGCCATGTATTACGTCAACAAGCAGGGGGGCACCAGATCTCGCCCCCTGTGTCAGGAAGCCGTCAGCATGTGGCTCTGGGCTCGCCGTCACGGCATGGTGCTCCAAGCCACATATCTGGCAGGCGTAAACAACAGTCTGGCCGACAGTTTGAGCAGGATTATGCAACCTCACGAGTGGTCGCTCAGTTCCCGTGTAGTGCGACAAATCTTCCAGGTGTGGGGCACCCCCTTGGTAGATCTCTTCGCATCTCGAGCCAACCACAAAGTCCCTCAGTTCTGTTCCAGGCTTCAGGCCCACAGCAGACTAGCATCGGATGCCTTCCTCCTGGACTGGGGTGGAGGGTCTGCTGTATGCCTATCCTCCCATACCTCTGGTGGGGAAGACTTTGTTGAAACTCAAGCAAGACCGAGGCACCATGATTCTGATCGCTCCTTTTTGGCCGCGTCCGATCTGGTTCCCTCTTCTTCTGGAGTTGTCCTCCGAAGAACCGTGGAGATTGGAGTGTTTTTCGACCCTCATCACACAGGACAAAGGGACGCTTCTGCATCCCAACCTCCAGTCTCTGGCTCTCACGGCCTGGATGTTGAGAGCGTAGACTTTACCTCTTTGGGTCTGTCAGAGGGTGTCTCCCGCATCTTGCTTACTTCCAGGAAAGATTCCACTAAGAGGAGTTACTTCTTTCTATGGAGGAGGTTTGCCGTCTGGTGTGACATCAATGCCCTAGATCCTCGCTCTTGTCCTACACAGACCCTACTTGAATACCTTCTGCACTTGTCTGAGTCTGGTCTCAAGACCAACTTTGTAAGGGTTCACCTTAGTGCAATCAGTGTGGAAGGTAAGCCGATCTCAGGACAGCCTTTAGTTGTTCGCTTCATGAGAGGTTTGCTTTTGTCAAAGCCCCCTGTCAAACCTCCTACAGTGTCATGGGATCTCAATGTCGTTCTCACCCAGCTGATGAAACTTCCTTTTGAGCCACTGAATTCCTGCCATCTGAAGTACTTGACCTGGAAGGTCATTTTCTTGGTGGCAGTTACTTCAGCTCGTAGAGTCAGTGAGCTTCAGGCCCTGGTAGCCCAGGCCCCTTACACCAAATTTCATCATAACAGAGTAGTCCTCCGCACTCACCCTAAGTTCTTGCCAAAGGTTGTGTCGGAGTTCCATCTGAACCAGTCAATTGTCTTGCCAACATTCTTTCCCCGTCCTCATTCCTGCCCTGCTGAACGTCAGCTGCACACATTGGACTGCAAGAGAGCATTGGCCTTCTATCTGGAGCGGACACAGCCCAACAGACAGTCCGCCCAATTGTTTGTTTCTTTTGATCCCAACAGGAGGGGAGTGGCTGTGGGTAAACGCACCATATCCAATTGGCTAGCAGATTGCATTTCCTTCACTTACGCCCAGGCTGGGCTGGCTCTTGAGGGTCATGTCATGGCTCATAATGTTAGAGCCATGGCAGCGTCGGTAGCTCACTTGAAGTCAGCCACTATTGAAGAGATTTGCAAAGCTGCGACGTGGTCATCTGTCCACACATTCACATCTCATTACTGCCTGCAGCAGGATACCCGACGTGACAGTCTGTTCGGGCAGTCAGTGCTTCAGAATCTGTTCGGGGTTTAGAATCCAACTCCACCCCCCTAGGTCCAGCTTTTGTTCTGTTCCAGGCTGCACTCTCAGTTAGTTGGATAAATTGTTAGGTCAATCTCAGTTATGTCCTCGCCGTTGCGAGGCCCAATTGACCATGGTTGTTGTTTTGAGTGAGCCTGGGGGCTAGGGATACCCCATCAGTGAGAACAAGCAGCCTGCTTGTCCTCGGAGAAAGCGAATGCTACATACCTGTAGAAGGTATTCTCCGAGGACAGCAGGCTGATTGTTCTCACAAACCCGCCCGCCTCCCCTTTGGAGTTGTGTCTTCCCTTCTCTTTGTCTTGCTACATATGAGACTGGCCGGCACGAGCCGGTTTCGGGCAGGGAAGACAGCCGCGCATGCGCATCCGCGCGCTAGGGCTAGCAAAGGATTTTGCTAGTGAAGATTCCGATTGGAGGGGCTGCCGTGGACGTCACCCATCAGTGAGAACAATCAGCCTGCTGTCCTCGGAGAATACCTTCTACAGGTATGTAGCATTCGCTTTAAGTCTGTGTCTGGTGGGTTTTTGAGTCCTGGTTCCGGCAGCAGGCCCTTCCCCCCTGGAGGGCTCAGTTTCCCAACATTTTGGGATTCCTGGAGCAGGGCCTGGAGCAGGATCTTTTCCTGATCTCCCTGAGGTTCCAAGTTGTGGCGCTTTCTACCTTTCAGGGGAAAATGAAGGGCACCTCTCTGGCTTTTTGTACAGGGAGGTGGCTCGTTTCCTGAAGGGAGTGGCACACTTTTGCCCTCCGCTTTCTTTCCTTCCCTTCGTGAGACCTCAGTTTGGTTCTCTTGGTGTTGTGGCATGCACTGTTCAAGCTCTTGCACTCAGCTTCCATCAGGGACCTCACTTTTAAGGTGATATTTCTAGTAGCTATCACCTCTGTACAGAAGTTCTTGGAAATTCAGGCTCTATCGTGCGGAACCAATATATTTCATTTGTGGAGTATTCTGTGTCCTTGTGTCTGGTCCCATCCTTTCTGTTGAATGTGGTGTCTTTCTGTTCCATGTGAAACAGGAGGTGTGGTTTCCCTCCTGGGTGAGAAGGTGGTTCTCTTGTGGACATAGTCTTTACTCCATTCCTTTTGCCAAGCACTACCTGTTGGATGTTCTGGCCATAGTCCATTCGGACTTTGGTAGAGTGGTCATTCAGGGCGACTTGTCTTACTCCACCTGTTAGGTCCATTTTGGTACGTCCCGCTGGTTTAGAACAATGTAAGCTGGCACAACAAAGGAGAAATTTTTACCTGATAATTTTCTTTTCATTAGCCGATTTCATGGTTCTGAAATCCTGCCCTTGGAAGGCCAGTATTTTTTTTCCATCTCTGGCAGATGATAGGTTGTTCAGACTCTTGCTCCTGGTCCCTGGCTGAACAGCAAGGTTGAGCCCAATAGCTACTCCCAGGCTACCTGGACTCATGTCGAGACCTGGTTGAATACGGAGCAATACTCTGCTGCACCCATTGATGCTTTTTAGTATCCTTGGGTGAGGCGTGTACACCCTGTTCGAGTGTTCGGCTCCCCTGCAGCTCATGGGCCAAAAAAATATATATATGTATCCATTTGGTGTCTGCCTGGTTTAGCTTTATTCCTTTTGTTAGGGGAATACAGCTATATGAGTAACCAGAGTTGGGAATAACTAGAGTTTTAGCTGAGCTTGGAGGTCTACCAGCTCATTTGGGACTGCTGGAGGCCACTAGTGTTTGACTTGAAGGCTTACACACTCTAGTGCCAAGATAGAGTGGTGCTTCAGTTGCCTCAGGGAGACAGCCTCACAGGGCATAGATTCCCTGGTTTATTTGTGGCTGGCAGAGGAGCCCCTTGTATGTCTTCCCTCCATGGTCAACTTACACAGAATAGCGTGCCATCCTCATCTTGTCCTTCTGATGGTTCCAGATTGGCCCTGTTGGTCTTGGTGCGCGGATCTAGTGCGCTTACTAGTGGTTGAGCTAGTTCCTCTACCCATAGGTCGTCTTTGTCGGGGGCCAGTGGAATTGGCTAATGGTTGGCTCCTGAAAGGAGGCATTTAGCGAGGCGCAACTTTTCATTCATGGTGATTTCTTCCATGCTTAAGTCTCAGAAATCTTCCATATCCTTGGCTTGTTTGAGTCTGGAAGGTTTTTGAACAACTGTGTGCTGAGCGGCGTCTCTCTCTGTGGAAAACACAGATTCCTTATGAATTGGGTTTTTGCAGCACGGACTGGATAAAAAGTTGGCACTGAATTCCATCAAAGTCCAGGTGGCTTTGCTTCAACTTATTTGTATTTTTGAACTCCCGTATGGTGGACTTGTATTGATTAGAGGAATATTTATGATGAAAATAGATTTTCCTGAATTTTTGTAACCTCTAAATTTCAATTTTTCTTTGAACAAGTTTTTATGCTTGTAAAACTGACATTTATAAATAAAAAAATTAAATAAAAAGTCCAGGTGGCTGCCCTTTCCAGTTTTTGGGGCAAAGTGTAGAGCGTCTCCCTAGCTTCGTAGGGGAGCAGCCTGGTTTTTTGACGGTGGTTGGCCATTTGCCCTTGCATTCCTTCCTGGGACCAGAATTTTGCTTTTTGTGTTCTCTCCGGTGCTCCCTTCAAGCCTTTATGGCTTACTTCAGTTAAGGGCCTTGACCTCAAGGTGGATCACTTCAGCTCACAGGATCTCGGGACCCATTTTAGTGATTAGTGCAGTGAACTTAATCCTGGGAAACTGGGTTCAATTCTCACTGCAGCTCCTTGTGACTCGGGGCAAGTCACTTAACCCTTCATTGCCCCCAGGTACAAATTATTACCTGTGTGTACTGTGTAAACCGCCTTGAATGTAGTTGTAAAGAAACCACAGGTGATATATCAAGTTCCTTTTCCCTTTCCCCTTTTTTTGGAGGTTTTATCTGCACGGTTTCTTCCTTTCTGCCCAAGGTTGTTTCTGTGTTTAGAGTGAACCAGGTCTGTTTGCCCTCCTCTCCGGAAGAGGGTTCTGAACCCTATGCTTGAAAATTACATCAGTTGAGAAGTCCAGAGACTGTTGCTTCATTACTTGGAATAGATAACCTCTTCATTCTGTTTATAGCCCTCATAAGGGCTAGGTCAGTTATCATGCAGTATTTATAGAAATCGTTTGGTGCCTCTGGGATTGAAAGCTCACTCGACGAGGGCTTAGGTGACTTCTTAGGTGGAGGCCCATAAGGTCATTCCAGAGGAGATCTGTATAGTGATGATATGGTTGTCACTTCATTCCTTTGTGAAGCATTACAGGGAGGCTTTGTCTTTTCCCACCCATTAGTTCTGCTTGGGTACATTCCCTATGTTTAGAATGGTGCGGTGCAGCACAGCCTAGACAATGAGTGTAAAATTTATACCTTAACTGATATTCTCCTTTCCTTTAGTCAGCCACACTGTTCTAAAACTCGTCCTTGAAGACTAAAGCTTGGGGTGCTCTGCTCTTCCCCTTCAGTTAAAAAAAAAAAAAAAAAAAAAAATCAGATATGAAAAACAGTGAGCTAATCCTTGGAGTTGCCAGAGTAGTGAGTGCCACTCTGTGGTGTTTATGCTCGCTTGGTTATCATTGCGACTGCAGTGGTTAATGGGACTTGGCGTGCATTATGAAGGGACCTTCTGCTGCTTTGGCAGAGGCATACTGGAGATTTCTACTGAGCAGCAGGTTATATTTGTGAGTTCATTGGAAAAGCCTAGCTTCCTTGCCATCAGCAGCAGATGAATCCATTACGAATGGGTTGTGTCCACCTACCAGCAGGGTGAGATAGAGAACACTGAAAACCATAGTGCCTCTAGGACGGCTAGCTCCATCTGCCTCTGTGTTTCTCTATCTCCCAGCAGGGTTGTACGCAGCTTATTCAGCTCCTTCAAGATTCTGCCTGGGGTGGCTCCTGTGCTTTTGCCAGTTGTAGCAGGGGTGTTGAGGCTAAGTGGAGCCCACTTTAAAGGCACATAGGTTCGCCCTTTCCCTGCCTTACCCTCCTTCCTGTGTGGATGCAGGCATATAGGTTCGCCCTTTCCCTGCCTTTCCCACCCTCTTCTGCCTCCGGAGTGCCTCTGTAGCTGTTTGCCTCCAACTTTCCTCACAGCATTACAAAAAGAAAAAACAAAACCAACAACAAAAAAACCCCGCGCTTTTCAGCGCTGCTATTTCTGAGGCTTTTCCTGACTGTGCAGCGTGACCAGAGCTCATGGACTCAGTCCTTGGCGGTTAGAGCGGTACTCTGCTCCTCTGTGGAGGGCCCGCGGGCAGCGTTCCATTCGGGATGATGTGTGCGAAGCCGCCATTTTGAATTTTATTCTGTCGTTTTTCGGCGATGGCTTCTGAGGGAGTTAAGCGCTGTTTCTGTTGTGAGAAGCGCAGATCAGCAGCGTGGCTCTGTAAAACGTGCTGTTTAGACGGTAGAGCTATGGTAGAGCTATGGTAGAGCCAGTACGAGCATGGCGAGCGATGATTTTTCCCGCTCGATGCAGCGGGCGCCAATTTGGAAGCGCCACATGGCTCGACCCCCGCGGTTGCGGAGGAGTCTGAGAGAAGAGATGCGCCTCGTGCCGAGGCTACCAGAGGAGCTCCGTTCCCCATGGCTCCTAATTCGGAGACGGGAGTTCAGGGTGAGCTTTTCTCCCCCGAGTTTGTGCTTATTTTACATAAAGCCTTCATGCTGAAAAGAGCTCTGCCGCAGGTGTCTGACACTGCGTTGCTACCTATTCTTTCTCCGACGGATGATGGCCCGGGGCTGATGTCAGAAGTGGATGCCCCTGAGCGTTGGATGCATGCTAAGCATAGACGGGTAAATTCCCCGTCAGAGAGTGGCGCATCCCCCTTTCCCCCCGTGGTCGGGCTGTGGGGACTCTGAGGGATCTGGCAGGCCTTCGTGGTCTGAAGAGCCAGAGGAAGGTGCCAGTTTGCCACTGGATTTGGATGATCCCATTGTGGTCCGGATTTTCCACCGCGATGAGCTGCCAGCACTTACCTCTGATGCCTTACAGGCCCTCTCTATTGATGACCCTGTTCAAGGCGAGGCCTCCTCTGGTAATCCGAGGATGGCGAGTACTAAGAAGCCTGCTCGTGCCTTTCCTTTGCATGACTCTATCCAAGAGCTTATTTCTGCTCAATGGGCTGACCCCGAGGCGCCCTTGAAAGTGGCCAGGGCGATGGGGCATCTTTACCCTCTGAGTGAGGAGTACGTGGCCCATTTTGGGATGCCTAAAGTGGATGCCTTAGTCACGGCGGTGACAAAAAAGACCACCCCTCCCAGTAGAGGGAGGGGTCGCCCTGAAGGATATTCAGGACCTGCGGCTGGAATCAGCATTAAAACAGTCCTTTGAGATTTCGGGCCTAGCCTTAAGGGCGTCTATTTGCAGTTCTTATGCTGCTCGAGCCTGCCTCTCTTGGTTACAACAGGCAGTGGAACAGCCCGTGGATGGTGCGGAGTCCCTCGCTGAGGTAGCACCGCGAATGGAGTCGGCCTTGTCATTTTTAGCTGACGCCCTCTATGATCTGGTCAGAGCTTCGCCTAAACAGATATCTGTGGCAGTGTCCGGCCGCCGCCTTCTATGGCTAAAGCATTGGGCGGCTGACATGGCCTCTAAGCAAAGGCTGGTGAAGTTGCCCTTTCGGGGCCTTCTGTTATTTGGAGAGGAGTTGGAGAAGATTGTTAAAGACCTGGGGATGCTAAACCCCAGCGGTTACCTGAGGATAGGCCGTGGCCTTCTTCCAAGGGTCAAGTGGTGCCCTCCTCCTCCAGACCTTGCTTCCATGAAGCTAAAAGGTATTGCCTGGGGCGCTCTGCTGGGTTTTCTCAACGTGCCAGCTTTCAGCAGAGGAACTCCTTTCGCTTGGACAAACGCTCCGCAGCGGCAGGCTCAAGGCCAGGATTTCGGGGCCGCCTTCCACAATGATGGGACGCCGGTCCACTCCTTTGCAGCTGTAGGAGGACACCTTTCCCTCTTTCTCAAGGAGTGGACCAAGACTACCTCAGATCAGTGGGTACTGGACCTGATCAGAGAAGGTTACTGATTGGAATTCGGTGCCCCGGTGAAAGACGTGTTTGTGGAGTCCCGATGCGGCACTGCCGTCAAACGGGCAGTGGTAGAGGAGACCTTACAAGTCTTGTTGCACCTTGGAGCGGTGATCCCCGTGCCTCCCGCCGAACACGGCTGCGGTCGTTACTCCATTTATTTTGTGGTGCTGCGAAAAGGATAGTCTTTTCGGCCCATTCTCGACTTAAAGAAAGTCAACGAGTCACTAAGAGTGCGGCATTTTCACATGGAAACCCTGCTCCGTCATTGCGGCGGTACAGCCAGGAGAATTCCTCACGTCTCTGGACCTAAAAGAAGCTTACTTGCACATTCCTATATGGCCCCCGCACCAACAGTTCCTCCGGTTTGCTGTGTTGGGAAAACATTTCCAGTTTCGGGCCTTGCCTTTTGGCCTTGCCACAGCTCCCCGAACCTTTTCCAAGATAATGGTAGTAGTAGCTGCTTTTCTCAGGCGAGAGGGTATCCAGGTTCACCCGTACCTCGACGACTGGCTGATCAGAGCGGACTCGGCAGAAGAGAGTCGTCATGTAACAGCCAGAGTGGTCTCAGTACTGCAGTCTCTGGGCTGGGTCGTCAATATACCCAAAAGTCACCTGACCCCCTCTCAATCTCTAGAATATTTGGGGGTCTGGTTCGACACGGCCTCGGGGTTTGTCTTTCTACCCGACCAAAGGTGGTGCAAGCTTCAGAATCCAGGTCCGTCTGCTCTTGACGATGCCTCGCCCTTGAGCTTGGGACTTTGTCCAGCTGTTGGGGTCGATGACGGCCACCTTGGAAGTGGTACCATGGGCGAGAGCGCACATGAGACCTCTGCAGATTGCCCTGCTTCAACGATGGTCCATGTCCCAGGATTATCAATACAGACTCACGTGGTTCCCTGCGGCCCGATTCAGTATGTAGTGGTGGCTCTTAGACAGCATGCTGCGGCGAGGAATGCCGCTAGTGCTTCCTGATTGGTTCCTGGCGGTAGTGAATGCCAGCCTGAAGGGCTGGGGAGCTCATTGCCAGGGAAGCTATGCCCAGGGTCTTTGGACACCCGAGGAAACAGGGTGGTCCATCAATTGCTTGGAACTGAGAGCGATATTTCAGGCTCTTCTGGCCTTTCACAAGACTCTGGAAGGACTGGCTGTCAGAGGTCTGTCCTACAACACGACAGCAGTGGCCTACATAAACCGACAAGGCGGCACTCAGTGCCGGGCACAAGCCGTAGAGGCTGCTCAGATATGCCACTGGGCCGAGCTACATCTGCAGCTTCTGTCAGCAGCTCACATACCAGGTCAGAGCAACGTGCAAGCTGATTTTCTAAGCAGGTCTCTAATGACCCTGCGGAGTGGGAACTGGCAGACGAAGTGTTCCTTCAGATCTGTGCCAAATCGGGAACGCCCGTAGCAGATCTTAAGCACAAATGCCACTGTCCTGTCCTTTTTCAGCAGACAGAGAGATCCTCGCTCGGCGGGGTTGGATGCCTTGGCTCAAACCTGGCCCCTGGGCCTTCTGTATGTGTTCCCTTTTTGTCCTTTAATAGGGCGACTCCTCCTACGAATTCGGCTGCATCAAGGAGTGGTGATCCTCATTGCCCCGGATTGGCCCAGGCGGCCGTGGTATGTGCACCTCCGGCGGATGCTCGTGGAGGCTCCCTTTCCCTTGCCTCTGGTACCGAACTTGTTGACGCAGTGCCCGGTGACCATGGAGGATCCATGCTGCTTTGGTCTTACAGCATGGCTATTGAAAGGTACAATTGAGGGACAAGGGCTATTCTAACAGGGTCATCTCCACTCTTTTGCAGGCCCGCAAGCGTTCCACTTCCGTTGCCTATGCTCGGATCTGGCACCAGTTTGAGGCTTGGTGTGTTTTTAAAGCGATCACGGGTATGCGGGCTTCTGTCTCGCCGTTTCTTGACTTTTTGCAGGATGGTATACAAAAAGGCTTGGCCTACAATTCCCTGCGTGTTCAAGTGGCAGCCTTGGCATGTTTTCGGGGGAAGGTCGCTGGCCCCTCCCTGGCTGCGCACCCAGACATTGCACGGTTTCTTAGCGGGGTGCTGCGGCTCCGTCCTCCTGTGCGGGCTCCTTGTCCGGCTTGGAACCTGGGGCTAGTATTAAAGGCTCTTCAGTGTTCGCCATTCGAGCCGCTGAGGCGAGCATCGGAGAAGGATGTGACTCTAAAGACAGTCTTTTTGGTGACCATTACTTCGGCGAGACGGGTGTCTGAGCTCCAGGCGCTGTCCTGTCGAGACCCATTTCTGCAGTTCTCAGAGTCTAGAGTAACGGTACGTACAGTGCCTTCCTTCCTGCCTAAGGTGGTTTCAGCGTTTCACCTAAACCAGCCTATTTATCTGCCCTCATTTACTAGGGAGGAGTTTCCGGAATCCTTTGGGCAGTTGCTCCTTCTGGATGTGCGCAGGGCTCTGTTGCAGTATCTGCAAATGTCTAATGCTTTCAATACCTCTGATCACCTTTTTGTATTGTTGTCAGGTCCTCGCAGAGGGACTGTAGCGTCTATAGCCACTATAGCTCTCGTTGGCTTAAGGAAGCTATTTTTTCTGCATATCTGCTATCTGGCCGGCCTCCGCCTGACGCCTTTAAGGCACATTCCACAAGAGCGATTTCTTTCTCTTGGGCTGAGACTGGAGCACTCTCTCTTCAAGAGATATGTAGTGCAGCTACTTGGGCTTCTAAGCTCTCTTTTGCCTGTCATTACAGGCTGGATGTGGCTGCCAGGAGGGACGTGCTTTTTGGAGAACAAGTGCTTGCGTGTGGTGTGGCTTGTTCCCGCCCTATCTAGGGATTGCTTTGATACATCCCATTCGTAATGGATTCATCTGCTGCTGATGACAAGGAAGGGAAAATTAGGTTCTTACCTTGGTAATTTTCTTTCCTTTAGTCACAGCAGATGAATCCATGATCCCTCCCTGATTGACTCTGTTTTGTGTTCAGTTTTTCCTGCAGACATGTTTGTTCCCTCATTGGGAGAAGTTGGAAAACAGTCTTAAGGATTTCTGTTTACTGTTCTGTTATAGGAGGTTGAGTTTGTCCCTCCTTTGTGTTATTGCTCCTGTTCTGGGGTGTTCGTTCGGTGTGAGGAAAGTTAATGTTATGCTACTTTGCGGTTTAACACTGCTTTGGAAGCTTCAAAATACTGAGAGGCAGATGGAGCTAGCCGTCCTAGAGGCACTATGGTTTTCAGTGTTCTCTGTCTCCCCCTGCTGGTAGGTGGACACAACCCATTCATAATGGATTCATCTGCTGTGACTAAAGGAAAGAAAATGACCAAGGTAAGAACCTAATTTTCCCTTTTTCTCCACGTTCATCTGCTGGTAGGATGAGACAACACCCTCATGTTTAAAATGGTGCAGCTGACTAAAGGAATAGAAATTATAGACATAAATTTCACCTTAAATGCAGGTATATCTGTGGTGTCTCACATTTTGCCGCTGGGTCAAATGCACTTGTCTATGTTTGCACAGTTAAGTAAGCTGCCTATTTTTATGTATTTTTGAAGTTTTTAAATATTTATAAAGTTTTTATTTACACTGAATTCTTCATTCTTGCCTTTTAATCAATTATACCTTTGTAGTAGAAAGAGTGCAGTGTTATAGACAAAAATAAGTTTGGCTGGTGTTTTGTTGACCGTTATAGTTTATAAATCAATATTTCTTAAGTGTACAAATCATTGTTATTCCCCCCTCAGGATCTCTTTGACTCGAGGCAGAAGTTTAAAAAATATATATTATAAAATCTTATAGTTAAAGTTTTACTTGTATACTACTTACTGTCTTCTCTTTCTCCCTATGGTATGTACATGTGCAGAGCCAATAAAGGAAACCAAAAGGAAAAGAAATCCTTTAATAGTGGCATCTGTACAGAAATATATAATGTTTTTAATGGGGAATGAAAAAGCCTCAGAATTTAGAGCACAAATGACAGGCTTTTGTGCTTAATATTCAATCATTGGCTTAAAAAAATATCTCCTTAGAAATAGAATAAGCCCTTAAATAGTACAGTAATATCAAAACTTAATTGAAAAAAAAAGGTTATTTATCTGAAGAATTACAACCCACTCCAATGTTGACCAGTGAGTGCGTCAGGGAAAATTGTGTGAACTGTTTTAATTTTCATTTCTCATACATACTCATACACACACACATGTATGCATATGTATCTGTACCTATTTGTCTATCTAAATATACTCGTGTCTGTGTGTGTATGTATATGTGTAGATACGTACACACACAAAAACATGAATGTATGTATTTCTATGTTTGACAATATAGAATGGATATGCTATTTTATAAAAATCACCCCTGATGAAGAGTTAAATCTTTTTTTTCTTTATTTTTAAGGTGGTTATTGGGAATCTGTACTTTTAAAGTCAAGAATCCATATGCACCGACCTGTTAAAGGACTCACCTGACTTTTTAGGTATGTTGAACAATTTTAGATTGGAAAATATATACTGTTATATTGTTAAATTATAATCTGGTGATTTTTTTTTGTTTTTTTTTGTAGATTTATGAACAATAGTTTGTAAATATTTTATTTTTTATTTTTGTTACATTTGTAACCCGCGCTTTCCCACTCATGGCAGGCTCAATGCGGCTTACATTAACATTTAACATTAATATTAAATTGGTGCTTTTATTGTGAGTCTATTTTACTTTAATCCAGATTCAGATGTTGCACTGAAGTTTTTGATTAGGATTTCTTTCGTTTGGTTTCTAGTTTATGTTTGCATTTGCTGTTTCAGATTGTTCAACAAGGGTTGGAGCGAATCTATTTCCTGTGAGCTTTACGAGTTCCTACCGCATTTGCGGTTGCAGGGTTTACTTACATTTTCTGAAGACAGGAGAATAACTCTTTAGGGTCATTCCATGTCAAGTGGTCCCTGCGCAACCATCACGGATTTAGATGAAATTTTTTGTAAACATTCATACATGTCGCCAATGAACATTGGTAAAGTTTTACGTTCGCCGATGCAGTACTTGCTGAGATATGGTAATCTGTTTTACCCCATACTGCAGCCTTCTATGGTATGACTCCGAGATTTTGGCAACTTTGAGACACAGTATCTCCGACAATATTTTGTTGAGAGAAACAAAACTTGGCCATCTTGTACAATTTTTTGCACTCTATTAAACAAAATAATAAAAAAAATCTTCATGAGCGATTTCCATGAAGAAAACTTGGAGCAAACTTGGTCTGAAAAATTTGCGGCATGAGAAAATTGTAAAGTTTGGCTTTTTATATCTCTGGAATTAAAGGTGTGATAAACGTGAAACTTTGCAGACAACAACTTATCAACACAAGGTTTTCGAATATAAAATTTCATTCTCCTAATATTTTCCATTAGTTCACAAGTTGAGTGTAAAGTTGATGATTTTTGCAAAAACGCCAAAAATAGGGTATTTTTAGCCCACTTTTACAAAAAAAGACCTTCTGGAAACTCTTTTAAATCATTTTCATTAGAAAGAGCATGTTTCAAACCCCTTAAAAAAGTAGGGTTGGGATAGAGGGGGGTAATTTAGTTAAAGCAAACACATTTTGATGACGATTTTTCATTACAGCGACACTGCTATATTAGATAGGAAGCATGCATGTATATATTACTTACAGTGTTGGATCTATGTAACTGGAAAAGTCATTAATAAAAACGATTAAAGTCCAAGTAAGGGAGGGGGGAAGTAGATTAGGATAGGGTAAAAGCAAGCAATGTACAAGAGTGACTATTTGAATTCAATATTTTAATTAGAAGTTCATTTAACAACAAAGATATAAACACTATGTTCATAATAACAAAGGTTTGAGGGGAGGGGGGAGAAAATGGGAGGGAACTTAGCAGAAGTTGAGGAATTATGCATATAAGCATGTTGTTTAAACAATCAAATATCGAAATGTGTTTCAATGTGTAACATACTGAATCATTAATAAAAACCGTTGAAACATTAAAAAAAAAAAAAGGTAGGGTTGGGTTTTCATCGCTTGCATATAAGGCCCTAGAAATAGGGACAAAGTTGAGGACGCTGCTATCGCAACATCACATGCATTCTATTATTTTTGTTTTATACAGACACTAGTAAAAGAGGCCTGTTTCAGAGCAAATGAAACGGGCGCCAGCAAGGTTTTCGTCGCCAACACCCCCCCTCCCTGACCAACCCCTTCGTTGTTCTGCCATTGCTCTGCTCCCAACGTCATGACGTTTGACGCGAGGGCGGGGCCCGGAGTGATTTCCCACCCCCGCCTCCCTGCCTCCCTCCCTGCCAACCCCTTCGTTGTTCTGCCATTGCTCTACCCTCGAGGGCGGGGCCCGGAGTGATTTTGGTGGCTTCACCACCACGAACCTTCGAACCTTTTTGAAGGAAGTCAGGGCTTGGCTTCACTGACATCAGTGTCCTCAGAACGTTGAGGGTGCGTTTTATTATAGTAGATTATTGGTACCTAAATTGCGTTGGTTCATGGTGACATTGTCACTACCAGTTCAGGGTGGCGATCGAGGCCACGTTGCAATACCTATTAGCCAATGTGGCTGTGATTCCGGTCCTCCGTCTCGAGCTGCGTATGGGGCGGTACTGTATTGTGGTGCCCAGAAAAGAGTGCTCTTTCTAGCCCGTTTTCGACCGTAGGTGAACCAGTTCCTAAAGGTTTGACATTTCTGCATGGAAATACTGTGGTCAGTCATAGCGGCGTTGCAGCTGAAGGAGTTTTTGATGGCTCTGGACATCAAGGATGCTTACTTATAGAACCCAGTTTGGCTGCCGCATCAGTGGTTTGTTGTGCTGGGGCGCCACTTTCAGTTTCAGGCACTGCCTTTTGGCCTTGCCACCACACCTTGCACCTTTTCTAAAGTCTTGGTGGTGGTCCCTATCTCAACAACTGGTTAATCAGGGCATTGTCTGATCAGGATAGTCGCCTGTCCACCGAATGGGTGGTGGCAGTCCTACAGTCCCTGAGTTGGGTGATCAACTTCTACAAAAGTCACCTGATTCCATCCCAGACTTTGGATTATATGGGAGTTCGATTTGACACGGCACAGGGCTGGGTTTTTTTGCCGGAAGACAGGAGAACCAAACTTTGGACCCAAGTGTGCAGTCTGTTGCACTTGCCGAGCCCATGAGCTTGGGACTGTGTCCAAGTATTGGGGTCGATGGCGGCCACACTCGAGGTTGTGCCATGGGCGAGGGCACACGTGTACTCTGTAACACTCGCTATTGCGCAGGTGGTTGCCAGCGTTGCAGGAGTATCTTTGGCAACTGCTGTGGTTACTCCAGGCACAACTCAGCATGAACCGGTGGCTTTGCGCCTCCCACTTGCAGCGGGGAATGCCTTTAGCCTATGCGCAGTGGGTGGTTATGGTTATGGATGCCATCCTGATGTACTGGGGAGCTCATTGCCTTTATTGCTATGCTCAGGGGTGCTGGATGGCGGTGGAGTGGCTCATCAGTCATCTGGAATTGAGAGCTGTGGTGAAGGCTTTGTGGGCCTTTCAGAATTTGCTGCAGGGTGCTGTGGTACGAGTCCTGTCGGACAACACAACGGCAATAGGATACATCCACCGTCAAGATGGATTGTAAGCTCTTTGAGCAGGGACTGTCTTTCTTCTATGTTTTTTTATTTTTTTATTTATAAGATTTATCAATTTCTTACAAGCATATTACTTGTTACAGAAAAACAGCATAATACAAACGTTAAAGAAATAGGTAATAAGAAAAATTATAAATGCTTCCTTAGACCTCAAATTGAGGGGGGTGTTACAGTTTAGTGGAGTTTTATACAGGCATATTAACATAAATATTAAATGCGGTTTATGTGTATAATTCGTCACAATATCATTTAACTAGTTCTAGATTAAGCTGTTTCATGTCCAGAAAGGATTTTAGCTGTTCTGAGTCATAGAATACATACTTTATCCCACTAAACCTGACCAGGCATTTGCAAGGATAAACTAACAAAAGAGAACCACCCAATTTAAGAACATCCTGTTTTAATGCCAAAAATAATTTTCTACGTTCCTGCGTCACTTTAGTAACATCTGGAAATATCCATACTTTTGTTCCATAAAAAGAAACCTTTGAGAATTTAAAGTATAGTTTCAATATTGCATTGAGATCTTGTTCAAATACCAACGAAACCAAAAGAGTAGCTCTTTGCGGAACTATTTCGATGGATTGTTCTAGAATTTCAGACAGATTGTTAAAGTCTATAACATCCAAACCTTTCTTTCTTTTCTTCTTTTCCACTTAATCTTGTTGGAAGATAGTAAATCTTATTTATAGGAGGAATAAGTTCTTGAGGCATTTTCAAATTTTCTTGCAGGTATTTTTTAAATAACTCAATAGGTGTTTTATCAGGAATTTTAGGAAAATTCAATACTCGAAGGTTCAATCTTTTATTAAAGATCTCAATCTGTTCAATTTTTCTATGCATTGTCAGATTATCTTTTATCACCGTCACTTTAAATTCTTGCAATTGACCCATATCTTTTTTTTAATCTTTCAATTGTGTGGGCAGGTCTTCTTTAACCGTTCCTAAGTTTTTTACCATGTCCTCAATTCTCAAAGATAAAGTATTTACCTTGTCTGAGGCATTTTGAAGCGTGGAATCCATCTTGCTCAGCTTCAGCCAGATCCTCTCTAGATTAACGTCCGGGGTTGTTTTGGGTCCTTTAAACCCAAGGACCTCTCTCTCCTGGCTACTTTTCTGTGGCATGGGTCCTCCGTCTGCTGGCTCCTTATTCCCCTTATCGGGTTCTCGGATACCTGCACCCCTCACCGCTTCTGTAGCCGGGCACGGAGGGCCTCTAGAATCGGGGGGGGGGGGGGGGTAAAAGATGTCTCCAAGCCCATCAGGGGCTCCGCTCCACCGGATGCCCCTGCAGCAGGCAACCCCCGTCCCTTCATTCTGCGACGGGCGGGTCAGGAAGCACTCCATGCTACCCTGGAGTGGAGAAGAGGAAGCTGCGGGCGACGGTGGAAGCCTCACGGCTCCTTTTCGTTTTGTGTGCGGCATCAGGAAAGAAGAAAAAATGCTTCACTCTCGAGCAGCGGGGAACGATCTCACCGAACACGCTCACACTTCTGCCATCTTGGTAACGCCCCCCTTCTATGTTTGTGCAGCACTGCGTACGCCTTGTAGCGCTATAGAAATGCTAAATAGTAGTAGTAGTAGTAAGATGGAACACAGAGTCTGTCTCTGGCCTCTGAGTCACGTCAAATCTTGGAGTGGGTGGAAACCTATGTGCTGTGTCTGTTGGTGCATATTGCGGACTTTCTCAGTCATGTCTTTGGTCCAGTGGAATGGAAGTTATCGGACCAGGCATTATTTCTCCAGATTTGTCAGAAGTGGGTAACTCTGGAGGTCGACCTTATGGTGACATGGGAGAATGCCAAAGTGGTCTGGTTCTTCAGTAGAAGATCAGGTCCGTAGGCCTGGATGCCCTATGGCAGCTGTGGCCAGAGTCGACGCTGCTGTACTTCTTCCCTCCGTTTCCCTTAATGGGATGGATGCTGCACAAAATTGGGCGGCACTGGGATCGGGTCTTGCTAGTAGGTCTGGATTGGCCACAGTACCCCTGGTGTGCGGATTTAGGTTATCTGCTAATGGAGCCTCCGTTTTGACTACCAGTGTTGCTGGATCTTATGCATTAGGGTCCGGTGTTGATGGATGATCCCTCCCACTTACTGCCTGGCTCTTGAGCAGTCGAAGTTGAGAAAGAAGGGCTATTTGGGTGCGGTGATTGCTACTTTGCTTCAGACTCGGAAACGGTCCACGACAACAGTTTATGCTCTGGTGCGGCAGACCTTTGTGGCATAGTGTGTTCTGCGTGCATGGCCGCCTTTGTTGGCTTCTGTTTTCCAGATTTTGGCCTTTCTGCAGGAGGGGCTGCAGAAAGGGTTGGCCTATAATTCCTTCCAGGTTGAGGTGGCCCCTCTCGCCTGCTGTTTGTGGTACTTATTGAATTACTTTATTGATCCATAAGTAATTTTACAATTACATTTTTAGGGGTCTTTTAGAAAGCTGCCTTTGTGTTCCCTTATGTAGGTCTTTCCCATGCGTTAAGGCTGTTTTTACTGTGACTGTAAAAACTCTGACTTTCTTTTTATTTCATTAACTGCCCTGTTTTGCTGTTGCCATTTGTGTGTGGTCTTTTTTTGTAAATTACCGTGGGAGCATTTACCACCACATATTTTGCAGGTAAGGGCTCCTGTGTTACCCATGCGCTAACCAGTTGGGAATGTCCACTATCTGTTCTCGACGTGCCGCCTCAAATCCACCCCCCCCCCCAATATATGTAGCACGAGGTTAGTTCCTGCACATCCCAAAACAATTCAGAATGCATTAGCACATCCCACGTTAAGCTTTCCTTTGCTGCGTTAGCACCTCTTACTAAATGAACTCCTTATTTTTTTATTTGTGTAACTTTAACTATAATGCACTGGCGTCCCTCTAGATTGGCCGAGAAAGACCTTAGGATACTGGAACACTGGGCATCCAAATGGCAGATGAAATTTAATGTGGACAAATGCAAAGTGATGCACATTGGGAAGAATAATCCGAATCATAGTTTTCCTTGTCATCAAGCAGATGAAGCCATTACGTATGGGTTGTGTCCATCAATCAGCAGGGGGAGCTAGAGAGCACTCAAATTTCACAGTGCCACATGGTCAGCTAGCTCCACTGCCTCTTCAGTATTCTCTATCTCCCCAAGCAGGGTGGTTGCAGCTTGATCAAGCTCCTTAAAAAATCTGCCTGGGGGTGGCTCCTGGCTTGCCAGTTGTTAGCCGGGGTGTTAGAGGCTATAGCAGCTTCACTTTAAAGGCACATAGGTTAGCCCTTTCCCTGCCTTACCCATCCCCCCAGTGGATATGAGCACATTAGTTTCACTTTTCCCTGCTCTTTCTAACTCTATACTTGGTAGATGCAGGCACATTGGTTCACCTTTCCCTGCCTTTCCCACTGTTCTGTACCTCCAGTGTTGATTTGATTGCCTCTTTTACTGTTTTCTCTACTTTCCTCACAGCGTTAAAAAAAAAAAAAAAGCAAGAGGTTTTCTTCAGTTTCTACAGCGTGACCGGAGCTTGTATACTCGGTCCAGTAAGGTAAGAGTGTTTTCTGACTCCTCCGGGGAGGGCCTGCGATTGGGACGTTTTTGGCGCGAAGCCACCATTTTGAATTTTCCGCCGTTTTTCGGCGATGGCTGCAGAGATTAAGCGCTGTTCCAAGTGTGGCAAGCGCAGATCAGTTGCGGGACTCTGTAAAACGTGCTGTTCAGGCGTAAGAGCCGGCCTGAGCATGGCGAGCGATTATTCTTCCCGCTCGGTGGAGCTGGCAGCAGGCGCCATTTTGAAAGCATCACATGGCGCGACCCCCGCTGAGGCGGAGGGTCTGGAGACTGGAGGGGGCCCTCGAATTGAGGCTGGCCAAAGAGCTACTAGCCCCGGACTGGAACTGGGTGCCCAGGGCGAGTTTTTCATAATGCATATATGCTTAAATGAGCTCAGCCACAGGGGTTTTCTACGGCCTCCCTTACTGCCCCTCCGGTGGATGCAGGCCTGGGATTGCCCTCTGAGGCATTTTTCCCTGATAGCTGGCCGCAAGAGAAGCGCAGAAGTGTAAATTCCCCTTCAGAGAGTGGCGCACCCCCCTTTCCCCCCCGTGGTCGGGATGTGGTGACTCTGAGGGGTCTGACAGGCCCTCGTGGCCAGAGGAACCAGAGGAAGGTGCAGAAGGGCCACTGGATCCAGATGATCCGTCCGCAGTGAGGATTTTCTACTGCGAGGAGCTGCCAGCGCTTATTTCAGATTGTCTTACAGGTCCTCTCTATTGAAGATCCTGGGAGTGGCGTGGCCTCCTCTGGAAATCCGAGGATGGCAAGTACCAAAAAGCCTGCTCGAGCCTTTCCTTTGCATGACTCGATCCAAGAGCTTATTTCAGCTCAATGGGCTGACCCCGAAGGACCTTTGAAAGTTTCCAGGGCTATGGGGCAATTATACCCTTGAGTGAGGAGCATTTGGCTCGCTTTGCAATGCCTAAGGTGGATGCACTAGTCATAGCTGTGACAAAGAGAACTACCCTCCCGGTTGAAGGAGGTGTTGCCCTGAAGGACATGCAAGACCGTAGACTGGAATCAGCACTTAAACGGTCCTTTGAAATTGCTGGTCTTACTATTCGGGCGTCTGCATGCAGTTGTTATGCTGCTGGAGCCTGCCTGGCATGGTTGCAACAGGCAGTGGAACAGCCCTGTGATGGAGCGGAGCCCTTGTCTGAAGTGGCTCCGCGAATGGAGTCGGCCTTGTCCTTTTTGGCTGACACCCTTTATGATATTGTCAGAGCTTCGGCTAAACAGATGGCCGTAGCAGTGGTGGCTCGCCGTCTTCTGTGGCTACGGCATTGGGCGGCGGACATGGCCTCCAAGCAAAGGTTGGTGAAGTTGCCCTTTAAGGCCTTCTGTTGGGTGAGGAGTTGGAGAAAATTGTGAAGGGCCTGGGAGATGCTAAACCCCAGCGCTTACCTGAGGATAGGCCGCGGCCTCCCTCCAAGGGTCAGGCGGTTCACTCCTCTTATAGACCTCGCTTCCGTGAAGCTAGAAGGTACCGCCGGGGAATTCAGCTGGGTCCACTTCTCGTGGCCGGTTTTCAGCAGAGGAACTCCTTTTGCTAGGACAAATGTTCCGCAGCAGCAGGCTCAAGACCTGGAGTTCAAGGGCGACCCTCTCAATGAGGGTGCGCCAGCCCCCTCCTCGATTCCTGTTATAGGAGTACGTGTTTCCCTCTTTCTCAAGGAGTGGGCCAAGATTACCTCAGATCAGTGGGTCTTGGACCTGATCAGAGAAGGATACCGAATAGAATTCGATGCCCTGATAAGAGACGTGTTTGTGGAGTCCTGATGTGGTTATGCTGCCAAACGGGCGGCGGTAGAGGAGACCTTACAAGGCTTGATTCACATTGGGGCGGTTTCCCCCGGTGCCTCCCGCCAATTTTGGCTGAGGCCGCTACTCCATTTACTTTGTGGTGCCGTGAAAAGGTGGGTCTTTTCGACCTATTCTGGACTTAAAAGAATTAAGTCCCTAAGAGTGCGGCATTTTCACATGGAAACCCTGTGCTCCGTCAGTGCGGCGGTACAGCCAGGAGAGTTTCTCACGTCTCTGGACCTGAAAGAAGCTTTCTTGCACATTCCAATTTGGCCCCCGCACCAGAAGTTTCTGCGGTTTGCGGTGATGGGAAAACATTTCCAGTTTTGGGCCTTGCCTTTTGGCCTCGCCACAGCTCCCCGAACCTTTTCCAAGGTAATGGTGGTAGTAGCTGCTTTTCTCAGGCGAGAAGGTATCAGGGTTCACCCGTACCTAGAAGACTGGCTCATCAGAGCGGACTCCGCAACAGAGAGCCATCAAGCTACAGCCAGAGTGGTCTCAGTATTGCAATCTCTGGGCTGGTTCGTCAATGTAGCCAAAAGTCACCTGACCCCCTCGCAATCTCTAGAATATTTGAGGGCACGGTTCGACACAGACTCAGGATATGTATTCCTACCTGAGCAAAGGCGGTGCAAGCTTCAGAATCAAGTCCGTCTGCTCCTGAGGATGCCCCGCCCGGGATCTTGGGACATTGTTCAGCTGTTGGGATCGATGACGGCCACCTTGGATTTGGTGCCCTGGCGAGAGCGCACCTGAGACCTCTGCAGCATTCCCTGCTTCAAGGATGGTCTCCAGTATCTCAGGATTATCAATGCAGACTCTCTTGGCTCCCTGCGGCCCGACTCAACATGGAGTGGTGGCTCTCAGACAGCATGCTGCGGCGAGGAATGCCGCTGGCGCTCCCCGATTGGTGCCTAGTGGTGACAGATGCCAGCCTGAAGGGCTGGGGCGCACCCTGCAAGGGGAAGCATGCTCAGGGTCTTTGGACACCCGACGAGTCGGAGTGGTCCATTAATCGCCTAGAGTTGAAAGCGGTGTTTCAGGCGCTTCTGGCCTTTCAAGTGACCCTGGAAGGATTGGCTGTCAGAGTGATGTTGGACAACACGACAACAGTGGCCTACATAAACCGACAAGGCGGCACTCAGTGCAGAGCGCTGGCCGCGCAGGCCGAACAGATTTGCCATTGGGCCGAGCTGCATCTTCAGTTTCTGTCGGCAGCTCACATTGCAGGTCAGAGCAACGTGCAAGCCGATTATCTAAGCAGGCATCAAATCGATCCAGCAGAATGGGAACTGGCAGACAAAGTATTCCTGCATATATGTGCCAAATGGGGCAAGCCCGTAATGGATCTTATGGCGACAAGCTCCAATGGCAAAATCCCGTGCTTTTCAGCAGACGGAGAGATCCTTGCGCGGCCGGGTTGGATGCCTTGGCGCATCCCTGGCCTCTGGGCCTCTGGTATGTGTTCCTTCCGTGGCCCTTGATAGGGCGTGTGCTCATGCGGATTCGGCTTCACCCAGGAGAAGTGTTTCTCATCACCCCGGATTGGCCTAAGGAGCCTTGGTTTGCGGACCTCTGACAGATGCTAGTGGAGGCTCCCCTTCCTTTACCTCTGGTACCGAACCTGTTGTCGCAGGGCCATGGAGGACGCCTGCCGTTTTGGTCTTACGGCATGGCTATTGAGAGGGCACAATTGAGAGGCAAAGGCTATTCCAATAATGTTATTTCCACTCTCCTGCAGGCCCGCAAGCGGTCCACTTCCGTGGCTTATGCCAGGATCTGGCGCCAGTTTGTGGCTTGGTGTGTTTCAAAAGCGATCACACCCCTGTGGGCTCCTGCCTCGCCGATTCTGGACTTTTTGCAGGATGGTGTACAAAAAGGCTTGGCCTATAATTCCCTGCGGTTGCAAGTGGCAGCATTGGCCTCCCTTCATGGTAAGGTTGCAGGCATGTCTTTAGCTGCTTATCCAGATGTGGCACGGTTTCTTAGAGGGGTGCTTCAGCTCTGTCCTCCCGTGCGGGCACCTTGTCCAGCTTGGAACCTAGGGCTAGTTTTGAAGGCTCTGCAGGGTTCTCCTTTTGAGCCGCTACGGCGAGCTTCAGAGAAAGATTTGACACTACAGGCCGTTTTTCTGGTGGCCATTACTTCGGTGAGACGGGTGTCGCAACTCCAGGCACTGTCCTGTTGAGACCCATTTCTGCAATTTTCAGAGTCCGGGGTCATGGTTCGGACTGTGCCTTCCTTCATGCCTAAGGTGGTTTTAGCGTTTCACCTAAACCAGCCTATTTTTCTACCCTCTTTTGTTAAGGAGGAGTTTCCAGAATCTTTTGGGCAGTTGCACCTTTTGGATGTGCGCAGGACTCTGTTGCAGTATCTGTGAGTTACTAATTCTTTCAGGACCTCTGATCATTTGTTTGTTTTAATATCAGGTTCTCGCAGAGGGTCTCCAGCATCTAAAGCCACTATTGCCCGCTTGCTCAAAGAAGCTATCTTTTCAGCTTATCTGCTTGCCGGCTGGCCTCCGCCTGTAGTCTTTAAGGCACATTCTACAAGAGCGATTTCTTCCTCTTGGGTTGAAACTGGAGCACTCTCTCTTCATGAGATATGCAGTGCAGCAACATGGACTTCGAAGCTCTCATTTGCCCGACATTACAGGCTGTATGTGGCTGCTAGGAGGGATGCGCGTTTTGGAGCACAAGTGCTAGCGCGTGGTGTGACTTGTTCCCACCCTATATAGGGATGGCTTTGATACATCCCATACGTAATGGCTTCATCTGCTTGATGACAAGGAAGGGAAAATTAGGTTCTTACCTTGGTAATTTTCTTTCCTTTAGTCATAGCAGATGAAGCCATGAGCCCTCCCTGTATGATTGTCTGTATGATGTGAATCTGTTTCTGGTTCTGTTCTTGTTTCCTGAAGTTCTAATCCTTCCTTGGGAGAAAGTTGGAAAACAGTCTTCAGGATTCTTGTTCACTTATAGGAGGATGAGTTCATTCCCTCCAGTTCATGTGTAGGAGGTTGAGTTCATTCCCTTCAGGAGGATGTGTGTATTCCCTCCATAAATGCAAAGAGGAGGACGAGTTTATTCCCTCCCGGAGGATGTGTTCAATTCCTCCTTTTGAGTTCATGCCTTTGTTATGGGGCCATCGTTCGCTGTGAGGAAAGTTCATGTTATTCCCATTGCGGTTTGTTATACTCTTTGGAAGCTTCAAATACTGAAGCGACAGTGGAGCTAGCTGACCATGTGGCACTATGAAATTTAAGTGCTCTCTATCTACCCCTGCTGGTTGATGGATACAACCCATACGTAATGGCTTCATCTGCTATGACTAAAGGAAAGAAAATGACCAAGGTAAGGACCTAATTTTCCCATTGATGCTAGGTTCACCTTGAGGGTAAGCACCCAAGAAAGATCTAAGTGGTGGTATAGACTGTACGCTGAAATCTTCTGCCCAGTGTTGAGTTTTTAGGTGTGTGTGATTTATGTATTTTATGTGTGTATATTCTGTGCCTTGCCCTGGGTAAGGACAGGTTATAAATAATCTAATCTAAATGACTGATGGGTTGTGGATGCCTACCTGCAGGTGGAGACTGAGAATTTTGACTCTTTGTGAGAGCCAATAAGAGCCCTGCTCAGCACAAGCTAGAAACATTTTTCTCAGTCTCCAGTAGGTGGTGAGCTCTTCAGTCTCAATCTCTTTCTTTTTTATTTCTGGTGGCATTTAAAAAGGTTATCTTACCTCTTTTTGTTCTACAATTTCTATGCAACCACAGAGCCTGTGACCCATGGGGGTTCTCTGTTTGTCTCGGGGGTGTCACACTTGGGTGCCTGAGTCCTTCTTCCCCTCTGTTGCTGGTTTGCACGTTCTCTTTAAATTCATTCAGTGCATGGTGCCGGTCTAGCCTTGATCCCTTTGAGGGAAGAGTGTCTAGAGCATTCAGGGGAGACAGCCTCATTAAACTCGTTAGTGTACTTAGAAGAAAAAAAGTCAGAATGAACAAGCAATGCAGTACTATTAATTTCTTTCTCCACTGGGGTTTTTCTATCCCCCGTGTGGCTGTCAGTTGTCTTTTCTTTATTCAGTAGGGGAGTTTCTGCTCTGTGTGAGTCATGGTGGAGAAGTTGCGATGCAGCTCTGTGTGTCAGTGAAGAAGGCAGACGGTGGCAGAAATTTGTAAAATTTGTACTGCAGTAGAGGAGCCAAGTGTTGCGACGACAGTGGTGTCTCAAACACCATCTGGATCTCAACCGGCGACTCTGTTTCGGCTGGAACTGATTCCATTGTAGACCAGCAGTCGTCTGTAGGTGAACAGTCCTCATGGTTCCAGCTTCCACAGTCAGAAACTTCTGCTTTGCAAGACAACAGACATGGATCATCCCGGATGAAGTTTTCCTCCAGAATTTGTTAGCTATGTATTTGGCATATCTTTTCAAACAATCTCAGCCTTCTTCAAGAACTTATCCAGGTTCCTCTGGGAAGGTTGCTACTTCTGCAAAGAGGCCTAGAGTCTCCTATGATTTGGGAAAAAAAAAAGACAGTTCTATGCAATTCCTGGATGAAGTGCCCTTTTTTTTTGGGGGGGGGGGGGGGGGGATGATGGTGAGGAGAATCTGGGAAATGAAAATACTTCAGATGGTGCTATAGGAGGTTGTCCAACTCAGGATGAGCTTCCTCCTGGAGAGGATTCTTCTATAATAAGTTTTCCACACAGAATATTTGAAGGAGCTCATTCCTTAATGTCTCTCTGGACCAACCCAAAATGTCTGGTTGGTTGTGCACGTCTTCCAGCACGTGGAGACTGAGAACATTGATTCTTGAGTGAGCCAGTAAGAGCTCTGCTCAGCCCCTGAAAACTTCTGTATTCTCAGCTTCCAGCAGGTGGAAGATGTAGTGAGCCCTTTGTCTCAGACTTTACTTTTTTTCTATATTACTTAGTTTAAAGAAATAAAGGGATATAGTACCGATTGGCAGGTTTCTCTCCATCTGTGTGCACTAGGTTTTGGTTTCTGCGGGAGTTCTGTGGTGCTTCCGGGGTGCAAACTTGGCTGGCTGAGGTCCTTGCGCAGTAAAAAAAACAAACAAATCAGGAGTGTCTTTTTTTTTTATTTTTTTATTTTTTTTTAGCATACTAAAAATAATACTAAAAAAAAAACGACCAACATAGCTCCTGTCTTCGTTTGTAGTGGCTGTCACCTCACAGAGTCTCGGGCTTGGGTTTGTTTCTCTGTCATGGCAGAGAAGTTGTGGAGGTGTGCCGGTGGCAAGGAGGCATATTTTCAATGCACTTAGCCTTCCAAAGTTCCATAGGTTTCTTTGGAACTTTGGAAGGCTAAGTGCTTTGAAAATATGCCTCCTTGCCACCGGCACACCTCCACAACTTCTCTGCCTCTGGTGTCTGTAAATTTTGTACCGTTTCCAAGTCTGTGTGTCTGTTTGCAGCAGCTGATGCAAGTTTTCGGGGGGGGGGGGGGGGGGGGGGTGCTGGGGCAGTGGTTACTTCAGTGGAAAATCCGGTTTTGTAGTCAGATGTGGTCAGTCAAGCGGGTTCAGTTTTTGCATGAATCTCCACCATGTTGCAAATGCAGGCCGTGGCGACATTCCCCTTTGGTAGCGTTGGGGCCTACTGAGCTGCATGAAGGAGTTCCTGAAGATGGATTCTCTCCGGAGGTTTTTGTTGGCAATGTATAAAGCCTTTTTGTTGAAGCAGACCTCTCTCCTGCCTGACGTGGCATGGCTCCAGGCACCTCCAAGGCTTCCCCCTCAGGCTTCAAAAGGCTCATTAGTTTCTGGAATGAACAGGATGTGACTCTGGAGTTGGACTCGGAATCCTTTGGTGGGTGGAGGGGGGGGAGGGAAATCTGGATGAGTTCGGTGTATGGGAGTTTGGGGGAGAAACTGACTGCTTTCCTTCTCCGGATGAGTTGCCTCCTGGGGAGGACCCTTCAGTGGTGAAGGTCTTTAAGGAGGACTTGCAAGAACTTATTGTGTTAGTGTTGTCCACTTACACTTTTAATTGTGAGGTGGAGCACGAGGTGGATCCCTTGGTTAGGGGGATACATAGATCTGGCAGATCCTTTCCCATGTATCAGGACATGAGGAACATCATCCAAGCGCATAGGGACGTTCTGGGTGCTCCTTTCCATTTGATTCGGTCCACGATTAGACTTTATCCAGAAGTAGAATAGGAAAAGGAGTTTCTTAAACCTCTCATGGTAGACACAGTGGTTTCTATGGTGACCAAGATTACTACGTGCTGGTAGATGACGGCACAGCAGATAGAGACTCAGGATCGCCGTATGGAGAGACACTTGTTTTGATGTTTTGGCTTTTGCAGTGCAGGTGGCCATTTGTGGTGCTTTGATGGCTCGGGCATGCTTCCGGTGGTCTGAGAGAGTGTTGGACAGGGACTCGGATGATTTTTCCCTAGTGGATTGAGAGGTGGCTAAAATTGAAATGGGTTCAGCTTTTTTGTCCGATGCTCTTTATGATTTGCTCCGGGCATCTGCTAAGTCTGTGGTGGTAGGTGTGGCAGCTCCTAGGTCCCTATGGCTTCAGGGCTGGACTGTGGACGTGTCTTCTAAGTCCATGCTGAGAAAATTTTCCTTTCAGAGATCCTTGAGGATGAGTTGGATAAGCTAGTAAAGAGTTTAGGAGAGTCTAAGGTGCCTTGGCTTCTGGAGGATAAGACAAAAGCTTTAGGCCACTGATTTACTGCTGGTAGAGGTCGAGGGCGTGATTCCAGGCATTATCGGGTAGGCAGAGGCGCTGACTTTTATAGGTCTCGTTTCTTCCAGTGTACTCTGCCCTTTCATGGAATCAGGCATAGAGGCAGGGATGGGGGTTTCACCTCCGAGGCTCAGAGCTGAGTGACAGAATGAAGGTGTTGGGGCCCATCCTCTAATTCTGGTAGGTGCATGGTTGAGAGATTTTTTTTTTTTTTTTTTGAGATAAGCCCAAATTACTTTGGATTAGTGTATTCTTGGATAATTTACAACGGGTACACTCTCAGGTTTGCTCATTCTACTACTACTACTACTTATCATTTCTAAAGCGCTACTAGACGTATGCAGTGCTGTACATGCTTTTTTAGAGTCTTCCTGTTGCTTGTGGGCAAAGGCAAGGGCGATCAGGGATACCCTGGACAGGCTAATCTCTCTGAGGGCGGTTTGCCCATTTCCTAATCTCGAGCTGGGAACCGGCAAATACTCAAATCTATTTTGTAGTTCTGGATCGCAAGCGGATCAATCACGCTCTTCGGGTCTCTTTGTTGTCATGAAAATGCTGCGTTAGGTCATCATGACTGTGTGCTATGGATAGTTTTTCATGACGCTAGGTTTTACGGAGTCCTATCTACACATTCCCATTTGATAGATACACCAGTGTTTCCTTTGCTTTGCTGTTTTGGGGCACCATTTTCAGTTTTGTCTGATGCCGTTTGGTCTTGCGATGGCTCTGTGGGTGGTACCAAAATTATGGTGGTAGTGGTGGCTGCCCTTTGCAAGCAGGGAATTTTGGTTCATCAGTGCTTGGATGACTTGTTGATTCAAGCAAAGTTGTTTCAGGAGAGCTGTCAAGTGGCTGCTCAGCTAGTTCAGTTCTCGGAGTCTTTAGGTTGGGTGATCAATCTGCGCAAGATCCATTTTTGGTTCCGACACAGTTGTGATATCTGGTGGTCACCTTCGCCACTCTTTGAGGCGGAGTTTTTCATCCATTGCTGCGCCTCCTCAAGCTCCTGAGTCAAGTTTGGGAGCTGCTCTGTCGGCTGGTCCAGTGTACCTGGGACTGTCTTCAGATTTTGGAATCCACGGTGGTAGCTATGGAGGAGGTCCAGTGGGCGAGGGCTCACATGATGCGTCTCCAGCGGTCTCTCCTAATCAGACTCCTTGGTCTGTAGTTGGACTCCTTGGGGGCAAATTGCTGTTGCGAGGGCTGCTGTGTTGAGATTTCAGGTGGTGGTAGTGGATGGCAAAATTGGCAAAAGGGGTGCTGTTGGTCCCTCCTTGGTGGACGGATGCCAGTCTCAGGGGTTGGAGATTTCACTGTATTGCAGGAGGTGATTTACTTCAGACTGTTGGAGGCTAGAGCAATTCACCTGGTGTGGAAGTTTGTCTCCTCGAGGGTAGAGCAGTGTGTGTGTTGTCAGACAGTGCAACAACAGTGGTGTATGTCGATAACCAGGATGGAGTGAAGAGTCTCAGGGTGGCAGAGGGAGACAGCTCTTCTCATGTATTGAGCAGAATGTCACATCAAAGATCTGCCAGCCTCCTATTTAGCGTGTATTCCAAATGTTTAGGCAGATTTCCTCAGGTGTCAGGCCTTGAATCCTGGGGAGCGGTCTCTCAGTTCTGAGACGTTTGTGGCCATATATTATCAGTGGCGCTGGCCAATGATGGACCTGTTGGCAACTCAATGGAATGCCATGAGACCTTGTTTCTTCAGTCGCAGAAAAGACCATGACTTTTGAGGGCTTGGATGCTTTGCTTTGGCCGTGGCCTACAGGGCTCCTGTACATGATCTAACAGAGGCCATGGAGGAAACGAGTCATTCAGTGAATAGAAGGGCATGGAGGTCTGGTAATCCTGGTAGCTCCAGATTGGACGAGGCATCCGTGGTATGTATATGTGAGGCGTCTAGTAGTATGATTGCCACATCAGCTTCCCAAGTTGGTCAGTCTTCTATCTCATGGTCCGATTGCTATGCTGAATCTGGCTCGATTTTTGTCTTATGGGCTGGCTCTTGATAGGGCTTGTTTGAGGAAGTGCAGATATTCGGCGAAGGTGACTGTTACAATGTTGTGTTCCTGCCGCTGCTCTACTTGTTTGGTGTATATTCGGACCTGGAGGCTTTTTGAGGCCTGGTGTTAACGACCATGAGGTTGTTCCATTGCATGCTTTAATGCCAAAGATTCTTGATTTTTTTGCAGGATGGTTTCGAGAAGGGATTGGCCTTAGTTTCTCTTAATGTTCAGGTTTCGGCGCTGACCTTTTTTGGGTCCACGTTAAGGGCAAGTTCCTGGCTAGTCATCCGGGTGTGGTTTGGTTTCTGAGAGAGGTGTAGGTTGTCTTGTGTCCACCTAGGCGTGCTTCTTTTCCTTCTTGGAATCTTAATCTGGTCCTTCGGCTCTCGCTCGTCCTCCTTTTGAGCTGTTTGCTTCTATTTCTTTCAAAGACCTTACTGTGAAGTCAGTCGCCATTTTCTCAGTGAGATGGGTGTCTGAATTGTAGGCTTTTTCTTGCAGGGCACCCTTTTTGAGCTCTTTGAGGATTGGGTTGTGTTGACAGGTTCCTTCTTTTCTTCCAAAGGTCTTGACACCTTTTCATGTTAATCAGTCTCTACTCCTTCCATCTCTTGGTTCGCCCAAGGGATCGGAGGAGCAGCGTTCTTTGTGTAAGTTGGTTGGTCGGTGTTGGAGTATGTGTGGCGGACAGAGGAGTTTGCTGATCGGACCATCTTTTCGTTTTGCTAGGTGGTGGTTATAAAGCTATGGCAGCATCAAAGGCTACTATTGCCAGGTGGATTAAGGAGGCGATTGGTTTGGCATATATTATGAAAAGCAGGTCTGTTCTGGATGGTGTAAAGTCTCATTCTGCCAGGGGGCAGGCTGCGTTGGTGTCTCCGGTGGATATTTGTTAAGTGGTCACTTTGTCTTTCTTGTATTTGTATGACGTGAGTGAATGTTCAGGCACATCAGGATGTAGTTTTTGGTCAGCACGTTCTTTCTGTGGGGCTTTTTGGGTCCCTCCATTGATTTACTGCTCTAGTACTTCCCACCAGTCATTCTGGACTGGTCTGGAAGGACTAAAGGAAAGTAAATCAGGTAGTACCTAATTTTTCCTTTGTCTGCTATCTTCCACTTTAAAATTTGAAGAGGAGCCAGCGGCAGCTGAGGGATGTAAACTAGACCCCATAGTGAAAGGTATTAGAAAGCCTGGTAAGATTTTTCCTGTGCATCAGGGACATTATTCAAGCCCATTGGAATGTTCAGATGCTTCATTTAGACTGCTAGGTCTGTGATCTGACTTCATCCTGTGCTGGACCAAGATAGGACATTGTTTAAGCTGCCGGTCATTGATGCTGTAGTCTCTGCTGTTAGATGGTGGTAGATGGAGGTACAGCTCTATGAGATCCTCAAGGCCCCCCGTGTAGAGTCTCTCTTAGAAAACAGCTTTGATGTTTCCACTCTAGTGGTTCAGGCAGCTATATGCAGTTCTTTGATAGTCTGAGTATGTTTTTGGTGGTGTTTTCAGTGGTCTGAACATGTTTTAGTTAGCTCAGAGGGTATTTAAAAATGGGTTGAACAACTTCCTAAATGAAAACTCCATAGACCATTATTAAAATGGACTTTGGAGAAAATCCACTGCTTATTTCTGGGATAAGCAGCATAAAATGTTTTGTAATTTTGGGATCTTACCATGTATTTGTGACCTGGATTGGCCACTGTTGGAAACAGGATGCTGGACTTGATGGACCTTTGGTCTGTCCCAGTATGGCAATACTTATGTACTTATGACTTAGCATTAATAGACAGAGAGGTGAAAAGATTGAGATGGTTTGTGTTTTCTTGTTAGACAGTCTGTATGATTTACTTAGGGCTTCTTCGAAGTCTCAGGTGTTGCTGTTTTCTTTGGCTTCATGGGTAGTTGACAGATGTGGCTTGTAAATTCAAGCTTAGTAAATTTCCCTTTCGAGGAGCCTTCTTTTTTTTTAGAAGAGCTGGACAAGTTAGTTAAGATTCTCAGTGATACTAAGGTACCTCATCTTCTGGAGAATCATCCTAGGTCTGCGGGTAGAGAAATTCTTTCTGGTAGAGGCTGTGGCTGCAACATTTTGCAATTTAAAGCAGGAAGAGGTGCTTACTTGAAGTTACATTTCTTCCAGCAGTCTCAGTCCTTTCATGGTGCCAGATGTGGAGGAAGGATGGTGGTTTCTCCTTTCAGTCCCAGTGAAGGACTTCGGGGCCCATCCTCTGATTCCTGTAGGTGCTCTGTTAAGAGTTTTATTGGAGGTGGGCCCAGATTACCCAAAAACAGTGGATACTCAAAATAATTTGCGATGGGTATTCCTTAGAATTTGCACAAATTCTGCCAGGTGCCTTCCTTGTTCTTCGGTGTGCAAGGGCAGTCAGGGAGACTTTGGAAAGGCTTCTCAGTCTACAAAGTGGTCTGCCAGTGCTTCCTTCTGAGATAGGAACAGTTTTCTATTCCATCTATTTTGTCGTACCAAAGAAAGAAGGTTCTGTTTGATCTTGGATCTCAAAGGATTGAATCAAGCTCTCAAAGTCCCAGTTTTCAAATGGAAACTCTTCGTTCAAATATTGTAGCAGCTCGTTAAGGAGAATTTTTAACTGCCCTGGACTTGATGGAGGCATATCTACACATTCCCATCTGTCCGATTCACCAGAGATTACTTTGCTTCACAGTTGTGGGCAAGCATTATCAGTTTTGAGCTCTGCTTTTTGGACTAACCATGGCTCCTTATACTTTTACCAAAGTTATTGTAGCTGTGGCTGTCTGAAAGGAAGAGATCTTAGTACATCCATAGGTAGATGATTGTTGATCAGGGCAAAGACATATCAGGAGAGTTCTCAAGTTACAGCTCCAGTTGTCCATTTTCTGTAATCCCTAGGTTGGGTTATAAACCCTCGTCAAGAGCTGCTTACAGCCGTCGTGTCTCTCGACAATCTGGGGGTGTCTTTCGATGCTCTTCAAGGGCGTGTATTTCTACCTCAGTCCAGGATTCTCAAGATTCAGGGCCAGATTTGCCATCTCCTTCAGAAAGCAGTTCAATGTGCAAGCGATTATGTACAGGTCTTGTGATCCATGGCAGCGTCTATAGAAGTGACTCCTTGTGCCATATCGCATATGAAGCCTCTTCAACGGTCTCTTCTCTCCCATTGCCACGTTGATACTCGCTATATCTTTTTTTGAGATACGGCAACCAGAACTGAATGCAGTACTCAAGGTGAGGTCACACCATGGAGCAGTATAGAGGCATTATTGTATTCTTGGTCTTTTTTACCATCCCTTTCCTAATAATCCCTAGCATCTGGTTTGCGTTTTTGGCCTCCACCGTACACTGGGCAGAAGATTTCAGCATATTGTCTACAACAACACCTAGATCTTTTTCTTGGTTGCTGACCCCCAAGTGAACCCTAGCATCAGGTAACTATGATTTGGTTTATTCTTCCCAATGTGCATCACTTAGCATTTGTCCATATTAAATTTCATATGCCATTTGAATGACCAGTCTTCCAGTTTCCTAAGGTTTTCCTGCAATATTTCACAGTCCGCACGTGTTTTAACAAAATAGTTTTGCATCATCTGTAAATTTAATCACCTCACTTGTCATTCCGATTTCCAGATCATTTATAAATGTTAAATTTCACCTGTTCTAGTACAGACCCCTGCAGCACTCCACTATTCACCCTTCTTCATTGAGGGAAATGGCAATTTAAACTCTAATCTCTGCTTTCTGTGCAATAACCAATTCCCAGTCCAGAACAGAACGTTGCCTCCTATCCCATAACTCTTTAATTTTCTGAGGAGTCTCTCATGAGGAACTTTGTCAAAAGTTTTCTAAAAATCTAGATCTACTACAATAGCCAGCTCACTTTTATCTACAAGTTTCATGTCTTCAAAAGAAATGAATCAAATTGATGAAACGTGACTTCTCTTGGTTGAAACCATGTTGACTCTACCATTAAACCATAATGATATATGTGTTCTTAAATTTTATTCTTTATAATAGTTTCCACAATTTTACCTGACATTACTGGTCTGTAATTTCCCGGATCACCCCTGGAACCCATTATAAAAATTGGTGTCACATTGACCATTCTCCAATCTTCAGGTACTAAGGATGATTTTAACGATATGTTACAGATTATTTACAGGAGATCAGTGATTTCACGTTTGAACTCTTTCAGTACCTGTGGGTACAAGCCATCCAGTCCAGGTGACTTACTGCTCTTTAATTTGTCGATTTGGCTCAATATGTCTTCCAGGTTCACCGAGATTTGTCAGTTCCTCTACATCATCACTCTTAAACTGTTTATGGTACAGGTAGATGTCTTAAATCTTTAAAGACCGAAGCAAAGAATTCATTCAGTTTCTATGTTTTGGCCTTGTCCTCCCTGAGTTCTCTTTTGCTCCCTAATGATCTAACTGTCCCACGGATTCGCTCTCAATCTTTCTGCTTCTGATGTACCTGGAAAGTTGTTGCTGTAAGTTTTTGCCTCTCCTGCAAGTTTCTCTTAATATTCTCTTATAGCCTTCTTTATCAATGCTTTGCATCTGGCTTGTCCGTGCTTATGTTGCTTCTTATTTTCTCATTTGAGTCCTGTTTCCATTTTTTGAAGGACATTCTTTTAGTTTTAATTCTACTACTACTACTACTACTTAACATTTCTAGAGCGTTACTAGGGTTACGCAGCGCTGTACAATTTAACAAAGAGAGACAGTCCCTGCTCAAAGAGCTTACAATCTAATAGACAAGTGAACGGTTGGTCCGATAGGGGCAGTCAAATTGGGGCAGTCTGGATTCACTGAACGGTAAGGGTTAGGTGCCGAACGCAGCATTGAAGAGGTGGGCTTTAATCAAAGACTTGAAGACGGGCAGGGAGGGGGCTGCTGCTGGCTGCTGTTTTTCTTTTCTTTCCACCATTGTAAATACGTGGAATGCATATGGTCTGGGCTTCCAAGATGGTATTTTTAAACAACATCCATGCCTGATTTAATGTTCTAAACTTTGCATCTGATCCTTTTAGCTTCTTTTTAACTGTTTTCCTCATTTTATCATAGTCACCCTTTCTAAAATTAATTGCTGCTACAGTAGATTTCCTTTGTGGCTTCATTCCAGATAGTAGCTCAGTCTTGATCATGTTATGATCACTGTTTCCCAGGGGACCCAACATAGTTATCTCTCGTACTATGCCCTATACTCCACCAATGACTAGATTTAAAATGGTTTCCTCTCTTGTCAGTTCCTGTTCCAAGAAGCAGTCATTTATTTCATCTAGGAATTTTATCTTCCTGTCGTTCCCTGATGTAACATTTATCCAGTCAATATTAGGATAATTGAAATCACTCATTCCATAGCTTGTAGGTTATGTCCCTTTGCCAGTAGGTGGAGATAGAGATCTTCTGAGGTTCACTGTATGTGGTCAGATGCAGCCACCTAAACCTCAGTATTCTCCCTATCTAGCAGGTGCAGGGTCATAAGTCTGCAGCTATGGGTTGCTAGCCTCCTGACCCATTCCCCTGGGCCGAGTTAAGCTTCCTTTTGGGGTTGAGAGCATCCATCTGTGGTGAGCAGGGTACACCTGGTGGTTCCATGGTGCAGGTCCTACCTCTGGATCCTCCCCTGCCCTTCTCCTCCAAGTGTTGCCTGATGTGTCTGCAGTTCTCCCTTTTATGCAGTCTGTAACCCCCCCCCCCCCCCCCCCACACAGCAACACTCAAAGTAAGCAGTGCCGGTAAGGTTGCATCTTCTTTGGTACTTCAGCTCTTTCGTTGCATGGGGTGTGCGGCTGGAAGTCAGCACCTGGGAGGGGATCAGTGGGTGCTAATGGCAAAGCCTTCGGAATCTGCGAAGCGCTGCTCCCGGTGTGGGAGCTAGAGAGCAGCATTGGGTTCCTGTCCTGTATGCGCACGTATTTCCATTAAAGCCATGTGGCCGTTGGATGGCAGAAGATGCCCGGAGTCGTGTTATCAAACAGAGGAGTCGGAGCCAAAATTGGAGGTCTCCTCCGGCCTTGCTTCTTTGTTCCGTTATTGCAGACATCCAATATGTAGTGTTGGATCCAGTGTTGGCGGGCGCCACTACCCTCATTTCTTTGCGCCCATCAGCGGGTGCCATTGTTTCGCTCTCCCACATGCTGGAGCAGTGGTGGACGCGCCGACTGCAGGGCCGTCCTCACAGCTGATTTTGTTGGGACCCACCAGCCTTCCTGACATGCACCTTTCGGCGGGAGACATTTTTAACCCTACACCAAGTGCGGCTGCACTGTTGGGCGACCCGCTAGCAGATCCTGGTAAGGGGACTGCTCCAGGTGCGGACATGCCCGATCCCTCATCACAGGAAGTGGTTGACAGGGGCTTTGGAAGGGAAGATACACCCTTTTCCCCCTGAGTTTGTTCTGCTGATGCACAAAGCATTCCTCCTCAAGCATCTGGTAGGGTCTCAGGCTATTACTCCTCCTGAATAATCTCAGGGAGTCTTGGCTATTTGGCCATTCACGTTCTCGAAAAGGCTGCATATGGAGGTCCTGTGGGACCTGGCGGATGCTTCTGTTTCTTCGGAGGTAGATAACTGCCAGCTGTCTTGCAGATCCCGGCTGACCAGGTCGGACTTGATAGAGGAAGGGGTATTACCGCTGGATGGGGGTGACGACCTGACAGCTGCTTGGCTCTTTCAGAAGGAGGAGCTCTCGACTGTCATTGTTAGGGCCCTTGAAGTTTTGGACATCTCCGCTCCGGACGTTGTGGCCTCGGCAGCCTTGTCTATTGTGACCTCAGCAGCCCCGTCTATTATGTCTGATAGAAAGAGGCCCCCCAAGAATGCTTCATATTCATGAGGCGATGAAAGTACTCATTGTGGTCTAATGGGACATGCCATAGGATGGGTTGCGGTTGGTAAGGGCTATGTCACGCCTCTGTCCGCTCCCGACGGAGGAGCTGGAGTCTTTATGCCTCCCCATGGTGGACTTGTTGATTACGTAGGTCACGAAAAAGACCACTTTTACCAGTGGAGGGCAGCACGACCCTGAAGGATTCCCAGGACAGAAAGTTGGAAACTTCCCATTAAACGTCCTTTGATGTGGTGGTGGTATGCTTGCAGGCATCTGTCTGCGGGTCATATTCGGCTAGGACATGTCTCTCATGGGAGTAGAAGGCGGCTTTGGCAGAGGAGCTGTGTAGCTCCTTGCCTTGCGTATTTGGCAGATCTCTTCTACAACCTTCTTCGAGCCTTGGCTATGGAGATCTCTTTAGCGGTGATGGCTCATTGCTGGCTGTGGCTGCGGCATTGGGCGGCTGATAATGGCTTCCAAATCTCGGCTGGCGCATTTATCGCTCAGAAGTAAACTTCTTTTTGGGGATGTGGAGAAAACTTTGAAGGGCTTGGGTGACACCAAATGGAGGTGTTTGCCTGAAGAAATGCCAAAGTCCGGCTTCCGCTTGGGGTCCTCCTGTCTTTTGGAGACAAGATGTTATTGGCCAGGGCGGTCTGGCTCCTTTAACAAGCCTTGTTTCCAGCAGAAATAATGCCATTTCAAGGGGAGCGCCGCTCGGGCGTCACTTCCTCTCGGATGGCAGCCAGTGCTCATGCCCAATTATTGGGCCCTGGTCCACCCCCCGCTGTTGATAGGGTGGCTGCTGTCCCAAGTTTTGGGGGAGTGAACCAGGGTTACTTCAGACAAATGGGGTCTTGGAGGTTATCCGAGACAGTTACAAACTGGAATTCTTTCTACTGCTTGCGGAGTTTTTTTGGGAGTCACCTTGTAAAGCCCAGACCAAAGTGGCAGCAGTCAATTAGGCTTTCACTACTTTGATCAGCCTCGTTATGGTGTCGCCTTTTCTGGCTGAGGAGCGTGGTCGAGGTTGCTTCATCTCTCTGAGCCTAATGTGCTCCTAGTGGTTTCCTGCTTATTTTCAGTTATTCTGGCATGCTCTAACCCAGGCCTCTGGTTTTGGGAGGCCTTTTTGGTTGGGCAATCTTCAGGGCGCTAGGAGTGCTTGTTCTTCAACTATTGCTGATGGAGTTTCATGGGTCTCTGTGCCCCTTGATAGGGCGGGTTGTCCCTATTCTGCCATGAGTGAGCCTACATGGGTCCAGGAGGTGATCCAGGAGGGATACTCCCTGGAGATCATCCATTTCACACCTGATGCCTTCATGGCTTGCCCACATAGCTCAGAGCACATCTGGAGCTGGGGGCTGGGAAGCCAGTGCCTCATGAAGAACACGGTCTGGGACTTTATTCCATTAATTTTTTGGTCCTGAAGAAAGGTGGCTCCTTCTGCCCCATCCTGGCCTTGAAGCGGGTAAGTGCTGGTCTGCAGGTGCAACTGCATGGAAATCTTTAGGTCTGTGATCGCCTTGGTTTGGCTGGGTGAATTCTTGATGCCCCTGGACCTCATGGAGTCCTATCAGAACTTTTCCAGTGCATTTCATCACAAGCGTTATTTTTGCTCCTGTGTTCTTGGTTGCATTCCAATTTGGGGCCTTGCCCTTTGGTCTGGCTGGAGTCGCCACACCTTTTCCAAGGTTATGTTGGTGATTGTGGTTTATCTGTGTTGCCAGGGAATCGGGGTATATGCTTACCTGGACGACTGGATGATTTGGGTGGATTCAGCCCAAGCCAGCCTGGCCACTTTTCAGGATATCTCTCGGTTGGAAACCCCAGTGCTGGGTCGTGAATCAAGACGAGAGTCACCTGGTCCCTTCCCAGGTGTTGGTGTCCCTCCTGGATGTCTGTGCAGAGAAGCTTCAGGTGTGGTAGTGCAGATTTTCTGAGCTTCTGGTTCCCATGTTGTGGGACCACTTAAAGCTCCTGGGATCCATGGCTGCAATACTGGAAGTGGTGCCTTGGGTGAAGGCTTACATGCGTCCCTTACAGCAGTCTCTGTTGTCTTGATGGACTCAGACCTCTCAGGGCTTCTATCGTCCTCTGCCTTTTTTGCCCTAGGCGAGAATAATTCTGGCCTGTTGTGTCAGCCTGGATCATCTCCTAAGAAGAATACCACTGGTTTCCCCGCAGTAGGTGCTTGTCACCACAGATGCGGGTTTCCTCTGCTGGGGAGTTCCTTGCCAGGGTAATGTGGCACAGGGGACCTGTACCCAGTAGGAGGCGGTCTGATCCATTAATCTCCTGACGACGTGGGCGGTTCGCCTGGCCCTTCTAGATTTCCTTCCGCTGATTCAGGGAAAGTTGGTCAGAATGATGCCCGATAATGCCACTACGGTGGCCTATATCAACCAGCAGGAAGGACCAGGATTTAGGTGGTAGCCTTGGAGGCAACGTGCCACTGTAGTGGGCAGAGAATCACCTGCAGGCTCTCTCAGCGATACATATTGTGAGCATGGGCGATGTGCAAGCAGACTTTTTCATTTGCTCTCGCCTGGATCTGCGAGAACAGGAGCTAGGGCAACAGACTTTCGAACTCATTCTGGACCCCTGGGGCACCCTGCTGTTCAGTCTGATGGCTTCTGGATGTAGTGCGAAAATCAGTCGCGAAGAGTAGTTCTCTTCCTGGGGCTGACGGAGCACAGCGAAAACACTGCTGCACCTAATTGCATAGAAAAAAGAACTAAGGAGCCACGCTTGCACTGCGGGCAGGAAGCCATTCGCACTGCTCGCGCGACAGAGCTCTCTGAAAAGACTGTCTTTATTTTGCTTGCAACATTTTTTGCAGATTCCTGGGCCGCTGTGGACAATGACCCACATGTGAGAACAAGCAGCCTGCTTGTCCTCGGAGAAACAACAGTTGCACAGCATATTGTTCATTTTTATACTTTAATAAAAAGATGTAATTTACAATCATAAGTGTTCAAGGCTTCTGCAGATGAGGACAGAGTCCATAGGAAAGGGGCAAAGTCGGGGCCAGGGAAGAGACAGAGACAGAACTTGTGGGAATGGGGTGGGGAGAGATGAAATGAAACTCAGTTTTTTGTGTACTTCCATCTTCTGCTGAGAAGGGAATAACATCCACTTGTGTGGCACAGTGTGGCTGGTGAAGAACACCTCAGAGGCAGGAGCTCTACAGTCCATGCATATGACTATTTAACTGCTGGAGCTGCTGGTGTTTGTCATAAATTATCCCAAGTCCCATCTTGTTCCAGTGCAGAAGCTGGAATTCATAGGAGCTGGGTTTAACACACGGACGTCTCAAGCTTATCTGCCCCAGGCAAGGGCAGACAATCTTCTGGCCCTAGTGTCCTTGGCTCGAACATCTCAACAGTTCACAGCTCGGCAGATGTTGAGGCTTTTGGGCCATATTGCCTCCACAGTTCATGTGACTCACATGGCACATCTATATATGAGATCAGCTCAATGGACCCTAGTTTCCCAGTGGTCTCAGTCTGCGGGGGATCTAGAGGATGTCACCCATCTTTCCACCGATTTTTGCAATTCCCTTCAGTGGTGGACCATTCGCTCCAATCTGACCTTGGGACGTCCATTTGAAATTCCTCAGCCACAAAATGTGCTGATGACGGATGCAACCCTCCTGGGCTGGGGAGCTCATGTAGATGGGCCACACACTCAATGAAGCTTGGTCTTTTCAGGAAACGGGTCTTCAGATCAACCTCCTTGAATTGCGAGCGATCTGGAACGCTCTAAAGGCTTTCAGAGACCGGCTGTCCAATCAAATTATCCTAATTCAGACAGACAATCAGGTTGCCATGTATTACACCAACAAGCAGGGGGGTACCACCGGATCTCGCCCTCTGTGTCAGGAAGCCGTCAGGATGTGGCTTTGGGCTCACCGCCATTTTGTGTTTCTCCAAGCCACATATCTAGCAGGTGTAAACAACAGTCTGGCCGACAGGTTGAGCAGGATGATGCAACCTCACGAGTGGTTTCTGAACATGGACATTGTCTGCAAAATCTTCCGAGCGTGGGACACCCCCTCGGTAGATCTTTTTGCCACTCAGACCAACCACAAAGTCTCTCAGTTCTGTTCCAGGCTTCAGACCCTTGACAGACTAGCGTCAAGATGCTTTTTTCCTACATCGGGGGACAGGTTTTCTGTATGCGTATCCTCCCATACCTTTAGTAGGGAAAACTCTGCTGAAACTCAGGCAAGACCTCGGAACCATGATTCTGATAGCACCTTTCTGGCCCCATCAGATGTGGTTTCCTCTTCTTCTGGAGTTGTCCTCCGAAGAACCGTGGAGATGGGGGTGTTTTCCGACCCTTATCACTCAGAACGAGGGGTCGCTTCTACATCCCAACCTTCAGTCTCTGGCTCTGACGGCCTGGATGTTGAGAACTTAGAAGTAGCCTCTTCAGGTCTTTCAGAGGGTGTCTCCCTAGTTTTGCTTGCTTCCAGGAAAGATTCCACGAAAAAGAGTTGTTGTTTTAAATGGAGGAGGTTTGCTGTCTGGTGTGACAGCAAGGCCCTAGATCCTTTTTCTTGTCCTACACGGACCCTGCATGAATACCTTCTACACTTACCAGAGTCTGATCTCAAGACCAACTCTGTAAGAGTTCATCTTAGTGCAATTAGTGCTTATCAACGTGGAGAAGGGCAGCCTATCTCTGGACAGCCTTTAGTTGTTCGCTTCATGAGAGGTTTGCTTTTGTCAAAGCCCCCTATCAAACATCCACCAGTGTCATGGGATTTCAACGTCGTTCTCACCCAGCTGATGAAGCCTCCATTTGAGCCACTGAGTTCCTGTCTGTCATGGGATCTCAACGTCGTTCTCACCCAGTGGATGAAGCCTCCTTTTGAGCCACTGAGTTCCTGCCATCTGAAGTTCTTGACCTGGAAGGTTATTTTCTTGGTGGCTGTTACTTCAGCTCGTAGAGTCAGTGACCTCCAAGCCCTGGTAGTCCATGCTCCTTATATTAAATTTCATCATAACAGAGTAGTCCTCCGCACTCATGTCTTGCCAACATTTTTTCCCCGTCCTCATACCTGCCCTGCTGAACGTCAGTTGCATACATTGGACTGCAAGAGAGCATTGGCCTTCTATGTGGAGCGGACAAGCCCCTTCAGAAAGTCCACCCAAATGTTTGTTTCTTTTGATCCCAACAGAAGGGGAGTCGCTGTTGTGGAAATGCACCATTTCTAATTGGCTAGCAGATTGCATTTCCTTCACTTATGCCCATGCTGGGCTGACTCTTGAGAGTCATGTCACGGCTAATAGTATTAGAGCCATGGCAGCGTTGGTGGCCTACTTGAAGTCAGCCACTATTGAAGAGTTTTGCAAGACTGTGATGTGGTCATCAGTCCACACACTCACATCTCATTACTGCCTCCAGCAGGATAGCTGACGCGACAGTCGGTTTGGGCAGTCAGTGCTGCAGAATCTGTTCAGGGTTTAGAATTCAACTCCACCCCCCCCATTAGGCCCATTTTTATTCTGTTCCAGGCTGCACTCTCAATTAGGTGTTTCTTCGTAGGTCAATTTTTGTTATGTCCTCGCCGTTGTGAGGCCCAATTGACCCTGCTTGTTGTTTTGAGTGAGCCTGGGGGCTAGGGATACCCATATGTGAGAACAAAGCAGCCTGCTTGTCCTCGAAGAAAGCGAAGTTACTTACCTGTAGCAGGTATTCTCCGAGGACAGCAGGCTGATTGTTCTCACCAACCCGCCTGCCTGCCTCTCCTTTGGAGTTGTTCCTTTCTTTGGTTTTGCTTCATAAGTTGACTGAAGCGGGACTCTTGCGCGACGGGCAGTAAGATGGCCGCCCATTCGCGGTGCGCGCACCCGCGCACTCGAAGGCTCTAGCAAACTTTTTGTTGCTAGGAATATTACCGTTTCTGGGTCTGCCGTGGACGTCACCCAATCGTGAGAACAATCAGCCTGCTGTCCTCGGAGAATACCTGCTACAGGCATGCATCTTCGCTTTACTCTTTCCAAAAATACTAAGACTAGGGGGCATGCAATGACGCTACAAAGTAGGAAATTAAAAACTAATCAGAGAAAATATTTTTTTTCACTCATCGTATGATTAATTTCTGGAATTCGTTGCCAGAGAATATAGTAAAAGCAGTTATCGTAGTGGGGTTTAAAAAAGATATGGACAGCTTTCTAAAAGAAAAGTCTATGCCATTATTAAAATGGATTTGGGGAATATCCACTGCTTATTTCTGGGATAAGCAGCATAAAATATATTGTACTATTTGTGGGATCTTTCCAGGTACTGTAACCTGGCTTGGCCTCTATTGGAAACAGGATGCTGGGCATGATGGACCTTCTATCTGTCCCAGTATGGCAATAGTTATGTACTTCATTAAACTTTGGAATTTGTTGGCAGAGAATTTGGTAAATGTAGTTAACTTAGCAGTGTTTAAAAAAGTTTTGGATAATGTCCTAATAGTAAAGTCCATAAGCCATTATTGATGGACTTGGAAAAATCCACTGCTTATTTCCAAGATAAGCAGCATAAAATTTGTTTTGTTTTACTCTTTTGAGATCTTGCCAAGTACTTGTGACCTGTATTGGTTACTGTTGGAAACAGAATACTGAGCTTGGTGGACCTTTGGTCTGTGCAAGTATGGCAATGCTTAGGTTTTAAGGTCTCCTGCATCCTGTTCTCAGTAACTGCTGTCCTGCCTGTGTTTCATGTTTTTGATGAATTGTCACTGCCTTTCTCCTCCCATGTTAATTTCCCTTCTTCCCTATTGTCTTCCTGGGTATATTCCTTTGCGTCTCTTTTCTCTGTCTCCAGCCTCAGTAGTGGCCCCTATTTTCAGCCTGCTGTTTCTAGTCTCCTCTTCTTCCTTCTCCAGCAGCCCTATTAATTGTGGACACAGGATTGGGATCATGTTCTTTGCTCTTGTCATTGTGGGCTTGAAATATGAATAGAAGTGCCTCTTCCTTATTGTCCTTTCCGTAGTCTAACAAGTGGCTTGTGTACCCTTCCTAGCAGCAGATGGGGAAGGAGAGCTGAAATTTTCAGACATCACTGGTAAGTAGGCTGCTGCCCCCTGGTACTTGCCAGTATTTTCTCAGTTTCCAGCAGATAGGAACATAAGTGTAGCGATACTGGGTCAGACCAGTGGTCCATCTAGCCCATTATCCTGTTTCCAACAGTGGCCAAGCCAGGTCACAAGTGCCTGGCATAAACCCAAATTGTGGCAACACTCCATTCTGCAAATCTCCGGGCAAGCAGTTGCTTCCCCATGTCTGTCTCAATAGCCTGCTACTGGGTGGGAAAATGTGGGAAAGAAATGTTACAAATAAATAGCAGACTATGGGCTTTGCCTTCAGGAACTTGTGCAAACCTTTTTATACTCTGATAAACTAACCACTGTTATTATATCCTCTTGCAAAGAGTTCCAGAACTTAATGTTCATTGAGTGAACATTGCTTCCTATCCCATGACTTTAATTTTCTCAGGAGTCTGTCATAAGGAACTTTATTAAAAGCATTCTGAAAATCTAGATACATTACATCAACTGGCTCACCTTTATCCACATGTTTAGTCACACCTTCAAAGAAGTGAAACAAATTGGTGAGGCAAGACTTCACTTGGCTGAAGCCGTTTTGACTCTATCCCATTCAACCTTGTTTGTCTACGTGTTCTGTAACTTTATTCTTTATAATAGTTTCCACTATTTTTCCCTGCATTGATGTCTGACTTACTAGTCTGTAATTTCCCAGATCACCCCAGAACACTTTAAAGAAATCTTCGTCACATTGGCCACCCTCCAATCTTCAGTTACTGTAGATGATTTTAATGATAGGTTGCCTAGGGTGTTGAGGTTGGAAATGGCCGCTACCAGGAGGTCACGGAGCAACTAGCTCCGAAGACCCTGTACAGAAAAACAGCTAAAATCCAGCTGAAAACTGGCCGAAAGATCACCAAATGAACCATCAGCTGACAGGGAAGAGCTACGACTACTGCCGAATCTGGTAAACGGTCGAAACTACTACTACTACTATTTAGCATTTCTATAGCACTACAAGGCATACGCAGCGCTGTACAAACTCTCACCTGGAACACCGATTAACCTGAGGAGCTCTCCCGACCGGGTCACAGATCGGGTCACGGGCCGCAGGTCAAAGACCAGGCCGCAGAAAGCAGCTCTGGGCAGACCACGGCTTTCTCCTCGTCCTTAATGACAACGGACTCACTGACACGACCCATTAGCTGATCGTACCCGGGAACGAGACCCTGATCGGACTCGATGCTCAATCGCTGCGGAGGGGGACGATCTCACCTGTGCGCCGACTGCACAGGGGCCACAGACACCAACCGACGGTTCCCAGGCGACCCGACGCCAAGACAACATCCCCTTCGACCGGGAGTGCGGCTCAGAAGTAGACATTGGCACCCCCTCACAGGCTGTGAAGCGAGGGGAGCAGCAGAGCCCAGCCGCGGACCACGTCCGATCAGAGTGAAGAAAAAGAGGATCGCAGCTGTACGCCAGGAAACCACTCTCACACGGAGATCCTGCGAACGACCCTAATCCCGCAGCCGGCCACCACGGACCACCCCAACCCTGCGACCACCCACCACGGACCCACGATGATCACGGCAGCCGCGGATGGAGAGGCCCGCACCCATCCAACTATCGCGGATGCTGAACCCCGCCTGCTAACTGAAACCTCCAAGAACCGGGAAAGGAACTAGCCGGTGAACAGAACGAACGGTGAGGTGGAAGAGAAAACCACCACGTGCTTGGATCCCACCACTAGGCGAACCTGACAAAGACTTGCGACTGACCCGTACCCAAAAATTGAGTACTGTCTGTTGAATACCGTCAGCTGAGGACCCACAAACCTAAGTTGTAAGGAAAAAAAAATTGCTGCAGACATTAATCCTATTGTCCTGCTGCATGCTGAGTGCTCCTCGGAGGTTCAATGTGGTGCGAAACCCAATGAGCGTGACCCAGAGACTCAACTACCCTCCACACCACCAGCCAAGTGGAACGAAATCGGGAACAAACAGATGGGATAACCATCTCCTGAAGTGAAATCCGATCTGCTACCCACGCTCTTAAGTCTTGTGTTCCAGTCCTCCTGATCTAGCTTCTCCCTGCTTGTCCCAATCCATTGGCCCCAGCTTGTTCCCGTCCGCCTGATCCAGCCTCTCCCTGCCTGTTCCAGTCCATCTGCTCCAGCTTGTTCCAGTCCGCCTGATCCAGCTTCTCTAGCTTGTTCCAGTCCGCCTGATCCAGCTTCTCTAGCTTGTTCCTGTCCACCTGATTCTGCTTCTCCCTGCTTGTTACAGTCCCTGCTTGTTCCAGTCCACCAATCCAGCTTCTCCCTGCTTGTTCCAGTCCATGTGCTCCAGCTTGTACCAGTCTGCCTGATCCAGCTTCTCCCTGCTTGTTCCAGTCCATGTGCTCCAGCTTGTACCAGTCCGCCTGATCCAGCTTCTCCCTGCTTGTTCCAGTCCATCTGCTCTAGCATGTTCCAGTCTGCCTGACCCAGCTCGTCCCAGTCTGTCTGCTCCTGCTTGTTCCAGTCCACCTGATCCAGCTCGTTCCAGCTTGCTCCAATCCTGCTGCTGTGCTCTCTTCTGCTCCATATTATTCCAGCTTGCTCCAGTCCCACTGCTGTGCTCTCCACCGCACTCACCTGTTCCTGCCTGCCTGCCTGCTAGCCAATCAACCAACCTCCAAATTATTCCAGCTTGTTCCAGTCCTGCAGCTGAGCTCTCCACCGCACTCACCCTGCCTGCCTGCTAGCCAATCAACCAACCTGCCTGCTTGTCAGCCCTTCAACAACCTGCCTGCACAACTACCTACCTGCCTCCCCACCTGCCGCCTTACCAGCCCATCACTCTCCTGACTGACTGCTCACCCTTCAACCTGCCTGCCTCCCAGCCCATCTACCTGCCTGCCTACCCCACAGCCCAGCAACCTACCTGCCTGCCAGCCCCTCAATTTACCTCCCCACCTGCCAATCTGCCTGTCAAACCACCATCACTACATATGCACCCGCAAAACACCTCAGTCACTACTTATGGCCCCCATACACATTCTCATCATTACCCTGTCCCTTCCTAATCTATTCCCCCTCCCCCCACCGCTGTATACCGCACAAACTCACTGCCCATCCATGTCCTTTCCCGTCCTGCTCACTACTGCAATACCCTACCCACCCCATCCCACACCACCACACCATCCCCTACTGTCCTCCTCCTTCCTAGCTCTCAAACTTCAACACCTCCTTCCTGCCATGAACCCTTCCCCATTCCTCCTAAGCACATCCCGTCTTTGTCGCCTTCGTCGCCCTACCTCCCCCACCCTCCTCCGCACTCTTGCTCCTTCTCCTGCTATCCGCGGGAGACATCAATCCCAACCCAGGTCCCCCACACCCATCCTCGTCCTCGTCTCATCCATGCAAACGTTTTCGTGATGTCTCCAATTTCATCTCTATTCCCCTCCTCCCCCACTCCTCGTGTGCCCTGTGGAATGCCCGCTCGGTCTGCAACAAACTTTCCTTCACCCATGATCTCTTCATCTCCCGTTCCCTTCAACTGCTCACCCTAATTGAAACCTGGGTCACCCCTGATGACTCTGCCTCAGTCGCGGCCCTATGCCATGGCGGTTATCTCTTCTCCCATTCTCCCCACCCAGTTGGCCGCGTTGGAGGCGTCGGATTACTACTTTCGCCCTCCTGCAGTTTTCAACCTCTCCTCCTACCGCAGTCTCACTGCTTCTCATCCTTTGAAGTTCACTCCATCCGTCTATTCTACCCGCTGCTACTCAAAGTTGCAGTCATTTACCGCCCCCCTGATAAGTCCCTCTCTTCCTTCCTTACCTACTTCGATGCCAGGCTCTCTGTTTTTCTTGATCTCTCATCCCCATCCCTCATTCTTGGAGACTTTAACAATACACACTGATGATCCATCCAACTCCTTATGCTTCTCAGTTCCTCACTCTAACCTCCTCCTTCAACCTCAAACTGAGCTCCACCAACCCTACTCACCAATCTGGCCACTGTGTTGACCTCGTCCTCTCCTCTACCTGCTCACCCTCCAATTTCTGCGCCTCAGCTCTTCCTCTCTCTGATCATCACCTGATCACCTTCACACTTCACCCTCCCCCTCAGTTCCGCCCAACACTAACCAGTACTTCAAGGAATCTCCAGGCTGTCGACCCTCCCACCTTATCCTCTAGTATCTCTAATCTCCTCCCTTCCATCATGTCCACCGAGTCTGTCGACAAGGCTGTCTCCACTTACAATGCCACTTTCTTCTCTGCACTGGACACCCTTGCACCATCCATCTTCCGTCCCACAAGGCGTACTAATCCCCAGCCCTGGCTGACCCCTTGCAACCGATACCTTTGCTCCTGTGCCCGATCTGCTGAACGCCTCTGGAGGAAATCTCACACCCATACTGATTTCATTCATTACAAATTCATGCTATCCTCCTTCCAGTCCTCCTTATTCCTCGCCAAACAGGACTGTTACACCCAATTGACTAATTCCCTCAGCTCTAACCCTCGTCATCTCTTCGCCACCCTTAACTCCCTTCTCAAAGTGCCCTCTGCTCCCACCCCCCCTCACTCTCTCCTCAATCACTGGCTGATTACTTCCGCGACAAGGTGCAGAAGATCAACCTTGAATTCACCACCAAACCATCTCCTCCTCTTCACCCTATAACCCACTCCCTCAACCAACCAACCCAAGCCTCCTTCTCCTCTTTTCCTGATATCACCGAAGAGGAAACCGCCCATCTTCTTTCCTCCTAGAAATGCGCCACCTGTTCCTCTGACCCCATCCCCACCAACTTACTCAACACCATCTCTCCTACTGTCACCCCCCCCATCTGTCATATCCTCAACCACTGCAACTGTCCCTGACACCTTCAAGCATGCTGTAGTCACACCACTCCTCAAAAAAACCATCACTTGACCCTACCTGTCCCTCCAACTACCGCCCAGTTTCCCTCCTACCCTTCCTCTCCAAGATACTTGAACGCGCGTTCATAGCCGTTACCTTGAATTTCTCTTCTCTCATGCCATCCTCGATCCGCTTCAATCTGGCTTTCGCCCCCTACATGCGACAGATCCGGCACTATCTAAAGTCTGCAATGACCTGTTTCTTGCCAAATCCAGAGGCCACTACTCCATCCTCATCCTCCTCGACCTATCCGCCGCTTTTAATACTGTCAATCACAGTTTACTTCTTGCCACACTGTCCTCATTTGGGTTCCAGGGCTCTGTCCTCTCCTGGTTCTCCTCTTATCTCTCCCACCGTACCTTCAGCGTACATTCTCATGGTTCTTCCTCCACCCCCATCCCGCTCTCTGTTGGAGTTCCTCAGGGATCTGTCCTTGGACCCCTTTTTTTTTCAATCTACACCTCTTCCCTAGGCTCACTGATCTCATGGTTTCCAATATCTTTATGCTGATGACACCCAACTTTATCTCTCCACACCAGACCTCACTGCGGAAACCCAGGCCAAGGTATCAGCCTGCTTATCCGACATTGCTGCCTGGATGTCCAACCGCCACCTGAAACTGAACATGGCCAAGACCGAGCTTATTGTCTTCCCACTCAAACCCACTTCTCCTCTCCCTCCACTCTCTATATCAGGTGATAACACCCTCATCCTCCCCGTCTCATCTGCCTGCAACCTCGAAATCGTCTTCGACTCCTCCCTGTCCTTCTTTGCGCATATCCAGCAGATAGCCAAGATCTGTCACTTCTTCCTCTATAACATTAGCAAAATTCGCCCTTTCCTCTCTGAGCATACCACCCGAACCCTCATCCACTCATTACCTCTCGCCTTGACTACTGCAACCTACTCCTCACTGGCCTGCCACTTAGCCATCTATCCCCCCTTCAGTCCGCTCAGAACTCTGCTGCACGTCTTATCTTCCGCCTGGACCGATATACTCATATCACCCCTCTCCTCAAGTCACTTCACTGGCTTCCGATTAGGTACCGCATACAGTTCAAGCTTCTCCTACTCACCTACAAATGCACTCGATCTGCAGCCCTTCCTTATCTCTCTACCCTCATCTCCCCGTACGTCCCTACCCGTAACCTCTGCTCTCAAGACAAATCCCTCCTCTCAGTACCCTTCTCCACCACCGCCAACTCCAGGCTCCGCCCTTTCTGCCTCACCTCACCCCATGCTTGGAATAAACTCCCTGAACCCTTTCGCCAGGCCCCCTCCCTGCCCATCTTCAAATCCTTGCTCAAAGCCCACCTCTTCAGTGTCGCCTTCGGCAGCTACTACTACTACTACTATTTAGCATTTCTATAGCGCAACAAGGCGTACGCAGCGCTGCATAAACATAGAAGAAAGTCCCTGCTCAAAGAGCTTACAATCTAATAGACAAAAATAAAGTAAGCAAATCAAATCAATTAACGTGTACAGGAAGGAGGAGGGTAGGTGGAGGCGAGTGGTTAGAAGTGGTTAAGAGTCAAAAGCAATGTTAAAGAGGTAGGCTTTCAGTCTAGATTTAAAGGTGGCCAAGGATGGGGCAAGACGTAGGGGCTCAGGAAGTTTATTCCAGGCGTAGGGTGCAGCGAGACAGAAGGCGCGAAGTCTGGAGTTGGCAGTAGTGGAGAAGGGAACAGATAAGAAGGATTTATCCATGGAGCGGAGTGCACGGGAAGGGGTGTAGGGAAGGACGAGTGTGGAGAGATACTGGGGAGCAGCAGAGTGAATACATTTATAGGTTAGTAGAAGAAGTTTGAACAGGATGCGAAAACGGATAGGGAGCCAGTGAAGTGACTTGAGGAGAGGGGAAGTATGAGTAAAGCGACCCTGGCGGAAGACGAGACGGGCAGCAGAGTTTTGAACCGATTGGAGAGGGGAAGTATGAGTAAAGCGACCCTGGCGGAAGACGAGACGGGCAGCAGAGTTTTGAACCGATTGGAGAGGGGAGAGGTGACTAAGTGGGAGGCCAGCAAGAAGCAGATTGCAGTAGTCTAAGTGAGAGGTGACAAGGGTGTGGATGAGGGTTTTGGTAGAGTGCTCGGAAAGAAAGGGGCGGATTTTACGGATGTTGTAAAGAAAGAAATGACAGGTCTTGGCAATCTGCTGAATATGAGCAGAGAAGGAGAGAGAGGAGTCAAAGATTGACCCCAAGGTTTCGAGCTGAGGAGACAGGGAGAATGAGAGAGCCATCAACAGAAATAGAAAATGGGGGGAGTGGGGAGGTGGGTTTGGGGGGAAAAATGAGAAGCTCGGTTTTGGTCTTGTTTAATTTCAGGTGGCATTGAGACATCCAGACAGCAATGTCAGACAAGCACGCTGAAACTTTGGTTTGGATGCAAGGTGAGATATCAGGGGTAGAAAGGTAGATTTGGGAGTCATCAGCATAGAGATGGTAGGAAAAGCCATGGGATGAGATTAATGAACCAAGGGAAGAAGTGTAGATAGAAAAGAGGAGGGGACCATGAACAGAACCCTGAGGTACGCTGACAGGCAGAGGGATAGAAGTAGAAGAGGATCCACCAGAGTGAACACTAAAGGTGCGGAGGGAGAGGTAGGAAGAGAACCAGGAAAGGACAGAGCCCTTGAATCCAAGTGAGGACAGGGTATCGAGAAGTATGCTGTGATCGACAGTGTCAAAAGCAGCGGAAAGATCAAGAATGAGGATTGAATATTGACCTCTGGATTTATCCAGTAATAGGTCATTGGAGACTTTAGTAAGCGCAGTTTCAGTTGAGTGGAGAGGGCGAAAACCAGATTGTAGTGGGTCAAGAATAGCATGTGAGGAGAGAAAATCAAGGCAGCGGCGGTGAACAGCACGCTCAAGTAATTTGGAGAGAAATGGAAGGAGGGAAGATGGGTTGGTAATTAGAGGGACAAGTAGGGTTGAGTGAAGGCTTCTTAAGGAGAGGTGTGACCACATCATGTTTAAAGGCAGCTGGGACAGTCGCAGTGGAAAGTGAGAGGTTGAGAATGTGGCAGATAAAAGGAATAAGAGCAGGAGAGATGGCATTAAGAAGGTGGGTGGGAATGGGATCAGAGGAACAGGTGGTACATTTTGAGGAAGAAAGGAGAAGTGTAGTTTCCTCAATAGTAACTTCAGGAAAGGAGGAAAGGGAATGAGGGGAAGGAGAGAGAGGGGAACGGACTAGTGGAGGGAGAGGTGGTGAGGTAGAGAATGCAAGGTTTATCTTTTGAACCTTGTCGTGAAAGAATTCAGCAAGGGTCTGAGGAGATAATGAAGGGGGAGTTGGGGGACCTTGAGGAGAGAGTTCAATGTGGTGAAGAGAAGTCGAGGGTTAGAGCCAAGAGAGTTAGTCAGTTGGATTTAATAATCCTGTTTGGCGTGTAAAAGAACAGATTGGAAGGAGGTCAGCATGAACTTTAAAGTGTAAGAAATCTGTAAGGGCCCGAGATTTCAGCCAGAGGCGTTCGGCTGAGCGGGTACAGGAACGTAGGTAGCGGATATTAGAAGTCAGCCAAGGTTGGGGTTTTGTACACTTTATAGGGCGGGTTATCAAAGTTGCAAGAGTGTCTATGGCAGATGATAGAATATTGTTGTAAGAAGAAACAGCCTCGTTGACAGACGTGGATGGTACCACAGTCGAGAGGAGGTTTGAAACATGGGAGGATAGAGATGACTGGTCAATACCATGAAGATTCCTAGATAAATTAGATAAGATAGGACGGGACTGGGAGGGAGGAGATTTAAGTGTGAAAGTTATAAGATGGTGATCAGAGAGGGGAAGATCAAAGGCAAGGAAACTAGAGGGTGAACAGTTAGAGGAGAAGATAAGATCAAGACAGTGACCATTTTGATGAGTGTTGGAGGTGGAGAATAGTTGGAGATTAAAGGAGGATGTTAAAGCGAGTAACTCGGAAATATAAGAGTTGGAAGGATCATTAGCAGGAATATTAAAGTCACCAAGGATGAGAGAGGGGGGGAGGAAGGATCATGGAAGAAGGCAAGCCAGGCATCAAAGTCACTGAGAAAGGACGAAAGGGACTTATCAGGGGGATGATAAATGACCACTATTCGAAGAGGCAGATGAGAGAAAAGGCGGATAGAGTGGACTTCAAAGGAGGAAAAACAGTGAGATTGAGGTGGAAGAAGGGGTTGAAATCTGGAGGAGGGAGAGAGAAGTAGTCCAACACCGCCTCAGCGACCAGCAGGGCGAGGAGTATGTGAAAAAAGATAACCGCCATGGCAGAGGGCTGCGACTGAAGCAGAGTCCTCAGGGCAGAGCCAGGTTTCTGTTATGGCGAGCAGATGGAGGTGACGCGAGCTAAAGAGGTCCTAGATATAGAGGAGTTTGTTACAGATAGAGCGGGCATTCCATAGGGTGCAAGAGAAGGGCAGAGAAGAGGAGGGGAGTAGAGGAATAGAGATTGAGGTTAGAGAGGTTGCGGTGAGATCTGTAGAGTTGGGATAATAGTTGGTGAGGAGGGCCCGGATTGGGATTGATGTCACCGTCTGAGAGTAAGAGAAGGAGTAAAAGAGCGGAGGAGAGTAGGAGAGGTGTGGCCACGAAGGCGTCGAAGGCGAGAGGTATTTGGGTAGAATGGGGAAGGCAAAATGGAGGGAAGAAAGAGACGGAGATTAAAAGCCAAGAGGGAGGAAGAGGGTAGGAGAGAAGGTGAGGTGATTAAATCGATGGATGGGCAGTGAGTTCCTATAGCAGAGAGAGGTAGGGGGTGAGGGAAAAGATTAGGAATGGACAGGGCTAGGAAGAGAATAGGGGCCATAAACGACTAAGGTACTTTAGCAACTGGGAAGAAGATTTGATGTAAAGCGAAAAAGTGCCCCGCGTGCCATTAGGCGCGCGGCACCTAGAGTGGAGACCCTGAGTGGATTGGAGTGGACCTGCGTGTCACCCCGGATACAGCTGTGAGGAAATGCAGAAGGGCTGCAAGTCTTCCACAGCACCTGGTAGGAGCACTGGGCACCTAGAGCGGAGACCCTGAGTGGATTGGCGTGGACCTGGGTGTCATCCCGGAGAGGGCTGTAAGGATATGCAGATGAGCTGCAATTCCTCCACAGCACCTGAAAGGCAGCTGGTGGTAGAGCTGGGCACCTCTCAGCTGAGGAAAGGCTTACCAGGGGTTAGGCCGAAGCCAGCATTCCTCCCCCTGAGGGTCGCCTAACCACCATACCTCTATTCAGGAATTCTAGACTGCCCAAACTTGACATTTCATCCTTTAGATTGTAAGCTCCTTTGAGCAGGGACTGTCCTTCTTTGTTAAACTGTACAGTGCTGCGTAACTCTAGTAGCGCTCTAGAAATGTCAAGTAGTAGTAGTAGTAGGCTGATGTAGAAGGACCCAGTCCTAGAACCCATGTTAGGGATATGGTTAAGGTCTTCTCTCCCTTTCTCCTGTGACTTTCTAAGTACCTTGCTGCCATAGAGTGCAGTGTTTGTCTCCTCAGCATGAAGCTTCCACCTAAGGGTGCTAGCTTGGTGATGCATTAGGCCCTTGCTTTTGGGGTTACAGTGGTTCTCCTCCCTTCTCACTCCCTTGTAGATCCTGACATCGCTAAGAGGGTTAAAAAAAAAAAAACTGGCTGTCTAGCAGAGTTTTAATTTGTTGTTTGTCAGTGAAATAGATCTTCAAAAAGAGAAATGAAAAATTTTATTCCACACCCAGAGATACCAGAAGAGCCTGTTGGGAGCTCAGTGAGACTTGGGTCATACTTTTTTTTTGTAGTGCAGGAGCAATTCTGGGCAGGCTGGTCATGTTGGTGGGTATGCCAGCAAACCAGCTAGTTAATTATATTTGAACTGGTGGTGGGAACCGGCTGCTTAGCATGGCATCTGCTTTCCTTTGTCCTAGCTGTGAAGCCTTAGAAAACTGAGCATCTTTTAAATCTGTGGTTTCTTAATTGTCTGAAGTCTGTTTTGTCAGCTATGAACATGCTGAAGAAATATCTAAGGAGATAGTACAGGTTCTCATGGAGACTTTGCCACCTTTGTAAGTCTATCTTATGTGGATTGGTGTGAGTTGTACCAGCAAGGATAATGGATAGTTTTGACCTTTCTGGCTTTATTCAAGGGTCGAGTTCTGTGACATCTAAAGCCACCTAACTGAAGATCACTTAAAAATATTACTCAGGCCATTTTTTTCAGTTTTGAGTTATGATTAATTTTGTTCTTCATGGCAAGATTCATTTACTGTAGATTATTCCTGTGCCAAAACTTACAAAGTCCATGGTATTTTAATGACTTTGTGTTGAATACTCTATGTAAAACTCAGTTCAAAAGCCAGAGAGTTAGTATAGTGTTGGGACTCAAAAACATGCTCACATTGTTGTGTAGGGTGAGCCAGAGAAGCAGACTTTAAGTGCCTTTAAGCTTTGCACCCCAAGCTAATGCCTCACTGGTTCACTTCCTACGCCCAGACATATGTGTATGGTGATAGTTTCTTGTTGAATATATTTGTCTTTCATAAACTTATATTTCTTTTCCTGTGTTTATAGCTTGGTGCTTTTTTTGCTGGACTCTTCCCTCCATCCCTCAGGATGATATGAGCCTTGAAAGGAGACGATGCATACGGGTAATGTGTTTGTGTGTGTGTGTTTTTTTAAGGTTTTTGAAAATGTAGTGTGTTCTTGTATAAGTTCATATAAGAAAATTCTGTCTACTCTAAATCTGTACAGGAATATGGTCTCATTTGTGCAAAGGTGCTCTCAGTCTTATCAGAGTGGCTTGTTCTACTGTAGGGCATATAATAATGGTTACAATTCTTTCATAATGATAGTAAAATTTAGTTAAATCATAGAACAGTGAGAAGATTAAAGAGCAACTGGGTAAGGAAGAAGAAGAGTGCAATGGTATAATACGAAGCTTTTACTACTCAGTTCAAATCAAAACTGGCCAGCACAGATTTGAAGAACAAATGAGAATTTTTTTTTGGTCCTGCCAGTTGAGCCTAGATACATGGCTTATGTCCTCATGCCAGCAGATGGAAGCAGAGCAAGAATGTTTGCTTTTCTTGGAAAGGTTGCTGCTGCCAGGTTGCTAAGCATTATTCTCCATCTCCAGCAGATTGGTAGACTTCTGGGCTGAATCTTAGGAGTTGTATCACCACAGTATTGTGTAGTAGTACAAATGAAAAATAATAGAACAAGTTATCATGTCATCAATAAACTTGTTGCAAAACACAAATTTATGTATTGTAATCTTTTCTGATTTAAAATTCAGCAATGGGCTTGTCTCATTTGAGTTGGCAAATTAGTGTGGTCTTTTGCTATTCACTTAGGGGTAGACGCACCAATAAAAATGTTAAAGGCCTTCCCTTACCGATTCCATAGTGAATCGGTAAGAAACGGGCATGCATCAAGGAAATCGCGTGCAAATGAGCTGGTCGCTGCTAGCTCATTTGCATGCGATTTCCTTGGAAGCCAGACTGCTTCACATAAAAAAAAAAAAAAAAAAAAAGTCATCCCTGACGGGTTTTTTTTTCCTGCAGATTTTTTAATAGGCGTCCTTTTTGGACGCGTTTTTCTTTTGACCACCGCCGGAGAGAATCGGGATGTTCGAGGACTATTTGGACGTCCATTTTGATTACACCCCTCCTCCAGGTCTCTCTCAGCCAATCACAGCACGTTTAGCTGTCACGGGTGTCAGCTAAATGCGCTGTGATTGGCTGGGGGGGGCGGGGGCTCACAGTCCATTAGCCCTGGAGCTTCAGCTGGCGATGAGGAAGTCTACCCCCCCTTTGCCCCCACCGGACGCTCCCCAGGGACCAAGGGTAAGCCGGGGCGCTCCTCCTGGGATGCGAGCAGCCGACGATCCCGATCGGAGGGCGCTTTAGTGCGGGAGAAGAACCGGCTGCTGCTGCTCCTGAAGAAGCACCTGGCTGGCAAGAAGGGGGCGGGGGCGGCAGAGCCTGGACCCTCTGCTCATTGGCCATGGCTGCTGCTACTTAACCCTGGACTATCACAAGCTCTGGATGAATGCAGCCGGTGAACCAGTAACCCCCTCCCCCTCCCCTGCAAACTGTGAACCAGTAACCCCCCCCCCCCCCCCCTCCCATCCTAAACGACCTGCTCACCTCCCTCCCAGCAGGTGAATAAAAGTGCATCGCTCAGCACTTCTGCAGAAGCCTGGGAAGGTCCCCCTTCGGCAATGAGGAAGGGGGACAAATGTAAGCTCCTTCGTTCTTAAAATAAGTAGTAGCCCTTCACTTGGAGAAAGCTGCAAACGTCCAAGTGCTCATCAGGGATGTCCTTTTTTGGTTTTGTGAGTGAAGGGCGTCCATGTTAGGCACTTTAGAAGGATGTCCCTGACGAGCACTTGGACATTTTATTTTTCCAGATTGTCATCCTTCTCAGACGTTTTTGGAGCGCGTAAGAATTTTTTTTCCCCTTCTGATTCCCTCACAGCTTCCCCAACGAGAGGTGCAGACCTCCCGTTAGGTTTTCCACGGTGAGGGGATTGGAAAATGGTAGTGCATGTCTTTGTAATATGAATTATACACATTATAATACTAATTTCCTTGTCATCAAGCAGATGAAGCCATTACGTATGGGTTGTGTCCATCAACCAGCAGGGGGAGACAGAGAGCTCTCAACTTTTCACAGTGCCTCATGGCCAGCCAGCTCCACTGCCTCTTCAGTATTCTCTATCTCCCCAAGCAGGGTGGCTGCAGCTTCTTCGAGCTCCATCACAAATCTGCTTGGTGGTGGCTTCTGGCTTGCCAGTTATTAGCCGGGGTGTTAGACACTATAGCAGCTTCACTTTGAAGGCACATAGGTCAGCCCTTTCCCTGCCTTACCCATGCCCCCATGGATGTGGACATATTAGCTTGCTTTTCCCTGTCCTTTCCCACTCAGTGGATGCAGGCACATTGGTTCGCCTTTCCCTGCCTTTCCCACTCATCTGAGCCTCCTGAGTTCTTATTACCTCTGCTTTCCTCACAGCGTTAAAAAAAAAAAAAAAGGAACAGAGGTTTTCCTTTGATTCTTCTATGGGACCGGAGCTGTGATACTCGGTCCGGTGAGGTAAGAGTGTTTTCTATCTCCTCCGGGGTGGGCCCGCGATCGTGGCATTTTCGGCGCGAAACCGCCATTTTGAATTTTCCCAATGTTTTCGGCGATGGCTGCAGAGAATGTAAAGCGCTGTTCCCAGTGTGGCAAGCGCAAATCAGCAGAGGGTCTCTGTAAATCGTGCTGTACAGGTGTAAGAGCCGGCCCGAGCATGGCGAGCGATGATTCTTCCCGCTCAGAGCTCGCAGCGGACGCCATTTTGAATTCTCTGCATGGCGCGGCCTTCGTAGAGATGGAGAGCCCTGAGCCTGGGGGGGGGGGGGGGGGGGGGGATCTCGAATTGAGGCTATTCAGGGAGTGGCTAGCCCCGGACGGGATCTGGGTGCCCAGGGTGAATTTTTCTCCCCTGATTTTGTGTTGTTATTGCATAAAGCATACATGCTGAAAAGAGCTCTCCCTCAAGGGTCGTCTGAGGCCCCTTCTATTGTCCCCCCCCCCCCCCCCCCGGTGGATTCTGGCCTGGGACTGCCCGCTGAGGCTATTTTCCCTGATAATTGGCATAAAGAAAAGCGTAGAAGGGCTAATTCCCCTTCAGATTGTGGTGTACCTCCTCCCCCCCCCCCCCCCCCCCCCCCCCCCCGTGGTCGGGCTGTGAGGATTCGGAGAGTTCTGGCAGGCCTTCGTGGTCTGAGCAGCCAGAGTCAGGTGCAGAATTACCACAGGATCTGGATGATCCCTCCGCGGTGAGGATTTTCCACCGTGATGAGCTGCCAGCGCTTATTTCAGATGCCCTACAGGTCCTTTCTATTGAAGAGCCTGACAGTGGCACGGCCTCCTCTGTGAATCCTAGGATGGCTAGTACCAAAAAGCCTGCTCGAGTCTTTCCTTTGCATGATTCCATCCAAGAGCTTATTTCCGCTCAGTGGGCAGACCCCGAGGGACCTTTGAAAGTTTCCAGGGCTATGGATGCGTGGGCCCTCTCCTCGTTCCCTGTTATTGGAGGATGACTTTCCCTCTTTCACGAGGAGTGGGCTAAGATTTCCTCAGATCAATGGGTTTTGGACCTATTCGAAGATGGCTACAGAATAGAATTCAATGCCCCGGTGAGATACATGTTTGTGGAGTCCCGATGCGGTTCTGCTGCCAAAAGGCGGCGGTAGAGGAGACCTTGCAAGGCTTGATTCACATAGGGGCGGTGTCCCCGGTGCCTCCCGCCGAACACGGCTCTGGCCGTTACTCCATTTACTTTGTGGTGCTGCGAAAAGGCGGGTCTTTTCGGCCCATCCTAGACTAAAAAGAAGTCAACAAGTCCCTGAGAGTGCGGCATTTTCACATGGAAACCCTGCTCTCCGTCATTGCGGCAGTACAGCCAGGAGAGTTTCTCATGTCTCTGGACCTGAAAGAAGCTTACTTGCACATTCCTATTTGGCTCCCGCACCAGAGGTTTCTGTGGTTATTGGTGATGGGAAAACATTTCCAGTTTCGGGCCTTGCCTTTTGGCCTCGCCACAGCTCCCCGAACCTTTTCAAATGTAATGGTGGTAGTAGCTGCTTTTCTCAGGCGAGAGAGTATCTGGTTTCTCCCGTACCTAGACGACTGGCTCATCAGAGCGGAATCGACAGTGGAGAGTCATCAGATAACAGCCAGAGTAGTCTCAGTACTTCATCTCTGGGCTGGGTTGTCAATTTGGCCAAAAGTCACCTGACCCCCTCTCAATCTCTAGAATATTTGGGGGTCCAGTTCGACACACTCGGGGTATGTGTTTCTACCCGAGCAAAGGCGGTGCAAGCTTCAGAACCAGGTCCATCTGCTCCTGAGGATGCCTCGCCCGCGAGCTTGTGACATAGTCCAGCTGTTGGGGTTGACGGCCACTTTGGAAGTGGTGCCATGGGCGAGAGCGCACCTGAGACCTCTACAGTGTTCACTGCTTCAACGATGGTCTCCAGTATCTCAGGATTATCAATGCAGACTCACGTGGCTCCCTGCGGCCCGGCTCAGTATGGAGTGATGGCTCTCAGACAGCATGCTGCGGCGAAGAATGCCGCTAGCGCTCCCCGATTGGAGCCTGGTGGTAACAGATGCCAGCCTGAAGGGCTTGTATGCACATTGCTGGGGAAGGCATGCCCAGGGTCTCTGGACACCCGAGAAGTCGGAATGGTCCATCAATCGCTTGGAGTTGTAAGCGATATTCCAGGCGCTTCTGGCCTTTCAATTGATCCTGGAAGGATTGGCTGTCAGAGTTCTGTTGGACAACACGACAGCAGTGGCCTACATAAATCAACAAGGCGGCACTCAGTGTCAAGCACTGGCCACAGAGGCCGCTCAGATATGCCATTGGGCCGAGCTACATCTGCAGTTTCTGTCAGCAGCTCTCATTGCAGGTCAGAGCAACGTGCAAGCCGATTATCTAAGCAGGAATCAAATCGACCTAGCGGACCGGGGACTTGCAGACGAAGTATTCCTGCAGATCTGTGCCAAATGGGGGACGCCCTTAGCGGATCTTCTGGCATCAAGCGCAAATGCCAAAGTCCTGTGCTTTTACAGCAGACGGAGAGATCCTCGCTCGGCGGGGTTGGATGCCTTGGCTCAACCTTGGCCTCAGGGCCTCCTGTATGTGTTCCCTCTGTGGCCCTTGATAGGGCGAGTACTCCTGTGGATTGGGCTACACCAAGGAGAGGTGGTTCTCATTGCCCCGGATTGGCCCAGGAGGCCATGGTATGCGGACCTCCAGCGGATGCTGGTGGAGGCTCCCCTGCCGTTACCTCTGGTACAGAATCTGTTGTCACAGGGACCGGTAACCATGGAGGACGCCTGCCGCTTTGGTCTTATGGCATGGCTATTGAGAGGGCGCAATTGAGAGACAAGGGTTATTCCAGTAAAGTCATTTCCACTCTCCTACAAGCCCACAAGCGTTCCACTTCCGTGGCTTATGGCAGGATTTGGCGCCAATGTGAGCTTGGTGTGCTTCTAAAGCGATCACACCCATGCGGGCTTCTGTCTCGCCGATACTGGACTTTTTGCAGGATGGTTTACAAAAGGGCCTTGCCTATAATTCTCTGCGTGTTCAAATGGCAGCCTTAGCATGTTTTCGAGGGAAGGTCGCTGGCCTCTCTTTGGCTGCTTGTCTGGATGTGGTACAGTTTCTCAGAGGGGTGCTTCAGCTCCGTCCTCCCATGCGAGCTCCGTGCCTGGCCTGAAACGGGGTTAGTTTTAAAGGCCCTTCAGTGTTTGCCTTCGAGCCGCTTAGGCGAGCTTCGGAGAAGGATGTGACCCTAAAGACGGTCTTTTTGGTGACCATTGCATCGGCGAGACAGGTGTCTGAGCTTCAGGTGCTGTCCTGTCGAGAACTATTTCTACAATTCTCAGAGTCCGGAGTTATGGTACGTACGGTGCCTTTTTTCATGCCTATGGTAGTTTCAGCGTTTCACCTAAACCAGCCTATTTTCCTGCCTTCCTTTTTTTAAAGAGGAGTTTCCAGAATCCTTTGGGCAATTGCACCTTCTAGATGTGCGAAGGGCTCTGTTGCAGTATCTGCGCATGTCAAATGCCTTTCGGACCTCTGATCATCTTTTTGTTCTGTTATCAGGTCCGCGCAGAGGGTCTCCAGTGTCTAAAGCCACTATAGCCCGTTGGCTCAAGGAAGCTATTTTTTCAGCCTATCTGCTGTCTGGCTGGCCTCTGCCTGAAGCCTTTAAGGCACATTCCATAAGAACAATTTCCTCTTCCTGGGCTGAAACTGGAGCACTCTCTCTTCAAGAGATATGTAGTGCAGCTAGTTGGGCTTCTAAGCTCTCTTTTGCTCGACATTACAGGCTGGATGTGGCTGCCAGGAGAGACGCGCATGTTGGAGCACAAGTGCTGGCGCGTGGTGTGGCTTGTTCCCACCCTATCTAGTGATTGCTTTGATACATCCCACTCGTAATGGATTGATCTGCTTGATGACAAGAAAGGGAAAATTAGGTTCTTACTTTGGTAATTTTTTTTCCTTTAGTCATAGCAGATGAATCCATAAGCCCTCCCTCAGTGGTTCGTTATGTGATTGATCTTGGTTTTATGTTCAGTTTTTCCTGTAGATATGTTCCCTCATTGGGAGAAGTTGGAAAACAGTGTTCAGGATTTCTGTTTTGTTTTAGGAGGTTGAGTTTGTCCCTCCTTTTGAATTGTTACTCCTGTTCTGGGGTGTTCATCTGCTGTGAGGAAAGTTCACGTTGTTATATGTGGTGGTGTCACACTGCTTTGGAAGCTTCAAATAGCTGGCCATGAGGCACTATGGTTTTTCAGTGCTCTCTGTCGCCCCCCTGCTGGTTGATGGACACAACCCACTCGTAATGGATTCATCTGCTGTGATTAAAGGAAAGAAAATTACCAAGGTAAGAACCTAATTTTCCCTTATTTCTGGGATAAGCAGCATAAAATCTGTTTTACTGTACTGGGATCTAGCCGGTACGTGTGATCTGGATTGGCCACAGTTAGAAATAGGATACTGGGGTTTGATAGACCTTTGGTTTCTCCCAGTGTGCTATTGCTCACGTTCTTATGTCCTTGCCCAGCTGATGAATGCTCCTTTTGAGCCGCTTGATTCTTATCATCTAAAGAATTTGACCTGGAAATTTGTGTTTTCAGTGGCGGTCACTTCAACTTGCAGAGTTAGTGAGCTTCGGGTCGAATAGTTGACCCACCTTACACTAAGTTTCACCACAATAGAGTAGTTCTTTTTTCACACATAAAGTTCCTTCCTAAGTTAGTGTTGAATTTGTCTTAATCAGTCAATCGTTCTTCCAACATTTTTTCCAAATTTACATGCCCACCCTGGCCAGAATGTACTGTATAGCTTGGATTGCAGGTGAGCTATATAGCCTTCTATCTGAAGCGGACTAAAGCCCATAGACAGTCCACTTTTTGTTTCATTTGACTCGAACAGGATTGGGGGTATGCATTGGCAAACACACAATTTCCAATTGGCTAGCTGATTGAATCTCCTTTACGAATGCCCAGGCTGAGCTGACACTGGAGGGCCATGTCAAGGCTGATAAAATGTCAAACCCATGGCTGCACCGGTAGCCCACTCGAGGTTAGCCTTCATAGAGGACATTTGCAAAGCTGCAATGTGGTCATCAGTAGTGTATCTCACTGGCATTTGTCAAAATTAATTGATTTGACAGGCGACATGCCCACTTGCGGGTTCTCAGCCAATCAGATGTGAGGTGCACATTAGCCCTCTCCTCAAGTCACTTCACTGGCTCCTTATCCGTTTCCGCATTCAATTCAAACTTCTCTTACTGACCTATAAGTGCATTCACTGTACGCTCCCCAGTACCTCTCCACTCTTGTCTCTCCCTACGCCCCCCCTCGGGTACTTCGTTCTGTGGATAAATCTCTCTTTTCTCCGAGGACAAGCAGGCTGCTTGTTCTCACGACTGGGTTGACGTCCACGGCAGCCCCCACCAACCGGAATAAAACTTTGCGGGCGGTCCCGCACGCAGGGCACGCCCACTGCGCATGCGCGGCCGTCTTCCCGCCCGTGCGTGACCATTCCCGCTCAGTCTTTTCTTTTCCGCGCTGGAGAGAGCTGCGTTTGTCTCTCTCTCTGTCAGCCCCGGAAACCGGATGAGTTTTTTTTCTTCTTCGTTTGTTTTCTCTTGTTCCGTTTCTTTTTCAAAAAAAAAAAAGAAAAAAAAAAGAAAACGAAACTTTGTCTCCCCTCGTCGTTTAGCGTGGGGCGCCTCGTTGCGGCCTTGTGGCCGCACGGTCGTTTCTTTTTCGAGGTGTGTTTTTTACTGCCACCATCGACGACTTTGATTTCGCCGACGCGATTTTTCCGTCGATGTCCTCGAAGGTCCCAAGTGGATTTAAGAAGTGTGGTCGGTGCGGCCGGCAGATCTCGCAGACCGATACTCGCGCTTGGTGCCTCCAGTGCCTCAGGCCGGAGCATAATACCAAGACGTGCATTTTGTGTCTCGGTTTACGGAAACGGACACAGGTGGCGAGGCAAGTTTTTCGGGACCGATGTCTACGAAATCAGCACTGATGGCACCGACCCCAGGAGCACAGGTTCCGTTGGCCCGCCGGTCCTCCGGTGATGGCAGGGGTGAGCGGGCAATCGGCCCCGGTCACTCCCTCTACCTAGGGCCATCGGGACCGAACCCTGTCGGACCCGATCCCTAGAGGCCGGGGGGGGGGGGGGGGATCTACCTCCTCCTCTTCAGTACCACCGAGCGCCCATGATGGGCACCGGAAGAAAGCTAAAAAAGCACCGGCATCGGTCGCCCACGGCGCAGGTGGCCACCAGCTCCGGCTCCAGAGATGACTCGACGAAGCGGCAGCGCCAGGAGGAGCGGTCCCCCTCGGTGGTAGAGGTATCGTTACGTCTGGCACCGGCACCTTCACCGTCCCCATCGCCTTTCCCGACAGCGGGCCTTGACGAATGCCTCCGAGCCATCCTTCCGGGGATCCTGGAAGGGCTGATGCGCCAGACTGTGCCGTTGATGTAGGCGCTGGCTTGCTCTAGCCTGGTGCCGAGGCCTTCGACGCCGACTGCGGCGCCTTGACCTCCACGCAGGTGGAGTCCCCGTCGACGTCGATGGAGGGAGCTTCATCCCCGCCGGCGCGGGAGTCCACCGCTCGACGCCACCACCGAGGACTCGGTACCTCGAAGTCGAGCCGGGCCCGGTGGAGGTCTGAGCTACAGGAGCTCATGTCCGACACCGAGGAAGAGGCCTCGTGGGGGGAGGAGGAGGACCCCAGATATTTCTCCTCAGAGGAGTCTGTGGGCCTTCCCTCCAACCCCACTCCTTCACCGGAGAGGAAGCTCTCGCCACCTGAGAGCCTCTCCTTTGCCTCCTTTGTTAGGGATATGTCTATCTGCATTCCCTTTCCTGTGGTCTCTGTGGATGAGATGAGGGCCGAGATGCTCGAGGTCCTCGACTATCCATCACCACCTAGAGAGTCCTCCACGGTACCGTTGCACAATGTCCTCAAAGAGACACTGCTTCGGAACTGGTTGAGACCTTTATCTAATCCCACCATCCCCAAGAAAGCGGAGTCCCAATACAGGATCCACTCAGACCCAGAGTTAATGCGGCCTCAATTGCCTCATGACTCGGCGGTCGTGGACTCTGCTCTCAAGAGAGCACGGAGTTCGAGGGATACCGCTTCGGCGCCCCCGGGGCGGGAGTCTCGCACTCTGGACTCGTTTGGGAGGAAGGCCTACCAATCTTCAATGCTCGTGACCCGCATCCAATCCTACCTGCTCTACACGAGCATACACATGCAGAATAATATGAAGTAACTGGCGGACCTGGTCGACAAGCTCCCCCCGGAGCAGTCCAGGCCTTTTCAGGAGGTGGTCAGGCAGCTGAAGGCGTGCAGAAAGTTCCTGTCCAGGGGTATCTATGACACCTGTGATGTGGCATCTCGAGCTGCGGCCCAAGGTATAGTGATGCGCAGACATCAGGCACAGGGACAGTCCCAGCGCGCTCGTTCCCGTCAACAGCGTGCGCCTAAGCAGTCCCCTGCGCCTCCACAGCAAAAACCGGGGACGGGTTTTTGACTGGCTCCATGGGAACATAGCCGCCATCAAAGTGTCCGTACCGGACGATCTGCCAGTCGGGGGGAGGTTGAAAGTTTTTCACCAAAGGTGGCCTCTAATAACCTCCGACCAGTGGGTTCTCCAAATAATGCGGTGCGGATACGCCCTGAATTTGGCCTCCACCCCACCAAATTGTCCTCCGGGAGCCCAATCCTTCAGCTCCCATCACAAGCAGGTACTTGCAGAGGAACTCTCCGCCCTTCTCAGCGCCAGTGCGGTCGAGCCCGTGCCACCTGGGCAGAAAGGGCAGGGATTCTATTCCAGGTACTTCCTTGTGGAAAAGAAAACAGGGGGGATGCGCCCCATCCTAGACCTGAGAGGCCTGAACAAATACCTGGTCAAAGAGAAGTTCAGGATGCTTTCCTTGGGCACCCTTCTACCTATGATTCAGAAAGACAATTGGCTATGTTCCCTGGATTTAAAGGACGCATACACTCACATCCCGATACTGCCAGCTCACAGACAGTATTTCAGATTCCGTGTGGGAACACGGCACTTTCAGTACTGTGTGCAGCCCCTTGGGCTTGCCTCTGCGCCACTAGTGTTCACAAAGTGCCTCGTGGTGGTGGCGGCGGCATACTTGCGCAAGCTGGGAGTGCAAGTGTTCCCGTACGTCGACGATTGGCTGGTCAAGAACACCTCAGAGGCAGGAGCTCTTCGGTCCATGCAGTGCACTATCCACCTTCTGGAGCTGCTGGGGTTTGTGCTAAATTACCCGAAGTCCCATATCCAGCCAGTCCAATCTCTGGAATTCATAGGAGCGCTGCTGAATTCTCAGACGGCTCAGGCCTTTCTTCCCGAAGCAAGGTCGAAGAACCTTCTGTCCCTTGCTTCCCAGACCAGAGCGTCTCAGCAGGTCATGGCTCGGCACATGTTGAGACTCCTGGGTCACATGGCCTCCACAGTTCATGTGACTCCCATGGCTCGTCTTCACATGAGACCTGCTCAATGGACCCTAGCTTCCCAGTGGTGTCAAGCCACCGGGAATCTAGAAGATGTCATCTGCCTCTCCATCAGTTGCCGCAATTCACTGCACTGGTGGACCATTCGGACCAATTTGACCCTGGGACGTCCATTCCAAATTCCGCAGCCCACGAAAGTGCTGACGACGGATGCATCTCGCCTGGGGTGGGGGGCTCATGTCGATGGGCTCCACACTCTGGGATTGTGGTCCCTCCAGGAACAGGATCTTCAGATCAACCTCCTAGAGCTCCGAGCGGTCTGGAACACGCTGAAGGCCTTCAGAGATCGGCTGTCCTACCAAATCATCCAAATTCGGACAGACAATCAGGTTGCAATGTATTACATCAACAAGCGGGAGGCACCGGATCTCGCCCCCTGTGTCAGGAAGCCGTCGGGATGTGGCGTTGGGCTTGCCAGTTCGGCATGCTTCTCCAAGCCACATACCTGGCAGGCGTAAACAACAGTCTGGCTGACAGACTGAGCAGAGTCATGCAACCGCACGAGTGGTCGCTCCATTCCAGAGTGGTACGCAAGATCTTCCGAGAGTGGGGCACTCCCTCGGTGGACCTTTTCGCCTCTCAGACCAACCACAAGCTGCCTCTGTTCTGTTTCAGACTACAGGCCCGCGGCAGACTAGCGTCGGATGCCTTTCTCCTCCATTGGGGGACCGGCCTCCTGTATGCTTATCCTCCCATACCTTTGGTGGGGAAGACCTTACTGAAGCTCAAGCAAGACCACGGCACCATGATTCTGATACCGCCTTTTGGTTCCCTCTACTTCTGGAGTTGTCCTCCGAAGAACCGTGGAGATTGGAGTGTGTTCCGACTCTCATTTTGCAGAACGACGGAGCGCTTCTGCACCCCAACCTTCAGTCTCTGGCTCTCATGGCCTGGATGTTGAGGGCGTAGATTTTGCTTCGTTGGGTCTGTCTGAGGGTGTCTCCCGTGTCTTGCTTGCCTCTAGGAAGGATTCCACTAGAATGAGTTACTTTTTTAAGTGGAGGAGGTTTGTCGTCTGGTGTGAGAGCAAGGCCCTAGAACTTCGTTCTTGTCCTGCACAGAACCTGCTTGAATACCTTCTGCACTTATCAGAGTCTGGTCTCAAGACCAACTCAGTAAGGAATCACCTTAGTGCGATTAGTGCTTATCATCGTGTAGAGGGTAAAGCCATCTCTGGAGAGCCTTTAGTCGTCCGATTTATGAGAGGCTTGCTTTTGTCAAGGCCCCCTGTCAAGCCTCCTGCAGTGTCATGGGATCTCAACGTCGTCCTCACCCAGCTGATGAAACCTCCTTTTGAGCCACTGAATTCCTGCCATCTGAAGCACTTGACCTGGAAGGTCATTTTCTTGGTGGCAGTTACTTCAGCTCGTAGAGTCAGTGAGCTTCAAGCCCTGGTTGCTCATGCTCCCTATACAAAATTTCATCATAATAGGGTAGTACTCCACACTCACCTCAAGTTTCTGCCAAAGGTGGTTTCGGAGTTCCATCTTAACCATTCTATTGTCTTGCCAACATTCTTTCCCAGACCGCATACCCGCCCTGCTGAACGTCAGTTGCACACATTGGACTGCAAGCGAGCTTTGGCCTTCTATCTGAAGCGGACACAGCCCCACAGACAGTCCGCCCAATTGTTTATTTCTTTCGACCCCAATAGGAAAGGGGTCGCTGTCGGGAAACGCATAATCTCCAATTGGCTAGCAGATTGCATTTCCTTCACTTACGCCCAGGCTGGGCTGACACTTGAGGGTCATATCACGGCTCATAGTGTTAGAGCCATGGCAGCGTCGGTAGCCCACTTGAAGTCAGCCACTATTGAAGAGATTTGCAAAGCTGTGACGTGGTCATCTGTCCACACATTCACATCTCATTACTGCCTCCAGCAGGATACCCGACGCGACAGTCGGTTCAGGCAGTCGGTGCTGCAGAATCTGTTTGGGGTTTGAATCCAACTCCACCCTCCAGGACCCGATTTTGTTCTGTTCAGGCTGCACTCTCAGTTACTTGTTCTTCGTAGGTCAATTTCTGTTATGCCCTCGCCGTTGCAAGGTTAAATTGACCTGGGTTCTTGTTTTGAGTGAGCCTGAGAGCTAGGGATTCCCCAGTCGTGAGAACAAGCAGCCTGCTTGTCCTCGGAGAAAGCGAATGATACATACCTGTAGCAGGTGTTCTCCGAGGACAGCAGGCTGATTGTTCTCACCTACCCTCCCTCCTCCCCTTTGGAGTTGCGTTTTTACTCATTCCTTGCTTGTCATTCAACTGAGCGGGAACGGTCTCGCACGGGCGGGAAGACGGCCGCGCATGCGCGGTGGGCGTGCCCTGCGTGCGGGACCGCCCGCGAAGTTTTATTCCGGTTGGTGGGGGCTGCCGTGGACGTCAACCCAGTCGTGAGAACAATCAGCCTGCTGTCCTCGGAGAACACCTGCTACAGGTATGTATCATTCGCTGTTTGTCCCCTTCTCCTCTACTGCTAATTCCAGACTCCGTTCCTTTTATCTCGCTGCACCTCACTCCTGGAATAGACTTCCCGAGCCTGTACGTCTAGCCCCGGCCTTAGCTGTTTTCAAATCCAGGCTAAAAGCTCACCTGCTTTTGACTCCTGAGCACGTCTCACTTGCTTTTGACTCCTTACCACTTTTCCCTTGCCCTGTACCTTTAATTCACACCTCTTTAATTCCATTACCTCTTAGTTGTTCTGATTGTGTGCCTGTATTTAGATTGTGAGCTGTTTGAGCAGGGACTGTCTTTTTTTTTTGTGTATGGTGTACAGCGCTGCGTATGCCTTGTACTGCTTTAGAAGTGATAAGTACTAGTAGTAGGTCACACTCCACCCTCTCTGGTGTCTCTGGCCAAGCCCCGAACAAGCCACACCCACTCCTCACCCCCTTTGACATGGATATGACATCAGGACCCTGCCATGTCCCCACCCCTTTTGCATGGCCACACTCCTCGCCAGTGGTATATTTGCATAGTCCTGCCCCAAACACCATCCATTGTTGCATATCCCCACCCAAGCCTCATCCCTTTTGGTGATGTCATGGGAAGTGACGTCACAGCCATGCCGTTTCTTTAAGATGGTGACTACTATTGTATACAACATGTCACATCCTGGGAGGCTTTATACAGCAGGCTACTGATCCAGCTTAAAAAAAAAGATTTCCCTTTTTTTTTTTTTTTTTTTTTAGAGAGAAAAATAAAAATGGGGATTTTTCGGCTAAAAAATCCCCCTATTTTCATAAACTGTGAGAAAAAAAAAAAAGGTTAAACTGCAGATCTGTAAGTAAATTCCGCCGAGGCTGTAGGGGATAGGTGTCATTATTTTCATCATCCTATCCAAGATGGCGACTGATAGTGTAAACAGGAAGTGACTTGATGTATATATTTGATTGAGAACAGGAGATAGTATGATGTCAAAAAATTGAAGCTAGTTAGGTTAGTCTATATTTCCCCTTCCCCACGCAGCTTCTGTTCTGTGTACACTCAAAAAAAGCAAACACACCTCTGAGCTGCTGCATTCCGTTTTCGTTCTTTATTGTTCATAGCATTTTTATTTAATCTCACTTATGTTTTCAAACATGCCAGCTTGTGTAGCATACGGATGTACACAGATGAAATATAATAATAGATAAACTTTTCATTGATAGATTAATAATTATAAATCGTAATCAGTGTCTCATTTGGAGAGGCTGGTTATAGGGACACCCTAGCATGTATTCGTGCAGAGATTTTTTTTTTACCCCTGGTAAAGAGCCACTAAAACAGACATCATGTTATGAGAATCGGACACTCAACATTGAGTTTCTAGCTTTTTATTTATGGCCGTTATATCTCACATTAGACATGAATTAGGTTGAAACCTGGGAGTATTTAAAATTTGTTTATTTTTCCTGTGTCTAGGTCAAAAAAAGAAAGATAGTTTGTGGGAGCTTGCTGCTTTTATGGAATGCAGTGGTATATTATAAAAATGCACTTAATATTGTTATTTGAAAGAAAGATATTGAATAATGAAGGCAGAGCTATCTTAATGCAGAAGTCCAGAGTCTAAATGTGCCAACATTTTCCAGTTCTGTGATATACATTTTTAATTCTTAGTCATTTTTCAACACATTTTCTGTTATTACCCAAATGGAAACACAATTATAATGTTAATAAGTTTTGGATGTTATTAAATTCTATTATTCTGTCTCACTGTAATTCCAGTTTTGACACAGTATGTCATCACAAGGACAAAAGATAAGAAAACCAATGGAGTGCATTAGGGGCTTATAGCCCATTTAGTTATGTTGAAACAAATGAGAGGTCTGCATGAAAAAAAAATATTTTTACTATTTTGACTTATGAAAACCACTTGTCACTGAAACATGCTCGAAACAGAATAATCCATTTGTGCAAAAGAGATGAGGTGAAGATGTGATTCCGTGTGCCCTAATGAAAGGAGAGTTTAATTTTACTTCCAATCTTTATAACACCAGGCTTCCCAAGGCAGATTACAACAACAGGAAAGATGAACCCATCAGTAAACAGGATATCTTTACTGAAATTTGGCTACTACTGTATTGTATAGAACAGTGTTCAAAAATGAGCACAAAATACAGCCTTTATTAGTGCTGTTTCCACCAGCCACAATAATGAAACTGTTTTAGTGATATTCGGTTTTGATTTTATGATATATCTACATATGGGGAACCTTTCAAATAAATTAAAAAGCGGTCAAATTTAAGTAAAAAAAAAAATCTTTTATCCTTCACCTTTTAAGGCACTGCCTATCCAACTGAAGCAGCTTTTGACTTTTTACAGATGGACCACGCATAGGCAGTCCATTATTTCTAATAATCCTTTACTATTGCTTTCAGTAGTGTTTACTATTGTTTTGGGTGTATTTGTGACACTGCCAGGAAGTTATGCCTACTGGCTTTAACCAATATAATGGGCTAGATAGCCTTGTACCGTCTCCTGTTCTCAATCTAACCTTGTATACATTAGTAGTTGCCATCTTGGAAAAAGGGCATGGCTGTGACATCACTTCCTGTAACATCACTGTTTAGGGCTGGGCTGTGCAAAAGGAGTGGGGCTATACAAGGCGGGGCAAGGGCTTGGCTATGCAAAATGGGCGTGGCTTGGACAAGGTCAAGACAATATCAAAGGGAGAAGAAGGGTCTTGGGCAGTGAAGTTATTGGAGGCGGGATGTGGGCATGGGTTGGGTGTGTCCCCACTTCTGATTGGCTGGGAACACACAAGTGGGCTTGTCTAATCCCCTTATTTGTCCTATTTGTTTCAAATAGAATGATAGGTCTGTTGAACAGAGAGTGCCTTATGTGTTTGAGGAGGAGGAGTTTAGCTTCTGTGGTCCACTGCTGAAGTGTTGTTAGATGGAAATATTTTGGAAGCATTGTGGCTTCCTTGAAACAATTGATTGGAACCTCATGCATTGTGAACTTGGTATACTGTCCTCTCTTGAAAGAGTGTCTAAGATTATTCAGAATCATGACAGAAACTACCGCCTAACTATCCATTTCGTTTTTGTTGAGGAGAAAAACAAGTAGTTAACAAGTCAAATGCTGCCTGTTACCTTTGCAGCAGGTACATGACAACCTGGCCCAATCCAGATATCTTCTGTCAGAGTAGACGTTGCTGTCTTGTTAGCCTATCATGTCTTGATAGTTCAGACTGTGGCTTCTGATTTTCTGATTGTCTCCAGATTGATGAACAGCCATCTTAATATTGGATCTCTAATTCAAAAGCCATCAGTCCTGTGGGGCCTAAACCTTGTGCTTTTGTGTCTTATGAATCAACCTCTTTTGAGCTGATGGATTCCTTATTGGTAAAGTACCTCCTATGGAATGTACTTTTCCTGGTGGCAGATATCTAAAAGTGAATTTCAAGCTCTGTCATGTATGAGCTGTACACTCAATTCCACCATGATAGGATGTGTCTTCAAGAGTACCCTAAGTTTCTACTGAAGGTGGTTATGCCCCTTTTCATGTAAGTGAAGAGAGAATGTTTACTTTGTATGTTAAGCCTCATAACCACACCTATGACTAAGCTTGCCATACGTTGGATTGTAAATAGTCTATCAGAAAATCTACACAGCTTTTCACATTCTTTGACTACAACAGATTTTGTACACCAGTGGCAAACTATATCCTAGCTAATTGGTTAGTGGGATGTAGTTCAGTTCTGCTACATCAAGCTGGTATTCTCTTCACCAGCAAGCCAAGCCACTGCTGTGAATGTAAGTCTGTTTTGAGATCTGCATCTTTGGAGAGCATCAGCATTACAGCAACCTGGTCCTTTCTACGTACCTTTACTTATCAGTCCTTATCAGGGACAGTGCCTTTTGTTGTGCAGTATTAAGCATTCTAAATACTAGACAATTCTCCCAAGAAAAAAGTAACTCTGGGAATCACCATTTATGTGCTTAATTCAGTTCTGCTTGTTGACAGAGAAAGCACCGTTGCTTATCTGTAACAGGTGTTCTCCATAGACAGCTGGATTACTCTGGCACATAATCCTACTTGATTTCCCAAGGGTTGGTTTTGAACTTTAACTGAAGAGACTGAGGGGACTGATGTGCCCGTGAAGGTCTATGCTTGCTCAGAACTTTTACAGTATTTTTGTGCTCTTGGAGAGTTGCTTCATCCTGGTGTTTTTGGTTACTTGTCTGTCTGAATTATCCTATTGTCTGTGGAAAATATCAGATAAGCAGCTTCACTATTATTGTTGTATTATTTTGTAATTGATTACAGTTTTTGATTTTTGTTATTTTGTAATTGAATACTTTATTGTATCGTTTTGGTATGAGTCATTCTGTTTGCTATTCTGGTGATGGGTAATAAAAAATTTGACTAAATAGTTTGTTTCAGGGGTAGGTAGTTTAAACGCTCTCAAAACTTATACACAGGTCAAGATTTTCAGCTGTACCACTGGCTTCCATCAGAGACCCCCCCTTTTTTTTTTTTTTTTTTGTTTTTAACTGGCCTCAGGTCTCTTTTTAGAGTGTTGTTTCTTTGACTCGTCAAACACATCTTTCAGAGCATTAGGGAGAGTTGCTGTCTGGCCCTATTGTACATTTTCCTGCCACTCCTGTACTCCATGGTAGATTAAGCACTGGTTAGACAGGACCATAAATATTTGATTTAATTCATTATACTGAATGTGAGACTTCATTAAATGTAGATCTTTATTTTTGATATATATTACTTTATTGTCTAATAACTGTAAGGGGAGATACTTGCCTTTGTTTCTGTTCCAACTACTTAAATAATATCTTGTGATCAATTGGGACTGTCTTAACATGTAACATTAAAAATATTATAGAAGGCATTCCAAGTAGAGAATGATGCGGGAATGGGGACAAACGTTGTTCCTGTGCCATTCTCTAAAAGCTAGAGATTTGCTTTAAACAGGCTGTTTCAACTAGGTGGAACAGCATCTATAAAATGCTAGTATCAATTTGTAAAAACTTAACACATAGCAACTGACTGCGGAAGCTGCTTTTGGATTTAAATGAAGCACTGTTAAATGACATAATTTGTGTCTTGTCTGCTTGATGTGGCAACAGGTCTTGTCTGCTGATCAGACTCCTACCATCTGCAATGTTATAGGCCCCGTATAAGAGGCTTGGGGAGGCTAAGCCTCCCCAACCTGAACCGCAAACTTACCTGCCTGCCGAACCCACTGCCTCTCTCCTCCCATCCACCCCTGATCTGCAAAAGTTTGGCTCCCTCCTGTTGCACTGCTGCTACTGGACCCATTGTTTATAAACAATGTTAGAAGAGCGCAGGACCCGCTCTCTGCAGTGCCGCTAGCGCTTCTTATGCCGGTCCAGGAAGTTTACATCGGAAGAGGCAGAACCATGACAGGAAGCGCTAGCGACGCTGTAAAGTCAGGTCCCGTGCTCTTCTATCATTGCTTATTAGCGCGGGACCGGTGGCAGAGATACACAAAGAAGGAAGAATGAAGTGCTGTAGTTGCAGGTGGCAGTGACTAGGTGGGGAGGAACAGGAACTGCAGCCGACTCCACACAATATGGGGCAACAGCTGTGACGAACTGAGACGCGCAGGGCAACGGTTACCGCCACCCCCTCAAGCCCGACAGGAGCCAGATGACCGGCGCAGACACAATCCCCAATCTGCGATCCAATCGCCGAAGCCAAGGCACCGCCAATACAGCGAACGTACAGACTATCAAATCCGAGCAGAAAACCGGCGGAGGTGGTGTTGGAAAAACGGAAGGCGATAGCTAACGGCTGGGAGGGACTGAATAGTGATGGAGAGGAGAGAGAGAGAGAGACAATGGGCATTGCTGCATGCTGGGGGAGAGAGACAGGCACTGCTGGATGATAGGAGTATGAGGTATGTGGAGAAACAGGAGATATTGGTTGCAGGGAGAGACAGAGAGGAGGTGAGAAAGGCAGAAGTAAAACTGTATGGGGGGGAGAAGGGGCAATGCTAGATGGTGGGGGTAAGGGAAAGAGACAGAGATGAGATACTTTATGGTGGTAGGGGTGAGAAAGAGAGACGGGGGGATGCAGGATGGCAGGTGGGAGAGAAAGAAGAGAGGTAATGCTGGATGGTGGTGGGAGAGTGAGAGAGAAGATACGGGATTGCAGGTGATAGAAATAAAAATGGAGGCGATGCTGGATGGCAGGGGTAGAGAGGGGAGATGCAATGCTGGATGGTGGTGGGAGAAAGAGAGACAGGAAACATGCTGGATGGCAGGTGATAGAAACAGAAAAGGAGGAGATGCTGGATGGTAGAGGTAAGGAGAGAGGAGACGCTGAATGGCAGTGGGAGAGATGAAAAAGCTGCTGAAAGACTGAGGAATAGGAGAATGGTAGGGCCAGAGTGAGGAAAAGAGATGAAAGCCTGTAGGTAGGTGCAGTAAAAAAAAGGGAGATGGAAGATAGGATAATATGAGTGAAATCTGAATGGCTAGGTAACAAAAAATGGAAGAAAGCTGAAAGGAACAGATTAGTGTTTTTTTTTTTTTTTGTTACATTTGTAGCCCGCGCTTTCCCACTCATGGCAGGCTCAATGCGGCTTACATGGGGCAATGGAGGTTTAAGTGACTTGCCCAGAGTCACAAGGAGTTGCCTGTGCCTGAAGTGGGACTCGAACTCAGTTCCTCAGTTCCCCAGGACCAAAGTCCACCACCCAAACCACTAGGCCACTCCTCCAGATTAGTGTTGATGTTAGTTGTTATGGAAGAGGTGAAGAAGACAGAAGAGAAAAAAATGGCATTTGAACAGGAGACCCATGGAAAGAGAGTTAAAAGAAAACAGAGAAGCAGTGACCAGGACCAACACAATTAGAACGGGCAGACAGCAAAGGTAGAAAAAAGAATTTTATTTTTAATTTAGGATGAAGTAATGTGGCAGCCATGTTAGTCCACTTTAAAAGTTAATAAATAATTAAAAAAAAACTTAAGGTGACTCATTTGTATTGGATTATATACATTGTTGTGACTAGCTTTTGGAGATCAAAACCTAATTCTCCAGGTCAGGACAGTATGCTCGTTCTGACTTAAAGGAGTTTTTGGCCTCTGAAAACTAGCCAAAAAGTCAAATAAGAAGATATCAGCTTATTTTTTGGTTTTGTTTTATTTGCTAATTTTGGTCGTTAATAAAAGGAGCTCATTGTGAACACTATCCACCCTAAAAGGGTGTTTTCTGGCTCTACATGAGAATTGTGATGATATGATCCTTGTTTCATATTGTTGACAGTCTGCATTTTCTGTATGGGTGGTATATTGGTGTATTAGGGTCTGCCCAGTGTAATATTTATGGTACAGTAAGGTTCCGAGTGTGTTTTTGCACAAAGTTGTGCATAGTGTTTTGCAGTTGAGCAATTGTGCTTAGTATATGCGTTGAGCAACCACTTTATTCTTTGACATATGATACATATCTAATATCTAAATTTAATAAAAAAGGTATTAACTGTGACTTTTATTTTTACTTATTTTTTTTCTGTGTTGTCAGACAATTATGGAGGTAAGCTCTGCCCTTGGCCCCACCCCCTAACCCCGCCCCCTTTAGCCTCCCCAAACAGTTGGGCCACCGATCGCCTATGTGCAATGTTCTTCCATCATGTGCTCAGTTGCTCAAGCATCTTGCTGCAACAGATTCATTCATGTTGCTGACATCAAGGAGCATTTCCAGCACTTTTTTGACACTTATTTTCCTGTTCATCCAGTACACAGTGTTGGTTCTCTTCTACATTCATGTCTGAAAGACAATCCAGTTACCTTTCCAGATAATGTAAAAACACTGTTTAAGGTAATTGGTCGAGAAATTGATTGCTGGTCTATAGATTGCCGGTCAGTTGGTCGCGGTACAATTGGTCGCCTGGACTTCTGATCCCGTGATCAATGAATCGCATCACAATCGATTGTGCACCAATTAATCGCATCAGAATTGATCGCACGTACAGTTATGAACACAAGACTTCAGAGTACACTGGTAGCGACCACAGACTTCAAAGTGATGCAAACACAAGACTTCAAACCATTAATTAGTGAAAGTTTTGCGAAAACAGGGCATGAAGATAACACATATGCATACAACAAGATAGGCGAAAACAGGGTATAAGTAGCATAAAGGGATTATAATGAAATGCTTCAGATAGGCTACCCATAAGCAACAAACACTTGATCCACAGAACTTTAGATCTTCTGGTCGCGAAAACAGGGCATTAATTAGCATAAAAAGATTAAAGTGAAACGCTTTAGCATTACTATAAAAGTTTTGTGCATTAGTTTTGTTACTAGCATATTTAAACGTTTGTAAGTCAGAAAAGGTGTTCGAATGACATTGGAATACATAAATAGTGAGAGAGGAAAACCTAAGCTTTCTTGTCATCAGCAGCAGATGAATCCATTACGAATGGGTTGTGTCCACCTACCAGCAGGGTGAGATAGAGAACACTGAAAACCATAGTGCCTCTAGGACGGCTAGCTCCATCTGCCTCTAAGTATTTCTCTATCTCCCAGCAGGGTTGGATGCAGCTTGTTCAGCTCTTTCAAGTTTCTGCCTGGGGTGGCTCCTGTGCTTTTGGAATCAGCTGCAATTAATGCAATGTCCTCTGTTTACCCCAATTTGAGTCGGCGAGATTGCTTCTTTCATTTTGCTTAATTCGTATATCTAAACCTTCAGTCAGTTTCCAACAAAGATATGCGAACGATGCAAACTTTGCTCTGACAATGCGATATTTATCTGTTCTATTATTTGTTTCAGCTGCTGATGTAACAGAGGCATTTGGTGTGCTGTCTTTGAGTGGCCTTATCCCCTGAGGCACAGTCGGTACTTATTTATTTTAAGGACACTTGGATCAGTCGACCAATTTGTTGTAATAGACAAAGGCCTATAACACGATGCCGAATTGTCATGGATCTGTTATTGATGGGTTGCCCAAAGCAAACAATTCTTCCTTGTCATCAAGCAGATGCAGCCATTACAGATGGGTTGTGTCCATCAACCAGCAGAGGGAGATAGAGAGCACACCTTTCTCAGTGCCTCATACCAGCTTGCTCCACTGCCTCTCTTCAGTATTCTCTATCTCCCCTAGCAGAGTGGCTGCAGCTTCTTTGAGCTCCATCTAAAATCTGCCTGGAGGTTGCTCCTGTGCTTTTGCCAGTTGTTAGCAGGGGTGTTGGAGGCTATAGCAGCTTCACTTTAAAGGCACATAGGTTCGCCCTTTCCCTGCCTTAACCATACCTCCGTGGATGTGGACACATTGCTTAGCTTTCCCTGTCCTTCCCCACCAACAGTGGATGCAGGCACATAGGTTCGCCCTTTCTCTGCCTTTCCCACTCACCTGAGCCTCCGGAGTTCTATTTACCTCTGCTTTCCTCACAGCGTTAAAAAAAAAAAAAAAAAGGAACGGAGGTTTTTCCTTGCCTTTTTCTGTGGGACCGGAGCTGTGATACTCTGTCCAGTGAGGTAAGAGTGTTTTCTGACTCTTCTGGGGTGGGCCCGCGATCGGGGCGATTTTGGTGCGAACCGCCGTTTTGAATTGTACCGTCGTTTTCGGTGATGGCTGCGGAGACAGTAAAGCACTGTTCCAAGTGTGGCAAGCGCAGATCAGCAGCGGGGCTCTGTAAATCGTGCTGTACAGACGTTAGAGCATGGCGAGCGACGATTCTACGCGCTCTGAGCTGGCAGCGGGCGCCATTTTGAATTTACCACATGGCGCGACCTCCACTGAGACGGAGAGTCCTGAGCCCGGGGGGAGGCTGATATGGGAGCTACTAGCCCTGGCAGAGATCTGGGTGCCCAGGGTGAGTTTTTCTCCCCTGATTTTCTTATTAATGCATAAAGCATACATGCTTAAAAGAGCTCTTCCACAAAGCCCGGCACGGGCCTCTTCTAATGCCCCCCCCCCCCCCCGGTGGATTCTAGCCTGGGTATGCCCTCTGAGGTGTTGTTCCCTGATAATTGGCAGAATATGAAGCGCAGAAGGGCTCATTCCCCTTCAGAGAGTGCTGCACCTCCTCCCCCCCCCCCCCCCCCCCCCCCCCCCCCCGTGGTCGGGCTGCGAGGATTCGGAGGACTCTGGCAGGCCTTCATGGTCTGAGGAGCCAGAGCTCCTTTGAGCAGGGACTGTCCTTTTTTTGTTAAACTGTACAGCGCTGCGTAACCCTAGTAGCGCTATAGAAATGTCAATTAGTAGTAGTAGTCTGGTGCAGAAGTGACTCAGGATCTGGACGATCCCACCGCGGTTAGGATTTTCCACCATGATGAGCTGCCAGCGCTTATTTCTGATGCCCTGCAGGCTCTCTGTATTGAAGACCCTGCCAGTGGCACAGCCTCCTCTGTGAATCCTAGGATGGCTAGTACCAAAAAGCCTGCTCGAGCCTTTCCTTTGCATGACTCCATCCAAGAGCTTATTTCGGCTCAATGGGCTGACCGCGAGGGACCTTTGAAAGTTTCCAGGGCTATGGGGCAATTATACCCTCTGAGTGAGGAGCATATGGCTCGCTTTACTATGCCTAAAGTGGATGCCCTAGTCACAGCTGTGACAAACAGAACTACCCTCCCGGTTGAAGGAGGTGTTGACCTGAAGGATATTCAAGACCGTAGACTGGAATCAGCACTTAAACGGTCATTTGAAATTGCAGGTCTAACTATTCGGGCGTCTGCATGCAGTTGTTATGCTGCTAGAGCCTGCCTGGCTTGGTTGCAACAGGCAGTGGAACAGCCCGGTGATGGAGCGGAGCCCTTTTCAGATGTGGCTCCGCGGATGGAGTCGGCCTTGTCCTTTCTTGCTGACACCCTTTATGATATTGTCAGAGCTTCGGCTAAACACATGGCAGTAGCAGTGGTAGCTTGCCGTCTTCTTTGGCTACGGCATTGGGCGGCGGACATGGCCTCTAAGCAAAGGTTGGTGAAGTTGCCCTTTCAAGGCCTTCTCCTGTTTGGTGAGGAGTTGGAGAAAATTGTGAAGGGCCTGGGTGAGGCTAAACCCCAGCGCTTGCCCGAAGATAGGCCTCGGCCTTCCTCTAAGGGTGCGGCGGTCCACTCCTCTTACAGACCTCGCTTCCGTGAAGCTCGAAGGTACCGCCCGGGGTGTTATGCTGGGTTCACTTCTCGTGCCCATTTTCAGCAGAGGAACTCCTTTCGCTCGGACAAATGTTCCACAGCCACTGGCTCAAGGCCTGGAGTTCAGGGGCGACCCTCTCAAATATGGTGCGCCGGCCCTCTCCTCGAGTCCTGTCATCGGAGGACGTCATTCCCTCTTTGCCGAGGAGTGGGCCAACATTTCCTCAGATCAGTGGGTCTTGGACCTGATCAGAGAAGGTTACAGAATAGAATTCGACGCCCCTGTAAGAGACATGTTTGTGGAGTCCCGATGCGGTTCTGCCACCAAACTGGCGGTGGTAGAGGAGACTTTACAAGGTCTGATTCAGATAGGGGCCGTGTCTCCAGTACCTCCCGCCGAACATGGCTACGGCTGCTACTCCATCTACTTTTTGGTGTTGCGAAAAAGAGGGTCATTTTGCCCTTTTCTGGACTTAAAAGAATTAAACAAGTCCCTGAGAGTGCGGCATTTCCACATGGAAACCCTGCGCTCCGTCACTGCGGCGGTACAGCCAGGAGATTTTCTCAAGTCTCTGGACCTGAAAGAAGCTTACTTGCACATTCCAATTTGGCCCCCGCACCAGAAGTTTCTGAGGTTTGCGGTGATGGGAAAGCATTTCCAGTTCCGGGCCTTGCCTTTTGGCCTTGCCACAGCTCCCCGCACCTTTTCGAAGGTTATGGTAGTAGAAGCTGCCTTTCTAAGGCGAGAGGGTATTCGGTTTCACCCGTACCTAGAAGACTGGCTCATTCGACTAACTCTGCTGCAGAGAGTCAGCATGTAACAGCCAGAGTGGTCTCAGTACTTCAATCTCTGGGCTGGGTCATCAATTTGGCCAAAAGTCACCTGACCCCCTCGCAGTCTCTAGAATATTTGGGGGCCAGGTTTGACACAGCCTCGGGGTATGTGTACCTACCCGAGCAAAGGCGGTGCAAGCTTCAGAATCAGGTCCGTCTGCTCCTGAGGATGCCCTGCCCGCGAGCTTGAGACATTGTCCAGCTGCTTGGATCGATGACGGCCACCATGGAACTGGTGCCCTGGGCGAGAGCGCACCTGAGACCTCTACAGTATGCTCTACTCCAAAGATGGTCTCCAGTATCTCAGGATTACCAATGCAGACTCTCTTGGCTCCCTGCGGCCCGACTCAGCATGGAGTGGTGGCTCTCAGACAGTATGCTGCGGCGAGGAATGCCGCTGGTGCTCCTCGATTGGTGCCTAGTGGTGACAGATGCCAGTCTGAAAGGCTGGGGCGCACATTGCAAGGGGAAGCATGCCCAGGGTCTATGGACACCCGAGGAGTCGGAGTGGTCCATCAACCGCCTAGAGTTGAAAGCGGTGTTTCAGGCGCTTCTGGCCTTTCAAGTGACCCTGGAAGGATTGGCTGTCAGAGTGATGTCGGACAACACGACAGCAGTGGCCTACATAAATCGACAAGGCGGCACTCAGTGCAGAGCTCTAGCCGCGCAGGCCGAACAAATTTGCCACTGGGCCGAGCTGCATCTACAGTTTCTGTCGGCAGCTCACATTGCAGGTCAGAGCAACATGCAAGCCGATTATCTAAGCAGGCATCAGATCAATCCAGCGGAGTGGGAACTTGCAGACGAAGTGTTCCTGCAGATATGTGCCAAGTGGGGCAAGCCCGTGATGGATCTAATGGCAACAAGCTCCAATGCCGAAGTCCCGTGCTTCTTCAGCAGACGGAGAGATCCTCGCGCGGCGGGGTTGGATGCCTTGGCTCAACCCTGGCCTCCGGGCCTACTGTATGTGTTCCCTCCGTGGCCCTTGATAGGGCGAGTGCTCCTGCGGATTCGGCTGCATCCAGGAGAAGTGGTTCTCGTCGCCCCGGATTGGCCCAGGAGGCCTTGGTATGCGGACCTCTGACAGATGCTCGTAGAGGATCCCCTTCAGTTACCTCTGGTTCCCAACCTGTTGTCACAGGGTCCGGTGACCATGGAGGACGTCGGCCGATTTGGTCTTATGGCCTGGCGATTGAGAGGGCGCAATTGAGATACAAAGGCTATTCCAATAAAGTAATTACCACTCTCCTGCAAGCCCGCAAGCGTTCCACTTCCGTGGCTTATGCCAGGATTTGGCGCCAGTTTGAAGTCTGGTGTGCTTCCAGAGAGATCACACCCCTGCGGGCTCCTGTCTCGCCTATTCTGGACTTTTTGCAGGATGGTGTACTACAAAAATGCTTGGCCTATAATTCCCTGCGGGTGCAAGTGGCAGCATTGGCCTTCCTTCGTGGCAAGGTTGAAGGCGTGTCTTTAGCTGCTCATCCGGATGTGGCACGGTTTCTTAGAGGGGTGCTTCGGCTCCGTCCTCCCATGCGTGCACCTCCTCCAGCTTGGGCCCTGGGGCTAGTACTGAAGGCCCTTCAGGGTGCTCCCTTTGAATCGCTTCGGCGTGCTTCAGAGAAAGATTTGACACTGAAGGCCGTCTTGTTAGTGGCCATTACTTCGGCGAGACGGGTGTCAGAGCTCCAGGCGCTGTCCTGTAGAGACCCTTTTCTGCAGTTTTCAGAGTCCGGGGTCACGGTTCGGACCGTGCCTTCTTGCCTAAGGTGGTTTCAGCGTTTCACCTAAATCAACCTATTTTATTGTCCTCCTTTGTCGAGGAGGAGTTTCCAGAATCTTTTGGGCAATTGCACCTGTTGGACGTGCGCAGGACTCTGCTGCAGTATCTGCGAGTTACTAACTCTTTCAGGACCTCTGATCATCTGTTTGTTTTGCTATCAGGTCCTCGCAGAGGGTCTGCAGCGTCTAAAGCCACTATTGCCCGCTGGCTTAAAGAATCTATCTTTTCAGCTTATTTGCTTGCCGGCTGGCCTCTGCCTGATGCCTTTAAGGCGCATTCCACTAGAGGAATTTCCTCTTCTTGGGCTGAAACTGGAGCACTCTCTCTTCAAGAGATTTGTAGTGCAGCAACATGGGTTTCTAAGCTCTTTTTTGCCCGACATTACAGGCTGGATGTGGTAGCCAGGAGGGACGCACATTTTGGAGCACAAGTGCTGGCGCGTGGTGTGGCTTGATCCTACCCTACCTAGGGATTGCTATGATACATTCCATCTGTAATGGCTGCATCTGCTTGATGACAAGGAAGGGAAAATTAGGTTCTTACCGTGATAATTTTCTTTCCTTTAGTCATAGCAGATGCAGCCATGATCCCTCCCTGTCTGATGCTATCTGCTGTAAATCTATTTCAGTTTCTGTTCTTGTTTCCTGGAGATTCTGTTCTTGGGAGAAAGTCGGAAAACAGTCTTCAGGATTCTTGTTCAATTAAAGGAGGATGACTTAATTCCCTCCAGTTTCATGTTTTGGAGGATGAGTTTATTCCCTACGGGAGGATGAGTTTATTCCCTCCAGTTATGTCTCAGTGGAGGATGAGTTTATGCCCTCCAGGAGGATGTTTCATTCCCTCCATTCTGAGTTAATGCCCTTTGTTGTAGGGCCATCGTTCGCTGTGAGGAAAGCTTATGTTATTCCCATTGCGGTTTGCCATACTGCTTTGGAAGCTTCAAATACTGATGAGAGGCAGTGGAGCAAGCTGGTATGAGGCACTGAGAAAGGTTTGCTCTCTATCTCCCTCTGCTGGTTGATGGACACAACTCATCTGTAATGGCTGCATCTGCTATGACTAAAGGAAAGAAAATTATCACGGTAAGAACGTAATTTTCCCATGTGGGGGTTGCATCACAGCTTTGCGGAAATGTTAGAAAGTTAACATCTTTCCATATGGAAATTTATAAATGGGCAGAAACTTGAACAGGCAAAGAACGATGTAAGCATCAAACATTATTTAGCTGGGCAACAAACAACGTAAGAAATACCATGACACAGGAACACAACTTGCCAGTGTTGGTCATTTTGGCAACATCGATCTATTGGGCTATTTATGTGATGTACAGTTATAACATTTAATTAACCAAAGTCATGATTGCTTCACATATGTATTTCGTTTACTATTTTGTATTATGTATTTACTTATACATTGTACCAACTGCTTAATAAACACTTTTTACTTTGAAGTCTTGTAGTTAAAGCGTTTTTTGCGACAAGTTTTACTTTGAAGTCTATAGTAATATAGTATCTATGCTTTGAAGTCTTATACTTGCGATCAGTTGTAATGCAATTACTATTTTGTATTTACTTAAACATTGGATAAACATGTTTGTTTTACTTTGAAGTGCTTAATAAACACGTTTTACTTTGAAATTCTTCAACCAATTTTACTTTCAAGTCTTTAGTAATAGTCTACGCTTTGAAGTTTTGTGTTTGCAATTAATTGTAATGTGATTAATTGACCACACAAAAAAGTCCAGGTGATCTATTGTACCGCAACCAACTGAGCAGCGATCAATTGTTTACGATCTATTGATGGGACACCATAAAAACACAGGCAACTGAATCTTTAAGAAGGTTGTACCAAAACCAGATTGAAATGGAAGGCTCAAGTCTATCAACATCTAACGACCCACGATCCTCCATGATACACATTCCCAGAAAGCGTCACATCTATGGAAGAGCCCATCTCCAAAGGAATGAAAGTGGATGTTAGCAGTTTTATGAGCAAATTTTATGGAACAATATGTTTTTTGAAGGCTATTGTTAATGAATTGGACATTTATGTTCGGGTGATGCAGATTATGATGATTGTTTGGAAAATCAAGCAAAACTGCTGGCCAAAACTGTCAAAACTTGCATGGGGATTCGTTTGCATTCCTACTAGCATAATGTCTGCTGACAGGATATTTTTCTGTTGTGGGAAGGACTGTGGAAGACAGGAGAGCTAGACTGAATCATGAGATTTTTGATGACTTATTATTCATCTTCGGATTAAAAAAATCATAACAGTGCTTAATAGGGCATATTTCTTCCCCACTAGGGTATACAGAGCAGGTTGTATTTAGTCTCCCTGGGCATTTTAACAGGATGGATTAGGATTTCTTGGGATCGTAGAAGTCAGCTGTTGTTTGGGGTGGAAGGGTAGAGGGGGCAGGGGAGAAGGTTATTATAGTTGTTAATTATTACTGTTTTGTATTTGTGATTTTTAAACAGTTGTACAGAATATTGTTCCTTTTTATACTAATAAAAAGATTTAAATATAAAATGTTTAAGGCTTGTGCAGATGAGGATAGAGCCTGTGGAGACAGGGCAGGAATGGGAACGAACTTTGTCACTGTGTCATTCTGTAATTCCAAGTATTAATATTGGAAATGAAAATGCATGAAATTGAAGAATAGTCTCATCAGTGACAAATTGAACAGTCTGGATACACTTAAAATTATTAATGTCTGACTTTTTTCTGTGCAGGTTTTGTTGGGAGGGAACTTTTTAGTGTTACAGTTCTGTTTAATTTTTACAAGAATAGTATTTAAGCTATTATCTAAAATTATCCATATGGCTAGCCCAGTGAGTCAGACAGTACAATGATACAGTGGAATTGTGGGCAACTTTGGACCACTGTGAAATCAGGCAATTCATGCAGCCTGAGCACTCTCCAAGTAGGGGGGAGGGTATAGATTGTAATTCAGTAGAACAGTGAACTGCTTCCAAGCTTTGATTTCTGAGCAGTTTTTTTCAGTTGCAAAGATAGTCATCTTATTTAGTTTCTATACATTTAATTTCTTAAATTTATAGCCATAGCATTGCAAGGAAAAGGAAAATTGCAAAGAAGTTGTAGTGTAGCTTAAAATTAGTTAATGAAAGAAAAACCATTTGTTCAAGGTTACATGTAAAGCCATTTAGGGAGATATTGATTGAATGTAAATTGGCTGTTTGGAACACATTTAAGTAAATATTGCACTTTGGAACTAGATATAGTATACCATCCAAACTATTCTGGCTATTAATCCTAATAGGGGAAAATTTTTTCTTTGCCATAGAAATGTCCCACTAAAACAGCCTTCATCTATAAGTACAACATTGCAGAGTAGACCGTTATCACCATTGAATGGATATTGCTATGAATCTGGTAAGAGTTATTGGGGAAATGGGAAATCTGAAAATGTTAAGTGACTTTTGCAGGGATATATTTATCAAGTAAAATTATTTTAAAAAATCATATAAAATATGGTGGTACACATGAAATGGGTAGTTAGTAAAGGTAGTGGCGATGCGAGGAATAGGAATTCACTAAGGTTTGACTGCTGCCTAATTTATACCTCAAGAAAACATTAACAAAAGTGTACTGTGCGTGTGCCGTGTGTTAATGGTACACAAGGTATATACTAGTGTAGAAAATAAAAAATGCTGCTGAGCAAAACAGTTACTCTTAATATGTGTCGTATATCTGGTACGGTCGTCATTTTAGACGGGTTAGGTGTCATATGTCTTAATAAGCTGGTTTGTATGTGTAAATGGGCATACAGTGAGTAAGCAGTGATTTTTGATAAGCTGTCTTAACAGGTACATACCCACAGCATGCAAAGATTTGAAGGGGGCATGTTCTAGGGCATGCTGTGGTTTTTAAAAGTATATAATAGAGCACTTCATATAGATGGTTTATGCCACCCTGCTAGCACATGGAAGCAGAGAACATGGATTTCTAGTGATAGTATCACCAGTATGAAGAGTGGTGCAGCCCTTAAACTTGATAGTATTCTCTGCCTCCAATACTGATGCAGCTTGAACTGGTGCAGCAGGAAAGTTGTTTGTGGCCCGTGTTCCTTAGATGCAGGTTACGACTTGAGGCCCAAAGCTTATAGAGGCCATATGTGATCTACAGTTACAGTTGGCTCATTTATAGCCTGCGCATACCAAAAAAATACTTCATAGTGGGTCACAACCAAGATACTAGATTAATAAGACATCTAGGATGTAAAAGTAAATAATCATATAACAGTATACATTACACTATAATTACTTCCTTATTACATGTTTATGAAACATGTGTCTTTAAATTCTCCTTAAAGGTGACAAAACTAGGCATTCAACTTAACAATAGGTGACAGAACTGGCCATAGAGAAGCAGCTTGATAAGAAAGCAATCTAGTCAACAATTTCTTTGAAATAATTCCCCGAGGGCTAGGGAAGGAGAAAAGATGGCTTACGAATATTATATATTAAGACTGAATTGGCATAGCATAACTAAAAGCATATATTGAGGACTAAGGCCAAAACCAATCTTATACAGTAGACACCCTAATTTAAAAAGTACCCTAGCTTCAACTGGAAGGCAGTGCAACTTAACAAAAAAAAAAAAAAAAAAAAAAAAAAAAAAATGGAGTAACGTCATATTTTATTTGAGAGCAAATCAAATCACAGCCACATTTTGAATAGTTTGGGTTTTTCTAAAGATATGTTTCAACAAGCCTCGATAGACAATATTACCATAATCCAATTTACTCAGAATGAGTGACTGTACCATCAATCCAAATAAATCTTCTGGTAGATATTTTGTAATGCTCCTCATCATTCTCATTGTGTGGAAATAGCTACTTACTAAGGAATTGACCTGTTTTTCCATACTTAAATTATTATCTAACAGGACACCCAGAATCTTAACTGAGCTTTCAAGGGAATAGAAATCGCTGTCAGTATTGCATTTTAAATCCAAACGGAACTCTGTTTGGTCCCCAACAACAAAAATTTAGTTTTCTCCCTATTTAATTTAAGATGGTGTGCTATCATCCAGTCAGTGATGGTTGCAAAACAATGAGAGATAGTATTGTGTGCTTTTTTTTTTTTTTTTTAAATGTTTGAATATTTTTATTAACCATCATCACAATACAACAATGTAAACTTATTCATTTTTCCCCACGTTTCCCCCCCCCTTTCCCCCTCCCCTCCCTCCTCCCCCTCCCAGCTCTATTACAACTGTCCTTATTGGGTTAATCGCTGAAATCGAGACCACAGTTCAGAAGATGGGTTGTACCTTCCCATTCTTTTGTCCGTTAGCTGCTCCAGTTCCCCGACCAGGGAAAGTTTCAGAATCCATTCCAGCTCTGAGGGAGCCCTCTGTTTCTTCCAGTGGATTGCTATGACACTTAGCCGCTGTTAAACAAATCCTCTTATGGCGTCTTTGTCATTTAGTTCCTCTTCTGTTACCGAGACCCAGAAGACACCATTGCGGCGTGCATTGGAATGGCTTATTAGTGCTTTCTGAAATTTTTTTCGTTACAGTTTTCCAAAATGGTTGTAGAGTCCGGCACGACCACCAAATATGCAAGTAAGTCCCCTCTTCATCTCCACACCTCCAACACAGTGGGGATGCCGAGGAAAACATAGCATGTATTCGATGCGGGGTATAATACCACCGCGACAATATCTTAAAGGCATTTTCTTTTAACACACAGTTCGAAGCTTTTTTGACTTCTACTACTATAGCCTTCCACTCATTTACTGTAAACCCCCGTTGCAGATCCTGTTCCCATTTTATCATATAAGCACATTTCTCAAAAGATCTACCTCTAATCAATTTGTACAACATAGATATAACTCTGCTCATTTTCCCTAATGATCCCCACAAATTTTCAAGTTCCTCATATTTTTCCGGGTCCCTCCTCAATCACCCTTGTTGTGTCATATAATGCTTGACTAGTATATAAAAATAAGTATCTCCCGCCCCTCCCCCACACTGTTCCCGGATCTCCTCTAACGGTCTTAGCTCCCCGTCATCCAGGAGATCCCTGAAACAAATCAACCCCTCCTCTTCCCACCACCCTCCAACCTGATGACCCATTCCCACTTGAAAAGCCGGTTCCCCACCTATACCTGCCAGTATTGTGTGCTTTTTTAAAGATCTACCATAATAGGAAAGACTATCTCTCTGTGGCATTTTGCTCTGATTTAGCTAGTGGAGTTCTCTGTGTCTCAGGGCTCTAGCCCTATGTGGTGTACCTTGACAGTGGTAGTCCCATATGAAAAAACGGCGGAGAAAAATACAAACCCTCTTCCAAATAAATAAAAAGAAAAAAGAATGGGAATATAAGTAGATGTGGCAATGTAGGGCTCTAGCCCTATGTGGTGTACCTTGACAGTGGTAGTCCCATATGAAAAAACGGCGGAGAAAAATACAAACCCTCTTCCAAATAAATAAAAGAAAAAAGAATGGGAATATAAGTAGATGTGGCAATGTAGGGCTCTAGCCCTATGTGGTGTACCTTGACAGTGGTAGTCCCATATGAAAAAACGGCGGAGAAAAATACAAACCCTCTTCCAAATAAATAAAAAGAAAAAAGAATCGGAATATAAGTAGATGTGGCAATGCAAAACACTAGTAACAATCAAATGACCCACAAAAAAAGACACTGATCGACAGAGGCATCAGATGAACGTGTAATGGGCTGCTATTTCAGATCCTAGCTCCTCTTAGAAGCATCAATCACTTGCTTCAAGGTATTCAGTGCCTATTACAAATTTTTAAAATTATTTGATTCACAATTGATTATAGTGTAATATAATTGTGTGTAATGTAATATAAAATCATCAGAGTCAAAATATAATAAAGTACTAGCAGCTACATATCTCAAACTGCGGTGACGACACTGTAAGAATCTCAAAAAGCTCCCGACACCCTACACATTGAAAGAAGGCATTTCAGTCGAACATGAACTGCTTTGGGGGGATCAGAGAAAAGTCATAAACACAAATTTTTCAGGGCTTAATGATGAGCCATATCATGGCACACTGCTGAGTGGTAGTCCCATGGCATGCCTGCTGGAAAGGATGATTGGTTACTCTTAACAGGTTGGGGTCAGTGTAATTCTTTCTCTTTGTTCTCCCATTTCCCCTTTTTGGCTTGGTCGTCGTCTCTGTGAGAGTTTAAAAGTAATGAAAAGAAAGTTAGTGGAGGATGACAAAGGGAATACTGAGGAGGCTTGCTTGCTGGAGTTGACAGGGGAATATCCTTGTGGCATTGATAAATGCTTATCTGGGTGGGAGGTATGGTGTATATGCTGGATTGTTGCCAGAGGTTTGAGGCTTGTAGGAGCTGGCACAGCAGTATGGCTGGCTCCTTTTGTCCCACATGCCACGGGAGTGAGGCATGAGAGATTTCAGGGGCCGAACAGCCTTCTCACCTGTGACCGGAGAAGCCAATTGGTACCATGACGCCTGTGTGCCAAAGATGAAGCAGTCATTTTGGGTTCTGATTGGCTCATGCATGGTGCAAATCTGAGAGGCTGGGAAGCTGGAGGAGCCTCCAGCCTGGTTGCTGGTATAGGAGAGGGTTTGCTGGAGAGATGCTTCTTGCTGCTGGGTTCGTAGCTTTTTCAGGAGCTGACCACTTGCAAACATAAGGCTCTTTCTGCCTTGTAGGTGCTCACCCAACAAGTGGTGGGACTTGCCCATGTTACAGAATGGACAATAAGTTCTAGAATGTCTGGGGCTATGGAGCAGGTGAGAAAGTCCTAGAGTATTCTTGAATGTCAGGTTTCAAATTGTCCCATAGTGTCTGAGGAACTCTTGAGTAATTCCTGGGAATCGGTCCCACTCTTGGAGAAGGACTGGGGGATTTAAAGGAGAAGGCAAGTGAGGAGTTCTTCATCGTTCATATGTTCCATCAGGAGTAGCTGCCATCTCTTATTTTTCATTTTATGTTGTCTCTGTGGATGGTGGAGAATGTTCCTGAGGAGATGACAGTCGGGACCCCATTTTGAAAGGTCTGCAAAAGCTATTTAGATTGGGGTTCTCAAAACTATTCCTTGGAGGGGACACTCAGCCAGTCAGGTTGTCAGGATACCCACAATGAATATTCATGAGATAAATTTGCATGCACTTCCTTCATTGTATGCAAACATATCTCATGTATACTCATTTTGGGTATTCTGAAAACCTGACAGGTCTGTCCTGAAGCCTGGGTTCAGAAACATTGGTCTAGAGAGGTGTCCAACCTTGGCTGTCACCAGGTTGGGTTTCCTTGATTTCCCCAATGAATATGCACATCAATACTTCTTGACTAATACAATATATTTTTTCTTTTTCCTAGACAAACTCCAAACTCATAAATTATGTGTATTAAAATTTACAATCTTTATTATGAAATCAATCTAATCTAACAATAAAATACTCTCTATTACATACTCTCACAATATCCTACCCTTGCCACACAGCGCATTCTGTAAATGTCCTTCTTCAGTACTATTAATTGAAATCAGAACAGCTGTGACACAATCAAGTGTTCCAAAATGATGACCCGTTTCACGATATAGTTCCCACTGTTCTCATTCCCTGAAATCACTTAATCACACCAAGGGTTCCATATAATATCAGTAGTCAAGCATTTATTACCTACTTTTAATTAGACTACTACAATTTAATTTTTCAATATATAGCAGCTCTTTATTGCTACTCACACTCCCCCTCTCTAAATCATATATACCCGCTAACACACACACACATTCATCCAATTCCCCAAAAAACTTTCTTTGCAAACTGCAGGACTGAGAATTACATCAATTATTCCACTTACCTTAAAGTCCACATCATAAGACATACATAGTCGTGTAACCTCCTCATAGTCCACTCAATGTGTCCCAAAAAATCATGTTCCAAAAAGGTTTTTCTTTTCAATTCAATCTCAGTCCAATGGTGAAATACAGTAACACAATCGTTGACAAACGTCCCTTCTGTTTTTCACATCGGGTTTTAATTAACCCCAGCTCTCTTTGCAAACAAAGATCCGTTCTCTCCACATCAGGTTTTGGATAGCCCAAACTTTCTTTACAAACAAAGATCCGGTCTCAACACTGGCCGTGTTTCATTCATCTTCTTCAGGAGACCTGCTTTGAAACAACAACCATAATATACTACTCAGGGACACCAAGCGTTGTTGAACAATATGTTCCTTTTAAATTGCTGATAGCTTCTGAAGAGGACCCGCTGATCCTTGAGGGAAAACCTGTAGGATATTTGGCATCAGTTCCATCAATTCATGTTAAAAATGTTCTGGTCCCATAATCCTTTTTGGTCCTAACACTGGCCGTTTTCCTTTATAACATCATCAGGAGACCTTATTCAACACATATACACTATTATATCCATACCTACATCCTCACATTAAAATCTAATAAATTTCAAAACCTAGTTCGCATACCTTATCTGACCTCTAAACTCTGTCAGGTATACCATGCAGAGCCCTACAGCATCCAGTACTTCTACCTCATTTCCTGTTTTGCATAGGTGGGTGTTTGATTATCTCCTCCCTTTATATAGCCGTTAAAAGTGACCAATCAAGTTCTTTATTTAATTCACAGGGCTCTACTGTGTTCCAATTATATGTCAGCTTTTGTTCTTGCCATATTAGTTGTCTTTCTACATTGCCCCTCCCACTCTCAATTTAAAAAAGTACTGCAAACTGCAGATCCAAAATAGAATGGTTATATACAGTGGTGGAAATAAGTATTTGATCCCTTGCTGATTTTGTAAGTTTGCCCACTGACAAAGACATGAGCAGCCCATAATTGAAGGGTAGGTTATTGGTAACAGTGAGAGATAGCACATCACAAATTAAATCCGGAAAATCACATTGTGGAAAGTATATGAATTTATTTGCATTCTGCAGAGGGAAATAAGTATTTGATCCCCCACCAACCAGTAAGAGATCTGGCCCCTACAGACCAGGTAGATGCTCCAAATCAACTCGTTACCTGCATGACAGACAGCTGTCGGCAATGGTCACCTGTATGAAAGACACCTGTCCACAGACTCAGTGAATCAGTCAGACTCTAACCTCTACAAAATGGCCAAGAGCAAGGAGCTGTCTAAGGATGTCAGGGACAAGATCATACACCTGCACAAGGCTGGAATGGGCTACAAAACCATCAGTAAGACGCTGGGCGAGAAGGAGACAACTGTTGGTGCCATAGTAAGAAAATGGAAGAAGTACAAAATGACTGTCAATCGACAAAGATCTGGGGCTCCACGCAAAATCTCACCTCGTGGGGTATCCTTGATCATGAGGAAGGTTAGAAATCAGCCTACAACTACAAGGGGGGAACTTGTCAATGATCTCAAGGCAGCTGGGACCACTGTCACCACGAAAACCATTGGTAACACATTACGACATAACGGATTGCAATCCTGCAGTGCCCGCAAGGTCCCCCTGCTCCGGAAGGCACATGTGACGGCCCGTCTGAAGTTTGCCAGTGAACACCTGGATGATGCCGAGAGTGATTGGGAGAAGGTGCTGTGGTCAGATGAGACAAAAATTGAGCTCTTTGGCATGAACTCAACTCGCCGTGTTTGGAGGAAGAGAAATGCTGCCTATGACCCAAAGAACACCGTCCCCACTGTCAAGCATGGAGGTGGAAATGTTATGTTTTGGGGGTGTTTCTCTGCTAAGGGCACAGGACTACTTCACCGCATCAATGGGAGAATGGATGGGGCCATGTACCGTACAATTCTGAGTGACAACCTCCTTCCCTCCGCCAGGGCCTTAAAAATGGGTCGTGGCTGGGTCTTCCAGCACGACAATGACCCAAAACATACAGCCAAGGCAACAAAGGAGTGGCTCAGGAAGAAGCACATTAGGGTCATGGAGTGGCCTAGCCAGTCACCAGACCTTAATCCCATTGAAAACTTATGGAGGGAGCTGAAGCTGCGAGTTGCCAAGCGACAGCCCAGAACTCTTAATGATTTAGAGATGATCTGCAAAGAGGAGTGGACCAAAATTCCTCCTGACATGTGTGCAAACCTCATCATCAACTACAGAAGACGTCTGACCGCTGTGCTTGCCAACAAGGGTTTTGCCACCAAGTATTAGGTCTTGTTTGCCAGAGGGATTAAATACTTATTTCCCTCTGCAGAATGCAAATAAATTCATATACTTTCCACAATGTGATTTTCCGGATTTAATTTGTGATGTGCTATCTCTCACTGTTACCAATAACCTACCCTTCAATTATGGGCTGCTCATGTCTTTGTCAGTGGGCAAACTTACAAAATCAGCAAGGGATCAAATACTTATTTCCACCACTGTAGTAGCCAATGGTTAACTAAAGGGGTATCCTGCCGTTCTAATCTAATATTAAGTGCTGCACTATTCGCAGTTTTATTTTATGTGTAGGTTCTCCAATGTACCATAACTGACATGGGCAGCGAATACCGTAAACTACATTTCTAGAGTTACAATCTGTTTTCGATTTTAAATAAAACTGCCTCCCAATATTTTGCACCCATATTTGATTAACATTCATGTTATATTTACAGTATACACAATGCTGACACGGACCATGTCCTCTATTCGCTTCACTTACAGGTAACACAGATCTTTTATTCCTAGACAGGATCTCCCCTATATTTCTTTCTCTAGTATTGGAGAAACTAGGCTTTTCCCTTAATCCCTTATGTAACACCAATATCGGCCAGTGCGTCAATATCATTTTTGTCCAATATCACAAGGAACAACAGCGGGATTTGAACAGTATTCCCTAGTTGTCAATCTAGTGAGTGCTCTAACCACTAGGCGTGTACTACGTAGAATTTTGAAAATAGAGACCATAGATATGCATATATTTTTTTAAATGAGCACAAGAATTGCGACTTTTAAATGTTCTCTAGGATATTACTTGGATTTTGTTAGGCTTTGAATATTTCTATAAAATCAACTTACTTTTTCTCTTCCTTTTCCTTCCTGCTCCTTTTCTCATTTCATCTGCTTTTCTTCATATTACTTGTGCTTCTTCAACTAGAGATTTTCTATTCATTTCATCTTAGTTGTGCTCAGTAACTTAACAGAAAAGAACCATATGAGTGGGAACTTGTTCTATAGTTTCCTCAGTGAATGAAACTAGAGGAATTAGCAGCTTATAGAGAATGGGTTAGATATCTCCCCTCATTTTAAATTATAACAAATTGTAAAAATGAAATGGACATCCAATTGTTATGGGCAAGTTTCTGATTTCCCAAGTCTTCAAATGGAGCTTAGCTAAATTGTAGTTTCCTTCAGGGATAAGTGCTAAAATATTTATTTTACATTTTTAATATGAAAACATAGACACCTGTTTATCAAGGTGTGTGTTTTTTTTTTTTTTGGTTAATAGACAACAAATTAAGGGCCTCTCTCATCAAGCCACGCAGCAATGCTGATGGAGCCCATTGAAAGTGAATGGGCTTTGTCGGCATTACCGCATTGGGAGCCACTAGCGCAGCTTGATAAAAAGGCACTAACTAAGCAAGTCCCATCTTAATATCAATTAAATGGATGAAAGGATCTTCAGACAGCCCATCAGCAGTTCTAAGACTGTGTTCAACATGGCTAAATTCTTCATTGATCCAATATTTTTCCAGTTTTTGTAAATTTTCCTTCTTTTCTCTGTTTTCTATAAAGCTTTTAAAACTTCGGTCAGTCTTTGTTAATTAAGCACTTTTCTTAAATTCCCGTCTGCTCACAAGTGCAAGGCCACACCTCTCTGGACATGAATTAATGTTTCGTTGATCTGTGTCAGGGTCGAGGTACCAAATGTACTACAAACATCCATGGTGGATGTTCATATAGTTACCTACTAGACAAGTGGTGTTAAATGTATTCTCCGAGGACAAGCAGGCTGCTTGTTCTCACGAATGGGTGACGTCCATGGCAGCCCCTCCGATCGGAGATCTTCACTAGCAGCAGCGTTTGCTAGCCCTCGCATGCGCATGCGCGACCATCTTCCCGTCCAAACGCGCTCGTGTTCGTCAGTCTTCTTTTTCTCCGCAGCTCAGAACGGCTGTTTTTCAGTCGGTCTGCGCCCCAAAGAGACCCCTCGCGTCTTTTCGCCGCGTTCTTCCGTTCGGAAGTGTCCAGTTTTCTTTGTCTCGTCGTGTTTCTTAGTTTAAAAAAAAAATCCCTTACGTCGAGTTTTTTTTCCCCGTAAGTTTCCTTTCGTACGGGTTTTTTCTAAATTTTTTGGTGCCTTTAGCCATCATCGCGAATTTTGACTTCGCCGGCGCGATTTTTCTGCCCATGTCCTCGAAGCCTACCAGCGGCTTCCAAAAGTGCACCCAGTGCAGCCGGACTATCTCCCTCACTGATAGGCACGTTTCTTGCCTTCAGTGTCTGGGGGCTGGGCATCGCCCCCAGGCCTGTACTCTCTGCCTTCTCTTGAAGAAGCGGACTCAGTCGGCGAGATTGGCCCAGAGGAATCTTCGGTACCGAGGTCATCATCCGGTGTGTCGACGTCTGCGGTACCCAGCCCTTCTGCCAGTGATCCAGCTTCTTTGATACCGAGGTTATCGGTGGTAGCGATGTCGTCGGAGGGTGCTTCGTCTTCCGGAGTGCAGGTGAGGGTTGTCCATTCCCCTGTTGGTGGCGGGGAGCCCTCGAGTAGGTCTCCGCCTGCCTCGAGGTCTCCTGTGGTACAGCCCCTCAGAGATCGACCTCTTTCGGACCCGGCCCACAGGAGGCGTTTGGATTTGACGTCCTCGGTACCGGTGATGTGCTTCGTGCGAAGGCAAAGAAGCATCGTCATCGGTCACCTTCCAGGCGTGGTACCGAGAGCTCTGGGTCGCCGGTGCCACCGGCACCCAAGCGTCGACACCAGGAGGACCGCTCATCCTCCATTCAGGAGGTGTCCATGCGCTCCCCTGTGTCTACAGATCAATCTAGTGGAGTTACGAGCAGTCTGGAACGCTCTAAGGGCTTTCAGGTATTGGCTGTCCCAACAAATTATTCAAATTCAGACAGACAAACAGGTTGCCATGTATTACATCAACAAGCAAGGCGGCACTGGATCTCGCCCTCTGTGTCAGGAGGCTGTCAGAATGTGGCTTTGGGCTCGCCGATATGGCATGTGTCTTCAGGCCACATTTCTGGCAGGTATAAACAACAGTCTGGCCGACAGGTTGAGCAGGATCATGCAACCTCACGAGTGGTCGCTCAATTCCAAAGTGGTCCACGAGATCTTCCAAGCATGGGGCACCCCCTTGTTGGATCTCTTTGTTACCTGAGCCAACCACAAGGTCCCTCAGTTCTGTTCCAGACTTCAGGCCTATGGCAGACTAGCGTCGGATTCCTTTCTCCTGGATTGGGGGGATGGCCTCCTGTATGCTTATCCTCCCATACCTTTGGTGGGGAAGACTTTGCTGAAACTCAGGCAAGACCGAGGCACGATGATTCTGATAGCTCCTTTCTGGCCGCGTCAGATCTGTTTCCCTCTTCTTCTGGAGTTGTCCTCCGAAGAACCGTGGAGATTGGAGTGTTTTCCGACCCTCATTACTCAGAACGAGGGGGCGCTTCTGCATCCCAACCTCCGGTCTCTGGCTCTCACAGCCTGGATGTTGAGAGCGTAGATTTTGCCTCCTTGGGTCTCTCCGAGGGTGCCTCCCGGGTCTTGCTTGCTTCCAGGAAAGATTTTACTAAAAAGAGTTACTTCTTTCTATGGCGGAGGTTTGCCGTCTGGTGTGACAGCAAGGCCCTAGATCCTTGCTCTTGTCCTACACAGACCCTGCTTGAATACCTTCTGCACTTGTCTGAGTCTGGTCTTAAGACCAACTCTGTACGAGTTCATCTTAGTGCGATTAGTGCATACCGTTACCGTGTGGAAGGTAAGCCGATCTCTGGACAGCCTTTAGTTGTTCGCTTCATGAGAGGTTTGCTTTTGACAAAGCCCCCCATCAAACCTCCTACAGTGTCATGGAATCTCAATGTCATTCTCACCCAGCTAATGAAACCTCCTTTCGAGCCGCTGAATTCCTGCCATCTGAAGTACTTGACCTGGAAGGTTATTTTCTTGGTGGCAGTTACTTCAGCTCGCAGAGTCAATGAGCTTCAGGCCTTGGTAGCTCATACTCCTTATACCAAATTTCATCATAACCGAGTAGTCCTCCATACTCATCCTAGGTTCTTGCCGAAGGTGGTGTCGGAGTTCCATCTTAACCAGTCAATTGTCTTGCCAACATTCTTTCTCCTTCCTCATACCCGCCCTGCTGAACGCCAGCTGCACACATTGGACTGCAAACGAGCATTGGCCTTCTATCTGGAGCGGACACAGCCCCACAGACAGTCCGCCCAAATGTTTGTTTCTTTTGATCCCAACAGAATGGGGAGTGGCTGTCGGGAAACACACCATCTCTAATTGGCTAGCAGATTGCATCTCCTTCGCTTATGCCCAGTCTGGGCTGACTCTTGAGAGTCATATCACGGCTCATAGTGTTAGAGCCATGGCAGCGTCAGTGGCCCACTTGAAGTCAGCCACTATCGAAGAGATTTGCAAGGCTGCGACGTGGTTATCTGTCCACACATTCACATCGCAATACTGCCTACAGCAGGATACCCGACGCGACAGTCTGTTCGGGCAGTCGGTGCTGCAGAATCTGTTCGGGGTTTAGAATCCAACTCCACCCCCTAGGCCCATTTTTATTCTGTTCCAGTCTGCACTCTCAGTTAGTTGAATAAGTTTAGGTCAATCTCAGTTTTGTCCTTGCCGTTGCGAGGCCCAATTAACCAATGTTTGTTGTTTTGAGTGAACCTGGGGGCTAGGGATACCCCATTCGTGAGAACAAGCAGCCTGCTTGTCCTCGGAGAAAGCGAAAGCTACATACCTGTAGCAGGTATTCTCCGAGGACAGCAGGCTGATTGTTCTCACCAACCCGCCCGCCTCCCCTTTGGAGTTGTGTCTTCCCTTGTCTGTGTCTTTGCTATGTACTGGGCTGACAAAGACGAGCGCGTTCGGGCGGGAAGACAGTCGCGCATGCGCACGCGAGGGTTAACAAACACTGTTGCTAGTGAAGATCTCTGATCGAAGGGGCTGCTGTGGATGTCACCCATTCGTGGATTCCACGTCTTCCTCTTCGGTACCGGGAGGTACTGCTGACGTGCTTCGAGAGAAGGCGAAGAAGCACCGTCATCGGTCACCTTCCCGTTACAGTACCGAGAGCTCCGGGACACCAAGGGATTCGGTACCCGTGAAGCGTCAACGCCGGGAGGACCGCTTACCCTCCATACAGGAGGTGTTGATGTGCTCTGCTCCGGATAGCCCGGTACTGCCTCTGTTCCTCAGGCAGATTCTGACCCACTGCCTTGCTCGACAGACACTCTGGACGAGCGCCTCAGAGCCATACTTCCGGAGATCCTTGAAGTGTTGGTGCGACCACCTGCTTTGGTACCGTCGGTGCCATCGAGCGATGCGGCAGTTGGCTCCCCGCCCGTGGTGAGGACGGCGATGCCGGTACTTCTTGCGGCATCGGCTTCCGCTGCCAGCCAGGTTGATTCCCCGTTGATGTCACTAGATGGAGCTTCGTCGCCGGTGGCGAGGGAGTCTTCTTCTCGGCATCGTCATCTGGGACCTAGTTCCTCGGCATCGAGACGGGCTTGGCTTCGGACTGAAGTTCGTGAACTTGTGTCCGATACTGAAGGTGAGGCCTCGTGGGAGGTAGAGGAAGATCCCAGATATTTTTCTGACGAGGAGTCTTGTGGTCTTCCTTCTGATCCCACTCCTTCACCTGAGAGAAAGCTGTCTCCCCCTGAGAGTCTGTCTTTCTCGTCATTTGTCCGGGAAATGTCTACGGCCATTCCCTTCCCGGTGGTCACTGAGGATGAGCCCAGCGCTGAGATGTTCGAGGTCCTGGACTATCTTTCGTCACCTAAGGAGTCGTCCACTGTTCTCCTTCATAATGTCCTGAAGTAGACATTGATGGCGAACTGGACGAAACCCTTAAGTAACCCCACTATTCCCAAAAAGATTGAGTCCCAGTATTGGATCCATGGGGACCCAGAGTTGATGAAAACCCAGTTGCCTCATGACTCTGGAGTTGTGGATTTGGCTCTCAAGTCAAGAGTAATAGGGATTACGCCTCGGCAACCCCGGGGCGGGAGTCTAGGACTCTGGACTCTTTTGGGAGGAAGGCCTACCATTCTGCTATGCTCGTGTCCAAGATCCAATCCTAGCAGCTCTACACCAGCATCCACATGCGGAACAGTGTGCGGCAGCTGACGGACTTGGTCGATAAGCTCCCGTTGGAGCAGGCCAATCCGTTTCAGGAGGTGGTCAGGCAGCTGAAGGCGTGCCGCAAATTCCCGTTCAGTGGTGTTTACGACACTTTTGACGTTGTGTCCAGGGCTGCTGCTCATGGCTGCGTGCCTCTGACCTGGAGAATAGAGTCCAGCAGCGGATTGCGGATGCTCCTTGCCGGGGGGAATAACATTTTTGGTGAGCGCGTCGAACAGGTGGTAGAACAGCTCCACCAGCGGGACACCGCATTCGACAAGCTCTTCCACTGGACGCCTTTAGCATCTACCTTTTCAGGTAGACGTTTTTATGGGGGAAGGAAGAATGCTCCTTACACTTACAATAAGCGCAGGTACAATCCTCCTTCCTGCCTGCCTGCTCAGGCTAAGCCCCAGCGCGCTCGTTCACGTCAACAGCATGTGCCTCAACAGGCCCCTGCAGCTCCCCAGCAAAAGCAAGGGACGGGCTTTTGACTGGCTCCAGGAGAGCATAGCCGACATAAAAGTGTCTGTGCCGGACGATCTGCTGGTTGGGGGGAGGTTAAAATTTTTTCACCAAAGGTGGCCTCTCGTAACCTCCAACCGGTGGGTTCTTCAAATAGTCCGGCTAGGATACTCCCTCAATTTGATCTCCAAACCTCCAAATTGCCCACCGGGAGCTCAGTCTTTCAGCTTCCAGCACAGGCAGGTACTTGCAGAGGAACTCTCTGCCCTTCTCAGCGCCAATGCGGTCGAGCCCGTGCCACCAGGGCAGGAAGGGTTGGGATTCTATTGCAGGAACTTCCTTGTGGAAAAGAAAACAGGGGGGATACGTCCCATCCTAGACCTAAGGGCCCTGAACAAATATCTGGTCTGAGAAAAGTTCAGGATGCTTTCCCTGGGTACCCTTCTTCTGGTGATTCAGAAAAACGATTGGCTATGCTCTCTGGACTTAAAGGATGCTTATACTCACATCCCGATACTGCCAGCTCACAGACAGTATCTTCGATTTCGTCTGGGAACACAGCATTTTCAGTACTGTGTGCTACCCTTTGGTCTCGCCTCTGTGCCCAGGGTGTTCACAAAATGCCTGGCAGTCGTGGCGGCGTCTCTATGCAGGCTTGGAGTGCATGCGTTCCCTTATCTCGATGATTGGCTGGTGAAGAACACCTCTGAGGCAGGAGCTCTACGGTCCATGCAGATGACTATTCAACTCCTGC